>NC_085929.1:33256853-33924769 GCF_028885655.2 Pongo abelii
ATTTTTTTGTATTTTTAGTAGAGACGCGGTTTCACTGTGTTAGCCAGCATGGTCTCAATCTCCTGACCTCATGATCCGCCCGCCTCAGCCTCCCAAAGTGCTGGGATTACAGGCATGAGCCACCATGCCCGGTCTGCTTGTAGTATTTTTGAAATAATTTGTAAAAGCTCTGCTGTTTTTGTAGTTAAAAGACTTATATTGTATAACTCTCCCTTCTCACTCCCTTTCTCCATTTTTTTCTTAATCAGACTTGCTAGAGGTTTTCTTTTTTATTAATTTATTTAAAAAGTGTGTTTTGTTTTGTTTGTTTGTTTTTGAGACAAGGTCTGGCTCTGCTGCCCAGGCTGGAGTGCAGTGGCATGATCTCGGCTCACTGCAAGCTTTGCCTCACAGGCTGAAGCCAACTGAGTGGCTGGGACTACAGGCACATGCCACACCCAGCTAACTTTGTATTCTTTTCATAGAGATGGGGTTTCACCATGTTGCCCAGGCTGGTACTGAACTCCTGAGCTCAAGTGACCAGCCTGCCTCGGCCTCCCAGGGTGCTGGGATTACAGGTGTGAGCTACTGCTCTTGACCAAAAGTATTTTTTGTGCGTGTGGATATTCTCTATTGTTCCAGTGTCTTGGGGTCAGAGTGTTGGCAATTGTCTTGCTGGTAGCCAGATTTGAGGATGAGGAGTTTGCCCAAGGGAGACAATATTATAGTAAACAGTAATTGTGTGGCATCATTAAGTCCTTAAGGACAGGAATGGGGCATTATTCATCCTTTGATCTTCAGTATCCCCCACATGTAGAGAGCTCCATGATGCTTTGCAAACTGATGAATGGAATAGGACTGACAGAGATGCCAGAATTGCATACAAACCGTGTGACCTTTGCAATATCTACCCCCTAATACCTCATTGCCATCTCTGCAGTCAGTAAACTAGATTTTAGCAGAGATAGAAAGACCATTTATTTGGGTCACACTTCCTCAAATGCAAAATGGCTCCATCCATTGTGGGCTTTGGCCCTAAATATAGAACTTGCCAGAGCAGTTCTATTTGTTGGACAGGAAATGGCTCTACACCCTCCTCAATAGATGGATACCAATCAGTTTCATTCCAGCCAGGCCAAGCCAACTAAACCCAACAAAATCTACTTAATCCAACTCAATCCACATCAATTCAACTGAAATAAACCGACATAACGCAACTTAGTACAACCTCACCACCGACACAATACAACCCCATTCAACTTGGCCTTATTCAACAAAAACCAGTTGAACCCAACAAACTCCAACAAATTACATTTCAACACGATGCAACAGACCACTTCTCAGCCCTTGTAACCTAAGTCAACCCAATACAAGCCAATCCAAGTCAACACAACTCCCAGCACAGGATAGTCCCACAACCCAATGAAATTCAATCTAGCGCAATTTAATAAACTATTTCAACAACTCTTTTGTCTAAGGAAGGTAAGGTACTTTGGACAGAAGACCAAAATAATGTCTCTAAAATGTCTATTTGTTTACCATTAATGTTTAATGGAACTCTTGAAATCATAGTCTCTGCAAATCTCCTCAGTGTATGAGGTATCTGAAACTCAGGAATTAAAGCTGCCTCCCCTCTCTGGCCCCTGAATCATCACACTTTATTTTATGGAGTTACTGGTCTCATCTGAACTAGATTGTGAGTGCTTGGGGGCAGGAACTATGTCAAATTCATCTCCCTTCAGTACCTTTAGATGAGCATTAAGAAAATATAGTTTAAATGTATGAATGACTAGGAGAAGAAGTTTGTGAAGCTTATTCAGTTTTGGAGGTCAGTAGAGTTTTATCCCCTTTGGGGACCTGGCTGAGGAGGATTGTCAGGAGGGCCCACAGGCAGACCTAGGTTTGACTCCTGGCTTTGCCACCTACTATCTATGTGCCACTGGGCAAGTCATACCACCTTTCTGGGGCTCAGTTTCCTTGTTCATAAAGTGAGGGATGTATTACCGACTCTAGGGCTGTTCTGGGAATAAATATTGAGTTGACACATGTGAAGCACTTACCACCATATCTGACATATAATTGAGGATGCATAAATATCTACTATATTTTTTTTCCCTGAGTTTTCTTGTTCAGCATTTTCTTTTAGTGACTTGGGGACAGCAGCCTCTGTGGACCAGAAAATTTCAAAACTCTCTCTGGATCCCTTGTAGGATAATACCCTCTCTTGTGATAATTTCATTGACATAATTGCCAAATAACCACCATTTGTTTTGTATTTTACTATCGTTCCTTAGTTCAAAAAAGCCTGCGAATGATTGATCTGGTGGAAGTATGAATTTATACATATAAATAATTAGGGTACAACACACTATGAGAATCGCGATCATTTGGACACCCACTGTTTTCCCAGGATGGGTGGGTAGAGAGCTAAAAGCAATGCGATCCCTGTCCCCAAAGAAATTCCAGTTTAGTGGAGAACCTGATGCAGAAATAAGACTGGAAGGGGCTAACTTTGACTGAAGGCTCCAGCTACGGCAGCCTCGTATGCTGAGCAGTGGGTTGCCACGTAGGAAGGTAGCTTATTCTGGGCCACCATTGGTGAGTTTTCAACCAGGCCTTTTCTCTCTCTGACACTCAGTTTCTTCAACTGCAAAGTGGGGATCATGGGGCATAGAAGACATCCTCGTTGGTTGTTGTGAAGATTCAGTGAGAGAGTGACCAGTTCTTAAAGCATTTCTTTGTCTTGAGTCATGAAGAATACATTTGTTGGACTCCACATTCCATTATGAGAAATACACATTCCATCATCTGAACTACTGGACAAGCGCTTGCGGCTGTCAGACACACAAATGGCCCCGTATGAACAGTTTGGCCACCACCATCTCTCTGGGTGCCAGATTGCCTGTGGCAGGAGTTGTGGCCGACCCTAAGTCCTCAGACTGGGGCTCACATCTAAGCCACATTTGCTGTACTGGGCCTGCCAGGACAGCTGGTTCCAAAGTCAACTGCATTCCCTGCTGAGGAGCCAGGGCTGAATTCTTCATCATAGCCTGGCTATGGCTTAGGCATTATAACTAATGCTGTGCTGACAGCCAGGTGGACAGCATGCCTAACTGGATGATGCTTCATCTGTCCTGACAGGGACAGCCCTGCAAATAGAATCTGAGGGATGGCAGGCCCATTGGAGTCATCATGTCCTTCCACTGAGTCTGGTGGGACCCTCTTCAGCTCATCTCAGACTGGAAGATGCCTGTCTTTTTTCTTTCTTGTAAGTCTCCACAGAGAAAGGGTAACTTTCCCCAGGACACTCTTTATTTTTCTTTTGGCAATGGTTAGTGCAGGGTTAAAAAGTTCTGGAGTCAGATCTGTGTTCAAATCTGGATTGAGCCACTCACAAGCTGTATGACCTTGGGCAAGTTACCCAACCTCTCTGAGCCTCAGTTCCCTTACCGTTAAAATAAAAGAGGAGAATGATGACCAGCTCCAAGAGTTGATGTGTGTTTCAGATGGAATAAGGATCACAGGAAATGCTCCAGGAATGGGAGGTGTGATTTTTTTGGGAGACACCAGGTCATCAAGGACAATTGCTCCGCCCCCTCCCTTGGTGTGCATGGGAATGGTGAGAGCTGCCCATCACTCGGGACAGGTATAGCTCTGTCCGGTTCCAGGGCTAGATAAGACCCCCTCTGAAGGGCCACTGGTGTCTTCTCCCAGGCCCTACTCAGGAGGCAGAGTAGCACAATGGGAGGACACAGGACTGAGGATCAGGGCTTGATTCCTAGCTGGGTGACCTTAGTACATCAAGTGCTTTCTGTAGGCCATAGCTGGTGGGGAAAGCCCTGGGTAGAGCTTTAAAAAATAGCCATGTTTGTGTTTGTGTTTCTCAAACTACACTTCAGGCATCAGAAGTGCCTCAGATGTGGCTGTGCTCACCGCCATGCCCAGCCTCCATTAAAAATAGATTTGTGGCTGAATGCAGTGGCTCATGCCTGTCATCTCAGCACTTTGGGAGGCTGAAGTAAAAGGGTTGCTTGAGGCCACAAGTTCTAGATCAGCTTGGGCAATGTAGTGAGATCCCATCTCTACAAAAATATTTTAAAAATTAACCAGGGATGGTGGCTCACATCTGTAGTCTCAGCTACTCAAAAGGCAAAACAAGAGGATCGTTTGAGCTCAGGAATTTGAGGCTGCAATGAGCTATGGTCGTACCACTGCACTCCAGCCTGAGTGACAGAGTGAGACCTCATCTCTAAAAAATTAGAAAAATAAAAAATAGATTTGTGCTCCAAGTAAAAGCTTAACAAGCTTCTGTTGCCAGCAGACTCTAGGTTTACCTGGAGGAGGTGGGGATTATATTCTGCCTCCAGCACCGTGTCCCTCAAAGGCACCCAATGGTAAGTGTCCTCCATGGCTCCCTGTTGCTTGTTGAGAGTCAGGCCTTCGCTGGGCACTCAAGGCTTCTCCAAGCTGACCTGCCCCCTCCAGCTCACTCCCACACTTTGGTGCTCCAGTTATTCAACTCCTGCTTTTGCTGTGGCCCAACATTTCCTTTTGCTCACTGCAATTCCCTCCACCTTGAAAGCTGTTCATCTGCTTCTCCATGGAGTCCCATTCTTTTTTTTTTTTTTTGACCTAAATTGTTTGTTAGGTATGAATTTTACAAACTTCACTTATATTAGTGGTAAAGGTGGAGCTGGAGAGTACTGTGCCTTCTCTAAGCTGCCCAGCGAGAACCACCAATAGTGTGGTGGAACTTACGGCCCTTTCCAAGGCCACGGCTCTTTCGGCCTGCAGATGTCAGCCCACGCATCTCCCTGTGCTTGTGGACTGGTTTGGTGATCCACTGGGTGTCAGGATTTCTTCTGATAGATTTATGGAATGGATCAATGAAGAGAACCTCAAAAAATTTGTATGTGGAATCTTCACCAACCCAATAAGAATTCAGGACTCTCAGAGCCCCACAGTGGCGTCCAGCTCACTCCTCTGCAACGGACTGAAGGCTTTGAGCAAACTTTAGCTGGTTAACACCATGATGGACAGGCTTGCCGTAAGTTGCACCCGTAGGAACTGGGCGTTTTCGGCCACCACGGCGAACACGAATCCAATATATAACGTAACCTTGCTTGGCCTTGTAGCCCAGTCGGCAAGCTTTATCAGGCCGGGTGGGGCGGGGAGCCCTGTGGAGAGCAGAGAGCTGGCAGTAGTGCCAGCAGTGGACCCTCAGAAGAAAGCCCATGACATCAGACTGCTTCTTTCTCCATAGCTCCTGGATGTACTTGTATGCACCCGTCTTGGCTTACCTGATGGCTGCCGCCGGACTGGAGTCCCATTCTTTACTTATTCTTTAGACCACATTGAAATGTCCTCTCACATCAGAAGGTTTCTATTTTGAGCTCTCCAGGGAGAGGTCAGCAATTATTCATGCATTCCAGTGCTGCATTTGTGGAATGCTTACTATGTGCCAGACGTGGGGGATAAAGGGTGAACAAAAAGAGACACAGTCTCTAACTTCATGGAGTTTATATCCTGTTCAAAACAGAGAGTTAATCAAATACAGACACAATTGAGTATGTATTTAGAAATCTAAATTAGTGCCCCTAATGAAACAAGTTCTAGCAGAATGCTTAACAAGGGATCTGACTAAATTGGTGTATTAGAAGGGGCTTCCCTAAAGAAGGGATGCTGAAGTTTCAGGTCCAGTTAGCCAGGTGAGTGCGGAATAGGGAGGGCAGCATGTGCAAAGGTTCTGTGGCAGGAATGATGGTGTACAGTGACTGCCCATCTTGGTCTACCCTAGGCAGTCCCTATTGTCCTGGCTTATTGATTAATAGCATTCTCTTCCTTTCTCCAAAGTGGCCTGGTTTGGAAGGTAAATTATATGGTTGACTAACTGAATAAAAAGAAGCTGGCTGGGCACAGTGTCTCATGGCTGTAATCCCAGCACATTGAGAGATGGAGGTGGGTGGATCATGAGGTCAAGAGTTTGAGACCAGCCTGACCAACATGGTGAAACTCCGTGTTTACTAAAAGTACAAAAATTAGCTGGGTGTGGTGGTTCATGCCTGTAATTCCAGTTACTCAGGAGGCTGAGGCAGGAGAATCGCTTGAACTTGGGAGGCAGAGGTTGCAGTGAGCCGAGATCACGCCATTGCACTTCAGCCTGGGTGCAAAGTGAGACTCCATGTCAAAAAAAAAAAAAAAAAAAAAAGCCTGGAGTGTCAGGACTGCCATGCTGGAGAGGTTGGCAGGGACTAGACCACATAGTCCTTGAAGGCTGGAGAAGGAGATCATTATTTTGCTTAAGAATAATGAGACACCATTCACCATTGAAGGGTTTCAGACAGGGTGTGCCAGCATATTCTCTACTTTTCAAAACAACTTCCCCCTTCTCTGTTCTCCCAAAGTGTTTTTGGTGCCTGCTCTCTTGAGGATCCACCTTGCATATTATGGGTTGTCGTTTCCATAGTTCTCTCCCTAGACTGTGAGCTTTGTGAGGGACAGAAGGAACCTCTTCTGGACGATGCTGCATGTCCTTCTCCTTCCTGCTTGCTGAGTGTTAGGTAGGAACAAATTTATGGAGGATCTCCCATGGCTTCAAAGCTGGAGCTTCATTGGGTAGTTTATGTGAATAATAAATTAACTTCTATTATGTTTGAGCCATTATAAATGACTAGGAAATATTCAAAGGGAAAATACTAGCTACTGTGCATTGAGCTCTTGGCCTATGTTAGGCCTTGCACACTTTATACACACTATTTCATTTAATCTGAAAATAATTACTTCATGGATAAGGAAACAAAGATTCACAGAGGTGACTTGCGCAAGGCTACACAGTGAATGAGCTGGGATTTAAACCAAGAATGTCTGACTTAAAAGCCAAAGCTGGGCCTATCATGCCTGTAATCCTAGCACTTTAAGATGCCGAGGTGGGTGGATCACGAGGTCAAGAGATCAAGACCATCCTGGCCAACATGGTGAAACTCTGCCTCTACTAAAAATACAAAAAATTAGCTAGGTGTGGTGGTGCACGCCTGTAGTCCCAGCTACTCGGGAGGCTGAGGAAGGAGAATCGCTTGAACCCGGCAGGTGGAGGTTTCAGTGAGCTGAGATCGTGCCACTGCACTCCAGCCTGGCGACAGAGTGAAACACCATCTAAAAAAAAATAATCCAAAGCTCTTAAAACAGCAACCATGAATTTAGCAGCCCTCAATTTCTCCATTTGTGGGAGCAGAGAGAATCTCCCCACTCTGTGGATCCAGAGATGAGGTTGGCCATTGTCCTGCTAGGCAGAGCTTCACCAGAGCAGATGCTGGGGTAAGGGAGGTGTGTGGGAGAGACAGGGGCATCCCACACCCGCAGTCATAGCCTCTGGTCCCATGTCTACATCAAGTACCCAGCTCAGACAGGGGGCGGTGGTATTTCTTTCACCCGCCTGCAGTTTGGCAGGTTCCTCAAAGAGAAATGCTCTTAGATTCATTTAAAAGTCTAAGTAGGGACAGCACAAATTATTAGTGTTTGAAATATTTATAAAGTCTCTTGTTTGCCATGGCATAGGAGGTGATAGACCACAAATAAAAGAAAACCGCAGATGCACCACGCATGGAGTGAGACGGAGAGGGGCAGGAATGTTGTCTGCCTGCTGCCGCCTCATTTTTGAAGGCTGCTAAGCCAGGTGAATTTTCATTCTGTGTTTCCTGAAACTGACTTCCTTTCTACGGCTCTGTTCACCTCTCACTCCCACAAACCATGAACATTAGGGCAAGCTGGGGGAAACGCAGATGAAATCACTCTGTTTTTATTTTTGTTTTTTTGAGAAAGGGTTTCACTCCTGTCACCCAGACTGGAGTGCAATGGCATGGTCTCGGCTCACTGCAACCTCTGTCTCCTGGGCTCAAGCAATTCTCCTGCCTCAGCCTCCCAAGTAGCTGCAACTACAGTTGCATGCCACTGTGCCCGGCTAATTTTTGTATTTTTGTAGAGACAGGGTTTTGCTGTGTTGCCCAGGCTGGTCTTGAACTGGGCTCAAGCGATCTGCCAACCTCAGCCTCCCAAAGTACTGGGATTACAGGCATGAGCCACTGCACCGGGCCAGAAACACTATTTTAAAGTTTTTCTGGGAGTCTAAAATAATATCAAAATTAAAAAGTTTAAAAAACACACACACACAACATAAACTTATACAGTGTTTAAGTTGGGGAAAAAAACATGGAGAAAAATAAATGTGCTTTTCTGATTTAACAGATGTCACCCAGTGAGTCAAGGATGAAAACTGAGGTCGTCCATCTGACTTCCAGCCCAGACCTCTCCTTTTGCTGATCTTTAGCCACTTAAATGCACATGCTAATAATTTAGAAAATAGGTGCTTAGGTCCCGCTTTGGGAATTATATGGCTTGAATGTGTTCATTGATGTGCATACGTACATACATCTGTTTATACATGTATATGCATTCATTCACCCATATCAGTTAATGAATGAATGAATTCATTTGTTCACTCATTTACTAACTCAACAAATACTATGCTATGTGCAGGAGATGCAGCAGTGAGCAAGAGAGATTTGGCCCTGCCTTTCCTGAGCTAGTAAAAGACATGGTTTCAGGTAACATCTTGCGCTTGCAGTTGATTCCACGAGGAGCTCTGGAGTGTGACTTGCACCCTAGAGTTGTCCCGCCTTGGAGTAAAGAGGCTGGCCTTTTGTACCCTTGTATTAGTCAATTATTGGCTACATGACAGCAATGTAGCCAACTGGTGCAGAGGGGATGGTGCACCCTCCCCAGGATTTCCAGGTAAGGCAGCTCCTGTCAGTGGAGGGCAATGTTAGCTGTGGGATGCTGCTGTGTTAGCAGCAAACATTCACCACAGCGGGGGGCTGGACTTACCAATGTACATTACCAGTTTAATATACATTTAATATACAACACCAGTTTAATGCACATTTAATGTACAATCAAGGAGGTTGGATGCATTGACCTTTCAAATGGGATCTGAGTGGGGCGCCAATGGCATCTACTATGTGAGAGACGGGGCTTTATCCTACTGGGAAAGTGGGGGAGGCAATCTAGAATTCACACTTCTGTGTGATCTCAATTTGAGGGATGAGGGAGCTGGGCTATTTACCCACCAACTCCTGGCAGCCCTTACTGAAAGTGACTCCCGGGGAGGTTAATTCTCAGTGTGGCCTGTGTGTAGCCACAGAGAGCTCCAGCAGCAGACAGAGTCATGTGCTGGAAGGTAGAGATTGGGCAGATGTGCTTGGAAGTGGGGAGCATTATGGAAATGTGGGTGTGTGGGATGCCAAGATCATCTGTTCCAGGTGGCCTGGACCAATCAGACTTATCCCCCAGAAATGTGGAATGAGGAAGCTGGTGGAAGCTTGGAGTCTCAGGTCAGCTGAGGACCAGAGCAAGGAAATGACAGCTGTGGCTGGAGTGGTCATCATGGCCTTTTGTGTGGTGAAAATGTACGGGCATAAAGGTAAGGTGTCATCAGCATTAATGGCCAGGACAGATGGGGAGTAGGGAGCTGTGTGCATGGAGATGCTGGGGAATCACTTGGGCAAGGGGGTAGCTGGCTAGGGACCATTCTGATTATTCTTTCATTTGTTCATTCATTCTACAGATATTTATTGAGATTATTGAGATTATGATGTGCCAAGCATTGTGCTCAATGCGGGGAATGTGAAGGAGGAATAAAACAGACAGGGTCCTTGCTCCCTTGGAGTTTATATTATATGTGTGTGTGGGGGTGGGGGTGGGGGCAGGTAGGAGGGGGGATAAGTAAATAAATGAACAAGATAATCAGAGATTCAGGTACATTTAGTGTAAAGGAAACCCAACAGGGTGCAAGGTGGAGAGTATCTGATGATGAGGGTACTTTCAACAGGTGATCATAGGCAAATTCTGACCATCCCCACTTTACAGGTGAGGAAACCGAGGCTTTGAGAGGGTAAGGAACTTGCCCAAGTGCATTCAGCTGGCAAGCGGCCCTTTCTGTAGATCCCCTCTGTCTCTCTGTAATACCTTCTACTCCTTGGCTCTGGGTTAATTCCTTGAGCCAACAGAGATTAGATCCACTCTTTCTGCTTTCCCTATCAGTGATTTTACAATTTGGAGAGCAGGACACTGATCCTCCTGAGTCCCTGCCCAGACCCTTCTGGGCATGCACTGGCCTGGGATGAGCTGTGACTCACAGCTTTGAGGCCAGCCTCACATTGCAACTGTCAGGGTCCAGGAGAGTAGAGTGGCTCTGGGGACAGGGAGGCTCGTCTCGGCCCACCATTCGTTCACTGTGGGACCTTGGGCGAATGACCTCACTTCTCCAAGTCCCAGTTTCCTCCTCTGTCACATGCCGACACCAGTTGTCTCTACCTCCTGGCACTATTATGAAGATTAAACGAGCTAACACTTGTGTAGGACTTGGCGCCGTGCCCAGCACAGTAAACACTCGCATCAAACTCAGTGGGGGCAGCTGCTGCCCCCAAATATTCTGATCACCTGTCGGAGGGTCTGAAGGGGCAGGGGAAGGCAGGCACTCTCAGTCCTGGTCTTTAAGACCCTCAGCCCCTGAGTGACCCTGAACCGGAGCCGGGGGTGGAGAAGAGGCAATTTTCCGACTTTGGGTCAGGACTGCCAAAGCCAATTAGGGAAGTCAGACGGGCGGCAGCCTCCAGCACCCAAGCAAACCGATGTAGCAGCCAGCGGAGGGGCCAGCTCACTCTGACCTTAAACCCGAACGCTCCTGCCCACATCTGCAGCTAAATAAACCAAGTAAATCATGCTGGCAGCTAGATAATTAAATAATTATCAGGCACTTAATAACAAGGAGTGGGTGTTCTGAATTACCATATTAGACAGTGTCTTTGAGGACTAATTGTTGCATTACATCAGAGTTACTCATTCATTATTCTTGTCATTTCGGGTGATAATTTGCACTTTAGGAGACAGCGACAATTTTAGCAGGCAATTAGAGACGTGTCAGGCCTGGCCCCGTGAGTTACTGTCACAATTATTGCCTTTTTTTCCAGGGTCCTCATTTGCAGTCGTGTATTTAAGGGGATTTGGGTAATTCCAGGCCTGGGCAAAACAACCAACCCACAGGATAGTGGCAGGGTGAGGACACAGCAGCCGCCATCATTGGAGCAAGGAAGGGGCGGCTTTCCCAGAAGTGGTGGTGCGGAGCTCGGGCCAGCAGGCAGAGCTGAGCAGGGCTGTCGGAGCCACATCCAGTCACTGAAAATGAGCGTTCTACCTCCCAAGTAGTTCGTGACGCTGCCTGTTCCTCACTTGGCTTCTTGTCACCCACTCAACCTAGGCTTTTATTACTGCTTTCCTGAACCTTTGCGATGAGTTCTTCCCAGGCCTTGGGGAGGCAGAAAGGAGGAGAGAACGAGAAGGGAGAACAGAGAAGAGGAGAGGGGAAGGAATAAAAGAGAGGAATGAAAAAAGGTGTAGAAATCATGTTTTTCACTTTCTGTCTTTGATGATGCTTGGGAATTGTGGAGGTCTTGAGGATCCAGGGAGGGAGTGCCCCTCCCAGGGTTAGGTAATTCCTAGAGATAGCAAACCACTTCCCTTCTGAGCAAGCCTTTGGTATGCAAACCAACCAATCCTGAGTCTTTTTTTCAACCTCCTGCCCTCCAGGACACTATCACCCTGTTCCAAATCACCCCAGGACCAGGAACCAGACAACTAGGGACTGCCCCTATAGCCCAGAGTCAGCCGAAATTATTCAAAATGGCCAGTGCTAAGTCTGCCTACCTTGGCTCACCTGTTCTTTCCAGCAAAATCCATGATATTGTTATCATTAGTAGTATTACTGTTTTTCAGACAAGGTCTCACTCTGTTTCCCAGGCTGGAGTACAGTGGCACAATCTTGGCTCACTGAAACCTCTGCCTCCCAGGCTGAAAAGATCCTCCCACTTCAGCCTCCCAAATAGCTGGGAGGACAGCGTGCACCACCGTGCCAGGCTAAATTTTTTGTACTTCTTGTAGAGGCTGGGTTTCACCATGTTGCCCAGGCTAGTCTCAAACTCCTGGGCTCAAGAGACCTGCCTGCCTCGGCCTCCCAAAGTGCTGGGATTATAGGCGTGAGCCACCATGCCCAGCCTATTATTATTATTATTATTTTATTTTGGCCACCATCAACTGAGAAAACAAAATCCATGATAAAGGCCCTGGCCTGTGCTTTCCCCTGGCTTCTTCTGCCCTGTGTAATGTGTTACGCCCCCTCCTCTTGGGAACTGTGAGTAATAAATTATCTTTTCAGTAGCAGTCATCTTCCTGCTGTGTGGGTCTCACCTAAATAAAAACAAAATCCTGTGTGCAAAATAGAAAAGAATATAGGAAACAAGAGAATAGAAGAAGGAAGAGAAAAATGAAAGAAAAGAAAGAAGAGAGGGAGACGGAGAGAGAAATAAGAGAGAAAAGGGAACGGGAGAAAAAAGTTTGAAAGAAGGAGAGAGAAGACTGGAGAAAATAAAGAGGGAGAAAGAGATGAGAAAAGGGAAAAATCGATGTGGAAAGGAAGGAAAGGAGGGAGAGGGAGAAAGAGATGGGGGAGAAATGGAGGAAGAAGGGGAAGACTGGAGGGAAGGTTGCATGTGAAAGTTATATATGAGACCAACATTTTTTTTTTCCATTGCTTGGAGTGTTTACTTTTTGGTGAAATCCAATGTCTGGGTTCATTTACCCACAGCTGACTCACTTGACCCTGGGTAACTTCAGAACAGACACCACGAATCAATGACTCAGAATAGGCCCTCAGAAAATATTTTTGACTGGCTCCACAGTGTGAATCAAGAATAATAAAGCACGATTAAATACAAATGTGAAACTCCACAGAAAGAGAAGAGTTTCAGCTTCAAAGCAATGACTTCTCAGCTCTGTCCTTAGCAATTAGACAGGAAGAGACTGCAGTGGCTGAATTGGGCCTCCTTTTTCCTTGGCTTAGACTTGGAAGGAATTATCGGCTCAGAATGCATGCTGCCAGGAGAGAGGGCAGCTGCTGGAGGGATGTGTGGCTCAATAACAGTCAGAGGTAGTAAAACTCCGTGCCTCAGAATGTGGGCCTGGAGTCTCAGCTCCACTACTTATTAGCTGTGTGACCTTGGGCAAGTCACATTTCTGAAATCATAATTTTCTCGTCTCAAGGTTGATGTGCTAGCAGGCTTTGCTGAGCTTTAACAAAAGCAAGTCTATAAAGAATTATGGGCCAGGCACTGTGGCTCACACCTGTAATGCTACACTTTGGGAGGATCGCTTGAGGCCAGGAGTTTGAAACCAGCCTGGGCAAGTAGTGAGACTCCCATCTCTACAAAAACTAGAAAAACTAGCTGGGTATGGTGACAAGCACCTGTAGTGCCAGATACTTGGGAGACTGAGGGGGAAGATCTCTTGAGCTTAGGAGTTGGAGGCTGCAGTGAGCTCTGACTGAACCATTGCACTCCAACCTGGGTGGCAGAGTGAGACCTTTACTCTCCACTAAAAAAATGCATAGGACCTGATGCAAAGCAAGTATTTCTGGGTAAGTGGGAGCTACTGTTTTATTATTATTATTTTAAATTTGATTTAGTGTATGGTTATCTGTCCCTGTATGGCTTTGATCTGAACCCACCATCTCCCTAGTCCTATTGGGTTAGAAGATGATTCTGGTGTTTGGGCCGGTTCCCTCTGGCACTGGGACTGGCCCTTCCTAAGATGGTTCCTCTGAGGGTTAGGATTCTCCGTTGACCTCACTCCTTGAGGCATGCTACCCCAAACATCACAAGTCCACTCCCTGGCTGGGAAGCAGAAGGAAGGGCCATCTACAACATGCACTCAGCATCCACTGCATGGCAAGCCTCATGCCAACCACATAACATTCGTCACTTTGTTAAGCCTCACAGTAGCCTCTGAAGTAGGGACAATTAATCTATTCCCATTTTACACATGAGACAGGCAAAGACAGGTAGAATAGGTTCTTTAGGGTGATACAGCCACTCAATGGCAGAGTCAAGATTTGAGCCTGACTCAGGATCTTTTTGCGTCTTCCCTGTCTCCTAAGATGCAATATTATTACCTGATGTGGTCACCCCACAGGTGAAAAACTCAAACAGTGCTTTGAACCCATTTCTGCAGCAAGAGTTGGCTTCATACACAAAATGGGTTTTTCCCAAATGTGTAAAAAATTATATTTGAAGAAAACCACAAACCATTATGTAAAAAGTAAAAGTGACTGTGGACAATGCATTTTAAGGATATGTATAACATATATAAATCTGTGTATATATATATACATATATACACTCACACACATACATCCTACACGCACGCACACACACATATATACATAAGCTAAATGGAGTTAATTAAGTTAAAACCACAGTAAATCTGACATTTATATTAACACGATGGTCAAAACTGTAGGAAATATAGTATTTTGAAAAAGAATAAATCCAGCCAATTACAGATTTATGTTGACGCCAGCACAGTTACCACCGTTTTACAATAATCATTGATCAATCAACGTTTTATGACAAAACTATAATTTTCACGTGTTTCACCCTCACCTAAAAGTTTCCTCGTTTGCTTAATTCCCAGAATGTGATTCCATAAATCTTTCTCTTTGCGATATTAAGTAGATAATAAGAATGCCGTGTAAGATTTGCTTATGGTTTAAACCACAGTTGCAAATGATTTATAATTAGGGCCAAATCTAAGACAAAACATTATTAAAGTCAAAACCTGCTGTAAATTGGTGCGGTCGGCTTGGGCATTTAGGAATTTATTGGGGTTTAATGACAGTATTTCCTCTGGTGATTTCCACGGGGTCTGCTGACACCAAGGGGAGATATTTATGATTAAGGGAAAGCTACAGAACTACCGGGGTGTCCCTGGTGGCATCAGCCAAGGGGACTGCCAGGCCTGACTCCGTGTGTCATCATCAAAGGCAAAACCCTCAGTGTGGTTCTCTCTAGGCATGTCAGCCACCACTGAGGGGCTCAGAGTCCACCCTGCTCTTCCCACGGGCCGATCTCCTTGGAGTTTTCAGCTGAAGAAGTTTCTTGGAACAAATCAGACCATTAGAGTGTCACTTGTGCAACATGGGTTTATTGAGCACCTACTATGTGCAAGGTCCTGGGGATACAGTGGTCAACTAATGAAGCAAATATCCCTGCTCTCATAGCGTTGTGGAGAAGAGACCTCATCCTCTACACATAGGAGGTAAGGCGGCGGAGGCCAATGTAGGTGGGAGGTTGGAGAGATGCGGGTAATCGGTGAGAGGGAAGCTGGTAGGAAGTGGGAGAGAAGCTAGGCTGGTGGATAGTGGGAAGGGAGGTTGGTGGGAGGTGAGGGGGAAGTTACAGGGATACAGGGGAGGCTGGTAAGGGGTGGGAGGGAGGATGTAGAGTCCATTTAAAATAAAGTTGTCAAGGAAGGCCCCCTGGAGGAGATGGTGTTTCCTTTGTTTTAGGGGTGGAGGAGTGAGCCAGGGTCTGTCTGGGGAAAGAGCATTGGTAGATCTCTTTCTGAGGAGGAGAGATCAGTAAATGCAGAGGCTGTGAGAAGACAGCATCCCAGCACACATAAGTAACAGGGAAGAGCCCAGTGTGACTGCGAAGAGTGAGTGATGGGGGGATCGGGGAGTGGAGTCAGGGCTCAGGCCATGCGCTGCCAAGACCTTGGATTTCTGGTGATGGGGAGGCCATAGGGGAGGGTTGAACCAGGTGGTGACCTACTCAGACATTTCAAAAATAATTGTTTTGGATACTGTCTGGACAAATGACTGTAGGGCCAGGAGCAAGATCGGAGGCATTCCTGCTATCCAGGTGGGAAAGGAAGGTGGCCAAGACCAAGAGGTAGAGAGAGGGAGAGATGAGTGCACTTGAAGTCATTTTTGGAGTGGAGCTGCCAGGACTTGTTGATGAATTGGACATTGGATGTGACAAGGAGGGAGGAATAAAGGTTGGGTCGTTTGAGTGAAGGTTGAGTTGTTTTAGGTCGGAGCACCTATTTGCATGATGGTGCCTGTTCCTGAAATGAGGACTGGAGGTGATACCAGGTTAGAGAAAGAGTGGCATAGGATATAGATTTTGGCGAGGGGTTGTGAAGCTTGAGATGCCGTTAGTTTCCAAATGGAGAGGTCAAGGGAGCAGGTGACTATGTGAGTCTGACCTCTTTTGGGAGAGAGGTCAGGCTGGAGTGAGAAAATATGAAGGCATCAGCCTAAGGATGGGTTTAAGCCATGAGGTCACCAAGAACTGAGGACAGATAAGTACAAGGGAACATCTGCAGCTGAGTCCTCAAGCCTGCAACATTTAGGCATTGGGGGAAAGGAGAAGCACCCAATAGTGGACATCCAGAAGGAGATTTCACTGACATTGGAGGAAACCCAAGAGCACGTGGTGTCCTTGGAGAGAACATAAACCCAACCCACAAAGTTGAAGTCATCAGTGGTATCAAATATGAGAGATCAAGTAAGATGAACAATGGACTCTTGAATACTGGCTTTGGAAACATGATGGTCTTCGGCCACCTGGACATCAAAAGTTCTGAATTCTTGGACTGCACTTTGAGATTTTTTCATCAACCTCCCTGCAGGACATTTCAAGAATCAATAGTGTCAAAATTGCTTAATTTCTTGGAGACCTGTTTTTGAAGAGCATCCTCTACTGCATGACAACTGCCTTGGTATGAGCACCTAGGAGGTATTGCTTCCAGGGGAATATCAAGGAAATCTGCTTCTTTTGAATAACTGACTATATTTTCCATCTTTAAACACATAGATTCCTATTCCCTTCTTTGCTTTGGCCACCAGTTGCTTAGCAACTGCATCCAGACAGTGTATTTTGTGTGCCAAACTCATTCTTGGTTCCATCCTATTTTTTATTCTCATTTTCCCTTTGCCCTGGTTACCTTCTCTATTTTATTTTAATCCTCTTGTAATGTGCACTTTTCTCTCTAACGTGTGTATTTCTGGTGTGTAATCACTGTAAATTTCTTTGGAACCAAATGGGGGTAAATAGTGTGACAAATGCCAAATGTTATGACTGTTACGTAGATACCCCTGAGCCTTGATTAAGAACCCGCATGCATCCTGATGGGGAGAAAAGAGACCTGGGTGTGGAGCCAGGAGGTATTTATTCTAGTTCTGGCTCTGTCCCTAAATAGCTGGGTGACCCTGGCAAATCTAGTCCCCTCTCTGAATCTCAGCTACTTCCATTATCACACACAGGGATTATACTAGCTTGGGATTAGCAAACAAGAGGCGCCCATGCACTGACCATCACCTAGTTCCATAGCGGACATCACTCATCAGTTAGGCACTCTTTGGCACTGGGCTTAAACAAGACATCAGAATCCTTCTTAACACCGTACCTCAGGCCACGGCTACCGGTTAATGGGAGTTGGCATGCTAAAGGAGGCCTGTTTGTACTATGGGACTAAGTAACATTTCCATGTGAGATTGATTGTTGCTGATGAACTAGAACCCTAGTACCATCTGTAGTGGCTGGCATTCTATTGTCCACATGATTGCATTTCAAAGCAGAGGGGATGGAAAGGCATTGTGGGAAGGCTCTATAATAATTATATAAAATTATAAAGTATACCATGTATATCCTAGCATTTGCCATTGGATATATGAATATATCCTTAAGTATGTCCATAGAGGGTATGGTCAGACCATACTTTGTGTTTACTTAAGCTGAGCGTTTAGGACCTCAGGATATACAGGCTCACTGAATGCTAAATCTCAGAGATAATGATTTGCCTTCTATTGGAATAAGCAAACTCATGTAATTTCCATGATCACTAAAATGTATTGTTTTTTGTTTTTTCTTTCCAAATAGAAATAAAGACATAATCTAACATTTCTGTTTAAATCACCCTTCACATGTCTGGGAAAAAAGAAAAAAAAAACCTTAATAGAGAAACTGGGAAACTAACTTTTAATTAATTAATTGATGTTCAAAAAATTCCCTGTTGCCTAGTGTAATTGAGTGTATCTATGTCTATGTTCTTCGAGATTCACAGAGCCATAACTATGTGACTCACACAGTACTAAGACCTCCCTAATTAATTCCTTCCTATAACCCTTTGAGGTGGCTAATTTTATTGTTCCCATTTTAGCACTGAGAAAATTGAGGCTCAGAGAGTGACCAGTTCAAAGTGCTTTCAAAAACCATCTTCAGAGATATCTCCACTATAACAAAATCCTCACCAAAAACTTACAAGAATTATGGCTTCCTATCCTCGTTTTTGAAACCTCAATGAGAAATTGATGGCTGCAGTAGAGATTCTGTCAACAGGCTTTTATCTCAGAAAGAGGGTGATATTTTCTACATTTTCCCATTTCCCCATTTAATCCCCCTTCAATCTGAGAGCTAGGCATGGTTGTGATACCCCTTTTACAGATGAGAATAAAAAGGCTTTGAAAGTGGTGCCTTGCCAAAACTTATAGATTTGAACCCGTGCATGACTCCAGATCCTCTTCTCCAGGATAAACTGCCTTTCAGGATGAACTGTCCTTCTCAGGACTAAGTGCAGGCGTATATTACTTCTTTGCAGAAATGAAAATGAAGGAACAAGATGATGATGGGGATTTCCAAATGTAGGTCCTTTATTCAGATGCCAGGTTGCTGGGGGAGGAGGGAGGAGATTTGGCCATCAGGAAAGACTTGGTGTCAGACGGCTGTTTGCATATGGTGATCTTGGTTTCTTGTAGCCAGTGACAAGTGGGTTACCAGGTTCTGCGGGCAGAAATATATTTTGGGATTCACTCTGGCCCAGGCACTATGGACAATAAATATTTCCTGAATAAATGATGGTTGAATAAGTGAATGAACAAATGAATGACAGCCCTGCTTGTTATCACCCCAGCAAATGTCCGACATCTTGCATCTTTCAAAAACCCATTTACGACGCCAAGCCCTAGAGGCCTTGCCTGCTCTGCCCCCAGATTCCAGCCTCTCTCCCATCTCTGTTTGGGGAGCCGCATCCAGGAGATTTGCTGCAGCAGCAGGAACCGGCTGACAACACAATTCTTCCTGTTTCCAGGGAAAGCCTTTATTTTGCTTTGTTCTGCACTTGAAGGGAGCATGCACAAGGCTGCCAGAACAGCTCAGCTACTTTAGGCTGTGCTGTTTGGAACGAGGGATGTTAAGCAGAAAGGCCCAGGCTGATGGGGGACTGGGAGGCTGCCTTCCAGCCCATCCCTGTTGCTTGACCTTGGATGCATCATTGGTGGAGGAACGTAGGTTCAACTGTCTTTAAAATCAAGGCTGGGCCGGCGCGGTGGCTCACGCCTGGAATCCCAGGACTTTGGGAGGCGGAGGCGGGCGGATCACCTGAGGTTGGGAGGTCAAGTCCAGCTTGGCCAACATGGTGAAACCCTGCCTCTACCGAAAATACAAAAATTAGCTGGGCATGGTGGTGCATGCCTGTAGTCCCAGCTATTCGGGAGGTGAAGGCAGGAGAATCACGTGAATCAGGGAGGCAGAGGTGGTAGTGAGCCGAGATTGTGCCACTGGGCAATAGCGCGAGACTCTGTCTCAAAAAAAAAAAAAAAAAAATCAAGGGCTGGTGAGATTGCACCACTGCATTCCAGCCTGGGCAACAGAGTGACAGCCTGTCTCAACCACGACAAAAAAAAAAAAAAAAAAAGGCTTGGCATGGTGGGTCATGCCTATAATCCCAACACTTTGAGAGGCCCAGACAAGGAGGATCGCTTGAGGCCAGGAGTTTGAGACCAGCCTCAGCAACATAGTGAGACCTCTGTCTATAAAATTTTTTAAAAAAAATTAGCCAGGCATGGTGGTGCATGCCTGTAGTCCCAGCTACTCAGGATGCCAAAGCAGGAGGATTACCTGAAGCCAGGAATTTGATACCAGCCTGGGAAACAAAGCTCTCTACAAAAAATATTTTAAAAATATTAGCTGGGCATGGTGGCACATGTGCACCTATAGTACTCAGGAGGCTGAGGCTGGAGGATTGTTTGAGCCCAGGAATTCAAGGCTGCAGTGAACTGTGATTATACCACTGCACCCTAGCCTGGGTGACAGAGCAAGACCCTGTCTTTAAAAAAAACAAGCAGGCTGGAAGAGATGCTCCTGGAGTCTTTTCTAGGTCAACAACATACCTTCATTTAGGTGGTAGGCACACAAACAGTGCCTTGCAGGGAGCAGGAGCTGAATACATCCTTGCTGTTCTGATTTCAAAAAACACCAATCCCTCCCTCCCTCCTCCCTCGCTCCCTCCCTTCCTTCCTCTCTCACTCTCCTTCCTTACTGTCTTTCTCTTTCCTTCCTTCCTTCCTTTCTCCTCTCTCTCTCCCTCCCGTTCTCTCCCTCCCTCCTTTCTCTCCCTCCCTTTCTCTCCCTCCCTCCTTTCTCTCCTTCCCTCTCTTTTCTCTTTCTTTCTTTCTCTTTCTTTCTTTCTTTCTTTCTTTCTTTCTTTCTTTCTTTCTTTCTTTCTTTCTTTCTTTCTTTCTTTCTTTCTTTCTTTCTCTTTCTTTCTTTCTTTCTTTCTTTCTTTCTTTCTTTCTTTCTTTCTCTCTCTCTTTCTCTCTCTCTCTCCCTCCCTCCCTCCCTTTCTTTCTTTCCTTCTTTCCTTCTTTCTTTCCTTTTCCACCTAGGCTGGAGTGCAGTGGGCGTGATCTCGGCTCACCACAACCTCCTCCTCCCCGGTTCCAGCAACTCTCCTGCCTTAGCCTCCTGTTTGTTTGTTTTAATAAAGATAGGGTTGCACCTTGTTGGCCAGGCTGGTCTGAACTCCTAACCTCAGGTGATCTGCCTCCCTCGGCCTCCCAAAGTGCTGGGATTGCACGCATGAGCCACCGCGGCGGCCCTTGCTCCTTTCCTGAGCGGCTATTTTGAGAGCGATGGAGGGGAGAGGGTATTAGATCCCTGACCTTGAGGTCGGGGAGGGGAGGGTGATGCTAAGTGGTGGACGAAAGACTTGAAGATCATGAGAAATCGCATCAACTTTACCCAGGCTCTTTCTGGGTCTAGAAGCAGGCAAAAATAAGGCGGGAGGGGGCGGGGGGAAGAAAAAGAGGCATTTATTTTGGAGCCGTATCGGAAGCACAAGTGTCAGGGGCTGAAAGGCCGCCTTCTCCTGCGGGCTAACGGTGTGGGCGACAGCCCGCACATTCAAATGAGGGAGCGATTAGACCGCGCTTGCTTCTGAAGACGGATTTCTTGGTAGGGGGAGCGGACTGGGGGGCTGGGCCGGTGTAAAGGGGACGGCAACATTAGGCTTTGGCAAGTTAATTAGGGTTCAGGAGTCCAGCGAGCGAGCAGGGGGAGAGGCTGGATTTGCATAAAGCCTATTTACATAATGTTCTTCACAAATTGTGCAACCAGAAGGCAGGGAGGGGGTGGGGAGGGAAAGGGCTGGGGAGGGGGAGGTGGTTAGACGCCCGAGGCAGCCGCCGCCAAAGGAGGAAGGGCGAGGCCCGAGATGGGACCCGCTCCTTCTTCACCACTTCACCTCTCCCCTGCTCTGTCTGCACCAGGGCCACCCCTTCCTATCTCGGCCCTCACCTCCATTCTGGCCGGACCCCACACTGCCCTCCACCATAGGGCCGGTCCAGAGCAGTCAGATTTCTAAACTGCCTCTGTGGTCACGGGTCTCCCTTGCTTTAACCCTGTCCGGGACTCCTGGCTGCACTCAGGGTCAAGTCCCGGCTCCCTAGCCAACCTATGTGACTTCTCGTGGTGGTCTTGCTCCTTTCACCCTCCTGACCTGGCTTCCTTCTAGTCCCCTCTTCCCAGCTAAGCTCAGTCCCACTGAAAAGCTCATGTCCCTGGACTCCTTTGGCTCTCACAAGCCTCCTCCGCTCCTGGCTTGTCACCTGTCCTGGAATGTCCCTACCACAACAGCTAGCTTCTTTGTGGCAACCTCACCTCCTGCTGCACCAAATACTCTGCTCTTGGGCCATTTTCTGAAGTCCCCATAACTTCCTCAAGTGGACTGCTAGCCCCCTTTTGTGCGACCAGGGAACCTTCACCCACCTGTATTCCAGAACTTACCACGCTGTATAGTAACTGCACTGAGGAGGGTCTCTTTCCCCACTGGGCTCTGACTCCTCCAGAAAGGAACTTGCCCGATGCATCTCTGCATCCAGCTGGGGCAGGAGTATGCAAACAGTAGATGCCCAAAACTGTTGATTGAATGAATGAAATATGTCATCTCAGCCAGAGATTGAGACCAGGTTTCAGTCTGCCTGAAATGAGCCTGACCAGCTCTCTGATTTCTCTGGGGTTCTGTCTACACTTTCTTTCCTTATTGGGTTCCTCAGCCTGTCCTGTGTTAGTAGCTGCAGAGGATGAAGAAGCTGTGGTGACCTCTGAGCCGAATTCTCCACTGAGGGAAGCAGGCTAAGGCAGGCAAAAGGGGAAAGGGCAACCCAGGCTGGGCACACAGCATGTGCAAAGGCCTGGTGGCCAGAAAGTGCATGTAATGTTTGGAACGTGGAAGAGGATTGAGTGGGTTAAAGCCAGAGATGAAAGATGGAAAATATGGCGAGGCTCCTATTCTGAGCTTAAGAGGCTGAAAAAGTTCTTGTAGATTTTTGTGAGCCCCTGAAGCTTTGTGATCAAGGAGAAGAAAGAAGAAAGTTACATCCACTGAGCACCTACTGCGTGCCACTGAACAGGTGATGTAATTCAATGGCCAAGAACAGTAGGGATTATTCTCTCCATAATTACCAGTGTGGAGGATGACGAGCCTGCTGGAGTCACTTGCCTGAAACCTCACAGCTGCAAAATGGTCAAGCAGGGCTTTGGACCCCTGGTTTCCAAATCCCGCGCTGCCTTCTGAATTCAATGTATTTATGTTTTAGAAAAGCATATAAAATGGAAAGGAAATAGAAGAGAGAAAGAGGCAAAGAGAAAGACAGTTTGGGGGAGGCAAGCAGTCATTTAGAAAGAGAGAGAGAAAAAGGAAGATAGAGAAGAGAGGAGAAAGACGGGGGAAGAAAGGGAGAGAAAAGAGGAGAGAGAAGAAAGAGATAAAGAGAGGAGAGAGAAGAGGGAAAGAGAGAAGAGAAAGGAAAAACAGAGGAGAGAGAAGAAGGAAAGAGAGAAGACAAAGGAAAAAGAAAGAAAGGAGAAGAAAGAGAGAAAAAGAAAAGATCATGTCCTTTGCAGGAACGTGGATGGAGCTGGAGGCCATTATCCTTAGCAAACTAACACAGGAATGGAAAACTAAATACTGCATATTCTCATTTATAAGTGGGAGCTGAATGACAAGAATACATGGACACACAGAGGGGAACAACACGCACTGGAGGTTATCGGAGGGTTGAGGATGGGAGGAGGGAGTGGATCACAAAAAATAACTAATGGGTAGTGGGCTTCATACCCGGGTGATAAAATAATCTGTACAACAAATCCCTATGACACAGGTATACCTATATAGTAAAACTGCACATGTACCCCTGAACTTAGAGTAAAACTTAAAAAAAAAAGAGAGACAAGAGGGGAAGGCAAAAGAGAGAGAGAAGAGAGGGGAGAGAAGAAAGAGGAGAAAGAGAGGAGAGCGAGAAAGTGAGAGAGGGGAGGGGAGAGAAAGAAGAGAAGGGAGAAGGAAGAGAAGGGAGAGGGAGGGAGAGAGAAAAGAGGAGTGAGGGAAAGAGAGAAGAGGAGAGAGAGGAAGAGAGGGGGAAGTGGAGGAGAGAAGGCTGGGAGGAAGGAGAGGAGACTCAGGTGTCAGTCACCCTGCAGGGCGGCAGGGATGCTCCTGCTCCTAGACAGAGCTGTCCAATAGAACTTTCTGTAATCTCTAATCTGCACTCCAACTCAAGTGCTCAGTAGCCTCGGGTAGCTACTGAGCACTTGAAAAGTGGTTAGCGCAACTGAGAAGCTGAATTTGTATTGTACTTAGATTTATATTGAAATGCTCACATAAAGGTAGCGGCTACAGTATTGGACGGTGCAGCTTTAAGAGCAGTCCTTCTTTTTTCCATCAAGGTCCTGGCTTCGATTTTCTCTGGGTCCTTCTCGGCCTCCCCTTCTGGGACTCTGCTCTGAACCACGCATCCCTGATGTTTCCTTCCCTCATATTCCTGGACATCCCACCCACACCGAGGTTTAATTTTAGCTGATTCTCTCTCAAGGACAAAGTATATATTTTTATTTTAATTTATGTCGCCTGAACCATTTCCAAGTTTTACTTTTAGAACCTGTCAATATTAGTGACATGTGGCATTTTAGGTACTTTTCTGCTGGTGGGGCCTAAATTTATTGTCATTTTATGTCACTCGGCAAAATGCACAAAATGCCAGAAGTGTTATAAACAGAGACGATTTATGTTCGGGTTGGGGTGAGGTTAAGAGAATGAATATAATCAATTTTTTTTTCAGAGACTTTTATGCGAGTGTGAGGGCCAGCAGGTGCACATTTGAAGCTCAGTGGGAAGGAAGTGTTTTCCAAGCAACAGGAGACAGCAGATGCAGACAGGGTCCAATTACTGCTGCTTACGGCTGATCACGCCATTCACTTATGTGTGGATACCTGGCTTCTGGTCTCAGGCACCTAGTATGGGGCTATGCACATGGTAGGCACTCAGTTAAAGCTTCTGGAAGAAGGGATGGAGAAAGGGCAAGAGACATAAGTGGGAATTCTAAAGACTCTTCTGTTCAACCCCCGTCAGAGTGATCTTTCCGGACCTTGTCACTTAACTGCTCAAAACCTTTCAATGGCTCCCTAGTACCTCTGTTTTCTGACTTACAGGGTCCTTCAACATCTGCACCTGAGGGTGTCTCTAAGGGACTTGGAATGCTCTGAAAGTTTCATATCTTTGTTCCTTGCCTTCCCATGAGCTCCTCCTGTTCTTGGGAGTCCTCCCTCCTCTTTCTTGGCCCTTCTTCAGTAACCAGCTCAAACTCAAACTCCTCTGTCCTTGCACCCTTTACCTTTTATCCCTCCAATGAGAGTTTGGTGTTTCCTGTTGGTACCTTATATACAGTCATCCCTGGGTGCCCATGAAGGATTAGTTCCAGGACCCCCTGTGGATACCAAAATCCACGAATCCTCAAGTCACTGATACAAAATGACATAGTATTTGCATATAACCTACACAATCCACTTGTATGCTTTAAATCATATCTAGATTACTTATAATACCTAATATAATGTAAATGCTATGTAAATACTTGTTATACTCTATTGTTTAGGGAATAATGACAAGAAAAGAAGTCTGTACATGTTCAGTACAACCATTCTTTTTTTTTTTGAGACAGCGTCTGTCTCTGTCACTCAGTCTGGGGTTCAGTGGCTCCATTATAGCTCATTGCGCCTCCACCTCCTGGGCTCAAGGGGTTCTCCCACTCAGCCTCCTGAGTTGCTAGAACTGTAGGCATGCACCACCATACCCAGCTTATTTTTTGATTTTTTTGGAGAGGCAGGATCTTGCTTTGTTGCCTAGGCTGATCTCAAATTCCTGAGCTCGAGCAATTCTCCTGCCTCAGCCTCCCAAAGTGCTGGGATTATAGGTGTGAGCCACTGTGCCTGGCTGAAAATACTTATTATGTTATGTCTTCTTATGTTACATTGAGTGGGTAAGTGAGTGAGAATCCTTAAATATAACAGAGAAACAGAAAACTAAGGGCCTATGGATTGTGTTGCCTTTCAAGATTCAGGTGAATTGCTTTTTGACTCTTCCAATAAGCTCTCAAGTATATTTAAAAAAAAATTTTTTTTTTAACGGAGGTGGTGTCTCACTATGTTAGGCCAGGTTGGTCTCCAACTCCTGGCCTCAAGTGATCCTCCCCATCCAGCCTCCCAAAGTGCTGGGATTACAGGCATGATCTACTGCACCTGGCCTGCAACCATCCTTTTATCCCCCTGATTATTTTCAATGTGTTGTTGGTTGAATCCACAAATGCAGAATCCAAGAATATGGAGGGCCAACTGTATGTCTGCATTACAGGGCTCCACATGTTGCCTCATTTGCTTCCCTGTTGCCACCAGAAGATCATGCACCACTGGGCGGCATGGTCTGGAGAGTCCCATTCATCTTCATCTGGGCCTGAACAGAGAAACTGACAAATGAAAGATAATTGAATGACATAATGAATGGATGCAAACTGGATTGCTCCCTCACCATCTCCACTTCTTAGCCATGTTGGATCTGCTAAGTCAATTACCACCATTGCCTACTCACTTCCCCATTTCCAAACCTCATAACTGTTACCTTTTCCTCCATTCTCCTTGTCCTTATGAGTTTATGCCTTTAAAACAAATCCTTTATTATAATAGTATTGTCTTTTAGGGAAGGAAATACATTAGAGGAGTGTGTTCAATCCACCATCTTCCCTGGAAGTCAGTAACAAATGAAAGGAAATTTATCTGATAGACTGTGGGCAAGTCACTTCTCTTCTTACGGTCTCTGATTCTTCAGCTGCGGCATGAGGAAGTTGGGCTGGATGAGTTCTAGGGTCCAGCCAAAGTCTGCGAGGGGGTCAGCGCTGGATTAGAGGTGCCTGGTGGACCATGGGCATGGATTTTACATAACAGCAGTCACTCTCTGGGATCCCTTCTCCAGCCAGTGCACTCCTTGGACTGCTGATTCTCTTTCCACACATTCAGGTTCTGACTCCCAAACTCTGAGGACGACGGCAGGTTCTGAGGTCCCTCCCATCTTGTACAACTCACAGTGACAGTAACTGTCTCAGCCTGTTCGGGCTGCTTATAACAAAGGAGCATGGACTGGGTGGCTCATAAACAACAGGAATTTATTTCTCACAGTTCTGGAGGCTGAAAGTCCTACATCAGGGCCAGCAGAATTGATTCTGATGGGGGTTTTCTTCCAGTTCACAGACTACCAACTTCTTGCTGTATCCTCACATGGTGGAAAGGGTGCTGGGGAGCCCCATGCAGTTTCTTTAATGAGGGCACTAATTCTATTCATGAGGGCTCCACACTCATGACCTAATCACTCCCACAGGTCCCACCTCCTAACAGCATCATGATTGGGGTAAGGATTTCAATATATGATTTTTGGGAGAACACATTCAGTCCATAGCAGTGACTGACACTTGTCCAGTTCAGTGGCTTACTCAGAGACCTCACCTTGACCTAACGCTTGTGCCAACCTGGTGAGAAATCTGGACTCCCATTCCACAGATTAGAAATCTGAGGTTTAGAGAGGGGAAGGGACTCGCCTAAGGCCATGGAGCAAGTCAGTAAGGACGCAAGGTGGCAGTCGTGGTCTAACTGACCTACATTCCTGGAGCGTCCGGCATCCTGCCCGTGGTGGCTGCTCAGCTGACATTTGTTTGGAATGAAAGGTGACCACATTTGAGTTGAGGTAGTCAGCCACGAGGGCAAGAAACAGCATTTTAAAGAGTATTTACTTAGTGTGACATTTTCAGAGCTATTCCATGCCACAGCGTGGATGAGTACTTCTTCATTCTTTATGGCTGAATAATATTCCATTGTATACCACATTTTGCTTATCCATCTGCTAATGGGCATTTGAGTTGTTTTCACTTTTTGGCTATTGTGAACAATGCTGCTGTGAACATTCATGTGCAGGTACATGTCTGACTCTAAGTGAAAGAAGCTCAACACAAAAGGTCACATACTGTATACGATTCTATTTGTATGAAATATCCAGAATAGGTAAATCCATAGAGACAGAAAGTAGATTAGTGGTTGGTTGCTGGAGCTGGGAGAAAGAGTGAAAAGGGAATGGCGGCCAGGCGCAGTGGCTCACGCCTGTAATCCCAGCACTTTGGGAGGCCGAGGCAGGGGGATCACAAGGTCAGGAGATCGGGACCATCCTGGCCAACATGATGAAACCCCATCTCTACTGAAAAATACAAAACTTAGCTGGGCGTGGTTGTGTATGCCTGTAGTCCCAGCTACTCAAGAGGCTGAGGCAGAAGAATTGCTTGAACCCAGGAGGCGGAGCTTGCAGTGAGCCAAGATCGCGCCACTGCACTCCAGCCTGGCAACAGAGCGAGACTCTGTCTTAAAAAAAAAAAAAATGAAAGAAAGAAAAGGGAATGGCTACTGACGGTATGAGGTGTTCTTTGGAGGTAATGACAATGTTTTGGAGCTAGACAGAGCTATGGTTGCACAACACTGAATGAACTAATGCTATTGAATTGGATACTTGAAAGTTGTTAATTTTATGTAATGTGAATTTCACCTCAGTCAAACAATGAATGACTAAAGACTTCTCTCCAGTAACATTCAACAAAGCCTTCTGTGTGTCTAGTAAGTGTTTGGTTCTCCAGTTTAAAACACATAGTGCACACTTGGGAAACATTTGTGATATCAATTCACCAATGGGCAAGGTGATGGTTTCCGTCTTCAGCCTTGATACTCCCAGTCAAGTTCCCAGACCAGTGGCTTAGCATCCCCAGGAGCTGGTTGGAAATACAGAATTGTTGGCAACCCCAAACCCAGACCTACTGAATCTCTGCTGTATGGCATGTGTTTGCCCTTGCAGCCCACTTTCCTGCTGTCCTTGTCTAATCACTGAAGAGAGAAACTGTAAGAGAGGGATTGAGGCTAAATCTCCCTGAAGTTCGTCCTCGATGAATAGATGTGTGGCTCACCTTCTCCCTCTCCCTCTCTCTCTTTTTTTTCCCCTCTTTCTCTCTTTTCTCCCAGGTCACTCTCTTTCTGTCCCTCCCACCCTTTCCTCTCCATTCAGTAGAGTCGCTTCTCTCCTGCATTCTCTGAATTGATTTTTCTCACTCATCTTGGCAGGTTAGTAATCACCATTCTCAGCAGAAGTTCCTTCCATTTCATTACACTGGGTGAGAAATCCTGGGCAGCAGGGGGTGGGGTAGGGGCTGTGTTTCATTTCACTCCCATCTTTGTGTCAGGTGGGGAGGGAGGAATCTCCACACTGAGTATCCCACAGGAGGAAGGCCAGTGCTGGGAAGGGATGGAGACCCCTTGGTGGCTCTTTTCAGCTTCAAGGTCCTGTGCTGCAGCTCCTCCCAGTTCCCAGGGCCCCTGCCTTTCTCTTTCCTCAACAATCGCTCACATATGAGGGGCTTCCATGGCTGGCAGAACCTATTTCTGTGCATTGCTCAGTTTAATCTTCACAACATTTCTGAGAGGTTGGCATTGTCACCTCCTTCATGTTACAGGAGAAGCAAGTGAGGCTCAGAGATACTTGCAAGACACCTGGGAATGAGAGCCGGTCTCCAGGCTCGGGCAAGGTTGTCCTGGACTGTACCAGAGTCACGGTATAATATATAATAAAGGTGATGCTATAATGATCCTATAATAAAAGGATCATGCTGCCCATCCACCTGCCAGCCATGGTGGGCTCTAGAAAGAGCCCAACATTTGTGATCCTATGGACTTGGGGTCCACTCCCAGCTCTGCCACTTACTGGCCATGCCACTCTGGGCAAATTGCCCCATCTTTCTGACCCTCCTCTCCTTAGCTGTTCACATGGGATTGGGGGGATGGGACAGACCTGCCAGAGTACACCTAAGAACAAGGAATTCTGTAATGCAAACCAGCTGTGGAACCCAGGGGAGGACCCACCATCTCTTGGAGGCACAATTTCCCTATTCTCAAAGCATATTTAGAAAAAACACCTACTTTCTGTGTTGTTGCAAGAACTGCGTGAACTATTACAGCTCTTGTGCAGCTTTTAGCACATGCCTGGAACACGAACAAGCACTGGATAAATAAATACCCTGGATGGAAATAATATTATTATAGCTCAAGGATTTAAGATGCTCTCACAATGGCAGATGGACCCTGAATTCAGAGATGCAAAATGTGAACGAAACGTGTGCTTAGAATTAAGAACATCATCCTGTATACGGTGCCTGCCCCATGTGAGGCACAAGGCGAAGCATTTTACAGACGTTTTCCTACTGAATCCCGATGAAGAGTCCTACAGGGTAGGGTGTAGTCTCCCTGTTACATAGGCGAGAAAACTGAGGATCAAGGAGATGAAGTTACTTCTTCTAACTCCTATAGTGTGTAAGAGGTAAAGCTGGAATCAACTGAGATCAGTCTGCTACCAAATCCAAAGTACAGATGAAAAAAACAAAAAATCAGATGTGAATAAGTTTTGCAAACTACATAGTTCTAGTTGTGTGTAGGGTGAAAGATGGAGGAAAACATCATCATCATCATCATCACATTGTCATATCTATTAAACATTAGATATCATCATCATATCTACTAAGCATTAACTGCTTATCACATGCCAAACACTGGGCTAAGAGATTTACATGGATTACCTCATTTAAGCTCTGCAACAACAACCCTGTTATAATCCTCATTTCACAGATAAGCAAACAGGCTCAGAGTGGTAAAGCAATTTACCCTAGGTCACACAGCCAGGAAGTGGTAAAGCTGGATTCTGACTTCAGGGCTTACAGGCTCCAGAGTGGAGTCCTTAACCCTTCACCTGAAATTGGAAGCTACTAATCTTGGCTGCAGGGAGTTTAGCTGGCAGGACCCTCTCAGTCCTTGGGGACCTCCCTATCACCCCTTGCCCCAGTCTGGGCTCCAAACTGGGAGTGGACTAGGCTCCCACCCATGTCTCTGTGATCAGCCCTTCTTCAGATCAGGCTGTCCCTCTCCTAGCCAGTCGTTGGAGCCCCAGCCGAGACCATGCTGTATGCAGATCACCCCATTAAAATTTCATGTGGATTCAAAAATTCAGTGTTGACTCCGGTGACGCAAATAAGTATGAAAATTCCGAGGAAGGCACACTGTTACTGAAATCAAATGGTTGAACGGCCACTAATGAGGCAGACAAGGAGCCTCGCTCACCCTCTGAGGATTGAGGAGAGACGAGAGGAGCAATCGCGCTACATTATTCATGCCCTCTTGTTTGAGTTTCAGATCTCAAGGAGGCTCTGGAAGGGGAAGGCAGAGAGGGCAGAGGCGGCGGGAGGCGGGGGTGGCAGCCTAGACAGGGCCCCACTCTGCCAGCTGCGGAAGGCCAGGTGACTAATTGACAACTACTCACTGATCCCCTTCCCTAGGGCGCCCCTCTTCCATCTCTCATTTTTAGCTCTGGCCCACAAGCACCTCCCTTGCACCTGCCACGGTGCCCAGATTTCCCCCAGCAGTGGCTGTGTGAGTGTGAGATGCAGAGGAAGACGTGGTATCTGGGCGGTCCTGGCTCTGTGTGATCTCGGGCAAGTGACTAAACCTCCCTGAACCTTGATTTTTTTGTTCCCCTTGTAAAATGGGAAAGCAGAAGGAGTGGCTCCTCTACCTTCTCTGGGGAGAGGTAGCATTTCTGAGAGTCAAATGCCGCATTGCCATGCTTCTCAAGTTTGAACGCTCAGGTGAATCCCAGAGGAGCTTGTTGGGATACTGGTGCTGATTCAGTAAGGCTGGGGCAGGGCCTGAGATTCTGCATTCCAACCAGCTCCCAGGTGAGGCCCATGTTGCTGGCTTGCAGCCCACCCTGTGAGCAGCGGGGCCATACAGATAGGAAAGCACTTTATAGCCACCACTTGCTGATCTAAGCCTCTCTGTGCATCAGCATTACTGGGGAGTTTGTAAAAACACGATGCCCTTCCCCATCCTCCTAGGGTCTGCTTTAATTGGTTAGGTCAAGGCACTTGTACTTTTTAATTCTCCTCCTGACACCTGCCACCATGGCCCCTATATGCAGCCAGATTTTTGTAGTTCTTGTTACTAATATGTCTTTATTGTTTATGCCCCTCATAGTTTCTTTTTTCTTTTTCGAGATGGGGCTCACTCTGTTGCCCAGGCTGGAGTGCAGTGGTGCACTCAAGTGATTCTCCCACCTCAGCCTCCCCAGTAGCTGGGACCACAGGCACATGCCACCATGCCTGGCTAATTAAAAAAAGAATGTAGAGACGAGATCTTGCTGTGTTGCCCAGGCCAAACTTGAACTCCTGAGTTCAAGTGATATGCCCACCTTGGGCTCCCAAAGTGCTGGGATTACAGGTGTAAGCCACCGTGCCTGGCCCCCCTCATATTTTATGACCATTTTGCAAGCTTCCTTTTCTTCAACTCCTCTTAAACGTCAATGCCACAATGCTTTCTCTCTTTTCCCCGAGCAAACCCGTTGTCAAGAAAGAGGCTGAAGAACCAATTGCTCCCACTCAGAGGAGGAAGGAATGCTTCACCCCTGGGAACTGACCTGTTTCCAGGGGTTGTCACCTCCCTCCAGGTTCTAATGGTGCACTTTGGGTCCCGCTATCTGAATAGTGCACCTGGGGCAAGTTTGCACCAGGGGTCACCTGGGCAGCTGCCCCCCTTCTCTTTTTAAGATTGAGGCCTGACCACACTGATAACACATTCTCTAGAAGTAGAAACCAGGTTTCAGACAAGCCACGGAGGTAAAACCAGCTCGAGAGGGAAGGAATTGATTTCCGCCAGAGAAACCTGCGCAGAATGTACAATCCCATCGTTGTCCATGCACCCAGCATAACCAATAAACAGGTTCCCCAGTCCTCCCTGCATTTCCTAATTATTACTCGGCTATAAAAATCCCTTCTCCCTCCTGCCAACATTATCTTAGTAAACGTTATGAGCGCTCACGAGGTTAATGCAGGGCCGTAAATCCGCCGTGGGTCGAACAAGTGAGACTTGAGGAACTGTTCATAAATCTATGGGAACGGCTCCAGTTTGTTTATTTAATAAAATATCATTTTGTAGAAATGCACAGGGCACTGTGGGGTTCATACTCAGTGGGCACACGTGGAGAGGGGTGGGTGGTGGAGGTCTGCCGAGGGTGGGGGTGTGTGTGCACGGGCGTGCAGGCAGACTTCCACGTGGCCTCTGCCTGGAATGGCAGGGCGCCATGCCGTTTATTACTGCACCAGGCATTCTGAACTCAGTACCCGCTTCACTTAAGGCAGCCTGTTCTCTCAGAATTCTTTAATGGGCCTTGTCAATATTTGAAACGGTGCTACAAAGCCCAGGACACGTGTAATGCTGTTTGCGCTACATGAACACCTCCTCGAGACAATCTTCTGGGATTTGTTAGGGGCGCTTTACCCACATTGGGCTGTTAAATCAACAAGAAGTCAGTCCACGGCATGGAATGAAATGCTAAAAGCATGGGCATTGGAGTAAATGGACATGGCTTCTAACACCAGATTTGCTACCTACTGGGTAGATGTCCTTGGCATTCACCTCCCTGGCCTTGATTTCCTTCTCTGTACCATGGAGATGATCATCTGTACTTTATGGAATACAGATGTGATATGCAGAGGGACTAGAATGGAGCAGTAAGTTTGCTTTTTTTTTCTTTTTTTGAGGTGGAGTCTTGCTGTGTCGCCCAGGCTGGAGTGCAGTGGCAAGATCTTGGCTCACTGCAACCTCTGCCTCCTGGGTTCAAACAATTCTTCTGCCTCAGCCTCCTGAGTAGCTGGAACTACAGGTGCACCACCATGCCTGGCTAATTTTTGTATTTTTAGTAGAGATGGGGTTCCACCATGTTGGCCAGTCTGGTCTTGAACACCTGACCTCAGGTGATCTGCCCACCTTGGCCTCCCAAAGTGCTGGGATTACAGGCATGAGCCACCGCACGCAGCCTCCTTTCATTTCTCTCTCATTTACCTGTGAGTTTTCAGCATTGCAGTATGCTGAGATGACTTTGTTAATTAGTTTTGGCTGAAGGTCATCTACAGAGCCCCCATTCTTTTCTTTGTAATTGTCTGGGCCCCAAACTCAAAGGCAGTGGAATGGGATCAATGGAAACAGGGGAGATTCTGCAGAACTGGGATGTGGCATTCCTGCCCATAGGGGTTTAGCATCCCTGAATCACCCCATCATAGAGTGCTGTGAATCATGTTACTGAAGGAAATAGGCAGTGTGATCTAGTGGTAAGGACCATGGAGTTGGCAGCCCTGGGTTTGAGTTCTAACTCAAACACTTAACTATCTGAGCAGCCTCTGTGGCCAAGTAATTGAAGCCTTGGGTTCTTGGGAATTGGAGATCTTAATACCCACCTTTTAGGGCTCTGAGCATTCCCTGAGCTAATATGGGTAAAGTGTGTGCATAGACATGGCACATCGTGTAAACACAATAAACCAACGACAGATGGAGAGTGGAGGAGGAAAATGAGAGAGGCAGAAGCAAGGATGACTAACCTGTACCAGTTTTCTCAGACCTGCTCCATTCTTAAAACAGGAAAGTCCTACATCCTGGGAACTCCGTTAGTCCTGGAAAAACTGGATGGTTGATTGCCCTTGCAGGAATGGACAAGTCAATGCTTGAAGCACTCTTAACTCTGGGTTTAATTTGGCTACAGCTATTGATGATTTAATAACAGCTGGCTGATTATGGAGGCTTCATCTAAAAGACTCTAATTCCCCAAGGCTAATTGTTGAGCGTTTGATTAACCCAGTGGCTCTCACTAGAATCACCTGAAGAGCTTTCTAAACATACCAATGACTGAGCCTCACCCCTAACTAGGGTTTCTCTGCCTTGACACTACTGACGTATTGGGCTGGATAATTTTTGTTGGGGCAGGTAGTGGGGAGTGGAACTGTTGTGTGCATTGTTGATGTTGAATAGCACCCTTAGATTCTATCCTGAAGATGCCAGGAGCCATGTCCCAGTCACATGACAACCAAAAATGTCTCCAGACATTGCTCAATGTCCCCTGCAGGGCAAAAATCACCCCCAGTTGAGAACAACTGCCCCAGCCTAATTTAAGAATCTGGGGGCAGAATAGAAATTAAGCTTTGGTGTTTCACATTAAGTTCCCTGCCCCCAGCTGCCTATATATAGCATTTGGCTAAGACCAACCTCACTGCTAATGTGGATGATGCTGACATCCAAGGAGAACTTTAGAAGGGGCTGGAGCTGACTTGGGGTTGGGTCTAGAATGACTACACAGAAGAGGCTGTGGGCAAAGACCTCACATGATAAGAGAGGTGCTGAATTCCTACTCTCTTTATTTGTGTATTTATGTATTTATTTATTTATTTTTGAGATGGAGTCTCGCTCCGTCACCAGGCTGGAGTGCAGTGGTGCAATCTCGGCTCACTGCAACCCTCTGCCTCCCGGTTTCAAGTGATTCTCCTGCCTCAGTCTCCCAAGTAGCTGGGACTTCGGGCGTGTGCCGCCACACCCAGCTGATTTTATTTTTTTAGTAGAGATGAGGCTTCACCATGTTGGCCAGGATGGTTTTGATTTCTTGACCTTGTGATCTGCCCTCCTCGGCCTCCCAAAGTGCTGGAATTACAGGCGTAAGCCACCGCACCTGGCCCTACTCTTAAATATTCCCCTTCCCCCACCTTGGTATACAACCCAAACCTCACCATTAGATATGAGTTCTTGCAGAAAGTTCAGAGTGCTGTGTTTTGAGTTGTCCTCTTTTAAGTTCTTCTGGAAGGCAGATCATGACATTGCTTTTGGTCCCTGATGACCTCTTCTGGGTGGAGACAGTGCTGGGTCTCAAGATGTTTTGACATGCTAAATCATTTGCTCCTCACAGCTCTCCTAGGTGAGGTGGATTTCTTTGCACGTTTTATAGAAAAATGATGTTCAGAGAGTTTTAAACAATTTTCTGAAGCTCACACAGTTGGTTGGCAGCACAGATTAAAGCAAAACTCAGGACAATCACTAACTTCTAGTGACTGGCCCACTCTGACATGTTTCCTCCTATCCCTTAGACAGCCAAGTGCTGGCTGAGCACAGTGGGGATGGGAGTGGGACATGAATGCCCTGGCCAAGAAGGAAACATTCATGGCTGCTTTCTTTGTGCCAAGTCTTGCACTTATATTATCTCCTTGAATAGTCCCAATGTCCTGGGGCAGCAATGCCTATGATTCCCCCTTCTGGGGAGGAGAATGCTGAGGCCTAGACAAAGGAAGCAATTTGCCTAAAGTCATGCATCTGTTATCAAGGGGAGGTGCCCTGATCTCAAAATCAGGGTGGGGGAAGAGCATTATAAATGGATTAATATTTTAAATTTCTCAGCTGTTAAATGAGAGGCACTCTTTTTTTTTTTGCAGCATTCCAGTGCTCAGAATTATTGAACAGCTCTGAATGGAAGCATCCACCAGTTGTATGTGTCTCTTTGGCATTCCTATGACTGAAAACATTAGACATTTTCTATGTTGATTGATCAGAGCTATCATCATCCCTCTGCTAACAAAGTCTTCCTTTAATTGGGAGGTTTCAGCCCAGCTCGGCTCTGATTGGCTCACACCTTACAGGAAGCATCTAAAGGTCTTAGAGCCGAGGCAGGAAGTGACTCTGTGTGAGGTCAGCATTTCTCCTCTTTTCTCCAAGGCCACCATAATCTTTATGGAGTGAAGGGTAGTCACAATGCCATTTTGAAAAGTGATTACAAGGATCATAATAGTACGAATGGTGAATGAGTTTTCTGACTGCCAGGAGAGGAAGCATTTTAGGATTGATTTCAGAAGAGAAATCCATCATTTTGATTTTAACTGTGGCAGATAACACAATGTTCACTCTAATTTTAGAAACATTTTGAGACAGGAATAAGTTGTACTAGTCTTTGTCAGGCTGTAGGTAACTTACATTTTCTGAGTCTAAAGTGGATACTAGCTAAAAGATTATGTTTAAAGAAAGTTACCTTTTTTAGAATCACACCAGAAATTTCTAGTGTAACGACAGCATTTCTTAACCCAAGTGGAACTCTGTGTGTGTGTTAAAATATCTGTGTTAATAACCAGCAACCTCGGAAGTGAGAGGGAAGGGAAAAATGGGGCTAGAAGGAGCCAAATCCCACTTGCATGGCAGAGGAGACCTGGAAGATAAGATGGAGCTAATCAGTCTGAAATAATGGGTGGTGAGAATTCTGCCGTTGAACCACCAATGCTCCCTAGTGTGAAATAATGGGAAAGTCATGGAGACTGGAACAGCACATGAAAAGCCACAGAGCATAAAATACCCAGCTGTTCTGGGGGTCCAGGAAAATTTCCAAGTGGTGGGAGCAAGAAGTATATGGCATGGGGAGGTCAAGAGATGTGATTAGTTGGGGAAGGTTAGGACACACTTATCCTACAGTTTGCTTTTTCCCTGACAACCAATGGAGGCAGGCTTTAACCCCCAACCCACCCTGTCTCCAAGGACTGGCTTGGATGCCTGTCTTCCTGAGCTCCATCTTCACTGACTCCATGGAGGACAGAAAACTCATTACCATCAGACGCTCACCCTGGATGCCCTGTGTGGACCTGTGACTATGTTAGGTTTTGTGGCAAAGGAGTATTAAGATTGCAGGTGAAATTAAGTCTGCACAGCAGTTGACCTTAAAATGGGGGAGATTATCCTGGATTATATGGATAAGCCCAGTGGAACCACAAGAGTCCTCAAAAGTGGAAGAGGGAGGCAGAAGAGAGAGAGAACTATAGAGATGGCAGCTTGAGGAGGACTCAGCCTGAAAATGCTGGCTTTGAAGATGGAGAAGGGGGCCAAGAGCTAAGGAATGAGGGCAGCTTGTAGAAGCTGGAAAAGGCAAGGGAACTGATTTTCCCCTGTTCTCCAGAGGAAGAACAGCCTTGCTGACACCTTCACTCCAGCCCAGTGAGACCCATTTCAGACCTCTGACCCTCAGAACTGTAATATAATAAGCTCCTAATATTTTTAAGTCACTTAATATATGCTGATTTGTGTAAGCAGCAATAGAAAAGCAATATAGGCCCTTAGTTCTTTAATCTAATAAATGGGTTTAATAACCATTTCATTTTGTAGTGTATTGAAAATTGAATTAATGTACTACACCAAGTATTTAGCACAGCCCCTGGACAATGGTACCTTTTTTATTGATGCCACAGGTGGAATGACCACTGGTCCTCCTGGCTTAGTCCTCTGGCTGCTTTAATGTAGGACTAGAAGAAAGAGACCTAAATTAGGAATCTGACAGACCTGGGTTCAAGTCCTGGCTCTGCCTCTTTCTAATGGCCTTGGGCTTGTTTCTACCCTGGAAGAAGTTTTCCAGTCTATATTGTGGGTGTGGGAGGGATGATCTATCACATCTACCAGCAGTGAGCCTCCTGTGAGGATTCAGAGTGGGTGGGCTTTTGTAGCCCACTCAAGGCCCTCAGAGAGGTTTTCTGTAAACGTGGTACCTTGCACCAACTCCTTGGGAAGAGATTTTCTCAGGCTTCAGAGCTGAGGGTATTCACCCCTGACCCACTTGCTTCTTTCTCCAGGGAATGCTCATGCATTCCTGAGAAGTTGGCTGGAACTAAGGGAGCATTCAGAGACCACAGATCCAGTTGACTGGTCCCTGCTGACATCCAGTCCGCGTTGTTGGCCACATCAGCTCCTCTTCAAACTCATGATGCAAATCAACAGCTAAACATGTTGATATTTTTTATTTCTCTCAGCTAAGTGGATCCCTGAGTCCTCCTGGTGCAGTGGAAAGATTTGAGTTTTGCAGCCAAATAGAGTGAGGTTTAAATGGTGGCTAAGCGGCTCACGCCTGTAATCTCAGCACTTTGGGAGTCATAGGCGGGTGGATCACCTGAGGTCAGGAGTTCTAGAGCAGCCTGGACAACATGGTGAAATCTCGTCTCTACTAAAAATACAAAAATTAGCTGGATGTGGTAATCCCAGCTACCTGGGAGGCTGAGGCAGGAGAATTGCTTGAACCTGGGAGGCAGAGGTTGCAGTGAGCCAAGATAGCGCCACTGCACCCCAGCCTGGGTGACAGAGTGAGATTCCATCTCAGTAAATAAATAAATAAATAAATAAATAAGTAAATAATAAATGGTGGCTAAGCCACTTGCTTGTGAGCAAAATGGTTAGCCTGCATAAGCCTTGGTTTATCCACCTGATAAATGAAGATACTAACAGTCAACATTAGATAACCGTACAGCCTAACTCATAAGGCTATTACGAGAATTGAGATGTTAGTTCAAGTAAAATGGTGCTATCATTTGGATGATTGTCTCCTCCAAGACTCATGTTGAAATTTAGTCCCCAATGTTGGAGGTTGGGCCTCATGAGAAGTGTTTGGGTCATGGGGAAGATCCGTCATGAATAGGTCAATACCTTCCCTCGGGAGTGAGTGAGTTCTTACTCTACTAGCTCCTGCAAGGGCTGCTTGTTGAAAAAAGCCGGGTATCTCCCTCTGCCTCTTTTGTTTTCTGTCTCCATGTGATCTGTATACACACCAGCTTCCCTTTGCCTTCCATCATGAGTGGAAGCAGCCTGAGGCCCTCATCACATGCCCAATCTTGAACTTCTCAGCTCTCAGAATTGTGATCCAAATAACTCTTTTCTTTATAAATTACCCAGCCTTTATAACAACACAAGATGGACTAAGATACTTGTTATGATGCAGGAGGAATGAAGAAGTGTGGGAAGTATTACCTCGCTAGTAGGTGAAGGAGGGCACAATAATTACAGAAAAATTCCCATAGGAGGTTATACTTGAGCTGAACTTCAGTGGGTGAAATGGATGTAAAAAGTTTAGCACAATGCCTGATGTGAATTGTGTGCTCAGAAATTAAAAGGGAGAGAGGAAGAAATTGGGTTCTCTGAGGTTAGTGGGGGACCTAGGATCCCTCCTTGCCCCCTACTGAACCTAATCCACCCCAGTCCTCACTCTTCTTCTCTTCCTGCTTATTCCTCATGCCTCATCGCTGCATTCACTCTTGGTTCTGGCCCCTCACCCTGCATTCTACTGCTGGGGCAGCCAGCAGAGACAGACATGACAGGAGACAGGGAGAGGCAGAACTGGGAAGAGGGCTTGAAGAAGATTGATACTGGCATTGTTGTCATGGCAACACCAGGATGGACTAGAGGCCCCACTGCTGGGATCAGCTCCTGTAGTTCTTCTCAGATTCTAGAGCCTTTGAGGGTAGGCAAGAAGCTCAGATAGGGGCCCTGAGAAAAACAGGTGGGGCCTCAGGGTGACAGCCAGTGAGAGAGCAGGCACCGGGACCTGGGATGCCCTTCTGACAACATCTACTGAATCCATGGGACCTTAGAGAAGACCTGTCCAAACCCCTCAATTGAGTCATGGGGAACTGAGCACTAAGGGGGAGTGTGGAGAGAACACATTTCCTGAGTACCTACTATGTAGCTGGTACTTATTGCTAGCTTTTAATAACACGTCTCTTCACCAGACTATGTGATCTGCCAGAGCAGGGAGGCATCTTGGGTGAGGCTAGATGTAGAGACATCTGAGTCCAAATACTGACTCTGCCACTTATCCTCAGGATGGCAGTGCACGTGATCTCCCCTCTCTGGGCCTCAGTTTCCTCATCTGCAGAATGAGTAAAGTTGATGTTATGTATTACCTTCCTCACAGAGTGGTTGAGATTTTGAATGATGTAATTTATGTAACATGCTTAGTGCATGCTTGGCAAAGCATAAATGTCATATATAATAATTAATATTACAAGCCTACCCAGAGAAAGAAAAATTTGTATCTTGATGGCTAAATAAAATAGACAGTGTTTGTATAGCTTTGGGAGAAGAGGGATCTAGTTTACTTCTTGAACCATCTGTTTTCACCCCTTTTCCTGCCTTACATTTTTATATGTATATATTTTTCTTTCTGTCTTTTAGAGAACAGAGCTCTATGTGCTCATGGGAGCACACTGGTCAGCAGTCAGAAAACATAGGTTAAAAATAATAATAGTTCTCATTTATTGAGAACTTGCAATGTGCCAGGCTTCCGGTTGCCCATTTGATATTACAACTATTTGATGTACAGTAGCTCTTAAAGTTAAATGCTCTTGTTATCCCATTTTGCAGGAGAGAAAACTGAGGCTCAGAGAGGTTGTATAAGTCATCCAAGGTCACACAGGGCTGGTAAGGGGCAGAGACGGGACCTCAGTCACTGGTGGACTTTATTGTTGAGGATGGGGATGGGAAGGAGAGCACCTGTGCCGCTGACCTTGGTCCTGAAACATCAGTGGGCACTGGGGCTGAGCTGCTCTTTGGAATGCTGGTTCTCCAATGATGATGCCCATCCTGCCTCCCCCAGAAATCTGAAAAGTGAGAGAAGATAAAGTAGGGAAAGGGCATGGAAGGTGGGATGCAGAGAGACAGTGAGAGAGAGAATCAGAGTCTTCTAGAAGGATCCAGCTCCTGAACGATTGCTCTGGGGGAAAAAGGGGACTTGATTTGATATATATTTTGAGCAACACTGTTGCTAGGGAAAGTGGTTTTCTTCTCGTTAGTTGGAAGAGGGACATTCAGTTTTCCCCCTTCTTGCCACACTAGTGGTTGGATACCTGTTTTCTGTCTCTTGCAAATAGTGTCTCATTATTCCTGCCTTACAGATTGGTTTTGGGGAGTCCAGGAAAGAATATTCAAAAATCCAAGCCTGGTGCTCGTGCATGTGGGTGTTGAGTACGTGTCCTTTAGCCCTTCTCCTGGTCTTGTCAGTAGCCTCTGCCTATATTTGCTCAGGCCATGCTGATAATGTGTAGCCAGTCTCTGACCCAGAATGTGGGTTTCCTGGGAAGAATTTCTGCAGCCCAGCCACCCAAGTTCATTTGCAATGCGGGCATTCCCTGCCATAAAGCTCCAAGCTGCTTGGAAGAGTTAGGCATCACATTTCCCTGCATTCAAAAGTGCCTGGAGTAAGGATCATGTTCTGATGGCGGCATGTAAATGCCTCCTTCAAGAGAGGAAATTGCTTTGAAGTTACTATTTCCCTGGCTTTGATAATAATCTGCTTAATGTCTTGTGTCAAACTAATTACAGCATAATTACCTTTTTTAATAACAGGTACTTTTAATTGGTGCGGGGTTAAACAATTCTGTTGTAAAAATTGGTTGTTTTACATTCATGGCTATAGTTTACAAAGAACTGGGACAACCTTGTAATATTAAACACTCCATAGAGCTGGGATGGGGTGTAAATGAGGGTACCACCATGCCTCCTCTCCATGACATTGAACCCTTTTCTTTGCAATGCTTCACCTTCTCACAGACAGAATTTCTTATGCCAAACACTTGGAAAAGGAGAGGAAGGATGCTGTTAGGGCCTCATGTGTTCACACACGTCATCTTGCTTCATTCTCACATGTCCATGCACAAAAGCATGGGAAAGAGGTATTGCTATCTCCATTGTGTAGGTGAGTAAATTGAGGGTTAGAGAGGTTAAGCAAACTGACCCAAATCACAATGTCAAATGACTGAATCAGACTTTGAACTCATGCCTCTTTCTTCCAAGTCCCAAGTTTTTCTTTTTTCTTTCTTTTTTTCTTGTTTTTGTTTTTGAGACAGTCTCACTCTGTTGCCCAGGCTGGAGTGCAGTGGTGCAATCTTGGCTCACTGCAACCTCTGTCTCCCGGGTTCAAACAGTTCTCCTCAGCCTCTCAAGTAGCTGGGATTATAGGCATGCACCACGATGCCTGGCTAAGTTTTTCCTATTTTTAGTAGAGATGGGGTTTCACCATGTTGGCCAGTCTGGTCTCAAACGCCTGACCTCAGGTGATCTGCCTGCCTCGGCCTCCCAAAGTGCTGAGATTACAGGCGTGAGCCACCGTGCCTGGCCTCAAGTCCCAAGTTTTTAAAAGGCTGTATGATTAAGTGGTTAACTAAGTGGGAGAGGGGTCTGGAGTCCAAATATCTGGTTTGATCACAGGTCTACAAAACAAGGTTGGATCTACAAAACAGCATTGAATCAATGCTATATAATTAAGTGGTTAACTAAGTGGGAGGGGGGTCTGGAGTTCAAAATATCTGGTTTGATCACACATCTACAGCATAATTACTTTGGACCTAGGGTTGTTTTTTACCCTTTCTGGGCCTCAGTTTCTTTATCTGTAAAATCGAGAGGTAATAATAGCCTCTACCTCATGGGTTGATCAGATAATATAAAATAACACCGGCTAAGTGTCTAACATAGTAGGTACTCACACAGCAGTAACTCCTCCCAACGCATTGATCCAATCCTGTTTTTCTTCTCCCAGATTCTTTCTTTGTAGACCCCTGAGCACCCCATGGATGTATTTTCTCACGTCTTGGCTGGGAAAGTGCACACACTCATTTCATTACTGCAGCTTTTTGCATTTCATTAAAAAACCTGACAGGCCATTTCATAATAATTTATTAGCACAGAGTCAATTTTTATTAATTACAATCATTAATTTATCAGTGTTCCCGTCATCTGAAGTTTGGTCAGAAATGAAAGGCGAGAAGTGCACAGAGAAAAATGGGGGAAAGTGGAAATCTAGGGGATGAGGATACAGCAGAGTGGGGGAAGGGATGGAGGGGGCTGTTTGGGCTGGAAGGCTTGATGGAATGGAGCTGCCATCTTGAATGCAAAGCACTGGGCAGGGCAGCACCTGGCCCCGGAACCTAGGGGTATGACCATTGAATGATGCTTCCTTCATTCATGCAGGAACAAAGGAGGTTTAGGAGTGACAAGTGGCAGGGGTTCACAGACTTTAGGAGCAAATTCCTCCAAGTTCTGGCTCTGTGTTGCCCTCCAGTGTCTTCTCCTTCCCCTTTCCCTATTGCTCACTCCGCCTGCATATGTGTTTTGCTAGTTGACATCTGTCCTTCCATGTTGTAAGCTCCTTGAGAGCAGCAGCCTTGTCTTGGTCAATACTTGGTCTCTGGGGTTTAGCAGAGCACTCAATGAATACTTGTTGAATTAATGAATAAATAAACTGTCTGCCCACCCCCTGTTCATTTTATGGAGTTGGAGGTTGAAGCCCAGAGAGGACATCTGCCCTACCCACAGTCACACAACTGACTAGTGGCTGAGTCAGACCCGAGAGTTAAACCTACTGGACCTTTAACGAGTGGCCTTTGCATACCTTAATAGTCTCCCCTTTTGTGGCTTGGCTTTTTCTCTGGCCCAGCCTTTGAGGTCTCTCTTCTTCATCCACAAAAGGTGAAATGAAAAGCAAACATTTGGATCGAGAACATGGGTTCCCCCTCAGGGAATGTCAGAGTCTGTTTCTTTCTGGGCCCTTGTCTTGTCTCTGGCACCCACCTCCTGGCTCAATGTCTGTTCCCTTCTGGGCAAGGGGCCCTTCAAATGGCCTCACTGCAGAATCACTGGGGGAGCTGAGCTGGGGAAACATTTGGGTCCACTCTGGAGCTGTGATCCACACTAACACTGGTACTGTGTGAAGTGTAGGAACCACTGATCTTCCTGCTGACAGTACCCAGTCAACTCCATTGCCCACTGCCCTGCATCCCACATCTGTGTGGGAGTGCTTCCTCCCGTTCTCTCCTCTTCCTGCTCTTAAAGACCAGGATGAAATTGAGTGGAAGCATCATCCCTCCACTGTCTCCTGTGTCCCAATCCCAGTTCACTGCAGCAGCAGGACATCTTCTTTGAGAGTTGGAGCCCCAGGGTCACACAGACCTTGGCTTGAATCCTAGTCCATGGGTTACCATGAAGACTGAATGTCAGTGCTCATGCCCCAGCCAGGAGTAAGGAGGGGTGGTGGTGGGCATTAAAAAGCTTCCTTCAGGAGGTGGTACCAAGGCAGGGGACAGATGAGTAGGAATTAGCCAGGGACACTGTTGAGGATGTGGTGGGAAAGACATTCTGGGCAGAGGTGATGCTATACACAGAGACATGTAGGCAAACCCAGCACGGTGTGTCCCAGGCACCCTGAGGACCTTGGTAATATGCTGAGTGTAAACTTCATGGGAGAATTTTACACTCAGCATATTCCAGGGGAGGGTGGCAGGGACCAGATTGTGCAGGATGTTGCAGGGCATGGTAAGGTGAGTGGCCTTTGTTTTTAAGGCAATAGGGGGCCATGGGAAGGTTTGGAGCAGGGGAGTGACAAGACCAGATTTGAATTTTAGAATTCAAATGTATCAGGAGGATTTGAGAGGGAAGTGTGGAAACAACCAGTGAAGAAGCTACAACAGGCATTGCAGGTTGCGAGATGATGTTGGCCTGTCCAGATTTGTGAGGACATGGGAAGTGACTGTGGGGGATGGGGAGAAGTTGGATTCAAGAAGAATGAAGAATTCTTTGCTGAGATTCTTCCCCACTTCTATCCCATCCTTGAAAGTCAAACCTCAAGTGCAGCCCCTTGCATGAAGATGTCATGGGCCATCTACCTTCCTGAGCTGGAAGGATTCTCCCCTCTGACCTCTGAAGCCATCAGATATGGCATCATGAGATCATGAAGTTTCTGGGTCTGGTCTTTTTGGGGAAGAGTCTGTGCCAACTATCTTCTGTTCCCCATAATTTAGTTTGGGGCTCAGCTCAAATTTGGCATGGGATGAATAACTACTGGATGGAAGAATCAAGTAGTGTTGAAGCCGTTGTCCACACCCTGATGCCAACAGCCCAAGGCACAGAAAATATACGAATTATATCATGCCTCATTCCTCAGAAACCTTAGTGGTTTTACTTTTTTTTTTTTTGCCTGGAAAATAAAGCTGAGCCTTATTGACTATATTGGTTTTTCTGTCCCTGAACAGCTAAAAATAAAAATCTTAGGATCTCAGCTCGATTCATCCATAATTCCCTGAGCCTCAGTTTACTTGTTTGAAATTGGGGGTACGCACACCAATATTGCCAGGTGGCTATTTTCTGAATCCCCTTAAAACATGAATGTTTCTCTGATTGAGAGGAAACCCGAAATGAGCAAGCTCCCATTTCACAAATGATTGTGGCACACTTGGGCTGTGGGATCTACCAGGATTGCCGCAGGAGTGCCCGATAGAGAGGTGTTATGGGGCCAGCCTGTTCTTGGCCAGAGACGTGGCACATGGGAGAGGCTGGGGAGAGAGTGATTCAAGATTAATAACTTGGCTATTGGAGGCACTTTGTTCTGACCTGAGGACAGCCATCATGAGCCAGGCTGGGGACAGTTGGCCGCTTGCATGTCCAGATCTGTCATGGGGTTTATTGTGGCATAGTGTCGCCTGCCAGCAGCAAGTTTGGCAAAACATTCCTTGCACTCTTCTCTGGGGCAGGAGCAATCCAAGAGCTCCAGAAGATCCCAGGCTCCCTGTGATTCCAGGGAAAAGTCAGGGACTCTGAGGAATGGGGTTTGCAATGTCTGGATCTTATTGTGTGCTTGGAGGCTGTGGACAAGCAGTCTTTGTATTGGATCACAGGCTTTGAATTGATTTCCTGGGCTGGATTCAAATGCTGAATCTGTAGATTGAAACTCTGGGACCTTGGGCAAGAGATTTAACTTTACTTAGCACAGTTCCTAGCACTTAGCAAGCTCTGGGCTCATGGCGAAGGGCATAAAGAAACACATTCAAAAAGCCCAAGGTCACACGGTAAGTTAAGAATGATCCCAACTTCTAGGCGAAGGTTTTTCCCAGAGCACAGCTGTAAATAATAAGATGGTCCTGAGGGGGATTTATCTTGATAGATTCTGACTTGGGTAGTGATGTTAAAGGAGGAGAAGAGAGAGGAATGAAGGAGGTCCCTTTTATTACTGATGTCAAGAGTCAGGACATCCCCCCCCCTTCTTTGTTTCTGCTTTAATCTCTTTTTTTTTAAAGATAAGAATGCAAAGTGTGATATGCTTATTTTTTATATCATTCAGCTAATGTTTATTGAGCCCTTTTTATGTGCTAGAAGCTAGGGATAAATTCATGAGTAAGAACAGGCCAACTTTGGTGGCTCATGCCTGTAGTATCAACACTTTGTGAGGCCCAAGAGGGAGGATTGCTTGAGGACAGGGGTTCAAGACCAGCCTGGGCAACATAGCAAGACCCCATCTCTACAAAAAAAAAATTAGCCAGACTCAGTGGATGTGCCAGTAGTTCCAGCTACTCAGGAGGCTGAGGTGGGAAGATCGTTTGAGCCCAGGGATTTGAGACTACAGTGAGCTATGATCATGTCACTGCACTTCAACCTGGACAACAGAGTGAGACCCTGTCTCTAAACAACAACAACAACAACAACAACAACAGCAAACCCAGACATGATCCCTTGCTTTGAGGGCTTGGGAGGTTTTACAGAAAATATGGTCAAATATGCATACAATGCTAAAACAATCCAGAACTCTTTCAACTACAAACTCTTATGACCATTTGGAACTAATTTTTAGAAAAGTATAGGAAGAATACTACTCTTGAGATATATACGATATTGGCTAAACTGGGAAGTTTGACAGCAAATCTTTTTTAGAAAGAGAATCTATCTAGGAAGAACTATTTCTTTTCTAAGGCATCATTTCCACCCCCATCCCCATCACATTCACTTTGAATATGCTGTTTCAGCATGGGAGTTTTTTTCTGGAATGTCAGTTCTATCGATTTCTAACATATATATATGGATTTTATATATATGTATATATATATATTTAATTGTGTTAAAATACATATAAAATGTTCCGTCTTAACCATTTAAAAAATGTACAGTTCAGTAATGTTAAGTGTATTCAAATTGTTATAAAACCAAGTCTAGAAGTTTTTTATGGTGCAAAACTGAAATTATTTACCCATTAAACAGCTCCCCCTTGGCTCCTTCCCCCAGCCTCTGGCAGCCACCATTCTACTTTCTGTCTCTATGAATGTAACTACTATAGATGTCTCTTATAAGTGGAAACATTCAGTGTTTGACTTTCTGTGATTGGCTTATTTCACTTAGTATAATGTCCTCAAGATTCATCCATGTTGTAGCATGAGTCAGAATTTCCTTCTTTTTAGAGGCTAAATAATATTCTACCATATGTATATGCCATATTTTGCTTATCCATTGATCCACTGATGGACACTCAGGTTGGCTTCACAATGCTCATGGCTATTGTGAATAGTGCTGCTTTGAACTTGGGTTTACAAATATCTGTTCAAGCTCCCTTTTTTCCCATTCCACAGGATATAGTCCCAGATATGAAATACGGAATTTCTGAGTGATCTGATTGTTATATTTGTAGCTTTTTGAGGAATCGCCATACATTTTTGCAAAGCAGCTGCACCATTTTACATTCCCACCAACAGTGCACAAGGGTTCCAATTTCTCCACCCCCTTTCCCGCACTTGTTACTTTCTCTTTTTCTTACATTTTTATACTAGCCATCCTAATGCTTGTGAGACAAACACCTCTTTTTTTTTAATAGTAGATGAGTTCACAGCATGCTTTGTGCTTCAGCACAACAGGTGAACATCCTTTCCTTGACCACACGTGATTGCCATCTGCTAGGGGTTGGGTGCACAGTGGTGCACCAGATGTGGTCCCCACCCTGGCGACACAGGCTTGGTCTGGCCTGAGACAGGCAATTGTGCTCCGTTCCAAATGATGCTGAAGGTGCCTATAGGGAAAGAGCAAGACGGGAGCTACTTGAACAGGCCCTAACAGAGTAGAGTGGTTTTACTGCATTGCCTTTGGCGTGGGAAAACCTGGGTTCAAGTCCCAGCTCAGCCACATTTGAGCTTGGTGAGCTTGAACAATGATTTTGTTTAACTCAGACTCAATTTCCTCATTTGTAAACTCTAATAGTGATGCCTATAGTCTTGATTTATTGTGCAGATTAAATGATCTATATTAAATATAGATTAGATAACGATATATCCACATATATCTAATTCAATCTATATATAATCTGTATGTCCCTTAGCATAGTGCCTGGGAACAACCAAAAAAGGATAGTATCTATTTTTTTGGAAGGGGGACTCAGGTGCACAGAGTTGAGTAGACACCCTCTGCAAAGGTTCTTCTTTTGTTTTAAGTTACTCCCTGTCTTTCATCTTCCATCCTTTTTTGTTTTGTTTTGTTTTGTTTTTTAGAGACAAGGTCTCACTCCATTGCCCAGGTTGGAGTGTAGTAGCATGATCATAGCTCACTGCAGCCTCCAACCTGGCTCAAGGGATCCTCCTGCCTCGGCTTCCTGAGTAGCAGGGACTATAGGCATGTGTCATCACACCTGGACAATTTTTATTTTTTATTTTTTGAGACAGAGTTTCACTCTTTTCACCCAGACTGGAGTGCAATGGCGCGATCCCAGCCCACTCCCCGCCTCCTGGGTTCACGTGATTCTCCTGCCTCAGCCTCCTGAGTAGCTGGGACTACAGGCATGCGCCATCACGCCTGGCTAATTTTTGTATTATTAGTAGAGATGGGGTTTCACCATGTTGGCCAGGCTGGTCTGGAGCTCCTGACCTCAAGTGACCCACCTGCCTCGGCCTCCCAAAGTGCTGGGATTACAGGCATGAGCCACCACACCTGGCCTTAATTTTTAATTTTTTTGTAGAGACATGGTCTCAGTATGTTGCCCAGGCTGGTCTCGAACTCCTGGGCTCAAGTGATCTTTCTGGGCCTTCCAAAGTGCTGGAATTACAGGTGGGAGCCACTGCACCTGGGCTTCATCTTTCCATCCTAATACCTCTCCTCTTCCCACCCTGGGCACCATCCTGGTTTATGTTTCCTCCAGCCCACTGACTGGCCATTGGTATCTATTTTCACTCCGGAAAAGTGTATATATATATATGGTGTGTGTGTGTGTGTGTGCTTCTGCAAAGTACAGACATGGTTTCCAGTCCTCCTGGCTCTCACTCTACTTGCTCAGCATGGTTTTGAGATCTGCCTGTGTTGCTGCATTTAGATCTGGCTAGTTTCTTCTGATAGTTACAGAGTATGTTCCTAGTGTGCCTCCCACCACAGATTCCTCGTGGCTGCTCTGATGAAGGGGGAGTCCAACTTTGTGTCAATAGAACTGGGATGCAACGAACATCCTTGTGCATATCTTCTTGTGGCCCCAGGAAAGGATTTCTTCAAGCTCTGTCACCAAAGATGGGATTACTGGCTCTTGGTATCTGTACACTTAATTTCACTGAGTCTAGCCAGACTCAGATCTCAGATGGCTGCATTGTTCACACTCTCTCCAGCTGTACGTGTGAATTCCTCTTTCACCACATTTTTTGTCAAGATACGATACTGCCTTTCTCTCTGACTTTTGCTAGTCAAATGGGGAATAATATGCTACTTCATGGTGATTTTAAGTTATTGTCACTCACCACTAGTAATTTTGAACAAATCTTTAATATACTTATTAGTAATTTTCTTTCACTTGCTGTGAATTGTTTACTTATATATTTTGTTCACTTCATTACCAGGTTTTTAAAGTGTTTTTTTTGCCACCAGATTTGTATATCTCTGTATTTTCTAGATAGCTATTCTTTGCAAATCTCTTGTTCCACTCTATTAGCCTCATGCTAGCTTTGTCTCTGGTGTCCACGGGTCAGATCTCTTTAATTTTGATGTAACTACATGTGTCCTTTTACGACTTCCATGACCTCTGCTATTTGAATATTTTCAAGAAGTTCTTACTCTTCCCATTCCAGATCACAAAAGTATTCTCCTCCATTTTGCTTTCACTTTTCATGTTTGGGTATTTAATATATCTGGAGTTTATTTTTGTGTGTGGTGTGAGGTTGGAATCCACCTGATTGTTCCACAAAGAGTGATTTAATTTTTCAATACACTTTATTGAATAATCCATCATTTCCTCACTCTTTGAGATTTGTGATGCTCTATGTATGTACATATGTATGTATGTATATATGTATCTATCTATCATCTATCTATCATCTACCTATTTACCTGTTATCTATCATTCTTCTATCATTTATTTATCTATCTTATATCAATTTATCTATCTATGTATCTATCTATCTATCTATCTAATCTATCACCATTTTGCTCCACTTGTCTGTTTTTAAAATACGCTATTAATATGGTTTAAATAAACAACTGCAAAAGCTGAGCCTCTCAATGGGCTTATCGGAAATCACGTCTACAAAGGCACGTTAGAAATTACCTGATCTGATCCCGTTGCATCACACACGGCATGATTAGTCTCAGGGAGGAAAGCTCGCCGGTCAAGGACATCATGTTAGAAATGGAATTCCTGTCTCCTGACCCCCATCCTCATCAAGCAGCCCTGAATATTTGTTCCATTCCATGACACCTGAGGTGTTTGGATGGGAGCGAGTGTCTTTTAGGGGCAAACATATTCCAAGCCTTAATGATAGATTAAATACCAAATACCTTAACATTTGAAAAAATGACATTTGATTACATCAGGTTGTAAACAGAGAAAAAATTACAATGGAACCCAGTGTAGATCTTACATAAATGGCACCCATTCGGTGTAATGACTCTGAGAATGTCAGTGCTAACAAGCACATAATTGGCACCGGGGAGATAATTTTTGCCACCTTATGCAGAGGGGAAACCGTTCTGCATAATGATTTTACTAGGAATATTCTTTATTCAACAGGCCCATTTGCATAACCCTCCCAACTTTCTCGAGTTAATACAAAATGCTCTGGAGACATTGCCAAGTCTCTTCCAGAAGACGTCTGCTTCTTGAAATAAGCTTCCATTTTGCGAGCATGTGTTACGTGCCAGGCTCTGTGTTCCCTACCTCATGTGCAGTATTTACATTTACAGACAAGCATCTCATTGCTGGACATTTCTTGAGGGCTGAGTTCTTTTCTTTCCTATTCCCCATATTCCCAAAATCTAACACAAAGCCCTGGATGCAGGAGGTGCTCAACATTGTTAAATCAATGTATGAATGAGTATTGTGACTACCCTGTGAAGCAGAGGCTTTTGCCACATTGTTGAAATTGCTTTCTAAGGCCAAATGCTAGGAAATAGCCAACTGGGATTTGAATGTAGGTCAGCCTGACTCTCGTTATATGTATTTTACAAACATCTTCTATCTTTCCTTTAGGGAGCAGAGTGTCTAGTTTCACATCGGCCAATATACTAACCACCAGCTACATATGATTTTTTAAATGTAAATTAATTAAAATCAGATAAAATTTAAAATCAGATCCTCCATCATTAAACCATGTGTGATCTATTGTATTGAACAGCACAGCTCTAAAATATTCCATCATTAATAGAGAAAAATTCTACTGCAGAGTACTATGTTTGTATCTACTCTTGAGTAGATACAATTGTGTTTTGGGTCATGACTTAGATATTTGTGTATGTAGTGCTGGAACATGCTTGAGCTCTGGAATCACACAGACTTGGTTTCTAATCCTAGCTCAGGACTTGACTTTAGGTACAAAGCTTAGCCTCTCAGAGCCTGGGTTTCCTTTTCTGCACAATGGGGATAATAACAGGACCTAACTCATAAGGCTGTTGTGAAGATTAAAGGTGGTGATGCACAGAAAGCATTTAGTGAAGTCTCTGGCTGTGAAGATGAAAGATAATGATCCTCATCCTACAGTAAGGAAACACATTCAGAGAAGTGATGGGACTTGTCAAGGTTCTCATGCCAGTGAGCAGGTCCCCTGGGATATGAGCCAGAGTCTGCCTGGTGCCAAAGTGTGGGAGCTTTTGGTAACTGTGGACGCCTGTCTCTTGAAGCCTTTCCTTTGACAAGACAGGGAAGACTGCAGTGCCCACAACTGCAGGTAATCCAGGGAAGACAGGGAGTGGCTGAAGAGATGTGTCCATGACAAAGCAGTCCTCACTAACCAAAGAAGTCACGGTTCTCACAAAAATTTGACAAGAAGATTTTATTTTATTTTTAATTTTATTTATTTAATAAAAGTCCTTGTGTAGCTACCTGCACTAGGCATGGCTGGGACATTTCTTGAACTCTTCCTTCCCATGGAAGAACGCATGATATGCTGAGGTCTTACCACGATCTCAGCTCACTGCAAATTCCACCTCCCGGGTTCAAGTGATTCTTCTGCCTCACCCTCCCAAGTAGCTGGGATTACAGGCACGCACCACCACACACAGCTAATTTTTGTATTTTTAGTAGAGATGGGGTTTCACCACGTTGGCGAGACTGGTCTGGAACTCCTAACCTCAGGTGATCTGCCCACCTCAACCTCCCAAAGTGCTGGGATTACAGGCGTGAGCCACTGTGCCCAGCCAGAACATTTTATTTTAAAAATAAAAATAAAAACTTAGCCAAACCAAAGGCAATCTTTATTTTACATAATAGAAAAGCAGGCCTGGTGAGAGGGAATGAGTATCCTAGGCTCACCTACCTGCTTAATCTATGAACTAGAGTAAAATCTCATGTCTTTTAACTCTCAGTTCCATTTTTTTTGTCCTGCATTTTAATGATTTTAAAATAACTAGACTTTTTGACAGTTTTACTTATTGATTAGGTCCCTTTCAGTGACAAATACCAGAAGCCCAAATGAAATTGTCCTTGCTTAGACAGGGAGTGTATTGGTTTATGTGAGTGAAATGGGTGACAGCTTCAGGTATGGCTAGCTAGCTCCAGATGCTCAAACCATGTCATCAGGAATATTTGTCTTTCCATCTTTGGCTCTGCTTTTCTCTGAGCTGGCTCCATTCTTGGGGCAAGAATTTCTCTTCACTGTGTTAATATGGCCACTAGCAGTGGCAACTCTATTGGAATTGTTCGTCCCTCATTGCCAGCAGAAAGGGAGTCTCACTGAATGGCTTGGGCTCTCATTGAATGGCTTGGGCTGTGGACCAATCACAGTGATCTAGAGGAATAGGACTTGCCTGTGGAGCCAGGGGCAAGGATTAGTGCACCAAGAGTCCCGTGGACTGAGGATGAAAGAAGGGTCTCTAAAGGAATAGAAGCACCCTGTTCCCAGAAGATGGGGAAATAGATGCTGAGTGGCAAGCACAACAAATGTTTACTGTACATTGTCTGGGTCTCTGCTTACAATGACCCTGCCCACTTGTCTGGAACAGGGTCAGAATTGCCAGCATTGTGGTCTTCATCAACAAGAATTTAAAGGGTAATAAAAGGAGGACTATCAGTTGCTTGCATTCGTGACTATAAAAGAGGATTCAGCGTAACTGAGAGCTCTGAGCACAGAGAGGTGTGGATGGGGAGAGGAATGCCATCAAAAGGGTCACTGACCAATGGCAGGGAAGACATCATAGCTGTGTCCAGGGCAGGGGGTGGCTTGTAGATTAAGCTTCAGATTGCTCAACAGAACCAGGAGCTCCCTTGGGGGATGTGGGCAATTGGGAAGGCTTCCTGGAGTTGGTGATGATTGATCTGGGCTTGGAAGTATAGGTGAGATTGGCATGGACCACGGGGAATGCATTTGAAAGGAAGAATATATTAACTATGGGATAAAGTGGGCAGTCTAGCAATGTGTGGAGAAGAAGGATCAAAGATGCTGGTTATTTTCTTCCCCTCCATTCCCTTTCTCTATCTTCTTTTCATCCTTTTATCTAGGACTGTGGCTAGCCCATTTGGCACCTGTGTGAAAATTGGTGGTAGGCTCCTCTTCTGGAAAGAACCCAATCTTGTCCAGGATATATAGCTTCAAAGTACAGCATGAATTGGTTTTCAGCCCCTACCTGCCCTATTGACTGGACATCTTGAACAAGCAATGAGTCAGACAACTGTACCCTGCAGTCCTCTTCCTTCCTTATCCCTTTTCCTTTCGTTTTTTCCTCCCCTCATCCTCCTCCATTCCTCCCAGTTATTATGCATGTCCTAAAAATATGTCCCCTTTCATCTTTGGCCATCCAGCTAACCTGTACCCTGCATTACCCAGGACCATTTCAGCAGCCTCTGTTACTGCAGGCAACCCTTGCCCTTTGTTTTTCTTGCCCTGAGAGCCTGCACCTCTGAGGCTGCCAAAGAACCCTGCCACTGCCCAAATCCATCTCCAATTCCTCCCTGGCTAAAGGACTTTAATTCACAGGCCCAGGTCCCCCTTTTGACAGGCTTGATTTGGCTCCCTGCACATCTGGGCCTCCCATCTGGCCCCTGCACTTCACCTGTGTGGGTTGCTTTATGGATATAATAAATATTACTTCCTTAATATGATTTCGCTTAGGTTCCCAGTGACTCACTCAAGCAAATCTTCCATTTAACACATGACTTTCTCTTCAGAGGGAGCAGAGAAAATATTGTTATTGGAATAGGCACAGCTGTGAGGGTTTAGGGAGGAGTGTGTCCACCTAAGCTCAAAGTTTGCTGCTGCCCATGGGCCTGGCCCTGGTAAGACCTCAGCATATCATGCGTTCTTCCATGGGCAGGAAGATTTCAAGAAATGTCCCAGCCATGCCTAGTGCAGGTAGCTACAAAAGGACTTTAGATGTCACACGCAACCCAGTGATGTAGTGGGTCACACCTCCACTGCTTGGTGTGTGGAGTGGGGCCAAGTCCATTATATCATTCATCTGGATGGTGGAGAGGGCCAAACTTACCACCTAGTCAGTTTTTTAGACACATAAAATAGCCTTTGCTTTCAACAGGATGTTTTAAAATTACAATTTTAGCCAAGACTTGTTTTATCCAATGCTTAAGATATGAATAAATGGGACTGTCAAACAAAGATGGCCAGGAGTCTGTTAGCGACAACTATTGGTTAAACTGGTTATAGCAACCCAGCTCTATCTATTTTATCACCTTTGAGAGGTGGAAGAAATAAACACTTATTGAGTGGCTACAATGTGCTAAGTAAGTTAATTGTCATGCATTGAATACTTATAGAATCCTCACATTTTTTTTTAAAAAAAGAGTCAAGTTTATTGAGGTATGATTTATATAACATTTACCCTTTTTCAAGTGTACAGTTTGATGAGCTTTGACGAATGTGTACTACAGTATAAACACCAACACTATGAAAATATAGAACATTTTCACCTCCTCCAAAAATTCCCTCATACCACATTGAATTCATTGTTCTACTCCCAATCTCATGTCGGACAAGGCTTAATTCGATTTCTGTCCTTATAATTTTGCCTCTCCCAGAATGTCATATAATGGAATCACACAGTTTGCAGTCTTTTATATTTGCCTTCTTTCATTTTGCACAGTGATTTTGTGATTCTTGTATATTGCTGAACATATCAATAATTGATTTCATTGCGGCGTAGTATTTCATTGTATGGAAACATCATAGTTTGTTGATTGATTTTTCTGCCGACCTCACAATCATCTTTTGAGTTAATATATCCATTTTAAAGAAAAGAAAACTGAGATTCAAAGAAGTGAAGTAAAGTACCTAATGTCACTCAGCTAGCAGGGGGCTGCCACAGGATTTGGCACAGACTTGAACTTGAATTCTTGGAGTGGTTGTAATATTAACATTTCTCTTTCTGCTTATTCTGCTGAATAACCTCATTAGATCAAGAATATACTTCTGGCTGGGCACGGTGGCTCACGCCTGTAATCCCAGCACTTTGGGAGGCTGAGATGGGCGGATCACGAGGTCAAGAGATCGAGAGCATCCTGGCCATCATGGTGAAACCCTGTCTCTACTAAAAATACAAAAATTAGCTGGTCGTGGTGGGGTGAGCCTGTAGTTCCGGCTCCTTGGGAGACTGAAGCAGGAGAATAGCTTGAACCCAGGAGGCGGAGGTTGCAGTGAGCCAAGATTGCGCCATTGCACTCCGGGCTGGCGATAGAGCAAGACTCTGTCTCAAAAAGAAAAAAAAAAAAAAAAGAATACACTTCCTCCACAGAGCTTCATTTCCTCCTTCCCTCTCTCAATAAAAACTTGATAAATAAACAGGTAAGCGCCACCAGGACTAGGAAAGGAGCTGTCTTTAGATGTCCTAGGGCTGTGCTGGAGGGAGTAGACCAGCCATCACTTCATGTGTTCAGCAGAGATGTATCAGCACTTTGCAAGAGGGTACTTGCTTGCAGAGATTTTAACTGTGGTGTAGGGAGTTGAGTTACATACCCCTAATTGTCTCTTTTTCCCTTGACTTTCTCATTAGAAGAGGAGTGTTTTGGGGGAAGAAAGCCTGAGTAAAAATGCTGTTCTGCTATGTGACATTGTTATTTCTGTTCCCTGAACCTCAGTTTTCCCATCTGCACAATGGACACCTTTCTCTGAGCTGTGGGGAGGATCATTTGAGGTGTCATGTGAAGGCACCAGCACAGCAGGGACTGCCCTTCTGGCTCCCATCCCACATCTTCCCCACTGAGCTATATAAGGACAGAAACATTCTTTCCACTTTCGTTTCTCTGCATGAGCAACTCCATCCTGCATGGAGTAGGAGGCATGCCCTTGGTTTCCCGGGAATTTGGCAGGTGTTGGGAATCCATTCCTAGACCTTGCCTGCCTCACACACATGCTTCCGCTTCTACCTGGCAGAGAAGCTACAAATCAAAGTTCTCGGTGTGGTGCGGTGGCTCATGCCTGTAATCCCAGCACTTTGGGAGGCCGAGGCAGGCGGATCACCTGAGGTCAGGAGTTGGAGACCAGCCTGGCCAACATGGCAAAACCCCGTCTTTACTAAAACTACAAAAATTAGCTGGGCATGGTGGCGGGTGCCTGTAATCCCAGCTTCTTGAGAGGCTGAGGCAGGAGAATCGTTGAATCTGGGGAGGGGGGACGGGGGTTGCAGTGAGCCAAGATCGAGCCACTGCATTCCAGACTGGGTGAAAGAGTGAGACTCTGTCTCAAAAGAAAAAACAAAAAACCAAAAAACAAAGTTCTGTGCATTAATTCTTCCAAGGCGTTTATATCAGCTGGAGGGCATATTTCATGACCAGAGAATGGCTCTCTTCCTGTCTTATCACAACCATCTGTGCTTGTCCTGTGGTGCATGTCCTGACTAATCCCTCTCCCTAATCCTCCTACTGCCCCCCAACCCCCCTGCTGGGCTGGTTCTGAGAGCCCACCCATCTTGACAACAGAGGGCTCTATTGGTTGAGGACCAGCTGTGCAAAGGGACCACCTTACATCTCCTCCATCTCTCACCTTCCTCCCAAGTCTTGTGGGAGGCTGGATCCGCCCATGTTTCTTGCCACTGTACCCCATCTGGCTTTTGTACCATGAGGACATACAAAAGCAGAAGCTGAAGCTCAGAGGAGATGACATGGATTGCCCAGGGCAGCCCAAGAACCAGACAATAAGTGACTGATTCACCGCGATTCAGATAGTCCTCTGTGCAGGCGACTTCATCACACCATGTCACTGTATCTTACAGAAACCCCACAAGAGAAACACCATGCTCATCCCCATTTTTCAGGTGAAGACACTGATGCTCAGAGAAGTGAAGCCACTTGTCCAAGGTCACGCCTCTGGCACATGGTGAAACTGGGAGTCATATCCAGGTAATCCTGCCCCAGAGTACATGCTCTCAGCGTTTACGCTGTGCTGCATGTAACCCAGTGATTTGTGCTAGACACTGCAAAAAAAGGTGGAGATAGGTGGCTTGCCGTCAAGAAGACCACCATCAATCTAGGTTGAAGATATAGATACAGGAAAGGCATAGCTAATTAAGCCTGGGTGGAATAATACTTGGCACCAACAGAACATCATGCGATTTGAAATTTGCCTTCCTTTCCTTCTTTCTCTGGCCCCTGTACTTTCCTTCTTCCCACTTCATCTTTTCTGTGTCTCTGTTTATAGGTTTCACACTGTCTAGTTTGGAGCAGGATTTAATCGTGGCTTCATTAATAAATCAAAGGAAGAATGACAGTATTGAAAAAACAATGAAAAGAAGATTGAATGAATGTAGAGGCACAGAGGGAGGGAGGAGAGGGAGGAAGCTGGTTCCAGTCTCGTAGAAGTCTCGAAAGAGAAGACTCCAGCTTTTGCCATCAGTGCCTGCAGGTGTGATTATAAGGGTTGGTGGGTAGGACTTTAGTTGGGTGTGGACCTAGAAGGAGAAGCAGGTTGAAAGAGGACTGTTTAAGACTGGCCGTAGGGTGGGTGGCGCTGCTTCTGCTGCTGCTCCAGCCTTTGGCGTCTACACTTGTCAAAATAAAACACGAACCCCAGACGTGGGCATGCAAGGCTTGCTGTGAAGTTCTGACAAGAAAATGGACATCCTTGAAAAACAATGGCCACACACACAAAAAAACTGGGAACATGAAGTCCAACAACTCCGGATCAGATCTTGCAGACATCATGGGAGCTCTGGATCTCCATTTGCTCATTTGGATGCTGGAATGATAACCACTGATTCTAATCATTTGACTATAAATCAGCAAGCAGAGAACCCTTTGGTTTAACCAACACTCCTATGAAATAGAGCCTGGTTTTGGGGAAGAAAGTCCCAAAGTGGGGTCTCTGGGGACATTAGTTCTAACTCAGATTGGCTCCTGATTTCATGTGTGATCTTTGGGAAGCCATTTTCCCCAGAAAACCCTCCCTGGGCCCCTAGGGCACTCAGAGTGAAATCCAAAGCCCTGGCCTGGTCTCTAGCAGCCCTATGGCCTCATTTGCAAGCCCTGTTGCCCGTACTCAGGAAGCACGATGCCCATTTCCCTTCTGTTTCTTTCTTAAGTTTGTTCCCACTTCGCAGCCTTTTCACTTGCAGTCTTCCCTTCCTGGAGGGCCCTTCCTCAGATCTTCAGATAGTTCACTCCTTTACTTCCTTCAGGCCCTGCTCAAATGTCACTAAGTCACCATCCCTGGCCCCTCTACTAAAGAGGCACATGTGGCCTTCCTAGGTTTTCTGACATATTTGTTTACTTTACCTCTCTTTCCCCACAAAAATAAGTATGTCATCTGCCTCCTTCAACAGCCATATCCCTGAGGCCTAGAAGACTTGACACTTGATTAACTATATGGTGAATGAATGAATGAACTATATGGTGAATTAATGAATGAATGAGGTTTCTGGCTCTCTTGGACTCAGGCTTCCCCTCTACAAACTCAGAGAGGGAAACAGCATCCTAAAACGTGTGTGTCCCCACGCTTTCCCCCCTGCCACCCGGCAAGAAGGGTGTGTGGTGTGCAGTATGGGGCCTTGTGTGGCCCAGATTTCCTGACGAATGAGGCTGATCCTGGTGACGCAGCCTTTATTGATCTGAGCAGGTTGTCACTGAAGGGGAAGTTGTAATTGCTGCTGTAGTTTCATTGTAACCACCAGCCCCGAAGGGAAATTAAACTTTGCAGCTAATGGGGCTATATGATCCTTCAACCTTTGATGTATTGAATCCAGCGTGGTCCCTGGAATACTGAATGACTGCTCAGAGCAGTTGTTTTTAAGCAGAAGCTGCCTCAGAGCTGATATTCTTTTTAGGCCTGGAGAAGGGGTGGAGCTGAATGACTCCTACATTCTTTCTTTCTACCCGTTTTCTAAAGAGGCTTAGAGCACCTCTAAGAATCAAACCATGAAGTGTTTCAGCTGGAAGGAGCCTCAAGGCATAAACACCCACCTTCAGCTTCACCTCCTCCAATCCAGGCTCCTTACCGTAGCCCCGCAAGCTACTAAAGGCCAGATCTGACTCTATCATGTCCTGCTGAAATACCGTCCGTGGAATTCTGTTGTCTGGAACCTTGCTACTCAAAGTGGACCTGCAGCTTTGGCCACTCTTGGGAGCGGGTTAGAATGCAGACTCCTGGTCCCCACTCCAGATCTGCTTATCCGGAATCTGATTCCTGTTCACAGTAGTTTTTAAAGCACTGGACTAGAGGATACATTCTAAGCTAATTTTCATGGCCTATAGGCAAATTTGATCCGAAGAGGTAACACAGTATTAAGAGTCCAGGGTCTGGAACTAGGCAGACTTTTAGATAATCCTGATGTGGCCACTTACCAGCTATGTGGCTGTGTGTGATTTCCTTCCCTGCTTTGAACCTCACAGGGTTGTGATGAAAATCAAATACATTTTTACATGCAAAGTGCTTAAAAGAGTGCATGGCAAATAGTAAACACAGAAAATAGCAGTGTCTTTTAGCTCCTGCCAAAAGTCTGCACACAGGCCCTTTATTTAGGGCTAAGTATAAATGACTGATATGGCCAACTAATAATCAACATGATAATCATTCTTATATAGGTCTGTTTTTCAGAGGAGGAAACGATACTCGGAGAGGTGAAGCAAATGGTGAAAGGGGATGAAGAGGGAATTTGAGCACAAAACTGTCTTACTCCAGAGTCTGGGTGCATAAACTTGACTTATGCATACTTGATTTAATTTTTTTTTTTTTTTGCAAACTACCTGGTGAGTAGATTTGCAGATGGTGAACCAAGGGCTCAGAGACAGGAAGTGGAATTTATGATTCCCAGCTTATGGATTGTAGGGAGTTTTCCTAACTCCAAGTTTTCCATTCATACAACCAGCATTTACTGAGCATAGATATTGCATGAGGCACCGTTGTAGTCCCTGGGGATCCTGCAATGGCTAAGACAGGCTCAGCCCTGGCCCCCCAGAGTTAAGAGCAGACACCAAGACTCTTCAACATATTGCAAGGGTCCTGGCTCTCACTTCCCAATGTCCTGGTGACATAGAGGACTTTCTCCACCCTTCCCACTAGGCCTTCCTTCTTTCCCCTTGCCTCTCAATCCAGTCCCAGCACACGGCATCTCCTGGGCATGCATCCAAGCCAAGTAGGAGATGGGGCATATTTTATCCTGGAACCATTTCTCATCCTGTTATTGACTTACAGGAAATTATCATTTCTTCCCAGCTGGCATTCTCCCTTTGTCATTTCTCTTGAGAGAGGGACTGGGGATGGGCCCTCCATGGGACTCCTGTGTTCTGGCTGGGGAGCTGACTTCTCTGGGGCTGGTGGCTGCCAATGTGTAGATGGGGATGCTGACAAGATGAATGCAGAGACAGCCCAGCTAGAAACCCACACGGTGCTGGACTGGTAGGCAGGACAACTTGGTTTGCATCCCTGATCTGCTATGCTCTTTTGAATGATCTTGGGCATCACTTAATCCCTTTGGGCCTCTGTAGTCTCACCCATGAAATGATGTTCACCTGCTATGCACGTCATATTCAAGAACACGCCTAGGTCACCTTATGTGAAGATATTGTTATATGTAAACATCCCTCATAGAAACGTTGTCTGTATTTTACAGATAATACATGCTACAATGATTAGCGAAGTCTCCCAGGAGAAGAGGGAACCTGAGCTGGTCTCCCTTGCCCCTCACCCTCCCTAAGATTCCATCTGAAGGCCTGTCAGTATGTGGTGGACTTTCCATACTCCGTCAAGTCCTCCCCAGAAAGACATCTCAATGCCCTGTGAGCAGGAATAGTCCCAGGTGAAACTCCAGTCTGACCGTTTATGGCACGTGACCTTGGGGAGGCCGAGGTCATACATTAGTCTGTATTCTCCATGACAACTGTATTATGTTCTTAGTTTCAACTAAGAAACAACTGTATTAGTTTCTTATTGTTGTTTTAACTTAGGGGTTAAAACAACACCCACATTTATCATCTTAAAGTTTTGGAGGTCAGAAATTCAAAATCAAGGTGTTGGCAGGGCTAGGTTCCTTCTGGAGGCTGCAAAGGAGACCTCGTTTTCTTGCCTTTTTCAGCACCTAGAGGTCACCTGCATCCCTTCGCTCATGACTCCAACCTCTGCCTCCACAGTCACATCTCCTGCTAACTCTGCTCTTCTTGCCTCCCTCTTAGAAGGACCCTTGTGATTGCAGGATAATCCCCCCATCTCAAGATCCTTAACTTAGTCACGTCTGAGCAGTCCCTTTTGCCATGTAAAGTAACATTCACAGGTTCCAGGGATTAAGACATGCACATCTTTGGGGGACCATTATTCAGAAGACCACATCAACACTTGCAGGCAGGACTTCTTATCATTTGGAAACAGAGGCCCAGAGAGGAATGTGACCACCCAAGGCCACTGGTCATTAATGGTCACCCTGCGGTTTGAACCTTGACCTTTCCCTGCTCTCAATACAATGACATGCCTCTCTGGACAGGAGTTGATGGCGTTGGAGTGGGGGTGGTCAACTGGAGAACATCATGAATAAAGGCTTTATCATGGAGGATTCCAGGAGAGAAAAGGATGTATCTTTTTCTTATTTATAAAAACCTTCTCAGGGCTTAGTACAGATCCTGGTACATGGAGATCCTTAATAAGCATTTGATGAATAAATCAACATAAGGAAGAGAACATGAGGCATTTTTCCAAAGAAAAGCAGTGATAAAGTAAAGAATATAATCAGGGTGTCAGATTGTAAAGGGCCTTAAATGCCAGAACAAGGAGGTTAAACATCACCATAATACAACTGTGAGCCACTGGTGATATCTAATAGGAATGGGGTATTTCAAGGAGATGAGTTTGGCGTTGATGTGCAAGGAGGACTCTAGGGGAAAGAGGTTGGGGGCTGTAGAAAGGTTAGGAAAAATTCACTGGAGCATTCAGCATTTTGCCAAGCTTGCAAACTCTTGAAATAGCCAAGAAAATATAAACAAGAGAGGCTAGTATGAGATATGCAACTGAATTGGCAAAACAAAAAGAGAAGTATACCTTGACCACTGATTGGAATAGTCACAGCTATAAAGGACTAGATACCCACCATGTGTTATAAACTGGACTAGGTACTGGCACCTTTCCATACATATTCTTACCCACCCTCCCTAAATATGATTTTAAAATTCTCCTTTGCAGGTGATGCAACTGAAAGTGAGGGGTGAGGCAATTCACCTATGTGGGTGCAGTTGGGAAGTGGCAGAGCCAGCATTCAAACTCTTGCACCTCCACAGCTGAACTGGTATTTGTCCTGGTGACATCTTGTCTCTGGGGTAATGCTGAGAATGATTGGTCAAGGATATACAATAGGTAAAATGACAGTGGTTCTCTCTTATCCAGAATTTCGATTTCTGTGGTTTCCGTTACCCATGGTCAACCATGGTCTGAAAATAGTAAATTGAAGATTTCAGAAATAAACAATTCATAAGTTTTAGATGGCATATTGTTCTGAGTAGCATGATCAAATCTCACGCTGTCCAGCTCCATCCCACCTGGGATGTGAATCTTCCCTTTGTCTAGGTATCCAATCTGTCTATACAACTTGCCCCTTACCCACTAGTGGCTGTCTTGGTTATCACATTGGCTGTTGAGATATCACAGTGCTAGCATTGAAAGAACACCTTATTTTATTTTTATTACAATATATTGTTATAATTCTTCTATTTTATTATTAAGTATTGTTCTGTTGTTAATCTCTTCTTACTGTGTCTAATTTACAAACTTTATTATAGGTATTTATGTATAGGAGAAACATAAATATTATGTTTAATTTATATTATATAAACTTTAAAGTTTATCATAGGTATTTATGTATAGGAGAAAATGTAGTGTATATAGGGTTAGTTACTATCTGCAAGTTTCAGACATCCAATGAGGGTCTTGGAACATATTCCCCACCTTGGATAATGGGGGGACTCCTGAATTCTACTCTGGGCATATAGATGACATCTGATGAGCATGACAGGCTAGGACTGCTGATATGGGGAGCCTAGGAAGGTCCAAGGGAGAAAACCACCTTGAGTTGGAAATTTGTGTCTGGCTGGAACTTGGGAGAAGAGCTGCAGATGGAGATCCAGATCTGGGAGTTGCAGCAGACACTGTTGGTGTCCTCACCCATATCCCTGCAGCCTTGCCTTCGTAGCACTTGCTGGGATGACTTCCAACAGTCTAAGGGCTTTGCTGTTGTCTGTGGCCTATTCTGCTTATCTGCATGCGAGCTAGAAGTGCCTGAGAATTACCATCCTCCAGGAGCAACCATCAACTAAGGATTAACAGAAGTTGGTAAATAAATGGCTCAGAACCCTGGCTCCTCGAGCGGGATAACTCCAACAAGCATGTTCTGCATTGCTTCCCAGCATTCTCCAGGAGGATTAGGCTCCAGCTGCCCATGGGAGTTTCTGAGTTGATTATGCACCCTTGATTGGCTGTCTTTCCTTCCTGTTCACTTCTGCATCCTCCTTTCTGGTGTTTCCTGGGACCACAAATAAACTACTTGTCCTCAAAACTTTGGCTGAGGATCTCTCCTTGTGGTGGAGCTGAAATTCAAATGGGAATCCTCTCCATGGAACTGGACAATAGGCTAAGTAGAGAAATCAGAATCATTCTTTGGAGGTATGGATACATGTAATAGGTGAAATAAGGAAGAGAGTTGAGGGGTAAGCAGAAAACAGGAAAGCCTAGAATTCTGGAATCCAAGAAGGAAATTGGCTTGGGGATATTGATCAGCAGTGGCAAGGTCTCATACTTGACCCACAGGTCAAGTATGAGAGCTGGAATCAGGTCTTAGATTTAGCAATTTTATGATTACTGATTATTTGGAGGGTAATCTTGGTAAGAGTGATGGGATCAGAGCCCTATATCCAGAAGCTGAAGAAGGTGGAGCAAAATATAGTAAGCATTATTAATTTCTGATAAATATTTATTAAGCCTGTTTTATGAGTGGAGTACTTTCACATTTATATCATTGAGTTCTCAGTGCATTTCTAGAAATCAGGGCATAATACCCATTTCATGGATGAGGAATATGGAGCTCACAGTGGTTTGGGTGACAAGTTGGATCATCGGCAGTGGAAGAAAGGAGACACATGCTGGAGACTGAAGGAGGAGAGTGAGATATGGAATTCTCATTTATTGAACACCTACTGTGTGCAAGCCTGAACATTACTAATTGTGTAATCTTGTGCCTATCACATATAATTGGTTTCATGTTCGTTGTTACATATATTAGTTATTAGTAATTTATATATAATTAGTTACTATCTGTAGAACATTTAGAACAGTGCCTAGTACAAGGTGAACCCTTGATAAGTTAGTGATTACTATTTTTATTATTAATGTCAATATTATTACTGCTATAATTAGCAGTAATAGAAATTAGCAATGGTGTATATATAGGTCATAGCATCTGTGACCTATAGCAGCCAAAGGTAGTCACAACCTCCAATTTATAGATGAGATCAATGATGCTAAGAAATGTGTCCAAGGTCACAGAACTCGAAAGAGTACAGCTTGCATTTGAATTCTTCTCTATGTGATTTCAAGGCCCATTTTCTTCCATTGCAGCAGCTTGGGCAGGGTTTTTTCAAGTCATAAGTGGCTTGTGATAGATTGAAGGGAGAGGAGAAGAAGAAAAATTGAAGATGAGAGAGAGTTAAGTGGACAGCAGGTGTGTCTGGTGTTGTAGAGAGTGTAATCAAAAGGCCAGATTTACAGATTTGCCCTGGACCTTACTACACAAACAAAAAGGAAGGAGGAGAAGTGAATTTGGCATTTTGGCAACAGTGAATTGCGGGTGAGAGGTTCCTGTTCAGGGCTTTTTGCTGACCTGAGAAAATTTTGTTTCATGTTTTTAAGCTGGTGAGCATGGGAGGAAGGATGGGAGGTTTAAGGAGCAGTAAAATCTGGCCTGGTCTTTATGGGCATCGTGGCCTATAATAGAATCGTGGCCCATAAAAGACTCATGCAGGAGCCTGCAAGGACTAGGGGAGATAGCTCAACTTATCTGTGTGATAGGTCATCAGTGTCCTGCTCCTCGGTCAAAAGCTGCAAGTCTTGTTGGCTCAAAGATCAAGGAAGAACACCAAAGGCAATGTAGCATGGTAGAAACATCAAAAACTTTGAGTCAGACATTCTGGACTTGAAGTGGGGATCTGCCAATCCCTGGCTTTGTGACTTGTGCCTAGTCAATTTCCTTCTCTGAGCTTTACATTCCTCATCTATAAAAGAGGGTTAATAGTACTTTTCTCACAGGTGGTTGGGCAGATGAAATGACATCATGTTTATAAGTGTGCCTGATGTGTAGAAAGTCCTGATAGCAGATATGAACTATCATTAATATAGTCACGACTTAGAATTTTTCCCAATTTCCTAATGCAAGCTAAATTGATGTCTGTCTCAGCACCTTGCTTTTCTCCATGGGAAAACTGACAGAGCTGGTGTATTTTCTCCGTATCTGGTTCTTGAAGTCTGCACTGTCTTTCACGAACTTGGGCTTGGAAAAATCCTGGCCTGAACCTTGGCAAGACTGAATCCCCAGAAAGACAGATTTTCTGCGGTTCACCTTTCCTGAAATGTGGACAGGGATGCCTCAGAGGAGGCCAGGTCAAGCATTTTATGAGCAGCTCTTACCTTAGGTGGAGCTCTATGGAAGAGTTGGAGTTATGGGAGTTTTGGTGTGGCTTATGGAAAGTTCAGGCCTTTGTATACCTCATTCCACCAAAGAAAGAGATTATGATCCCCTGGGGAGAAAAGTATACACTAAGACCTTAATTCTTTTTTTCTTTTTAAATTAATTGAGTGACCATTTACTGCACACCAGGAAGCCATGCAATAATGTAAGCCACACCAGGAAGGCCAGGCCCAGGGAGCCTGCCGCCCAGGAGCTGTCCGTGGTTCTGAAACCTTTGTGTTGGCATTGTGGAGGGGAACCCGTCTCTGGCTCTGGTTCATGGTCTCTACTCTGAGAGATCCTTCTGAGTTCACTTCTGCATGATACAATCTGCAAGTTCTGACACACATCCTATATGTTAAAAAAATAACCTTCAAGCACCTAATAGCCCTGATTCTATTCTAGTCTCTTTTAATGACCAACAACTCCTGTAGTTAAACTCTAGCTGGAAAACAGAAGGAAAACTTAAATCTCTGACTTAGGTCCCAACTTTTATTCCAGCTATGCTCTAGCAACATGTATTGGGAAGATTTTAAGCCATCTTTAAAGACAACTGTGTTCATCACAAAAGAAAGGCACAGGGTAGTAGAAAGACCTGGTTTGAATCATGACTGCTTCATTGACCAGGTATGTGGCTTGAACAATTTTTTTTTTATCTCTCTGGTCCATCAAAGGTTCACTTTTTTTCAAACACACTGCCCACCACCTTCTGGGAAGCCTTTTTCCTTTGAGACAGAGTCTTGCTCTGTTGCCCAAGCTGGAGTGCAGTGGCACAATCTCAGCTCACTGCAAATGCCACCTCCCTTCACCTCCTGGGTTCAGGCAATTCTCCTGCCTCAGCCTCCCAAGTAGTTGGGATTACAGGCACCTGCCCCCATGCCTGGCTAATTTTTGTATTTTTAGTAGAGATGGGGTTTCACCATGTTGGCCAGGCTGGCCTTGAACTCCCAGCCTCAGGTGATCCTCCCACCTCACCCTCCCAAAGTACTGGGATTATAGGCATGAGCCACTGCACCTGGCCTCTGGGAAGCCTTTAGTGCCACCTCTAATCCCCACTAAATCCCTCTGCTGGGGTCACGCTATATCTATTTTTGTCTTAGCCATTTCTAAGTTCCCAAGGTACATATTCACCCCATATTTATTTAGTCAAATATATTTATGGATTATATGGATTTGATTAAAATCAAATAAATATGGCAGATTGAACACTGAATCAGCAGTCAGGACAACTTGGATCTACTCTGATTCTGCTGTCATTTTTTTGCATGGCCCTGGGAAACCCTCTGCTCCTTTCTGAGGTATCAGTTTTTGCCATCTGAAAGGCAACAGGTGGTATTAAATAAATGTTAAGGGTAGTTCCAGTCTTTTGTTTAATACACATTCAATGGGTACTTATTAAGCAACTATTGTGTGCTAAGTTGCTAAGTAGTAGAAGTTCTGAAGAAGGACAAAACAAGACCCTGGCCTCAAAATGTTCTTATTCCAGTGAGGCAGGGAGGACAATGATCAGATAATTACCATGGCACATGATTTGTTAAGTTCTAAGACTATAACTGGTATCAGCACAGGTGGCGATTGCAGCTCAGAAGAGAGGTAGGTAACCCAGCCTGGGGTGGTGAAGAAAAGCGGTGCTTTCTGGGGGAGGAGCTCTCTAAGATAATGCCTAGGAGAAGTGTAAGAGTTGCTTACTACAGAGATCTAGGGGGAAATTTAAGGAGTTTTCAGTGGAGAAAAAATCACTTGCAGAGGCTTGGGTATCTAAGGGGTATTGAATATTTGTGAGGCCACAGCTGAAGCATGAGCTGTGTGTATAAAAAGGGGAGTAACGGCCGGGTGTGGTGGCTCACGCCTGTAATCCCAGCACTTAGGGAGGTCGAGGCGGGTGGATCACCTGAGGTCAGGAGTTCGAGACCAGCCTGGACAACATGGTGAAACCCCGTCTCTACTAAAAATACAAAAAATTATCTGGATAAGGTGGTGGGCAGCTGTAATCCCTGCTAGTTGGGAGGCTGAGGCAGGAGAATCTCTTGAGCCTGGGAGATGGAGGTTGCAGTGAGCCGAGATTGCTCCATTGCACTCCAGCCTGGGCAACAAGAGCGAAACTCCATCTCAAAAATAAAATATAATAAATAAAATAAAATAAAAAAGGGAGTGTAGATGTCAAGAGGCTAGCCTAAAAATGTAAGCAAGGACCAGAGGTCTCATTGGTCCCATTAAAGTGACCTTTAGCTGGAGGAAAGCACTAAGGAGTTTAATCAGGAGAAGAATCTGGTCAGATTACATTGCAGAAAGCATCTCTGGTTGCAATATGAGATTGGAGGGGAGGAAGGGTTAGATTCAGCGGACCGCTAGGGTGAATCCAGGTGGTGGCTGGTACTAGGGCAGTGATGGTAGGGAAGGAGAAAAGTGGGTACAATTGGAAGACATTTACAAGGTCCTGTTGACTGGGTGTAGACAGTGTGAGAAAAGAAATTGAGTTCTCTAGTGGGAAAACCAGATGTCTGCACAGCCATTTATTGAACAGGGAGGAGAAGAATGAAAACATTGCTGGGTGTGTGTGATGCTTTCCATTTTGGACAAATTGACTTTATGGTGCCATGGGGCATCCCAATGAAGATATAAAAGTTTAGAGCTCAGAAAACCGGTCTTGATTGGAGTTAGAGACAAAACTAAGATGCAAATGGCTCTGACGTTCTCTCCTTCCACTCTATTCCCTGAAGGATCTTTTCCTTTCCTGAACTCTTTGAGCTTGTTGGTGCCACACAATTAGGCACTTAATTGCTTTCTAATTGATATGTGCCTTAGCCTGTCTCACCAAATAAATTTGCAGGCTTCTTGAGGGTAGAGGGCTCCTTATAGTGCCCTCCCCGAGACTCGCCCTGGGCACTACATGAGATTTGTGAGCTATCTGAATGGAGGATGGGAGAATTTAGGTTGTTAGTCATTGATGGCTGCTCTAGATCTCAGTTTTCTCATCTGTAGAATGGGAGCCACTAGACTTCCTCCTGTCATTCTTTGATCTCCTAAGGATTTTAGATTTGTTCATCCCCCAGAATGGCAAAGAGGGGGCTAGGGGCAGAGTGCAGCTCATTACATCTCCGAGATGCATGGCCCTGGACTGGTCCAACATTAGGATGTTTAGGAAGGAAACAGACATTTAAAAAAAAAAAAAGAGTGAAGAAAAATTGTTTCCCTCCAGTAGTAGCAGGCACTCAGCAAAACAAACAAGTCTAACGGAATGCTTTGGCGATTATACAGACAAACAAATCACTTTCCCAAAGTGCTTCTTGGGGGAATTACGGCTCCTGGAAATGAAACACAAACAGATTATTAAAAAAGAGCTCCCCGTTGGGAGAGAAACAGTATTTACAAGAGAAGATGTGCCTAGCCGGACCTCTAATTGCCGTTCATTATCTCATATTGATTTAATTAGCTGTTGCACTCAGGTCTGAATTGCCTGCTGCCCGCAGCAGGGGACTGGCGAAGAGAGGGGGTTCAGATTGACCGAGCAGGCTTCTACCATCCCTCATTCTCCTCCTCCCTTTCCCCTGAAACAAGGGGGTCAGCTCACATGGTGTCCTTGCGGTGGCAAAGTGGCGGCTGGCGGCCGGAGGCGGCCAGCCACATCCAAGGCCTTGGGGGCAGCTCTGTCTCTCGCGTGCCTCAACTGGGGTGGCTGCGAGGAGCTAATTAGCCACAGTAATTAGAGACAGCGTCTTCATAATGTGGAATTAGAGTGGTTTGGTGAAAGCATGGGGAGATATATGGCCCAGACTAGCTGTGGTAATTGGGGAGAAGCTGGCAGAGGGGAGATGAGGCGGTCTCCCGGAGTGTCCTTTGGCCCTTGCGGGGTGACTCTTTTACCCGTTTCTCCAGGGTCGCCACTCCCATGTCAGCCTATTCAGCCCTTTGTGGCTGCTCCACCCCTCTGTGATCCAGAGACTCCGACTGAGCAGAGATTTCCGATGAAAAAGGAAGGTTATTAACGTTTCTCTCTAGTGGGCGTCTGGGACCAATTGTTTTGAAGATTTGGGGTTTATAATTGCAAGTGATTAATGGGGGAGTTGGCAATCAGGCTTAAAAGGTTGCTAATTGCTCTTTTAACATAATTGTGTCCGAGCAAGCTAGAGCACTGTGCGCACGGGTTTGGCATGCAGAATGCGCTGCATGGGGCATTAAATGGTATCTGTGCCTTTCCTTCCTCCCTCCATCCATTAAACAAATCTTGATTGAGAGTCTGTGGAGCTCCTGGCCCAATGCTGGCTACTGGGGACACAGCTGTGAATGAGGCAGAGCCCCTGCCCTCAAGCCTGGTGAGCTGGGGAACACTGAGGAATGGAATTCCCTTATCTGCTGTGTTTGTGCCAAGACAACTGAGCCAATCCACAATTATAGAGAAAGCCTGGGAATTTACAGTGTTGTCCAGAGAGAGGACAATGGGGGAACAGTGAATTGAGTAGGTTCTCACTCACTTGGAAGTGTTTAATAGAATGGCTGTATAAGTGCAGCACAGCCAACAAGCAGAAGGAAAGCAGGCTGAAAAAAGATCTTCCAAGTCTGTACATTCAGTTCCTGCACTGCTAGAACTCACCCTCAGGCTGCCTCACTCCGGGCCTAATAACTTTATATTTACACACAATTATAACAAGCCTGATGATTACATTTTTTTCCACAACAGGTAAAAAGCAGTGATATCTATACAGAGCACATCTCAGAAGATACGTGCCACCTGACAGAGAAGGGAATTCAGGCTTATGGAGGCTGGGATTACTCAAAGTTGCATAATCTGTAAATTGGGTTTCAGACTTCTAATCTCATATTCTTTGCATCAGGCTTGTGATAGGTCCCCAAAGGTCAGAGAAAAATCCCTTAGAGTCTATTGCATTGAAGAGTGGCAAGTAGATTTCATCTTGCTCACAAATTTTGCATTTTTTCCTTTTTTTTTTTCGTATTTTTTTGTAAAGGCTGCTTGGAATGTTGTATAGGGCAAGGATTTGAAAGGTACATCTGGTCACCGTGCGGAAAAATCAGTGATCAATCAGTAATCTCTGCTTTGACTAAAGGAGAGAGTGCAGTGATGTGGATGCACAAATTTGCCATCCTTGATAAAATTTCATCTCCTTCTCTTGCAGATATGCAGCCAAGACTCTCAAAGAGTGGAAGTGACTTGCCCAAGCCTCTTGGGAGTCCCTTCAGCAACGATTTACTCACCTGTTCCCATAGGTCCAGTCCTGCAGGGAAAACAGGAACTGTGGCTTGGACTCTTGAGGAGATGACATATTACTGAGAGGGGCCAGATGTAGATAAATAGTGTGTGCAGAGACAGTCCAGAGAAATAGTGAAGGAAGGGCATCACTCAGGAGGAGGATCTTGGAGGACTGAACAAATTAATTTGGGCAGCCAAAAAGATTGAGGGAGGATAGCTCAGGGGGGAGGCACTGCAAGGGCAAAGGCAGAGAGTTGGAGGAAAATTATGTGTGTGACAGAGTCAAGGAAGAGGCTGGCTTCGTTAGAGTGGAGGCTGTGTGTTAGGAAGTGATGGGGAGAAAACTAAGAATCCCTTAAAAAAGGAGGATCTTTCATCGCTCTGGTTCCCTTGTAATGATCATGGTGCCATGTACACACTAGGTGCTCAATAGGTGTTAAATCCTTCTCCAGTCATTCATTCATTCATGACATCCTTTCGGTGTCATTCATTAATTCAACAAACAGTGAGTGCTTAGTATGTACCAGATCTAGGATTGAGTGCTGGGAAACAGTAACAAATAAAAAAGACAAGGTGTCCATTCCTGTGACACTTAACCACCTGGCAGGAGAGGCTGCATGGCCAGAGGCATGAGCTCTGGGCTGGGCATCAGGAAGCCTGGGCTCTGGTCTCTTGCAGTCACGAATTTGCATTGTTATTCTGAGAAAATCACTTGCCTAGTGTGAGTCTCCCCTTGTTGCTCCTGCACGTCTGGGATCTGACTCTGCTCACCACTGCCTGTCATTCTGCTCAGGGGTCCATTCTGCTAATTCCCTAAACTCTGAGCTCATTCCCACCCTAGGGTCTTCGCAAATGCCTCCTCCACATTCCACCTGGCTGGCTTCTGCTTATCCTTTGGGCCGCCCTGTAAGCGCCACCTCTTCCAGGAAGCCTTCCCTGACTTCCTCTGTAGGATCATCCCTTTGTTCTGGGTCACAGTCCTCTTTTCCTCCACGGAGCACCTACTACACCTTTTAAGTGTCCACTTGCTGCTTGGTTACCTTGTGTTTTTCCCTCTAGTTTGAGAACAAGTTTCCCATTTTGTTCCCATTGCCATGTCCAGTGGTTGGCTCATAGTTATACACATGGGCAAGACTGAATGAATAAATGGCCAGTTTGGCTGGACTTTCTCAGAATCAGTGGTCAAGACCTTCTCACTGGGATGCCAGGAGACCTGGATTATTATTCTGACTCAAACACTCAGCAGGTGTGACTCTGGGAAATCTCTTCACCTCTCTGATCTTCAGTGTCTTCCTCTGTAAAACGGTGGTAATCAGTGTACCCACCAGAGTGTTGTCTGGAGAACAAAATGAGATTAAAAAATGACTGAACTTGGCTGGGCGCGGTGGCTCATGCCTGTAATCCCAGCACTTTGGGAGGCCGAGGCAGGCGGATCACCTGAGGTCAGGAGTTCGAGACCAGCCTGGCCAACACGGTGAAACCCCGTCTCTACTAAAAATACAAAAATTAGCCGGGTGTGGTGGCAGGTGCCTATAATCCCAGCTGCTTGGGAGGTGGAGGCAGGAGAATCTCTTGAACCTGGGAGCTGGAGGTTGCAGTGAGCCGAGATCACGCCATTGCACTCCAGCCTGGGTGACAGAGTGAAACTCTGTCCCCCCCAAAAAAACCAAAAAAAAACTGAACTCAAAGTCCAATGCTTGGAACTTCTCTTCTCAGTGTTAGGCTGTTTAATTTTATTTTTATTATTATTAGTGTTTCCAAATAGCAGAATATGCTGCCTTGGGTGGGTAAGGGCAGAAATGGAAAGGGGCAGGTGTGGCAGGAGGGCTTCACCTATTCAGCTGGGGTGAGAGATGGGACCAGGCCTTCATGTGCTGTCCGGTCCTGCCTGTCAGAGGCTGGTCCAGGGCTATAAAGAAGGAATCAGCCCCATGGAGTTCTGATTTAATTAGCTTGGTGATATTGCCCTATCGATCACTCATTTCAAGTCTGCCAACTGGGGGAAGTGCGGTTTGCCCATCACCCTCTCACTTACAGAAGCCGACATCGACTTGTTTATTCAAGCCCAGCTGGGGAGCCCTTCAGAGCCCCTCCCTCCCCCAGCACATATTTGAGTTTGGATAAATCTCTCTCTTCTGCAGACTGCTCAGCCAGCCCTTCTTCCTGCTTCCTGGGCTTCTAAGGCCCTCTCCCCATCGCCTCTTTTCCAATTGAATTAGCTTTAATATTTTTTTGATGGAAAGAGTATTTGCTTTATCTCTGCTGCTAAATGTCCTAATTGTTTCCTTCATCTTGGGTAATACCTTGTTAATTTCGCGGCTGCCTGCCTGCCTCTTCCAGAACAGCCATAGCCTTCAGGGTTTCTTTTTTCCTTGTCTTTTTTTTTTTTCCTTTTTCTTTCTTTCTTTTTTTTTTCTGCAGCTGATGATGCTGGGTTGGAGGGGATCCAGTCACATTGGGGCTCGCTTGGGTTCTTCTCTCTCTCACCCTCCCTGGTTATCTGTCTGTCTCTCCCCTTCTCCTCTGCCATTCTCTCTGCCTCTTTCCCTTCTTCCTCCTTTCACCTCCCTTCTCGCAGATTCTCCTCCTTTCCTGGAAAGAGAATTCAGATTAGCTTTGACATGAGAACCTGGTAGGAAAAGAGATGATTCCATTAGAACCCAGAGAGCCCAGCTGGGATCTAGGTGCACTCTAACTGTCCCCACCATGGCCTGCCTGCCCTGCTTTATTTTCTCCACAGGAACCATTAATTTAGGGTTTTCCTCAAATACGTGACACTGAATGTAAACTCCAGGCACCTGTGGTCATGGGAGGGGATGAGAAGGGCCTCTGATCAAATACACTGAGGAATGCTGTGCAATGTAGGGAACTCATGAACAATCAGACTCACTGGGGAATTAAAGGCCCTGAGAAGGCCCACAGTAATGAAACCTATTGAATTTTGTTTCATCCAAAGATTTCTGAACTTAATCACTTTTTCAAGTGCCGCATGGAACTTACTCACTTGGGAAGTATCAGCTTCATCTAACAATGTTCCTTCCCTACTCTTCCTTCTTTGCCAATGAAAAGTTTGCGTTTTAAGAAAAGACACTTTTCAGATGCCCCAGTTCCTTAAGGAAGAACTAATGACCTCTCCTGTGTGCCCAGAAGAGATGAGTTTGAGACTCTGTTGGAGAATTGTCACGGACATCTTTTCTTCAGAGCTTGTCTGTGGCTCTGCATTCCTTAAAGGCAGGTGCTACGGGGGAGAAGATGGCCTGGCAGTCAGACACAAGTTCAAATCCCAGATCCACCGCTTGGTGGCTGAGCTTCCCTGGCCTGTCACTAAAATTCTCTGTGACTTAGTTTGCTTACCTGTCAAATAGGATAATCATACCAATATCCCCAGAGTATGGGAGAGTTTATTGAGATAACACAAATGAAATGTGGGGCTCCTGGGAGGAGCTCGGTGCATTCTGGTGTGTGTGTTTGTTTACTGAGATAAATTTTATGTAATATAAAATTAACCATTTACAGTCTGCAATTCAGTAGCATTTAGTGCATTCACAATGCTGTGCAACCATCATCTCTATCCAGTTCTGACTTTTTCATCAACCCTAAAGGAAATCCCGGGAGTATCAGTCACCACGTCCCTCCCCCAGCGCCTGGCAACCACCAATCTGCTTTCTGTCTCTGTAGATTTGCCCATTCTGAATATTTTATATCAATGGAATTGTACAATATACAGTCTTTTGTGTCTGGCTTCTTAGCATAATGTTTTCTAAGGCTCATCAATGTTGTAGCGTGTATCAGAACTTCATTCCTTTACGTGTTTCAATAATATTCCATTGTGTGGATATGGCACATTTTATTTATCCATTCATCACTCAGTACATTCTCCAGTGGAATTATTGAAGGCACTCACTTCTCTCCTTTGGCTAAAGGGTGAAGCTTTACTCAAATCAATTTGTAGAAACCACACTAGAGTTAGAGTTTAAAAATTAACACCAGATAGTGGGGTGTGGTTTGTGGAACTCTGGACTGGAAGCCAGGAGACTGGGACTTTGTTTCTGAGTTTGCTGTGTGATCTTGAGAATCTCCTTTCCCCTGTCTGGGCCTCAGTCTTCCCACCTGTAAAATGGAACTGGGTCAAGATGATTTTCTGATTACTTTCTGCTCCAACATCCCATGATTTTAATTGTCTCTTGAGTTTCCAACAGGGTGCAAATACCTGGAGGGAAACTCTTATTAGGGATATCAGAAGGCTGTTTTGTCATATTCCTGATTCACATATCAGGCCTAAGGGTGACATAGGCAAAGGGGAGTCAGTGTTTCCATTTGTAAAATCAGGAGGGAAGTATGGACCCAGACTTCAGCTTTACGCATCTGTGAATTACACACTCACTGCAATGGAGCTGGCATTTCTGCAGCTCCTCCTGATCAGTGCGCTGGTGGGACTGTGATTACTCAAACTTGGTTTTAAAACATCAACATCATAGGACCCTCTGCCAACAGCCTGGTCACCTGCACTCCAGGTAAAGGTTCTACTGAATTCCAATGTGATATCTGCAAGCGCCCAGTATCTACATTTTCTCTTTGGTAGCTCCTCATTGAGACATATATTGACAAATTAAGGATGTCTGTGTTTATTTCTGTTAAAATGGTGCCGTGTTTGCTATTGGTGAGCAGGATCTAATTAGAAATTAATGAACATGCTAGCATGGCAGCCCCACCACTGTCAGCAGTGATTTTAATAGCTACATGGTCAATAGCAGCAGAGGGAAGAGCTTGGCGTTCTGGGGAATCCACTGCACTTGCTCTCTGAGTTCAGCGATCAGGCCTAGGGGAGGGAGACTCCTACAGCTGGGTCTTAGAGAAAGGGTCTACTGGCCAGAAGTCATCTGTGGGCAAACAGGTCACCATGAGGAAATCACACATCTCCTAGGTGCTCTGAGGCTAATAGCAGTGGCACTGGGCAAATTACAAAAGGTAGCGTCAGCTTGCAGGGCAGACTCCATGAGGGCAAGATCCTCATTGTATTGTTTATTTTGCTTATGTTATCTATCCAGCACTAGCACAGGGCTTCACCCATGGTGAGTGCTTAATGAATATTTGTAACTTGCCCTAAAGCCATGATGCTGGCATGTAGCAATTGTGGGATATGAATTTAGGCAACCTTAGACTAAAAGATCTGTGCTTCCTACCTGACACAATCTTCCTCGTTCTGCACGTACCACATGGTGCTGTCACTGTCAGGCCATTTGTCCATCTCCTTTCCTGGGCCATGAGTTACTTAAGTGAAGGAGGAGTGTTTTTTTTTCACCTTCATATTTCTGATCCCCAGCACAGGGTCAGACCTACAGTAGGTGTTCAATAAACGCTTGTCACATTGAGTTGGATGAGATCTCAGTGAGCCACAGGGAATTTTTCTGCAGCAAGACAGACTAGAGTTTTAGACTGAGACCTGGTACTCTTGCATATCCCAGCATCCAGCCCTGAGCCTGGTATGTATCAGAGCTTAATATTTGGGGTTAAACTGAAATGTATGTATCCCACCCCATTCAACCCCAAAAGAATGGCCACTTTGCATTCAAGCGCAGTGTTGTCATTCAAGTTACATTTCCTGAGGGCCAGTTATAATTAGGACATGTTCCCGTTGTCTGCATTTTTAAAATAAGTGAATGGAAACTCACAGGGGTTGACTTAGATTGGGTTCCCAGGAAACAGATTCTGAGATGGAAATTTGTATGTGGAATGTTTATTGGGGAGCGCGCTTGGGAGATGTACCTGGAAAAAAGGAGGCAAGGAAGGAAAGAAGGAAGAAAAGGAGAGAGGGAGGGAGGGAGGGACAGAAAGAGAGAAGGAGGAAGGGAAGGAGGGAAGGATTGGGCAGAGGGTTGATCCACCATGCAGTTGTTACTGAGATCTTAGTGGACCATACAGAGAGCTCTGGAGTGGGAATAGAACTTCAGAGTCATCTCAAGTTGAGAGATGAGGGCTGAGCCCTTGTGTATCCATCTTAGTCCCTGGGAAGAGATATGACCTTGGGTGGTGCAATTCCTCACCACCAAGGGCATCACAGTGAGGGATGCAGCTATAAGCCATCAGGAGCCAAAATTCTCAGCAGCTGAGGATAGCAGGGTGCGTGTGTCAGCCCTGAAGAGGGTATCTCTATAGGTGGATCACTATAGTAACTAGAGGGATAGTGGGTCCCTGTGTCCCTCAGCTTCTAAGTGACAGACCCAAGAGTTAACCCTGGTTTCTGAAACCTGGGTATTTGTTTACTACATCAATGGACTCACCTTACAGTAACAATACAAGGCACACCTGCCCCTATTATACAAAAGATCACAAACCACTGATTTGGGAGATTGGAGGAGAAGATAATGGCTGGCAGGTATCTGGTCTGGGCAATGACCATTGTCAACTAAAGGACAAAGGCAAGATAATGCTGAACTGTGATCAGAACAAGTGGGAAGATTGCCATTTCATAGGCAGGACTAGAACTCAAACTGCCAAGACTCTTATCACAGTGCTTGCTCTACTATGACGCACCTTATGGAAAGGGGAGGACAACTAATAATTATTTTAAATCCACCATGTGCCAGGCTCCTTGTGATATGGGCTGCCTTCTTCTCCTTCGCTTGCTCCTCCTCCTCCTCTCTCTCCTCCTCTTTCTCTTTTTTCTTTTATTTTCACCCTCTTTCTCATCCATCTTCTCTGGTATTCCTTTTCTCATTGAATCCTCACAACAACCCTGGGAGACAGCACTAATGTATGCCCAGTTTACAGGTGGGGACACCAAGGCTCTGAGAATGAAAATGGCATGCCCTAGTCACAGTGGTGGTAAGCAGAGAATAAGAAAGAAAGAAAGACCTCAAAGCAACCTTCCCCACCCATGGGTTCAACATTAAGAGTTTGGTTTTGGAACTTTAAGTTAAACTGGCTGTAGATCTTCAGACATCTTACAATTATCCCTGGGGGAGGTCATACAGATCCCACAACCACGAAGTGGCTTTCTGTGGATATAGTCATTGTTCCTCAGACCCAGTTCCAACCAGTGATGATCAAGCGCTCATCAGGGGAGTAGCAGCAAGTGGGATAGTCCAACGGATGCTCACACTGGGCCGGTAGAGCATCATTAGAGATGCTCTGCAGCTTGACCCACCTGTCTTTGTGATGAAGAATTGCTTTATTTTGTTTATCTCCCTTCCCTGACATGCAAAATATTCCCAGATTAAATTGCAGAGGAAACATACAGCTTCATGGCATCCTCATCTAGGGAAACTCTGGGTTTCTGACAGCCATTTACCTAGTGGGGTGTCAGTGACATTAGGAAGGATGGGGTGAGGGGGGCAATGGAATATCTCCAATCACATGAGGCGTGAGGTCTACCTGAAGGGGTGGCTGAGAAAACCTCTTATAAGAACTCTCTTCTCTTCTCTTTGCCCTGGAGATTCCCAATGGTACTGAAAATTTCTGCAAAACATTCCACTTGAAATGTAGCAAAAACATGAGGGATGGAGAGAGGTGCGGTCTCATGTTGGGATGTCAGATGTATCACGCAGTAGGGGATCAATAATTATTTGTTGAATAAATGAATGAACCAGGTACCAGGGATGATCTAGACACATGCATACATTAGTTATTTTTTTCAAAGCACTCTTTGGGGATAGATATTATCCTCATTTCTGCGAGGAGGAAGGCAGGGATGTAGCAGCAGAGGCTGTAACAGATGCTGCCAGGGACATGCTCCTCCCTCTTTGACACTCTTGTCGACACAAACACCTTTGACTCTCAGTGTGGGAGCTTTCTACTGGCCACAGGACCATGCTTAGCCCCTTCATGAAACATGTCAGAAGTGCTTGAGAGTTAATGGCCTTGGGGCAGTTCTTAATCACAGATGGGAGTTGGTGCACTAATATCCCAGTCTCCCAGGCAGGAAAACTGAACCACATGCTCTATGCTGTCTCCCAGAGTCCTCCAGTGGGATTGAGGTACAGTTGCCCATTGTGGTTATTTGCTTGGTCATCTACCCTGCATTGACTTTCTCCCCTTCCCTGTCTCACTTCCCTACTCTTATATCTGTGTTTCTTGGGATCATCACTCATGTCAACTACTACAACTAGAATCCTCTCCAAGTGCACTTCTAGTGGAAGCCGAACCACAAGAGGGGCTCAGAGAGGTAGAGAAGTGCTCCTGTGTCCGCAGCAGGTGGGAAGCTGAACCAAGATTTGAACTTGTGCCTTGCACCAATGCCTGCCCTCTGTCTAGTATTGCTTCTTCACCCAAGTACTCATTTTAATCTCCATGAAACCATTTAGAAAATAATAGCCATCATGTATCAAGTGCTTAGGGTGTGTCAGGCACAGAACTGAGCACTGTACATACTTTATCTCAAGGTTTGTCCAACTTGGTCATGAGCACAATACTTTCAGTTCTAATGTGCTTACCTACCACCTGTTCATATGACCTTTTTAATAAAATTCTCCAAATCTGTTCAGTTGCTTTTTAAATAAACAAAATTACTTGTCATGGGAATATTAGTTTTCCTCCGTGAGTAGAAAAGTGAAATCACTTTCTGTAAGTACAAGCTAATTTTTAAACTAAAGACTTAAATTAAGTATAAAATGTTTAATTGTCTTCCTATTTAAAATTTGATTGTATATCTTTGGCAGTTTATGGCCCACACTTTGGTCAACTCTGTACCATATCTATGAGGTAGGCACCATTATCTTTCCCATTTTTTGAAGAAAGAAAACTGAGGCTCTGAAGGTGAATTGACCCATCTGGAAAAATGGCACAGCAGGGAATTGACCCTAGGTTTAGTCGATAGAAAGCTCTTAGCCACTGAACCCGTAGAATCAAGGAGACAATGAACTTCCCATGAGTTGAGTAGCCTCTGCATTACAGTATGATGTTGAAAACAGCAACATTCCTTCCATTTCTCTTTTTTTCCTCATTAAAAAGGCAATGATGCTTGTTTTTATGGGAATTGAAAAAGAACATATCAATGGAAGTGGTAAGACTTAATACTTAAGCCCCCCTTGTTTGGCCATTTCTGTGTCAATGTCTTTGATCTTTGAAAGCCATCCCTGAGGGAACATTATTCTTGACCTTCTCATTACCACATTCAACATGGTGATCCTGGCATACAGCAGCACTGAGCTTGTTTACATGATAACCGTGCTCAGAATTTCCCTTGAGCACTTTGGAAGGGTCCCCACCATTGCCTCATATTCCCTTCCCACCAGGTCTTCCCTCCTCTTCTTGATAACTACTACAACTAGAATCCTTCTCTCCAAGTGCACTTGGAGAGTGCCCAATGGCCCCCTTATGCTTTAATATGCTGTTGCAGAAAGGCAGAGGGTAGGAGAAGCCCAGCAACTATCTGTATGGATGGGTCACTTTTAACTCTGACACTGGACACATGCAGAAGTTCTCAGAATTTATTAGGTTAAACCAGCATTTCTTAAAATGAGACTCCTGGGTAAACTTGAGACTCTTTCAGGAGATACCTGAGTGAAAAACTATTTTTATTATAATGTTAAGATATCATTTGTTCTGTCTCTCATTCTCCTATGAGTATACAACAGAGTTTTCCAACAAATGCTATTATTTGCTATGTGCCAATTACTTTCTAGAGGCTATGTGACATGGAATGATGTCATCGCTTTGACAATTAATGGAAGATGGGCTTGTATATCTTGTATATTTTCATGTTTTAAATATTTCTTAATTTTAATTTCTAATATGGTAAATATCTGGAGCTATACCTCACTTACACAAATGCTTTGAGGAGTGCTTAACAATTGTTAAGAGGATAAAAGGGTCCTGAGACCAGAAGTTAAACCATATGAAGTTGATGATATTTGACAACGTTTAACCTATAAAGATGGCAGCTTCATATCAGCCTGATATTTACACAAGGTTGTTTAAAAACTCACACATGCCTTTTTCTTGGCTTGAGCAGTCTCTCTTCCCCTCTTAAGTAAGCTCCTTCTTGTGTTTCAGAGTTCATCACAACCTTCGCCTCCTCCAGGAAGTGGTCTCTGAGCCCTCTGGCCGTGTACCTCTCCTTCGATGCACTTATTGTGGTTGAAAGTTTACATTTGTCTGTCTGGTACTTTCACTAATGATGTCTGACTCCCACCCACACTACGAGCTTCCTGTGTGCCAGGACCATAAGTGGTTTTGTTCATCAGTGGACCCTCAAACCCACAGAGCAAGTCTTGACAGAGGGCATTGTTTGTTAATCCATCCATCCACCCATGCATTCATCCATCCATCCATCCATCAATCCATCTGTCCGTCTATCCACTAATCCATCTATCCATCCATCCATCCATCCATCTATCCCGTAATCTATCTATCCATTCATCCATCTGTCCATCCATCCATCCATCCATCCATCCATCCATCTATCCCCTAATCTATCTATCCATTCATCCATCTGTCCATCCATCCATCCATCCATCCATCCATCCGTCCATCCATCCATCTATCCCCTAATCTATCTATCCATTCATCCATCTGTCCATCCATCCATCCATCCATCCATCCATCCATCCATCCATCCCCTAATCTATCTATCCATTCATCCATCTATCCATCCATCCATCCATCCATCCATCCATCCATCCATCCATTTGTCCATCTGTCCATTAATCCATCTATCCATCCATCCATCCACCCATCCATTCATCTATCCATTCAGTCATCCAACATTTATTAACATAAGCTGAGTTTCCAGCTCTGGGCTTGGCAGTTTACCTAACTTCCTATTTAATCTTGAGAGATATCAAAGAGAAATTACTCCGGACATTTGGCGAAAACAGCAAGATACATTTTATTCAAGCTACTGCAATAGAGGAGAGTGACTTAAGCACAGAACTGAGCTCAACTCTGAATCTAGTAAGGGCATCTGGGGATTTATAGCCAATGGGCAGGATGAGAGAATAAGTGGATGGAAAATGACTAAGAGGAACTTGATTAGACATAAGAGTGGGGAGATTCTTGTTAAACTTGCTTAGCAGGATTCTTTTTTTTTGCTAAACCTGAGTTTTGCAGGCCAAGGATGGCAGGTCAGGGAAAAGGCCTAGTTGGGAAGAGGTATCGGAAGAGACTGACTAATGTTTGGTAAAGGTGGGAGTCCTCGTCAGGGGGAGGTTCAATTTTCTGGATAAATAAACTGAGGCTCAGAGATGATCTCAGGCTGAAAAGTGGTAGAGCATGTTCAAACTGGATCTGAAAGATCTAGTTTTGTACTCCTTCCACAGTCCTTAGTGCCCCTCTGCAGAGGGAAGAAATCCTAGAAGACTTCAGAGAAGTGGTGACTTTTCAGCTAGATGCTAACTCACAAAGTATGATCCAGTGTCTTCATTGGGGCCTCTTCTCAGCCTCACTGTCATCTGTGTACTCCATCAGTATTCTTTAGGTAGGATTCTAGAAGCTGAGGTTACAGAGAAATATTAGACAAACAGGAGCAAAGAAATGAATAAACAAGTAAACACAACTGTAACTGTGAGATACCACAGTGTGGTATGAAAAAGGAAGGATGATAACAGGTTGCTATGAGAAAAGGAAAAAAAAAAAACTAGGTTGGGAGGGAACATCTATTCTAGAAATTTTCAAGTAAGTGATTTCTCTATCAGAGCCTTTTGGGAAAAGTCCTGCTTCAGGGAATATTTTTAAGAGAGGATTGAAGGCACAATTTCTTTATCAAAAGTGAGCTATCACATTCTCTGATTAGATATTGGTGCATCTCTTTTGGCTGTAGCATTGACAATAATCACTACCAAATGCTATTACTTCTATGTGCTAAGAACCTGAATGTATTTATTCGTTGAATCCTGACAGTCACCCTATAAGGCAGGTACAACTGTTGGCTCCACTGTACAGATGCAGAAACTGAGACTCAGAGCTGCATTGAAGCTCAGATCTGAGGCCAGAATCCATGCTCTTTTCCACTACATTATCTATGGAGGTCCAAGGGCTTCCTTCTTTCCCAGCTGGAGGAGGTGGTTAGTGACGGCCCCAGAGGATGCACGTTTGTATGTGTGTGCTGGGGTTGGGGAGGGAGTCATGGCAGCTGATCACCAGACTCTAAACACTCATGATCCTTAGGAAAGGGAAGCTGAGTTGCACGGTGGTCACAATCAGACACATTTGAGTCAGCAGACGTGGGTATTCTCCCTCCTCTGCCTGTCCTAGCTAGGTGACCATGATGACTTCTTCACCTGGCACCTCAGTTTCCTTCTATGTTAAATGGGATTAATACTTCTTCATGAAAGTTAAGTGAAGCAGCACAAGCCCAGGATCAAGGATACATCCCATTCTTTCTCTCCCTTCCTTCTTCCCCCACAGTGCCGCAGTAAGGTTATTGGGGCACTTCTAATTTGTGTTTCTTAAGTGTGGGATATTCGGCTCCAAAGCCAAAGCCAGGTTCACCAGTTTCCAATTTGGCCTCTTCCTTACCCCTAAGAGAGGCTGTTTGACTACAGGCCAGTGCTTTGTTGATTTAAGAATGCAGTGTGCCTGTCACCTTTAAAGCACTACACATTCTGAAAAGTTCCTCCAAGTCTAGGAGCCATTAATCATCCTCTGTAATTAAATAACACAGCAACCTGTAATTAGGGCATTGATTTGTTGGTTTAATTGTGTACTCTTGGGCTCCCCTCTAGCCTGTGAGCTCCATGAGGGCAAGAATTACGTCCATTTTTTATTCACAGCTGGGTCCCTAGTGCCTTCCCCAGTGCCTGGTACTCAGAAGGCTCTCAATAAATGTTGGTTGAATAAAGAAATGGGTGGATATAGGGGCTCATGGTTAAGTGTCTCCCAGGCATTATACTAAGTTCAAGAGAGGGGTTGGCAGTTAGCAAGGAAAGTCAGTCATAATAATGATTCTTTGTATTTGGGCTGTGCTTCATAGTTTAGGTAACACTCAATACCAATGTGTGCTGATGATGAAAATGGTGATGGTGATGGAGATAATGGTGATGTTTGATGATGGCAATGGTGATGATGGTGATGATAATGATGGTAATGATGGCAATGGTATTGGTGATAATCGCAATGATGACAATAATAGTGGTGATGGTGATAATCACAGTGATGATGATGGTGGTGATAATGGTGATGATAATAGGAAGATAATGGTTAGAATAATGATGATGATGATGGTGTTGATAATAATGATGATGACAAGGTGCTGATGGTGATGGTGATGATGGTGATGGTGATGATGACAATAATGGTGATAATGGTGATGATGGTAATGATGATGATGATGATAGTGATGATGACGATGATGGTGGTGATGATGATGGCTGATGATGACAATGGTGATGTTGACAATGATGATACCATTTCTTGAATTTTGTTATGTACCAGGTATTTTATATGCATTATCACCACATAATTATCACAATAACTCTATGTTTATTATTTCCATTTTAGTTACAAAGAAACAAGACTCAAAGTGTTTGCTCAAAGCAATCCAGCAGTTAAGGGGCAGAGTTGAGAACCGAGCTCACACCTGTCTAACTTTGCTCTCAACCGTGAAACTCTAATGCCCGTCTTTGACCATGATCTCAATTAATCCTGTTAAGCATATAATAAGACAGTCACCACTGTCACATTTTTGCAGATGAGGAAGAACTTCAGAGAGAGAAGAGACCTGGCTAAGGTCACACAGATCAAGAGGGCGAGGGTGGTGACTAGAATCCTATTGTTCTCATTTCCAACGTGGAGCTTTTCTTACTACAGGACAAAACTCAGGAGATTTGGGGGATCTGAAAACAGAAGATAACACAGAGGCAAGATACTTGGACCCTAATTCTGGCATTGCCTCTTACTAGCCATATGAACTTGGGCATATCATTGAAACTCAATTTTCTCATCCATAAAATGGGAGCCATTTTAAGAGGATTTTACTGAGATCATAGGTATGAGAATAATTTCTAAGACAAAGAGCTCTATGCTTTCAATATTGTCAATTCCAATGCCTTGATAAGTCAACATATCCATGCCTTTGACAGTCCAGTGACATTTTTGAGTAGTCAGTTTCTCTGCTAAAATTAGTCACCTCTAAAATCCTTCTGGCTCTGACATTTTATGGCACCCAAGTAGTAACATAAAATGCTTTATTCAAAAAATGGAAAAGAGACATGATGTCCAAATGCCAGACTTCGATGTTGGTAATATTGGTAAGAAAAGGCCCCTTACTCACTATGTTCTAGTCACCTGGCTCATCTTCCCATCCAGAAAACATTTCATTTTCAGTCTCATCACAAGGCCTTTGCTCTGGATGTTTTCTTGCCTGGAACAGGCTCCCCACTCGATTCAGTAGGATGTCAGCTCAGACATCGTCTCCACAGAGAAGCCTTCTTACCCACCGCTATCTAAAGAAGTGCTACCCACTTCATCCCCCATCACCACTCTTTCCCAATCCATTGTTCTATTGTTTTTTCAGCATTCGCCAAACCAGCTGGAATTACCTAGTCAGTATATTCTATTCTCTTCTCTGTCTCCAGCATGAAAACATGTGTCTCACAAAAGTGGGACTGGTATCCCCAATGCCTGAATAAGTGACCAGCAAAAAAAAAGCATTTAATAAATATTAGTGTAATAAAATAGTGAATAAATGAATTTTATCCCATGTTACTGGGGCATGCCTGTGTTGTGGATAGATTCTGACTCCCTCAATCTCAGAGAGGAGATGCCACATCCCATTTCCAGTCCCCTGAGTCATCGAGTGTCATGCCTGATAAATAGCCGTCATTGTGGAAAGGCATCAGATCTTATTTCTCAGCTGGGGCTGACACCAGTACCTCCTGCCAAATGTGGGTGAGGGAAGCTGAGTCCACAACCGGAAGGGCCAGGAGGAGATGGGCACTGCAGTCCATGCTGTTTCAAAAAAAAGTCCAGTTTTCTTGTTTCTATCCACTTGTGAAATCTGCTGTCACCCTTTTGTAAGGATGTCTGAGAAAGTGCAAAACCAGATTTCCTGGATCCAGGGATGCAATAGTTTGTGCAATTATAACCCAACACATCACAGAAGTCAGATTGGTGCTCGCTGCTTGCATAATTCATCACTCATTTTCTTGTCATGGCTTAAGACCTTTCATATCTGGTGGACTTAAAAAATTAAGTTTACATTGCTCAATTAAAAATTCAGAAGTTTAAGGGCAGGAAAAAGGGAGAATGTGAGTTGTATCATCATTAAATAGACAGATATAAATGAAGCACTGGAAGAGGAAACATGGAAAAGGCGGCAAGAGAGAGACAATGGAAAAAGGTAAACCTTGTTGGTAACTTGTCATTCTCAGATTAAGAATGTCAGTAGACACTTCATTAATTCCTTCTTCCTAATGGTCAAAATTCAGGGACTGTGGCAGGATGGGAAGTGAGAAGCTTTGCGGCCTGGAGGGTTTTCTAATCCTCCCTCCCTCTCTCTCTCCTTCCCTCCTTCCCTTTGTCTCTCCTCTTTCTCCCTCTCTTCATTCCTCTTTTCCAAAATTTTATTTAAGTCCCTATTCTTTACCAGCCATACTGCAAAGCCCTAAGGATATAAAGTGAATGAATCAGAACCCTATATTGATGAGGGACCTGCAGATTGTTTGGAGAAAACACAATTCCAGCCCAGAGTGATTATTGATGATATAGGGGAAGCAGAGAGGTTGTGGGAGCCCAAAAGGGATGGCTGATCCAGCCAGGGAAAGGCCAGGGAAGCTTCTAAGAGAAAGCAATGCTTGAATGGTTCCTCCTTTTTTTTTTTTTTTTTTTTAGACGGAGTCTTGCTCTGTTGCCCAGGCTGGAGTGCAGCGGTGCCACCTTGGCTCACTGCAAACTCCGCCTCCCGGGTTCATGCCATTCTCCTGTCTCAGCCTCCCAAGTAGCTGGGACTACAGGTGCCCACCACCATGCCTGGATGATTTTTTTGTATTTTTAGTAGAGACACGGTTTCACTGTGTTAGCCAGGATGGTCTCGACTTCCTTACCTCATGATCTGCCCTCCTTGGCCTCCCAAAGTGCTGGGATTACAGGTGTGAGCCACCGCGTCCGGCCCTTGATTTGGTCCTTAAAGAAGGCATGAGTATTAGCTGGATGATGGATAGGGGATAGGTTGAGGGATGGCATTCTGTGTAGGAGTGAACAACATGCGCAGAGGCCCAAAGGCAGGATAAAATATGATGTGTTTGTAGGGAGGGTGAAGATTGGGCTGGGTGGAGATGGAGTTAGAGTGAGGCAGGGCTCAGGTCATTAAGAACCTTGTGGGCTAAATTAAGAAGCTTCTACTTAGCTCCTACTAGATTGAAAGGTTCCTTGAAGGCAGGGACTATGTCTTTTCTATTCTTTGGCCAGTGACAACCCATTCCCTGGCATATGATCTGGCACAAAACAGGACTCAATGAGTATTTGTTGACTGACTTTATTATTTCAGAAGTTATAGGGAGCCATTGAAGAATCTTGAGTACAGGAGCAACATAATCATGTCTGAACTCTTGAAAGATCCGTCTGGATGGACAGTGGGTGAAAATGACTTGGAGGAGGAAGAGAGGAGCTGGCCAGGGCCCTAGGCTTGGAGACTGTAGTCAAGACTATTAATGGTCACAACTATTTAATCTCCTCTTCTTCCTTTTGGTGATAGAATCCCCTGAAGCACAGGGCACAAAACTGCCTAGCTAGAGACTGCATTTCCCAGCCTCCCTTGCAATGAGGTGTGGCATGTGACTAGGTTCTAGCCAATGAAATATGAGTGGATGTGATAGGTGTGTGTTTAACTTTCACACTTCCTCCTTAAAAGGGAGCTACTTGTCCCATTTCCCTCTTTTTTTCCTGTCTTGGATATAGTCAGAACGATGGGGAACAGTTTCAACCATGGAGATAAGGATCATTCTCTAGGGCAGGGATTGGCAAACTTTGCTTGTGAACCTGTACCTCCTGGCCATTTGTTTTTGCAAATAAAGTTTGATTGAAACACAGCCACATGCATTCATTTACTTATTGTCCATGGCTGCTTTTTGCTACAGAGGCAGAGTTGAATGGTTGTGACAGAAATATTTATGGCTCTCTAAGTCTAAAATATTGACTATTTGGACCCACTGTGGTGGCTCATGCTTATAATCCCAGCACTTTGGGAGTTTAAGATGGTGGCTCACTTGACTGTAGGAGTTGGAGACCAGCCTGGGCAACATAGCAAAACTTCGTCCATATGAAAAATGAACCAGGCATGGTGGCATACAATAGTCCCAGCTACTCAGGAGGCTGAGGTTGGAGGATGACCTGAGCCTGGGAGGTTGAGGCTGCAGTGAGCCGTGATTATGCCACTGCATTCCCGCCTGGGTGACAGAGTGAGACCATGTCTCAAAGAATAAAATATTGACTATTTGATGCTTTACAGAGAGTTTGTCAATCCTGTTTTAGGGGATGGCAGAGCTACAAGGTGGTAAAAACCTGGGTCCCGGGATGGCTTTGTGGAGCAGAGACACCTACCTACTTTAACAGCCCATTTACATCAAAAGTGATAAATGAGGGAAAATAAACTTCTCTAGTTTTAGATGTAGATGTTTGGTTCTCTGTTGTGGAGGCAGCTCAGTTCTATAACAGAACTCATCAAATACTTATTGATTCCGTTGAATTGGGGCAGATGGAAGATGGAGTGATCTGAACTAGGGCAGAGTTGATGAGGAGGAGAGAAGTCAGTGGAGTCCAGAGACACTGGGGACCTCAGTGGGCAAATCTGGTGTCTATCTGGAGGAAGAAGTGATGGAAGAACCAGAAATGACTCCCAGGCTAGCGAGGTGACTGCAGAGGACAGGGGAGCAGGTTGGGAAAACTGAACTCCGTTTTGTTTATATGATGGTTGAGGTATCTGTGGGTCCCAATGGGTCTGGGAGACGGTTGGTTTTCAGGGGCGGATTTGGAGAAGTGACATAGTGTGTATGAGTGGAACAGAGCCCACCCCTTGGTAAGGTGATGCTAGCACCAGAGTTTGAGCTAGAAAAAGCTTTAACTATCACTCAGCCATTTCCCCGTGGTATCACTAAAAAGACTGAGGCTTAGATATGATAACAAGCTCTTCCAAAGCCACACAGAGGGTTGTTGGCAAAGCCCAGGCATCCTGACTCTGGGTCTCGTACTGACTCCCCTCCTTCCCGGACATCCACATGCCAGGTCTGCTGCCAGGCATAGGGTTACAGTGGAAAGCCAAACACACATGGTCACTACCAGGTGAATGATGACACGCCAACTGTAAGAGGCACCCGATTTCAGAGATGTGGAGACTTGCCAGATGTGCATCTTAGGAAAATGAGCTAGGTGATTAAGAGCAGCTACTATTTCCTGAGCATATCTCACCATGGGCTGAATCATAGTCAGTTCTCACAGCACAAGGGTAGGTGTTACTACTAGCCTCACTTTGAGGATGAGAAAAAGTTAGGTTCAGAGATGCCATCTCTAGTCAAAGGTCACACAGCAAGAAAATTGCCAGAGTTGCTCATTCATGAATTCACACATCCATTCAATAAATACTTACTGAGAACCTACTAAGTGAAAAGTGCCATTCTAGCATCTAGATTTATAGCAAGAAAGAAAATTGATCAAGTTACTGCTCTCCTGGGGTTTGATTTCTAGTAGTGGGGGGAGGAAATGTAAATAAATAAATAAATAAATAAGCAAATAAGTAAGTAATGTATCAGATAACGTCAAGTTCTGAAAAGAAGAACAACAAAAGAAATATAAAAGAGGTTGAGAAATAAAGGGGTGGTGCTATTTCATAGAAGATGGCCACAAAGGACTTCTTAATAAAGTGATTTTGGCTGGGCACAGTGGTTCAGGCCTGTAATCGCAGCACTTTGGGAGGCCGAGGTGGGCAGATCACTTGAGGTCAGGAATTTGAGACCAGCCTGGCCAGATGGTGAAACCTCATCTCTACTTAAAAAAAAAAATACACACACACAAAAATTAGCTGGGCATGGTGGCATATGCCTGTAATCCCAGCTACTTGGGAAGCTGAGGCAGGAGAATCACTTGAACCCAGGAGGCAGAGGTTGCAGTGAGCTGAGATCACACCACTGCACTCCAGCCTGGGTAACAGAGCAAGGCTCTGTCTCAAAAAAAATAAAAAATAAAAAATAAACAAAAAAATTAATAAAGTGACTTTGAGCAGAAACCTGGATCAAGTGAGGATGGGGTAAGCCACATAGAGATGCTTCCGCAGTGGGAACAGCAAGTATAAAGGTGTTGGGGTGGGACTGAAACTCAGGTCTATCTGTGGTTAACACCTTTTCCCCCACTCTGCTGTATTCAATTCAACATGCACTTTTCTGAGAACATGCTATGTGGCAGCCTGAATCAGAGGCTGGATAAGATAATGAATTCTACCAGACCCAATTCCTGCCCTCAGTGTTTTTCACAAAGTGACAGGGGAGATGCACACATCCAGTGGACATTCTGTGAGGACCCCATGCAGATACAGAATAGGTGAAATAAAATAGGAATGGGAGCTTGTCTGGACAAGGAAGAACTTGCCCTGGAGTTCAAAGGCAGGAGGATTTTTTTTTAAAGCTCCTCTTAGTAGTATAAATACACCAAACAAGTGCACGGCTTGATACGTTTCACAAGATGAATGCCCCCAGCATCCTCATCATGAAACAGAGTATGGCAGGCTCCCCAGAAGTTCCTTAAGACTCCTTCCAGTGACTCCCAGGTAACCCCTAACCCGACTCCTAGCACCACAGATTATTTTTTCCTACCTTTTGTATCTGACTTCTCTTGCTTAAGACTATGTTTGTGAGATCCATCCATGTTGTGTGTAGCTGTACCTCATGCATTCTCATTACTATCCAGCACCCCAATGTGTGGATACACCATAATTTATTTGCCCATTCTGCTGTTGCTGGAGAATTGAGTTGTTTCCGTTTTTGGCCATGGTGGGTTGTGCTGCTATGACATTCTAGTGCATGTCTTTGGAGGAACATATGTACACATTTCTGTTGGATATGACCTAAGAGTAAGCTTTCTGGGTCATGTGCTGTGCATATGCTGAGCTTTAGTAGACTCTGCCAAGCAATTTTCCAAAATGGTTCTACCAATTAACACTCCCACCAGAAGTGTATGAGCATTTGAGCAGCGTATCCTCAATAACATTTGGTATTTTCTGTCATTTTCATTTTACTTCATTTTTATTCTTTTGGGGTGAGATGGTATTACATTGTAGTTTTAATTTGCATTGCCTTGAGGACTAATGCAGCTGAACATGTTTTCATGTTTACTGGCCATTTGATCATTTTCTTTTGGTGCAGTATCTGTTCAAGTATTTTGCCTATTTTTATTCTATTGGGTGCTCTACCTTTTTCTTATTGGTTAATAGGTGATTATACATTCTGGATACAAGTCCTTGGTTGAAGATCCTATTGCAAATATCTTCTCTGCTCTGTGGGTTTCTATCTCGTTCTCCTAATGAAGACATTTGATGGATAGATATTCTCACTTTTAATATAGTACATTTTATCTCTCTTTTTTCTTTCAGTAGAATAGAATTTTCTCAAGGATGTTTAAATGCAGAAAGCAGTCTTTTCCAGTGGAGGGAGGGGTGGGGAGGTGGGAAAGTCAGGGTCTTGGAGGACACAGGTGTGACCTGACCCTCAGAGATGTGTAAAAATCTGGGAGGGGTGGGGAAGGCTGCAGAAGTTTCGGGAGACCAATCATGGAGGCTTCCTTAAAGCCATGCTGTGAAGTTGGACTTCCTTCCTGAAATAGACAGAGGACTGAAGTTTTGAGCAGGGGTTGGCAAGACCACAGCTGAGGTTGGGAATGTTAATCCCACAGTGAATGCCTGATAGAGTAAAGTGGAGTTGGGGAGGGTCCAGCCTGGAAAGACTTGGGACAGCCTTATAGAGAGGGCTTGGCATTCTTTCTCCCCATAGGAGGATACCCGGGGGGTGGAGGTCGGGACACATTTATGGATGATGTATCCTTAAGGGTAATGTCACAGCCCTCTCTGGCCCTGACTTAGTCTAGGGCTGTTTTTCTGCTGTTATGTAGAAGCTCAGAGAACAAGCAGATGCCTCAGAGGGTCACAGGTCAATCCTTTATCCATCAGCCCTCAGAGCTTTGGAGGAGATGTGGCAAGCTTGTCTGTCTTATGTCTGGGAAGAGTTCTCTGAGGTGGAAGACAGGGTGGAGGCCTGGGAAGAGCTGGGGGGCATGGGCAGGAGACCTGGATTATAAGCTTGGTTCTACTTCCATCCATTGACATATGACCTCGGGGAAGTTCCTTCCCTTCTCTGGGCCTGAGTTCCCTTATCCACAAAGAGGGTTGTAAGACTCACATGAATGCATGGACATGAAATGGTCTGTGGTTAACACTTCACAAATGTAATGAATTACTGTGTCTTCCCCTTCCTCTCTCCACCTCTAAGCCAGGAACCTGGGGATCAGAGAACTTTGCATTTATCCTGCTAATGATCATGCCAGCAGTGGTCTATCTACAGGGCCTGTATTACCAGACCTAATCCAGAATTAAAGGTGTTCATCACCTAGGCTTCCTTGCTTAACTGAGTTACGAGGAGTTCCCACCGATACCAACCTCCTCTGTCTGAAATCCAAGCATCTTACAACCCAGATAGGGACATGGAAATTACATATTTTCATTTGTAATGTATTCTCAGTTTCTCTAAAAATATTTAAGGTGACTGGAAAAATAATAATAACTATATCCTTAGGTCAGACACTATGCTGGTCATTCTGGTAGGAGACATGCTTGGAGTTGTGCACAGACAGGATGCCATAGGCAGAGGCATGTAGTGGGAATAGTGCAGGAGCTCAAAGAGCCTGTAGTGGGGAGTTGCATGTGTCAACCTGGTGAGGCTATCGCACCCAGTCAACCCAACACTGATCTAGGTGTTGCTCTAAAGGCATTTTGTAGATATGGTTAATATCTACCATCAGTTGACTTTAGATAAGGAGATTATCCTCAATAATCCAGCCCTATTCAGTCAGTTAAAAGGCCTGAAGAGTGGAACTGAGGTTTCTCTGAGGAAGAAGAAATTCTGCCTGAAAACTGCAGCATCAGTTCCTCCCTGAGCACTTCCAGCCTGCTGACCTTTCCTCCAGATTTCAGATTTGTTAGGCCCACAATTCCTTGAGCAGATACCTTAAAATAAGTCTCTTATTGTGTCTCTCTATCTCTATCTCTATCTTACTCTATCTACCTCTATTTCTACCTCTCTTTCCATTTCTATCTCTGTCATCTTCATCTCCATCTCTGTCTCTGTCATCTCCATCTCCAATTCATCTCCATCTCTATCTCCATCTCCATCTCTGTCATCTCCATCTCTATCTATATTATCTCCATCTCCATCTCCATCATCTCCATCTCCATATCTATCTCCATCTTTCTCTCTGTTATCTCCATCTTTATCTCCATCTCCATCTCTGTCTTCATCTCTATCTCTATGTGTGCATCTACATCTCTGTCTACATGTCCTGTTGGTTCTGTTTCTCTGGAGACCCTCCCTGCCAGGCACAGAGCCCTAAGAAAGTACTTAAAGCCAATGTCGATGGGAGCAGTGGATGATGAGGACCAGCTCTCTGGCTTCAGCATCTTCTGTTTTCTCTCCCTTACTCTGCTGTAGCCACAAAGACCTTCTTTCTAGTCCTTAAATATGTCAATCACATTCTAGCTGTCAGACCTTGGCACTGACTCTTCCCTCCACTCAGAGAGCTCTTCCCCACAACCTGAGCATCTACTTTATCTAGGTCTCTGTGTAGATGCCACCTTGTAGAGAGGCCTTCCCTGATGGCTCTAATTTAAAATATCTACTGCCATCATCCTCTTTTTACTCAGATATTTTTCTTCCCAGTGCTTATCACTGTTGGCTATTTCATATCTTTCTTTTAATTGTCTGCTTTGCCCACTGGAATAGGAGCTCCATGAGAGCAGAGACATCACTTATTCTTTCCTATGTCCTAGTCCTTATCACAGTGCCTGGCACAGAGTGGCACTCAATGGGTCCAAAACTGTTGTAGATTTTGAATGCTGGGCTAAGTAACTGTAAGGAGTTGAAACCAGCTTCACCAACTGATCTCCTTCTGACAGCTGCGGACTCCCGGAGGGACGCAATGGAGGGAACTTGTAAAGAGACGCCAGCACGAAACAGCTTGGAGGTACTTGACAATTTTGCCTTATCTCCAATCCACGTTGCCTGGCCAAGTTGTTCATGAAGGAGGCCTTATGATGCATCTCAAAAAAGCAACCCCAGCCTCTCAATCACTCAGCAAATTTTGGAAGGAAAAACAGATATCAAAAACGAAAGTGCACAGTGGTAACATATGATATCAGATCCGTCATTCTTTACAGCAACATGGACGATGATGTTTGGGAAACAGCAGTTGCACCCAAAAGATAGACAGGCAGTTTTGACATATCTTGCCAGAGAAGGATCACCCACCTCATCCCCGTACCCCCACCTTCCCAACCCGATCACAAGGAATGACAGAATTACAAACAAATCAATCAGGCAGATAGCAGAAGCTGCGGATATTTAGGGGTGGGTAGTAACAACAAGACGAAGTTCCAGGGAACCAGGTATCAGCATATTCTCAGTCTAGGCAAGGGGGTGGCTGCCCACAAGGTGAGACTTGGCAGGCTCTGGAAGGACTCACTTGCCTCCCATAATGCTTTCAATGATCTGTCCAGGGTGCTGAATTGGCACCACTCAGGGTTAATTAGTTGGCACGGAGTCATAACAGGGGATGATTATCAGTCATTGGCTCCTTTGTTAGAGTGAGTTTATTGTGAGCTAATAAAGCTGGAGTAGGGAGTAGATATCTAGAAATTACAATCATAAGCTTACAAGGGCCAGTTGATAACATAAGCAAGTTATAAGGCAATAGGGAGTGGTGGGGATTGTGGTTAACTTGAGAGTACAGGCTCCACCTAAAAAGGGAAGCCACCACCCAGTTTCAGCTGTTTGAGGCCAGGTGGAATGTGAGACTGGTGATTTTAATCATGATTTATAGGAGGAGCTATACGCCTCTTTTATGTGAGATCTCTTGGTTTTAAATCCTGGCAACTAATTTTAATATGTTCTAGGCTAACTCCTTATCTTAAGGTGAGGAGATCCAGGCCCAGAGAGGGGAAGAGACTTGCTCATAGCAGCTCAGAAAGTTGGCTTCAGGGTAGGGACTGGAATCCCATTGCCTGACTCCCAGTTTAGTGCTCTTTCCTCTTTACTCCAGCATGCTTTCCTCTTTAACAGGAGAAGTCTTTCCTCTCTGACCCCTAAACTTAGAAAATATGAGCGAAGGGAAGAAACAGAGTTGGGGAGATGTCTGAGCAAACCAATTCTAAATTTTACAAGAGCACAAGATAGCCACAATTATTTCATCACACTCCAGCTCAGCTGAAGCTCCAGGCTGAGAGGTTAGAGACTGGAGAATGAGGATATTAGGATTGATGGAGCAGTAGGCTTTGCAAAGATATGTGCCCCTCCTGGGCCATCTGCAGAGTTCTGGGACATCCCCTTGGGAGCACCTCTGAGCTCAGAGCCAGATGCTCCCCCTTTTCCTTTTATCCTAACCAAGTTTCACAAGAACAGATCCTATTGATCCCCAGTAGTAGCAGACTCTGTGGGAGTTCTCTGGGCAAGAAAAATCAGGCAGACCATAGGGAATAATCAGTCAGGATGTACCTGGTCTAGCCACCTACCCTACCTCAATCCCATCCTCCACCTACTCCGAGGCTTGGGGCCCCTGAGCCCTCATCCCCAAAAGCTGGAGGAATCTTTCTTCCTCGGCAATGCTGGGGACAGAGTCTGCATTAGACAAATCAACAAGGCCATCTCAGAAGAGACCAAATAGGAAATAAGAGGCCCCATTGCCTAATGGGACTTATCAATTATGATCTAGGGCCATATTTCTTTGAGGGGTGATTGTTTCACGGAGTCTGACATCTCATATAGCTTTAAATTACTCACATCCGGGATGGCTTACAAGATAGCAGTAAAATCAGGAGAGGATTGGGCAATGTAATTATAGTATGGAAATGATGTTGATCACTCAAGCAGGGAGCAGACCTTGAATAGAAAATCCTGCTCTGTCTCCCCACCCCCTGCCTTCCACAGCTCCCACTGGAGCTTTAGCCACCACATGCAGGAAACCGGGAGGTAACCTCGTTCCTGCTTAGAAGCTGGAAGGTGGCCAGGTCCCTATGCAGGGTATAATGAGGTGTGGGGCTGGTGTGGACCAAGGGATCAGGACCAAGGACAGATCACATGGGACCCAGTATCAGGTTAATGGGAAAATCTGAGTCGGCAGGGCTAACCCATTACCCTAGTTTACGAAGGTAACAATTTCCCAAACAGTTAATATGTGCGAAGAACTATATTAGGATCTGAAATTATATATATATATCCTTCCTTCCTCCCTCCTTCCCTTTCTTCCTTCCTTTCTCCCACCCACCCTTTCTTTCATTCATTCTTCTGTCCATTATCCATCCATTCTGAAATACTTCATTTCATTTTTAATTCCCCTCCTCCTTCCTTCCTTTATCCCACCCATCCTTCCTTTTTTTCATCCATTCATCCATTCATGTATCCATCATCCACCCATCTGTTATGAAACTATTAAATCCATCCTTTCTTTCTTCCTCCGTGTCTCCCTTCCTTACTTCCTTCCTTTTATCTACTCATTTACTGAGTACCACCTCCATGCCAGAAAATATGTAAGGCTTTCAAGGATACAGAGGTGGATTATTTCAACTATTCAGTGAGCATATACTATGTGCAAACATTGTGCTAGCATCCAGATAAGGAAAAACTCATTATTCATATTATTCCTCAAATACTTATGGATAATTGACAAGTTTGTAGGACTACTCACTGCTCATCAAATCAATTTCCTCTTTTTACTGAGCCCACAGTTTAAGCTACATCTCCCAGCCTTCCCTGCAGTGAGGTCTGGCCATGTGACTGAATTCTAACCAAAGAAACTTGAGCAGAAGTGATATGGGCTAGTCCCTGGCTTAGCCACAAAATCGTCCTACTCTTTCTTCAACCCGCCAGTTGGGCTTCAGCACCCAGTGTGACCCTAGAAGGCCACTTGTTGAAACTTGCAGGATCATCAGGAGCCTGGGTTCTTGAATGAACAAGTGGAACAGAGCTTCTCTCTCTCTCCTGATCCTCTGCTGCCCTGAACCTGCATTGCTTCATCAGGTAAATAAGATAAACCTGTGCTTTTTGGGTGGAAGAGACATGGGATTTGTCAGTTTCAGTAGTTAGCTAGGCTCTATACCAGGTGCCGGGGGTGGAAACATACATGCAAACCTTTCCTTGGCACCTACTGTGGTCCAGGCAGCATACTGAGTGCCCGGGATGTGGAACACAGCTCATTCATTCAAACACTTATTGTTCTAGGCTCTGGGGCTATGGAGATAGAAAAATAGCAATTAATTGGTCATTTTCACAAACATTCATTAGGTAATTAGTATGTCCTAGTCTTGGAGTTAAACACTGGGGGCACAAAGAACAATTTATTCAATCATGGATTAAGTTTCCTACCACGTGCTGGACACTAGGTTAAGCATTAGGGAATTGAAGATAGACAAGACTCCTGTCCTCAAGGCATTCACCATTTAGTGGAAGAGCCACATCACATCCTGGTGGTGTAAGTACAGAAAGTGTTCAAATAGAACTTTTTATGAGGTTGTGTGGTAACCCAGGAAATGATCTCTACTTGGAGCTGAGAAGGAAGAGGTGGGAGCAGGGAAGATTTTGATAAGTGGTGGTTTTATATCTGGGCAGAGAATAGGTGGAAGGGAAATCCAGGCAGAGGACACAGCACGTGCTAAGGAGGTGTGTCCTGGGATCAATGAAGAGTTCTGCGTGAATGGAGCTCAGAGACAGGTGGCAAGGACAGAAGCAGGTGAACAGGGTGGCAGCCTGACTCCAGGGCAGATGCTCTTCTCTTTCTCCCTGAAGGGTTTGTGTGATTGCAGCTAGCAGGGGTCAGAGGCTAAGACTGATTCCATCTCTGGCTGAGGTGGGAGTAGACACTCTATCTTACGCCTCTCCCACTTCCATGGACAGGGGCTGTTTTGTTTCTCCTTTTTAAACAATACCTTTCACGGGAGCGCGAGCTCTTGATGTTATCCCACTAATATTATCTCCATTTTATGAATGAGCAAACTGATGATCAGAGAGGTAAATTACTCACTCAAATCACACAGCTGTCTGATCCCAGGGTTGGCACTTACATCTCCAAGTGAGATCACATTCACGATGTGCTTGTGGCCCTTGCAGAGTAAGAAACAAGTTTCCAGCCCCAACAATGATGCAGAGGCTCTGAAAGTCTCTGGGGGTGATTGACTATATTTGGCAGAGGCCAAGGAGCTTCCCCTCCCAAACACTAAACAGAACTCGCTCCACATGGAGCTCGTGTGTGTGTGTGTCTGTGTGTATGTGTGTGCAGTTAGGAGTATAAGGGTGGGGGAGTCCTAGCTGAGCCAGGACCAGCCCGAGCTATGCCGGGAAGGAATAAATCTCTCTCTGAGCCAACATTAATATAAGCTTGGCAGGTTCTGGGCAGGCCCCCGGTTGATTATGCCAGTGGACGCTGGGGAGGGGAAGATTAAGCTGCTGGAGGGTGGTGTGAATGCACATCACACAGGGTAATGCCTTGAAAATATATAGCATCTAAGCAGGCAGACAGCTGAAGGCAGGGTAAAGGAGGATGGTGGGGGGTGGGGATGGCATCTGTTTGCAATTATGATGACCAGAACCCACTGAACAAGGCTGCGGAATAAGACACCTAGGGTACCTACTTTAAGTGAGCTGCAGGAGAGCCAATTCTACATTTATCACATGTTTACTGGACACCTACTCAGTGCCAGGCACTAGGGGTAAAGGAGTGAATAGCCAGACACAGCCCTGCCCTCATGGAACTCATAGACCTAAGTAAGCCATCACGCCAATTGGATACATGTAACTGCAAAATATGCATTAAGGAAGAGAGCAGGGAACATTGAAGGCCTGTAGCGGCTTAGGTGGAGATGAGGGAGGTCTACCTGGAAGAGATGACATTTGAAAGGAGAGCTGGCCAGGTGTGGTGGCTCAGGCCTGTAATCCCAGCATTTTGGGAGGCCAAGGCGGGTGGATCACTTGAGGTCAGGAGTTAAAGACCAGCCTGGCCAACATGGTGAAACCCTGTCTCTACTAAAAACACAAAAAATTAGCTGGGTGTGGTGGCAGGTGCCTGTAAGCCCAGCTACTTGGGCGACTGAGGCAGAAGAATCGCTTGAACCCAGTAGGCGGAGGTTGCAGTGAGCCGAGATCGCGCCACTGCACTCCAGGCTGGGCAACAGAATGAGACTCTGTCTAAAAAAAAAAAAAAAGCAAGTGTATTGGGGTTAATTGGTTAATTTTACCCCAGCACGTCTGTGAGGGAATTTGACAAAGGTCATGAGGCTCAGCCCAGAATTTGAAAGCCATGGACAGCCATGTCCTAGAGAAACAGCATGATGACTTGCATAGGAGTCTGGCTTGGAAATAGCTAATGGGAAAGATCTGAAAAGGCCAAGGGTCTATGGAGAGCCAGAGACCTCAAGACAGCATAGCAGAGCAGGTCACAGAGTAGGCTTCTTATCTCAGGGCTTTGGAGGCTAAGAAGCTGCCTTGAGCACTCATCAGCTGGAAATTCAAAAAGAAAATAACAAAAACCAAAATAAAATTTAAGATTATTTCCTTTGGAAACATCTTCTCACCTCAAGTTTGGAACAAGTGGTCTCATCTATTTGTCATATATTAGTATGGTCATATTCAGCCAACATAATGGTAATTATGGTAATAATGGATATCGGTAACAATAATTCATTCATCTGGTGAACAAATGAGAACTTACTATAGGACCAACACTAAACTAACAACTGGAAATAGAGTGGCAGAGACTGGGATGAAGTCTGGTCCATGGAGCCTGCTGTTTTGTCTAGGATAATATTAACTACCCTTAGTTGAGAGTCTGCTAGGCACCATCTAAACAAGATGTGCCATGTCCCCATCCCCTTCCTTAACCTCCCAGCCACCCTCTGGAGATGGCACTCACAGCAGACTTTGTTGGTCCCTGTTCAAATCCTCTTTGCCTTGTCAGTGCACCCAGCCCTGAGCTACTATGGGTGTTGGTTGCTGACTCCTCTCTCTGCTTTCCAAGATTGGCTCTAGAACTACCTTGCTCAGAAATGCCCGAGAAGTTAGGCACACTCAGGGATTGTCTGTAGTCAGTGACTAATATAGGAGCTCCCCTGTCTTCCTGGAGGGCAACATTTTGGTGTCATTCATGGTCCACAGCTCCCAGGAATCAGGCAGAGGTGAGCACTGAATTGAAACCACTACTTTGCCTGGCTTCTTCCCCTTCTCTGTTCAGTTCCCCTCATCTTTACAAGCTTTTCTCCTGAGAGCTCTCCCAAAAGAAATCTCTTGCATAAAAGTCACCAAAGCCTCAGGGACAGGACTAGGGTGAGGCAGAAGAGGCACTCAGGGCACAAAATGTAAGGAGGCTTCTACTTTCAGAGGTTGACTTTGCACTTGTATGTGCCGGAGAGTGAGGGTTTCTTTAAATTTTGTACCCTGCGCACCTCACTTGCCATCTAAACAAGATGCGCCAAACACACCCTCTTCTCCTGTCCTCACTCTGGCCCCAGTTCCAGACTTAGGTTCTCCTTAGGAAACACAACTCAAGACAGTATCTTCTATTGTACCTAATCCATAGTTGGAGACATGAAATTGGACAGACTCAGAAATTTATCCAGGATCCCACAGCTTGGAAGTGGTGGACCTCAGATAATTTGAAGTCAAATCTGATCATATTGTCTTCAGGGAAATATGTTTGCTTATATTGGGAGCAGAGACTCAAAGGTGAGTTAAATTGAGAAAAGAAATCCCAGATCTTCAAACAAACCTCCAGTTTTATCTGGTGCAGCCACTGCCTCTAGGCACCTATGACAGTTGCTATGGCCGTTTTAAGGGTGAGGAAACTGAGAACCAGGTGGTTAAAAGTCAAGACTGAAGCCACACTAGAGGCTTAATTCTCCCTTTCAAAGCTACCTGAGTGAGGAGGAACAGAATTAGGACCTGGATGCTCACGTCTCTGGCTTTGACACTTTGAGGTGGTCTTGAAGGTTGAGAGGGATCTGGGGGGCAGGTGGTGGTGAGTGGTAGAAGTAGATGGTGCCACCCAAGATGGTTGGCATGATCCAAGAAAGGCAAACCTCTGTTATGGATCTGACCTGAGTTTTAGAGGAATGAGGTTGCCCTCCATATCTTTAAGCCTGGGGTGTGTACCACTGTCTGTTGGCATGGGATTTATTCTCTGCCTCTAATCCATGCATGGCCTTGTAACTGCCTCTCTGCTAAATACTGACACAATCAGGTCTCAAGGAAAAACGGCTTTCCTTTGCTCACCTCATATTTATCTTATTATGATCTGTCCCAGCAAATACAGCAGCTGATTCCGCTCTTATAATGATGGCTTAAGATGTCCCCTCCTTTTCTAGTTCAGTTTCTAAGTGGAATTACCTGTTAAACCTGCCATCTTGGAGTTGCTAAAATGGAAACACAGGAAGAAAGGAATTAACCTGTGGAATGGAGGATCAGTAGGCTGGAGGGGGAACACCTGGGTGCGTGATCTTTGGCCAGTCATGGCTCAGTCTGGACTATGGTTTCTTCCTCTGTAAATTGGTGGGATGGGGCTCTGTCCAACCCTATTTTCTCTCTCCATCCTTCTAGATGACCCCACCTCCCCAAACTGTGTGCTCTTCTGGATGTGCAAGATACGTGCACTGGTGATGCACACGAGCCTAGGAGGGGGTGGATTCCAGAATATGAGTTTCTGGGGGCTCAAAAAGGAAACAGATATTTATCGTGCATCATTATGCACCCTGCTATCTGCAGATACTTCAGTGTTACTGCAGAAGATTCTCTGAATTTCTCTGCTTTTGGCCTCCCATTTTCCCCTTCCCCCAGCTCAATCCCCCGTTGATCCAGTCTCCTGCACTCTGGAAGCTGTTTCAATGGAAACTTATTATCTAGATCTAAATGACTTTTAAGTCACCATTGCTTGGTTCTGTGCCAAACCCATGCAAAAGTAGAACTCCAAAATTACCTAACTTTTCAGAGTCCTGGTTCCAAATCTCTTACTCCATGCCATTCCTTACTGTGTACTGGACTGTCTTCTGCTTCCCCCAAGTTTCTTGCTCCATCTTTTTTCCCCTTGATTGCTTGATGTTTCCTGCAACATGATTCTGGATAGATTCTTGAGAAAGAGGATGTGCTGCTGTATATGAAGCTCTATGTGTCCCGAATGCTTTCAGCTAGTCCAAAGACCAGGAACCATATCCCTAGGTTTTACCTCTTCCCTGTATCCCTGACATCTATAAAATAAAGGCTTAACTCTTCAGCAATACAAGAGCTAGTCTCAGTGAGTCCTCCCCATCTCCATGCCATTGTCCAGACAGTTCTCCCTAATTCTCTCTAATTAACAGTTAATTAGAGCTTATTCTGTGTTTTTATGACAAGGGGATGCAATAAGCAATTTTGAGAGCTGTGGATTCCAGAAGAGGGAGGGCTGGATAAGATTGTCACTCCCTTCTTGTATTTTGCTATAATCCACATGGAGGATCTAAGGCTTGCTGAGTAATGTTCAGGGAGCTAGTTCTCTTCTCTGAGCCTCCACATTGCCCATCTGTTCAAATGGGTGGGCTGGGTAGACTCAGAGCCAATGGTTCTCTGAGATGAAGCCTTATGTGCTGTCTGCTGGTCTTTCCTGAGTCTCATGGGGCAGAAGGGTTTTGAGAGCATTCATCAGTTAATGCATCACTTGTTCATTAAAGATTCTTTCTAGACATTCCACTTTTCCAGGCATTCAACCCCCATTCCCAACCGTGCTGACAAATGGCTGCTTGAAGTTCCTGGTCCCAGAGGCCTTCTTAAAATATTCAGGAATGCAGGCATGGAAGGTAAGGAGGGGAGTGTGGGGGCGTGCTGGCTGGAGGCCAGCAGCCACAGCTGCGGGAGGAAGGGACAGAGGGGTGGGGTGCAGGCACCCCGAGATTGCTCAGACAGCAAGGCGGTCAGCGGCATCCTGACTTTGAAAGCAATCCAAAACAAGGCCTGCGTCTTAGTCTCCAGTGATGTCACAGCTAATCATTAGCCTGGTAAGTACATTGAAAGCCTTCTGCGATCTTATCCTCAGCAGGGTCATTAATGCAAGGCAACCACACCAGTAAATGTCTCATTAGTCTTATTTGAGACTTATGTATTTTTCAGGACTACAGAATTTTAATAGTCTGCTTTCCTCTCAGCTCCCCCTCCTGCGACATTAATATCTCTTCCTCATGCCAGACTCTTCCAACACAGCCCCCTCCCTGTTTTCCCTGCCTAAATCCCCCAAGAGGAAGGCCCAGCATGGAAGGGAGGCTGGAGTGGGGGTCGGTAGGGGAGAGTCTTTGGCTTCCTCACTAGCCCCAGCTCTGATTCTGGCCCCATTCTCTTTCCTGTAATGACAACCTTGTCCTGTGTATTCTATATCTTCCTCAGGAAGCCTCACTCTTTATTTTAACCCACTTTAAACCTTTTTTCTTATTATTAAAGAAATGTATACTCATTACAAAGACAGGAAGAAAAAATTACTGTTAATCTCAGACTCCAGGAAGAATGATTCCCTGACCGCCCCTTGCTCCCCACTCCAGCTGTGCTGGCTTTTCTTCTGTCCCTGGAGTGGGCTGGTCCTCTCCCCTCTCAGAGCCTTTGAACATTGCTGTGCCTTCTGCACAAAGCACTTTCCTCTCTACTCTGCCCCTAGCTGACTCCTGCTCATTCTTCAGGGTGCAACTCAAACATCACTTCCTCCTAGGAGCCCTTCCTGGCTGCCTTCCCATTCAAGTTTAGAATTGTGCCTCTGTCATTTGATGCCATAGTCTCTGCCACACATCCCACAGGTCACAATCACCATTAACCGTCTATATGTGACATTGATTGGTTGCAGTCTGCCTGAGTAGGCAGCATGCTTCAGGTGGGCAGAGACTACCTTTGTGTGGCTCATCAACTATTGAGTCCCGTTTGTCACTTCATGGGCAGCAGATACAAGGAAGTACTCAATAAATACTTGTTGAATGAATGGATGAATGAGTGGATGGGTTGAAGAGTGAGTGGATGAAGGGCTGGATGGGTAGATGGCTAGACTGACTGATGAATGGATGAATGAATGAATTAATGAATGAATAGATGGATGGATGAATAGATGAGTAGATGGATGGGTGAATAGGTGGTTGGATGGATGAATAAATGGGTGGATGGATGGATAGATAAATGGGTAGTTGGGTGGATAGACCAATGAATGGGTGGATGTTTGGATGGATGAATGGGTGAGTGGATGAATGGATAGATGAGCATATGGGTGAATGGGTGGATGAATGGCTGGTTGGCTGGCTGGATGGATAGCTGGGTGGATGAATGGGTGAGTGGTTGGGTGGATGGGTGAATGGTTAGATAACTGAACGAATGGAAGGATAGCTGAACTTATTCTGCATATCCTTCTTCAGTCTTTCCTTGACAGTTTTAGATATCAATAAAATAACACAATGTGTAATTTTGTATCTGACTTTTTCATTCTACATTTTTCTATATATTAACAGCTATAAGTACTCTTGATGGCTGTGTAGTATTCCATTGGGTGGACACTCCCTAACTCACTCAATCAGTTTCGTACTGGTGTGCATTTGAGAAGATGATATTTCATGAAAGTTAAGGCATTGGGCTCCAGCCCTAAGCACCAGGGTTCAGAAATTGCCATACCAGCATCTCAGCAGCATGACCACGTGATTACAGACAGGCTGTGTAAACTCTCTGTGTCTTAGTTTCTTCATCTGTAAAACAATGGTGATAACTTCTGGAGTTCTTATAAAGATGAAATCAATTCAAGTAAAATATGGTGAACAGTTCTCGGTACCTAGTGAACGGTAATTACTGTTTTCAGTTGTCACTCATACATGATTCAGTGAGGGCTGTCCAGGTGGATGGAGCCTTAACTGTATCTCTGACTGTTTTGTCAGGATAGTCAGAGTATTGCTAGAATTCTAAACCTTAGAATGCTCAGGATAGGAGCCGAAACATCTCCTTTTCCACTAACGGGCTCACAATTTAAAGTGACCATTCTGCAAAGCATGTCTGTCAGGAACCTGTACTATCATTTCTCTTTCACATTTCTGGTCTTGTCTTCAGATCTTTCCTCTGAACAGTGTGGCAGGAAGAGCCAGGGCTTTGGAGTAAGGGAGGCCTGGAGAATTTTGGAAAGTAACTTTCAGTTTTTGAGCCTTGGTGTTATCTATAAACAGTAGCAAACATGCCTAGATTGCAGGGGTGCTGAGAGAATCAATGGACAAATGTACGTCTGGTGTTTGGCCTGTGCCAGTGCTCCGACCTCTTATTCTTCAGCGGTCACCATCCTGAGACGTGCTGAGTGGCCCCTGTGTACCTGGCCACATGTCAGGGGCTTGCCACGCTTTATCACAGTAAACAAGCAAAGAAAGGAAGGAAGAAAGGCAGGCAGAGAAATGGGTAGATTTTGATTATGGAAATTCAGAGATGCAAAACAGACCTTTTCCTCTTCTTTGCAAGCTTTGGTTCTGAAACGTTACAATAACATCACCCTTGCAGTCCTCATTTATTTAGCATCAAGAATTGCATGGTAGGTGAGGACGATTCCATGAGATAACTGTTAACACACAGTGAGTAAGCTATTTTGTTTTCCTTTACTGTAAAAAGGGACAGGCCCGAAAGAACCCGAAAGTCACAGAATCAGAGTGTTATGACTGGAGAGGAGCTTGGAGATTGGGTCTTCTTACTCCTAGAGCTGGACAGACCCTTTGTCCTGAGCCACACTGCCTCTGGTTTCCATCATTGATGCTTACTGAACTCAGAAATGAGGCAACTATCACGTGTCACCCACCTCACCTTACTCCCAAATCTTTGTTCTCATTGCTATGGAGCCTGAAGGCCCTCCTACCAGACTATCATGCCAGGTCACAAAGATGTGTCATGGAGTTTGGGGACCTTTTCATTGGTGTACATGCACCATAGGGCATAATTCATGCGGATCTTTTTTGCTACTGGTTACCCAGAGACTGGCATGGTGCCTGGCCTGGACACATGTAGGGGCCTCATAATTATCTGTCGAATGAATGAGGGAATACATTTTTACCTGGAGAAGGAGCTGCAAGCCTAGAGAGGCCAGCTGCCAAGCCTCTTTCCCTGGCTCCTTCCCTGAAGCCTGTGATATTTAATTAATATGAGCCAAGCAGAGCCCACTTTATGGTGCTGGCCCAGGGGCCACCCATAATTGAGAAATGATAGGAGGCACCTGTGACTTGACCTTGGCTAATGATGGATGGACCCATATGGAGACCAGGAGCCAAGGATTCACGGGCTGGAGCATCCATCCAGAGAGCACATGTGGAAGAAAGGGAAAAGAGATGTTTGCAGCCCTGGCCTGTGATCTCAGAAAGTGGAACAGCTCCTGCGAAATTCTGATGATAGCATTTCCCAGGGGGAACATGCGGAGGTGTTGAGGGCCTGCCAGAAGCCAGGCTGTGGCTGAGCACTTTACAAGGAGCCTTAGAATGACAGTAAGTGCTGGTGTTCTTTATGGGGACTTAGTACATATCTGTTTATTGAGTGAATAAATGAAAGAATTGAGGGATGCTTTGTAGGGAAGCAGAATAGAAATAGCATCTCACCAGGTGAAGGGGAATGAGCCTTAGACTAGTGCAGCCCTCTCTGCTCCTGCCTTTTGGCTCTGGTGATGTGTTGGGAGTGAAGAGGAGCTCTATGTTGCAGACTCCAGTCTGGGGTCAGCTCCTCTGCTTCCCTGGCTCCAGCATCTGAATCCTCAAAGATACAGCCCCCTTATTTCCCTCCCAAGGGAAGAGGCCTCTATTTGGGGGAGATGCTGCCATCATTTCCATCTCCACAGAAGCAGAATCTTAGGTACCTCCCACCTGTGCTGAGCAATGTTCTGGCACAGAAAGAAACACCGGAGGCCCTTTCACACCCTCCAGAGGAGACATTGCACTTGCCAAAGGTATAAAAGACAGAAATAGAATTCAGATAACAAGGCTCTGGTGGGTGGTGGTGGGGCCTTCGACAGGGAAGGCATTTGGCTCCAGCCACAAGGTCGCAGAAGCGTGGACCTCCTGTGACCAAGAGGTGAATGCAAAATGACAAGATTGCAGAAAACAGTGCTTTAGAGTTTATAGGGCATTTTTCAAATCCAGCATGGAGAGGAGAAAAATACAATTAATGTTTCTATGAATGGAGGCACCAACTGCTGCTTGGAGAGCAGAAGCTGCCAGCTGAGGGCTCAGGGATGAGCAGTATCAGCACTGAGCACCGAGATTCAAACCGCGGTTCCAGGCCAATGCTCTGCTCTCTTCCCCCAACTGCTCTCCACCCTTTCTGAGCCCTCAGGAGAGAAAGAGAGAGAGAGAGAGAGAGAGAGAAGAGAGAGCACACATCTTACCCTCTCTCTAATTTTGGTAAAATACACATCACATAAAATCTACAATTTTAGCCATTTTTAAGTGTACATTTCAGTGACATTAAGTACATTGTTATGCAGCCATCACCACCATCCATCTCCAGTACTCTCTACATCTTGCAAAACTGAAACTCTGTACCTATAAAAAAATAACCCCATTCCCTCCTCCCCTACCTTCCAGTTTCTGGCAACCACATTCTACTTTGTCTCTGTGAATTTGACTCCCCTAGGTACCTCATATAAGTGGAATCATATGGTATTTATCTTTTTGTGACTGGCTTATTTCACTTAATGTCTTCAAGGTTCATCTATGTTGTGACCGTATATCAGAATTTTCTTCCTTTTTATTGCTAAACAATATTCCACATATATGAGTTGCATGGATATATCACATTTTGCTCATTCATTCATCTGTTGATGGACAGGGTTTATTTCCATGTTTTGGCTTTTGTGAATATATTGCTATGAACACTGGAGTTCAAATATCTCTTTGAGATACTGCTTTCCATTCTTTAGGGTATATAACCAGATGCAGAATTTCTGGATGACAAGATAATTCTATGTTTAACTTTTTGAAAATCTGCCAGACTGCTTTCTACAGCAGCTGCACCATTTTACATTCCCACCAACAGTGCAGATTTCCAATTTCTCCACATCCTCGCCAACACTTGTTATTTCCTTTCCTTTTTTTTTTAATAGTAGCCATTCTAATGGGTATGTGGTGGTATCTCATTGTGGTATTGATTTGCATTTACCTAGTGTCTAGAGGATGTTGAGCATTGTTTTCATGTGCTTGTTGGCCATTTGTAAATCGCCTTTCCATGTGATGCAGAGAAAAGAGCCCATCTTTTAAGAGTCCAAAAAGTCCCCTGCTAGCCTAGTCACGGCTCAACCTTTAACTTCTTTACTGTGTGACTTTGCAAAAATGGCTTCACCTCTCTGGGCTCCAGTTTCCTCACTGATGAAATAAAGAAAATTATGCATGCCCATGGGGGCCAACATGAGAACTTGAGGAGGGTTTAAGATTCTAGTTCCTAGCTCATATGCAACGCTTAATGAATGCTAATTCATTTACCTCCATAGTTCATCTTCTTTTGAAGTTGGGATGCTGGTGATTGACTAGGGGTGCAGTATCTCTGTGAACTGGCCTCAGTGACCAGCCAGAGGCACAAACAGGCATTCAGGGAAAGGGTGATTCTGACCTGTGTCTTTGCTTTTTTAAAGAATGGGCTTGAGGCTTGCACCATATCCAGTTTGGCCACTCCAGTGCTGTGCCTGTGCCTCACCACCCGGAATTTGCAGTTCTTTGAGGGCTGGAGTCATGCCCTGTTCCTTTCTCTATTACTCCATAATGGCTAGCATTGTAGATAAAGCAAAGACTCTCTAATTGTTCAGCACACTAATTTTCCATTGCATCTAGACCTATAGCAAGGCCGCATTTCCAGCCTCTCTTGCTGTGGGTCGGGGCTGTCTTACTGCGTTCTGGCCATGGTCATTATGAGAAGGGTCAGTGGTGAGGGGGCTGCCATACCCACTCTGGTCATAAGGACTTACAGCTGAGGCCCATCCTGTTCCACTGCCTGCCTGGGTTGTGCCTGAGAAGTTCTACCTCCCTGAGCAGTTCTACCTCCCACAAGAAGCAGCCTCTGATTATAGTCACACTGTCTCCAAAGCACCCTGACCAGGCAAAGGACTGTAGCCCAGTGGTTTCGAAACCCAGGTCTACTACTGCCTCAGTGTGTGAACTTGAACATGAGCACTCACTGAGCCTGCTTCTTCCCTTGTAAAATGCGATTAAAATCCCCACTTTGTTGGGTTGCTGTGAAGTTGAAACAAGATTATGTGTAACATGCTGACGATGATGACATTTCCTGGGGAACCCAGTTAGTCTCCAGAAGGTCAGCATCTGTAAAATAATCGAATCACTGTGGAATATCAAGTGCTCCCTGTCACATCAGGGGCAGCCTTGGGAGAATGGGGATCAGTAAACTACAGCCCGTGAGCCAAATCTGGCCCACTGCCTGTTTTCGTCAATAAAGTTTTATTGGAACACAGTCACACTCATTTGTTAATATATGACTGTTCATTAATGTAGGGCTGCTTTTGCAATATGATGGCAAAGGTGAGTAGTTGGAACAGAGACCCTGTGGCCCTCGAAGCCTAAAATATTTCTAATCTGGCTCTCTACAGTGAGATTTTGCTGATCCTTGGTGTAGAACAATATGAGCAGTGGCACTTATAAGACCAGAGTTCGAAACTCACCTTTGCCCTCCTTGGCTGTGTGGTGTTGACACGTATTATGTAAAACCATCGTTCCTCATTTGCCAAATTGAAGTGATAAATTTATACCATAGGATTGTGGGGATGATGAGATAAGATGCTTGTGCAAAATGCTTCTCACTGTGTCTGCATGCAAGAAGAACTCAAGGAACCTTCAGGCTTTAGCTGCTGTGTGTCACAGTCCCTGGTATCCAGTGAGTGCCGAATATGTTCCTGTTGCCTCATGCAGGAATCTTCCCCATCATCTCTGCCTAGGCAGAGGTTGGGGACCTCATCTCTGCTACAGAGTAGTTAGTTGCTGGCCCATGGTGGGCACTCAGCAACAGCAATTAATGAGTCCACTCAGCCCTTCAAGGCTCAAAGCAAATCCACCAATTCAAAAGCCGCTGTTGGCCTGGGCATGGTGGCTCATGCCTATAATCCTGGCATTCTGGGAGGCGGAGGCAGGTGAATAGCTTGAGCCCAGGAGTTTGACACCAGCCTGGGCAACATGGCAAGACCCTGTTTCTACAAAAAATGCAAAAATTAGCTGAGCATGATGGTGCACACCTATAATCCCAGCTACTCGGGAGGCTGAGGTGAGACAATCACTTAAGTCCAGAAGGCAGAGTTGCAGTGAGCCAAAACTGTACCACTGCACCCAGTCTTGGCGACAGAGAGAGACTCTGTCTCAGAAAAAAAAAAAAAAAAGCTGCCCTTAACACCAGGGTAAGGGCACTTTTCTGTCCTGATGCCCTGTACTCTCTGCTCAACTCCCATCACACTTCCTGTAAGTGATGGAAAGAAGTCAGTCAGAGGAAAAAGACAGATCGAGTGCCTCCGTGGCCTTGGCATTTCCCTGCAGATCTCTGGATTTCCATATATTTGAAAACCTAATATAAACAACAGAGAAGAAATTTGCATTTCGGGCAGCAAGGAATGAAAAATTGAGGCGGTGTAATGTATTGCTGAGCCAGAAAGAGGGATGACCGTGGTGAGTCCAACCTCTTATGACAGACCCAATAGGCCGGTGGCAAACTCATTTCCTGGCAGAATATAGGGTTCATCTGTTGGAACATTTAACAGGCATCAAAGAAGATCGCTTCCACCTCTCGCCATCGCCCGAGATGCCACGCTCCTGCCTCTCTTCTTGCCATTTTATTAAACCCCTTTATGCGGTTTTAATATAATATGTATGATCCACATGGAGACAAATAAATTCTTATGTACTTTTCAGGATTTGGAGGGTTCTAATGGTTATGTATTCTTTATTTATATTTTCTAAGAGACATTAAAAGGACGATGTGTAAAAATATGCAACCCAAACCGATGGTGATTTATGGTTACTCATGGAGTGATGGCAAAATGGAAAGTTATGAAGTTAATTTCCAGATGTGTGGCGGTGGGGAAGGGGACACTATAGCCTGCAGTAGTGGCAAAGGTCTTAGTTCTGGCAAAGGCTGGATTTGGTGGGAAATTTGTCATTGGGATGATCATGGATCTAAGGCCTTTTATGGAAGTAGTGTAGAGCCAGTGGGAATATTAAGGGTGTTTCTTTTGATGCTGGAGATGGGGAAGGGCTGCCCAGAGAGGTTAAATCAGTTTTCTAAAGTCACACAGCAAGGGATGGCAGAGCTAGCATTAGAAGTCCTTCTGTGGTTCCTCCTTGGGGTGTCACAAAGCTGCTTAAGAATCTGCCACAGGTTTCATAATGCCTCTGGTGGCCTCCAAGTGGTAGGAAGACAGCCACAACTCCAAAATGGGCAGACAAGGGCAATCTGAAGAAGTCCCTCCTTGACCTTCTTCTAGCATGCCACACCAGGGCAGAGTAGAACCAGCACATGTGGAAACACTGGAGCTAAGATCTATGCGAGTGGCTCTGGGAATCCACTCATGGGGGCACTGGGGATCTGGAAGCTGGCAGTGCCACCCACTTCATGGACCAGACAGGCATGAATTTACCTATGGCACTTGGCTGGGGATGTTGGTTTACTGGGAGCCTGGAGGGTGAAGGGATTCGGGGAACTCATACTGAAACAAGTTCTCCCCTTTCCTGCTGGACTTCCCCCACACTCTGCCCTTCAAGTCTAATGTCCTCTTAGCTCTTGATTTTGGAGTCAGTGATTCTGCAGAACAAGTGTTTAGAGCCTAGGCTGCCTGGGTTCAAACTTCAGCCTCACTGCTTAGGAGGGCTAGCTGCTTAACTTCTCCAGGGGCCTCATTTCCTCACCTGTGTAGAGGGATGATGACTCTTACTCTGGAGAAGTGTTGGGAGCTGGGGATAGTCCAATGCACAGAAGGAGCTTAGCAAAGCATTCCCAGTCCAAATAAATGCTGGCTTTCATCACTGCTGTTATGTTCCACCTGTTTCTGGACCTCAGTTTTCCCATCTGCACAATAAAGGAACTTAAATAGTTGATGTGAAACTCCCTAGGCTGTGTCCTGGACTTTAACAGGGCAATCCCAAAATCTGGCAGCTCCAACATTCACTAATGCTTGTGGGATGATATTTACAAGGGGTCCCTTCTACTTCTTGGCTTGATGTATCAAAAGCTGTAGAAACATTCATTTCCTTTGATTCAGCAGCTTTTACTTCTGGAAGCTTTTACCTTAGAGGATTAATCATGGGCATATGCAAAGCATTAACTACAAGCATTTCTGTTGTGTTGTTTAACATAGAGAAAATTGGAAGTGTCCCAAATGGGAACAATGGGGAACAGGTTAAATCCACTGTGATGTAGCAATAGACGATCTGGTGGGCTAATTGGGCACTTACTGTATGCCCAGCCTAGGACGAGCACTTGACACTTTTGCATTGCGCTTAATCCCACAATCACATTGATAAGTTGTGATTGGTTTGGCCACAAGGGAGCCAAGCTCAGAGAAGTAAAGCACCCACCCCAGCCCACACAGCTGGCAAGTGGCAGAGCTTGGAGCCAACCTGAATTTCTGACTCCAAACCTGGCCTCTCTCACCACACCACGTTCCTCAGGTTGATGTCAGGAAAGTGGCCCCGAGGAAAAAGGGCTCCTTGATGACTGGCACCCATGAAGTCACCTGTGAGTTATAGGCTTTGAGACCATGAGAACACAGCAGTGTACTTAAACTTCTATGAAGCCACCATGTGTGACTTGATGTTAATTTTATCATTGTGTGTTTATGAATTTGCCCTGGATCACCTTGCTATGGTTTTTATCTGTGGGAAATATTTACCTTTTGTTTACTCCAATGCCAGTTTTTAGGATCCAAGATTATGATGACTCAACATCAGGTTTATGTTCCTACTCTTCATCCATCCCTCTAAATGTCTGTGGATGCTCATCTAACCACCAACTCACTCCTTCACTCATCTATCCATTACCCATCCCTCAGTCCGTCCATCCATCCATCCATCCATCCATCTACCCATCCATTTGCCCATCTACCTGCACATTCGTCCTTCCTTTTATTCACTCATCTACTCACCCATCCATCTACACAATCACCCATCAACCCATTCACCAATATACCTGCCCATCCATCCATCCATCCATCCATCCCTCCCTCCCTCCACCCATCCATCCATCCATCCATCCATATATTCCTCCATTCACCCACCTATCCCTCCAACCATCCATCCACCCATCTTTCTATTTATTCATCTATTTGATTGATTGGCTTCTTCATTTTTCATTTATTCATTTATTCATTAAATCATTAAATATTTATTGAATAACTCCTAGGTACGAGGCACTGTGCTAGTCAGCAGGGTTACAGAAATTAACAAGCCAAACACAGCCTCTGCCTTGAAGGATCTTGCAGACCAGTAGGGCTGTTGAATGAGCAAGCAAATTATTGTGATCATTTGCCAGTCAATAAAGATTTATGTTATTCTGCTTTATTTTTCTCCATAGCATTTATCATGCACTGCCAGGACACTATTTTACTGTTTATTTTTTGTCACCCCGCATGCTAGCTCCATGACATCAGGAATTTTGTTCTGTGATTACTGTATCTTCCACTCTAGGTGAGTATCTGCTCAACACACAATTAATTAATGACAAGATGAGTATATGGAGTAGACTGAAGCTGATGTGATCTTGGCCTTGCCAAGCTCATTGTGTCTTGGGAATTCAGATAATGATCAAGTTATTAGAAAAATGACATCAGTTTGGAGGAGAGGAACAGTGCAATAAAAGTCCCCAATAGAGATTTTGAGTCAGTCTGAAAGTTTCAGGAAGGGGTCAGAGTTTTCCGGGTAAAGGGGTTGAGGTAGGGCACACATACAAGGAACAGCATAGATAAGGGCTTTGAGATGCAAAAGAGCCTTTAAAATAATCAGATTCTACCCATGTACATAGCACTTTCCAGTTGGTGTAACATTTTTCTTCTCTATGGTCCTTTTATATGCAAAGCACATTTATGTGGCAAGACAACTGTTTTCTCTCTCTCATATTTCTAGATAGAGAAACTGAGGCCCCAGAAAAAGTCCCATGGCAGAGTGATGCCTCATGCCTTGACTGCAGTGCTGGATGGCCATGTGGCCCTGCTACTCATCATGGTGATCACTGGGCTGGAACATAGAATATGGTCACTTTACCTTCATATTGGGTGAGATAACTATCAAATGTATTGTAGGTTGGTGAGTGAGCTCTGCTTCCAGGTGAGGTGGTGGTGATGTGAACACTGACTCTGGGGCCAAGCGGATGGGGTTCACATCCCAGCTCTACTCACTCCTCTCTTTCTTCTCAGATACAATTAACTAAAAAGTGGAATGAACTCATGCCTGTAATCCCAGCACTTTGGGAGGCCAAGGTGGGTGGATCGTGAGGTCAGGAGTTCGAGACCAGCCTGGCCAACATGGTGAAACCCCGTCTCTACTGAAAATACAGAAATTAGCTGGGCTTGGTGGTGTATGCCTGTCGTCCTAGCTACTTGGGAGGCTGAGGCAGGAGAATCGCTTGAACCTGGGAGGCGGAGGTTGCAGCGAGCCGAAATCAAGCCATTGAACTCCAGCCTGGGGGACAGAGTGAGACTCTCTCACAAACAAACAAATAAACAAACAAACAAACGAAAGTGGAATGAAGACCTGATACCCATGAGTAAGTCCTCAGTAAATGTAAGATTTCCTCTCAAAATACTGACAGAACCTACTCTGTGCAGCTCTTGTACTGTCATCTAGGGATGCATTGATAACGAAGACCAGATGTTATTATTGTTTATACACCGGTAGGCTCTCTAGGAAACCTCTCTTTCTGATGTTTCCCAAGGCAGATGTCACCACGTCCTTTCCATGAAGGAGCTACAACTCTTGCATAACTTTGCGCAAATTTTTGGATCACCCTGGGGCTTGGTTTCCCCATATCTTTAGTTACTTCTCCAAGCCAGACATTCAAGATTATCTGACTCTGAGTGACCCCATGATGGCATGGAACCTCATGGCTGACACACCTACCAATGCCCAGAGCCCTGGAGGAAAAGCAAGCCCACTTCTGATCACAAAATGAAATTGGGGGCTTTCTGCAGAAGGCTTTAATCCTGCAGAGGCTGACAGTCCCAAAAACGAGCTGACAAGGAGCAATTTATTTGAGACTGTCCTCAAAAAAGACAATAAGGCTAGTTTGTAGGAAACGTGCCCAGACATCTGAAGGCACATTTCCAAGATGGCACTTCCTGCTGGAGGCTCTGGGTGATATAAGGCCACCTCTCTGGCCTGCTTTGAGGGTCCACCTGGCACTGGGAAGTGAGGCACCAGGAACCTACCTCTCTTGCTTTTAGGCTGGTGCTGGAATTGTGTGTTTGCTGTGAATCACTTAACAAAACTTTCTTGAGACATCAGCATGTTGTCTTGGAACAGAGAGTTTCTTATGGAAATTCTAGTAGCTGGGAAAAAAAACTCCTAATGTTTTCTTTCTTTCTTTCCTTCCTTCCTTCCTTCTTTCTTTTTTTTTTTGACGGAGTCTTGTTCTGTCGCCCAGGCTGGAGCACAATGGCATGATCTTGGCTCACTGCAAGCTCCGCCTCCCGGGTTCATGCCATTCTCCTGGCTCAGCCTCCTGAGTAGCTGGGACCACAGGCGCCCGCCACCACGTCTGGCTAATTTTTTGTATTTTTAGTAGAGACGGGGTTTCACCCTTTTAGCAAGGATGGTCTCGATCTCCTGACCTAGTGATTTGCCCCCCTTGGCCTCCCAGAGTGCTGGGATTACAGGCGTGAGCTAAGAAACCCAGGAGTATAAAAAGGGGGCTTTCATGTGAATTATTCCCCTTCCTTGGAATATCTAATGAATCAATCTGCAGGTCCTGTCAGTTCTGTCTCCAGATTCATCTCTGGATATCTCTAGGTTCTGAGCCCAACTCACTATCTATATTGCTCCACTCCAGCCCAAGCCACTGTCATTTCACTCCTGGGAGGCAGTGAGTCTCCCACCGGATCTCTGTGCTTATTTTACTCCTGCCTCCTGCCTCCTGCCCCTGCCTTTTCTCTACCAGCACAGTGGAACACTCCTCTAAAATAACATAACTAGGATCCTGTCTTCCACCTGTTAAAATGCTTCAATGGCTTCCTGTGGATGGAGTCCCACATCCTGCCCCTGACCCAAAGACCAGTTCTTCTTATCACTGAACTCCTAACATCATCCTGTTTCTACTTCCCCTTGCTTCCTGTGCCCCAAGTACCAGAGTATTCTTTCATTTCCTTGAATATATCAAGACTGTTCCTACCCCAGGACCTTCTCAAATCCTACTTATTCTGGGAGGGGATGCCCTCCCCTCCTAAACTGTGACCATCTTTCAAATCTCAGCTTCACTATCACTCCCCTTCAAGTACGTTCCCTATAGTAGCAACCAGTCCATGAATCTTTCATAATATTTAGAACTATTTACAGCTATATTTTGTTTACTTTTTTTTTTTTTTTGAGACAGAGTCTCGCTTTGTCACCCAGGCTGGAGTGCAGTGGCCCGATCTTGGCTCACTGCAACCTCCGCCCCCCAGGTTCAAGCGATTCTCCTGCCTCAGCTTCCCAAGTAGTTGGGACTACAGGCGCCCACCACCGCCACGCCTGGCTAATTTTTGTATTTTTAGTAGAGACCATGTTTCACTATGATGGCCAGACTGATCTCAAACTCCTGATCTCATGATTTGCCTGCCTCGGCCTCCCAAAGTACTGGGATTACAGGTGTGAGCCACCACGCCTGGCCTATATTTTGTTTACTTTTTTACCTTGTGTCTTACGTACTGGACTACAAGCTCCATGAAGGCAGGGATCACATCTGGTCTACCCATGGCTATCTCCCCAACTCCAGTCTTCAAGCTTTGATTTTTTATCACGAACATAGGAACAATGCTGCCCTAATCATTTGCATCATTATGAAGGGGGCTAATGATCCAAGGCCTAGTTGAAATTGTGGATGTGGAAGTGTTTTCACAGGTTTCAATGACTCATGGTATGAAGGGGAGGTGCGGGCGGATTTTCTGAGAGCATAGTGATCCTGTGACCCCTATTTGCTGAGGAAGCTCTGAGTTCGAGAAAATGACTTCAGTCTAGCAGGAGAAAAAAGAGCCCAGCCTTTGGAATTGAACTAACTTAGGTCAAATCTCTTTTCTGCTTTCTTACCACCTATGTACCCATCAGCAAGGGACTTTGGTTTTTCTCCTGTGTCAAATGGAATAATGGTGTCATTAGGGTATTTGGGGGGTTAGTGGGTGGAGCTTCATGAGGAGCCATAAAACAATCTCAATACACATCCAGTGTCAGTGTCCTTGTGTTGTCTTGATCCTCAAGATGACCCAACATTTGATTCCATGGACATGGTCCTCGCATCTATCTATAAGACCTTGAAGACCTCTCCCCACTCTAAAGTTCATGGAAATCATATCGATAAAGTGACTTTAAAAAACTCGAATTCCAACCTAGATGTCCATAAAGGGAAGAAATGTGGTATGCCTCCTCGAAGTGGAAAAGGAATTCGGAAGTCAAGCATGCTTCTTTTAAATCTGTCTCCTCTCCAACCTGTCCCCTCCCAGTGGTGAAACCAGCAACTCACTGTGCCCTGCAATATGAAAAGCTCATGATGGAAGGCAATTGAATCTATTGCAAGCTTGTTCAACCCATGGCTTATAGGCCACATGTGGTCCAGGTTGGCTTTGAATGTGGCCCAATACAAATTTGTAAACCTTCTTAAAACTATAGATTTTTTTGTAATTTTTTTTTTTTTTTTTTTTTTTTTTTTGCTCATCAGCTATCGTTAGTGTTAGTGTATTTTTAGTGTGGCCCAAGATAATTCTTTTTCTTCCAGTGTGGTTCAGGGAAGCCAAAAGATTGGACACCCCTGGCCTAGTGATTAAGTAAGCACGGCTGCTCTGCCACTTCAGAGCTGTGTGACTGTAAGAGGTGGAATGGCCCCCCTAAAATATATGTGTCTCTGGAACCTCAGAACGGGGCATTATTTGGAATAGAGCATTTGCAGATGTAATTAAGGTACGAATCTCCCAATGATATTATCCTGGATTAAAATGAGCCCTAAATCTAAACTTATGTTGGGGCTCAGAAGTCCACACTGCAAAGACTGGCGCTTTGACACGCAGAGAATCAAACTCAGAATCGAACTCCCTCCCACCTTTTCTTTTCTCTCCTACCCCAAGCCCAGGAAGGGACTCTCTCTGGAATTTCCTTACTGTCTGAAAAAGCTTCTTTCCAAAAGAAACACAATTGCTTTCCTCCCCTTTCTGAAATCTCATTATCTATCTTAGAAAAGAAGACCAAGGAGTGCAATCATACCTGGAGGGACTTTTTCATAAGATAATGTCTGTCTCTAGGGCTCATTCAAATCTACAAGTTAATTTCTGTCCGTTCCTTACCCCTAATAATCACTAGCTGACCCTCGAAAGTATTATAGACATTCCCTAACTCCCTCTGCCCCTGTGAAACAGGGTACAGAAGCTTCCCTACCTCATTAGGTTATTGGGGAATCATTGTCTCGTGATTCCCCTGTGTTTTGTGCATTAAAGTAAATTTTGTATGCCTTTTCTTCTATTCATCTGCCTTTTCTCAGTTAAATTTCAGGGAAGCTTCAGAGGGCGAAGAGGAAGTTTTCCCTTTGCCCCTACACTTAGAAGAGAAAGGAAGAAGGGAAGACAGTGACCCAGAGGAGAATGTTATGTGAAGATGGAGCAGAGACTGGGGTCACGAGCCTACAAGCCAAGGACTGCTGCCGCCCCCAGAAGCTAGGAGAGAGACATGGTACAGATTCTCTCTCAGAGCCTCCAGAAGGAACCAACCTGCTAACTCCTTGATTTCCAACTTCTAGCCTTCAGAACTGTGACAGTGTAAATTTCTGTTGTTTTAAGCCTCCTAGTTTGTAGTATTAGGTTGGTGCAAAAGCAGCTCTGGTTTTTGCCATTAAAACTGCAGTTGCTTTTGTGCCAACCTAATACTTTACTATGGCGGCCCTAGGAAATGAATGCTGTGACCTCAGCCAACTTGGTTAGACTTTTGAACCTCTCTTTCCTCATCTATAAAGTGGGCATCTTGTAGACTTTATTCTTGAGAGGCATTGAAAAATTAAGCGTGCAGACTATTAGGGATATTGCCTGGCACATAGTTGGTGCTCAATAAATTGTAGTTATTATTAACTGTTGTTAATACTGATGAGTCTTCTCTTGAGCTTCTTCCAGCTTGAACCAAAACAGTTCCTTGCTCTCCCTTTAGCAAGAAAATAGCCTCTATGGAAAAGGCAGGGAGTGGGGGCGGGGTGGGAGGGTATGGAGTGCCCTTTAAGTTGGCCATGACAGTAAAGAGGACACTGATCTCCCTCGTTGTCAGTCCTAATGTCCTTGCCCCTACTTCCATTTCAGAAGCCACCATTACATCCCTCTGTATCATCGACATTTCTCTAATAATCTTTGACTCACTCATTCTCAGAAAGAGGAACAGTTTTATTTTTCAGGAACAATACCAGGGAGCAGTTATAAAAATGCAGTGCTTGCTGATAAATGTTAAGGACTCATCTCCTGGCCTCTCTCTCCTTCTCTTTCTATCTCACTCTTGCCCTCTCTCTTTCTTTATCTTCCCCTCCTTCCCTCTCTTCTCCCTCTTTTCTTCCCCTCCCTCTTTTCATTGGAAATGGCTATGCTTCAAAGATTTAACAGATTTGTAAAAATCATGCCTCCAAAAGGCTACCATTTAATAGGAGCACTCAGAGGACAGCGTGCGGTTGAGAAGTGGCACCATAAATTGAACATCGCCAGCCCACAGTGCGCCAGCTCAGGGCGGGCCCAAAGTCATAACTTTCTCCTCTTCCCCTCCCTACCCTCCAATTCCATGGCCCTTGCCAACACCATTCTATTTTCAGGAAGGCTTCCTTGATCCGTGGGTCCTTCAGCCACAACAGAGGTGGCGCCGGCTGGAATCCAGGCGTGAAATTATGAAAGAATGGGGCTGCTGCTGACTCCAGTTGTGCACTGGCCTCAGATGTGAAATTGCCATTTTTTTCTCCCCCCTCACACTGGCCTGGCGCATGCAGGGCGGAAAAGATTGTATTTATCACCTGTCAGGATCTGCCAGAACTGAGTTACGTGAGGCAGGACAGCATAAAATTATCATACACAAGCATGAAATTACAAAATCGCTCGGAACTGAACAACAAAATTATTTCATTTCGGAGGGAGGCCATTCCATTTTTTAGCCCTGACACCTTGACTGCCAAACTTTGAATTGAAATTGAGTGTGAGGGCCATGGAATAGAGACAGCAATAACAAGAAGTAGCATGTAAACTAGCCATGCAGACACACTACATTAATGGTCCTCGAAACCTCCCACCAGAGATATGTAACTAAATAAATGTCACATGTCCCAGTGATTCAACTTGCCTTCCACAACTAGAAATGACTCAGGCCAGTGTTAAAGCCTAGGTCCAATATCTAGGGGTTTCTGGGAGAAACTGGGTCTGGGTTGGTTCTCCTAACCCACAGAGCGATATCCTGATGAAATAGAAAGCATGCAGGCTTTGGAGTCATGCATGCATAAGTTTGAATGCTGACTCCAACATTAATGAGCTGTGTGACATTGCGTGACTTTCTTAACCTGTCTGAGCCTCCATTTCCTCATCTGTGAAAATGAAGACAATCATTTCTGTTTCTTCAAGTTGTGAGGACAAAAACAGCTCAGATATGGAGTCTGACATATAGTAGGTTTTCAATATGAAGGTTGGGACAAGTGAATTACCTGCCCTCATCTTTCCCACTTCAAAGTTTTTGTGCCATTTTTACACTCTGTGATGAAAGCATTTATCCAACAAACTTTTGCTAAGAATGGAAAAAAATAACTGTGACAGTTAATTTGTGTTTAGATATAAAACAGAGTTAAGTTGGATTATTGATTTTTGTTCCCAATGTTTCAAGCTTCCATGTACCTCTGCCCTTTGCCATGTGACTTTGAGGCCCCTCCCACTAGAGGTGGGGCTTATTTCCTCATCCAGTTGTTACTGAGCTTGGTCATGTAACTGAATTTGACCAATGATCCCTGAGCAGACATAATGCAAAGGGAAGGTTTAAATACATTGTGTGGTTTGCCTTGGCTTCTTGCAGTCCTGTTATTTGCATGAGAACAGCATGCCCCAGGTACATGCCGGTCTATGGAGGAAGAAATATAGGGGAAGCAGCCTAGAGTCAAATGCAGTCAATCTGTAGGGCTTGTAAGAAAAATAAATGCTTTTTGCCAGTCATTGAGATTTTGGGGATTATTTGTTACACAGCAAACACTGACTAATAAAATAGCTAGACTCAGGTGTTTATAAACAAAGGTTTACCTTCATGAATGTTCTATAGAACATTTAAAATTCATGTGTGACTCAGGGCGATTCTTTAGTGAGTGCGAACTACAGTATGCCTAGAGTCTCTGGCTTCTACCACTTCAATATCAATGTTGACCTTTCAATATGGGAACTAGACAGTGAAACTCTGCCTTACCAGACCACACATACTCTTTTCGTTATACACATTATAACCTCCACTTCACTATTCTGAATTGAAAATCATACATTTCATCTACATATACATGTAATTTCAAAAAAGTTAATATAATGCCTTAACTGTACTGTAAGGGAGGAATAAAATGAAAGCAATTTATAATAAAATAATATCTATTTTAATATGTAAATTATCAAAAACCACTACGTGCCAGGAAACACGATGAAGTGGTCTGATGCTTGTGTCTATTTATAATGAGTAAGTTGAAATTTCAGACAAATATTCAATTGAATATTGTCGACATTTTTTCCTCTATTTTTGACTTTTTGAAATAAGAGCTAAATTAGTATATTCATATATATGGGTAGTGTCACTGTGAATAGGACTGCAAAAGTCGACTGACACAGGTGTGCAGGCAGCAATTCACGTTCCACGATCAACTTTGAGGTCAATGCCTGGATTTTCCAAAGTGAAAAACAACTTGTTGGGGTTTTGGATAAAACAAAGTATTCCCTTCCCCCAATTTACACTGCAACTACATTCAAGGGAAATCCCATGTAAAGCAAATCTGTGCCAAAACACATAGCTGTACGTAAGATGGATTTAAATTCTAGGCTCAGATAATTATTAAGCAGGAATTATATCTACATGAATGCCCAGAAGGGCACTCAAAATTCCTGAGGCACTTGGGGCCATTCTTCTTGGTGTGGGACTGTCTTGGGAGTTGCATGTCCTGCATTGCTGATGTAATTCTCCCCAATTACTAGGATGGATCTTCTCAACCTTAGTACCATTGATATCTTGGATCAGATTAAGTTGTTATTGTAGGGGGTTTTCCTGTGCATTGTGGGATGTTTAGCAGCCTCCCTGGTTTCTGTGATGCCAGAAACATCTCCCCCTTAAGTTATGACAATCAAAAATATCTCTAGATATTGCCAATGTCTCCTGAGGGTGCAAAATATCCACTTGTTGAGAACCACTGGGATAAAATAATAGAAAATGCTTCACATCCTACATTCCTAAAATTCCCCTTAGGAGATGCTACTAACTCCATTAAGATACACTTGTCCAGGAAGCCCTGGATTTTATTGTGTTATTTCATTCCAACACCAGAAATTGAGCACCTATGTTGTGTCAGGTGTCACGGATATAGCAAGGAATATGAAGATCTTTTAACTCTTTGGGTTCAAAGACTATCCTTCCGCCTCCCCTCTACTGTCCTTGCTCACAGTGGGAAGATGGCCCTCCAGGGAGTTGAGAGCTGGGACTGGATTGTGGAAAGCCTTGAATGTCAAGCCAAGGAGTGGCCAAACCTCAGAATTAGGATGACTCTTAAGAAACGTCTGGTAGGCCGGGTGCGGTGGCTCACGCCTGTAATCCCAGCACTTTGGGAGGCCCAGGTGGGTGGATCATTTGAGATCAGGAGTCCAAGACCAGCCTGGCCAACAGGGTGAAACCCTCCCTCTACTAAAAATACAAAAATTAGCTGGGTGTGGTGGCAGGTGACTGTAATCCCAGCTACTTGGGAGACTGAGGCAGGAGAATTGCTTGAGCCTGGGAAGTGGAGGCTGTGGTGAGCCGAGATCGCACTAATGCACTCCAGTCTGGGTGACAGAGTGAGACCCTGTCACAAAAAAAAAAAAAAAAAAGAAACATCTGCTCCCCCAGTGGCCATGTCCACCAAAACAAGACCTTCTTCTGAGGTGATGGTATCCCCTGTAGATCCCTTAAAAAGGAAAAAAAAATACAAAGGGAGAGTTAGGTTATTCCAAGATCAGATAGTAGAAGGGCGGGGGAAGAGGTGCAGAACTTAACTGCAGTCTGCGGCAGCTCCTTCTCATTTTCTTTCCCCTGCTGGGCTATGAGAGTTACTATCTTACAGCACCTTCTCAATGCCTTGCATGGCAAGTAGTGTTATCCTCATTTTACAGATGATAACACTGAGCCTCAGGGAGAGAAAGTCATTAGCCAAAGGTCACTGAGCCTGTAAATGTCAGAACTGGAATTTGAACCAAATCCCCCAGAGATTTGGCCAAGCCGCTAGTACCTCCTGTGTGGTGACTGGACGAGTCTCCTTAATGGTTTCATTGAGTCCATGTTGGTCACCCCACCTATTGGTCCTTCACTCCACAGCAGAGGGGTTTCAAAATGTACAGATCTGATGTGATGAAGTTAGTGCATACCTTTCTCTTCCACTGATTCTAGGGCTAAGCCCTAGAATGGCCACATCCACAATGGCCACAATGCCCCATGAGAGCTTCCTCCTGCTTATCTCTCCAAACCCATCTCTCTACCCTTCTTTTTGCTCAGTCTCTGAGCTTCAGGCATACAAGTTATCTCTTGGCAACTTGGGGCCTTTGCATATGATATATTCCCTTTGCCTATTCAGATGCTTTTCACCTTCTGCTCTACCAAACCTCAGATCAAGCATCACTTCTTTATGCAAGTCTCTCCCATCCCCATTTATATCCCCAGTCATCTGGGTCAGGTCCATGTATCGTATATGCCCATACAACAGTGTTTCTTTCTATTGTATTATTAAAGTTTAATCTATTCTCTTCCAGTAAACTTCCCACAAAGGCACCAACTCAGCTTGCTATGCTCTTCTCATTCGTTGGTTTACTGCATGGCACATAGTAGGTGCTCAATAAGTGTCTGATCGGTGAATGAATGAATGTCTGACTCAGATTCCTGTGCTTCATCTTCTGCTCCCACCACCTTAACATTTGTTTGACATTGCCTTGAGGGGGTTTGCCACTCCTCTTACCCCTTGGTGGCATCCATGATAGCCCATCAGGGAGTCACGGTGTCTGGAGTCTCAGAGTAAATGGCTGTTGGCCTCAAGCTGTGCTGGACTACCAGCACCCATGAGGAGAGCTGCAGGCTGCAGTGGGGAAGCAACACTGTCATTTTGCAGAGTGCTAACAGCTACAGGTACCAGTCACAGGCCATTGCCCCCCAGCCTTCACTATGTAAATCCTCCACTAACGATTTGTATAAACTTCTGTTGCAAGTGTTATTTATCACTGCAAATAACTTCCACAGTGAGTTGGACTGTGTGCTTTGTGCATTCACACACACACACACCTCAGGGAAAAGCATGGGCTGAGTGGAGGAGGAGGTCCTGTAGTTAAACTGCCTGTGTAGAGCTCCAGCTCTACCTCCCATTTATGAGCTGGGTGGCATTGGGCAAAATCCTACCCCTCGCTTTGCCTTGTTTTCCTCAACTGTTCAGTTGGGATAAGAATAGTGCCCACATCAAAGGGGACTGGAAGAATTAAGTGAGGGCAGATAAAGCCTCACATGGGGCTGGACACATAGTAAGCACTCAATAAAAATTAGTTGCCACCACCACCACCATCATCACCACCAGTATCATCATGGTGACCATCACCACCATCACCATCATCATCACCATCACCATCATCATCATCACCACCATCATCATTGCCATCATCACCACCATTATCACGACCATATCATCAACACCATCATCATCATCATTGCCATCATCATCACCACCATCATCACCATATCATCATCATCACCATCATCATCACCACCATCATCATCATCACCATCACCATCATCACCATATCATCATCATCAGCAGCATCATCATTATCACCATCACCATCATCATCACCACCATCATCAACATCGCCATTATCATCACCATCATCATCACCATCACCATCATCATCATCACCATTATCATCATCATCAACACCATCATCATCATCACCACCATCATCACCATATCACCATCATCAGCAGCAGCATCATTATCACCATCACCATCATCATCACTGCCATCATCAACATCCCCATTATCATCACCATCATCATCACCATATCACCATCACCACCATCATCATCACCATCACCATCATCATCATCATCACCACCATCATCATCGCCATCAACATCACCATTATCACCACCATATCATCAACACCATCATCATCATCATCATCGCCATCATCATCACCATCATCACCATCATCATCGTCATCACCACCATCATCACCATCACCATCATCATTATCATCACCACCATCATCACCATATCACCATCATCAGCAGCAGCATCATTATCACCATCACCATCATCATCACTGCCATCATCAACATCCCCATTATCATCACCATCATCATCACCATATCACCATCAACACCATCATCATCATCATCGCCATCATCATCACCATCACCATCATCATCACCATCATCACCATCATCATCGTCATCACCACCATCATCACCATCACCATCATCATTATCATCACCACCATCATCATCGCCATCAACATCACCATTATCACCACCATATCATCAACACCATCATCATCATCATCCCCATCATTATCACCATATCACCATCGCCATCATCATTATCACCATCACCATCATCATTATCACCATCACCATCATCATTATCACCATCACCATCAACACCACCATCACCATCACCATCTCATCATCATCAGCAGCATCATCATCACCATCACCCCATCATCACCATCATCACCATCGTCATCACCATCACCCTATCATCACCACCATCACCATCACCACCATCATCATCATCACCATCACCCCATCATCACCATCATCACCATCATCATCGTCACCACACCATCACCACCACCATCATCATCACCATCATCATCATCACCACCATCATCATCGCTATCATCACCACCATTATCACCACCATATCATCAACACCATCATCATCATCACCATCATCATCACCACCACCATCATCACCATATCATCATCACCATCACCATCATCATTATCACCATCACCATCATCATCACCACCATCATCACCATCACCACCACCATCATCACCATATCATCATCAGCAGCAGCATCATTATCACCGTCACCATCATCATCACCACCATCATCAACATTGCCATTATCATCACCGTCATCATCACCATATCATCATCATCATCACCATCACCATCATCATCATCATCACCACCATCATCATCTCCATCAACATCACCATTATCACCACCATATCATCAACACCATCATTATCATCATCGCCATCATCATCACCATATCATCACCATCACCATCATCATTATCACTATCACCATCATGATTATCAGCATCACCATCATCACCACCATCACCATCACCATCACCATATCATCATCATCAGCAGCATCATCATCACCATCACCATCATCATCAACACCATCATCAACATCGCCATTATCATCACCATCATGATCACCATATCATCATCATCAACATCATCGTCATCATCTTACACAGGGACTCTAAGCAGCATCCCACTCCACGAGGCTGTAAGAACAAGAGAGAAGGGATTCCATCTCCTGCTCATTTAAAGTCTCTAGTACACATCTCTGTCACACAGTAGGTGCTCAACCAGTATTAGTTAATTAAATGAGATGAGACAGATTCAGGCTCAGAATCAGCTACAGCCCTAAGCCAGTTGCATAGAAGGGGCCAGATTCACGTGTCCTTATGCCCATTTTCTAGTCAGTGTAGATGTGAAAACTCTGTCCTCAAGAGTTTTCATTCCAGTGGGAGGAGAGAAATATGAAACACAAGGTCTGAAAATTAATCTCACTATTGAAAAAAGAGTATGCTGAGGGGATCAGCGTGATGGAGCAAGGGGTTGCACTTCTCAGTATGGTGGCCGAGGGAGGACTCATTGAGAAAGATGCCATTCAAACAGACTTGAAGAAGTCATGGATATAATATTTCCCAGTATCTATGGGAAAGGCATTTCAGGCAGAGAGAACAGCATGTGCAAAGTCCCTGAGGTGGGCATGTGCCTGTTCAAGAAACAACAAAAGTGAAGAAGTTGATTTGCCTGGGGCAGAGTGAGTGGATACAGGAGATGAAATCAATGAGCTCACATGGACCTAGACTGTGCAGAGTCTTGTGGGACATCATAAGGACTTTGGTTTTTACTTTTAGTGGGATGAAAGTCACGGGAGGCTCTTGAGTAGAGAAGTGCCAAGATTGGACTTAGATTTTGAAAGGATCACTTCTGCTTCCACAGCAGTGGAGAAAGAGCAAAAGCCAGGAGATCAGTTAGGAGGCCACTGCAGTGCCCGTGGCACAGGGCCATGGAGGCTGGGTGACACCTTGATACGTCTTTGCTGGGGATCCTCATGTCACCCTTCTTAGGGAAAAGAAACAGGAAGGCATTCAGCAGGCAACACTCACTTCGGCTGTGAGAGCCATGCCCAGTTTGAGGATGGCTTTTCCACACTGGGTGACACTGTCTCCCTTAGTTCCTCAGATGTGCAGGACTCCAAAACTTTCTCCTTCCAGGCCCCAGTCCTGTCTATCTCATTCTGACTCCTTCCTGCTCCACACCTGCCTTGCCAAACCCCAGTTGTGTTTGGCAGCCTGTGTGAACCTTGGCTGCCACCCACCAGCCACCTGGCCCGCAGCAGCCCTTGGGAACAGCAGGTGGCTGGGTATGTCCAGGGTCTGATCCTCCTGGGTCATTGGTCAGGGCTTTGGGCCACTTCTTCCCTGTATCAGTTTCTAGGGCTGCTGTAACAAAGTAGCATAAACAGGGTGGCTTAAAAGAGTAAAACTTTATTATCTTACAGTTTTAGAAGCCAGAAGCTCAAAATCAAGGTGTTGACAGCGCCATGCTCCCTCCATGCGCTCTATGGAAGAAACTTCCTTGCCTTTCCTGGCTTCCAGTGGTTGCTGGCAATCCTTGGCTTTCCTTGGCTTTCACAGGCATCACGTCAAATTCTGCCTCTGTCCTTACGGGGCTTTCTTCTGTGTATGTCTTGCCTTTGTATATCTACAAATCTCCATCTCCTTATAAGAACATCAGTCATTGGTTTTAGGGCCCACCCTAATCCAGTATGACCTCATCTTAAATTGGTTGCATCTACAAATATCCTATTTCCAAATAAGGCCACATTCACAGGTACCAAATGTTAGAGTTTCAACATCTCTTTTTAGGGGCACGACTGTGGTTTGGTCTACCATCTCCTCTCAACTTCCTCACTGGTGTCCCTGCCATCAGCCTCTACCTCTCCTGTCCAGCCTCCTCCCTGCAGTCAGAAATCTTTCTAAACTATCTGAGAGTGCCACTTCCTTGCAACAAACACTTCCATGCCCTCCCAATAAAGTCAGCACTCCTTAGCATGTAATTGAAGGCCCTGTTGTTCTGGTCCTTGTAGCCTCTCTCTTCTCCCTGTGTTTGGTCTTGCTATTTTAGCTTGGTAGTTTTCACCACTGGCTGACTATTACAAACAACTAGAAACTTTCAAAAAATGTCCATGCCTGGGCTCCTGGACTAATTAAAGTGGATATCTGGGATAGAGGCTCGTTGCTGTGGGCTGTGGAAACTCCCAGGTGATTCCAATGAGCAGTCAGTGCTGAGGACAACTGCTCTGGCTCTACCAGTGGTTCTCACACTGGAGCAAGACTCAGAACCCCCTGGAGGGCTTGTTACAATAAGGACTTCTACCCCTCAGAGTTTCTGATTCAACAGATCTGGAGTGGGGCCAGATAGTTTGCATTTTTAACAAGTTCCCAGGCAATGTTAATGCTGCTGGTATACTGGAGTTTCTCAACCTTGGCACTATTGATATTTGGGCTGGGTGATTCTTTGTGGCGGGGACTGTCTTGTGCATTGTGGGATGCTTAACGGCATCTTTGCCCTCAACTGTTAGATGCCAGTAGCACCCCTACCCCAATACACACACTTGTAATAATCTGAAATGTCTCCAGACATTGCTAAGTGTCTCCTAGAAAAGAGGAGACAGAATTTCTCCACACAGTGGCACTGGGTAAGCACAGACGCCAGGCTGGGGCCAGACAGTGATCAGGGAAGGCCTTGGTGGTTGTGATAAATGACAGATAACTCCCATAAGTGTGACTGACATGGCCTCTCCTGCCTCAGGGCCTTTGAACATGCTGATCCTATTGCAGGAAACTCTACTCCCTTGTCTTTCCCTGACTGTCTACTGCAGGTCGGTCAGCTCTCAGTTTCTCCATCAACTCCCCCGGGAGGTCTTCTCCGATCACTGCCTGATGCCAGCCTGGCTTCTGTGTTTACCCAATACCACAGTGTGGAGAAATGGACAGTCCACAACTGTTCCTAACAGCAACCCCAAAGGGATGCCCCACAGAGAAGCAAAGCAACTGTGCGTGGCTAGAGTTCAGGGGAAGGAATGTTCCCTGGGGATAGGCCAGAATGGGAAGTCTTCTGGAGGAGGTGGCCTCAGAACCATAAAGGATGGGTAGGTACTGGATAAGCTGAGAGGAACTAAGGGGACACTGGCCCTGAGGGAACCTCGATGCGTGAGTGTGGAGGCTGGAAAGCCAAGGCTATTTCCTTGCCTGTAAAATGAGGCCAATAATCACACTTGCTTTACAGAATTGCTGGGGGGATCTAATGCATGGTATGTGCCAGGTAGGAAGTGCCCAGTAGATGTCAGAGAGGATGAAGATGATGGTGGGTGGGGAGTCTTAATCATTCCCGTGTGGCTGGAATGGGCAGGGTAGGGAGGAGGCTTGTGGGAGAGAACCAGAGAGGGTGCTTGGACTTTGAGGCAATGCAAAGGCATGGAAGGAGTTGGGGGAGGGCAGGGGATGTGGAATACGGGCTCTTTGGGGAGTCTGTCTGCAAGGCGAGGTTAGAAGCAGGAGCACAGGGAGAAAATGTGGCAGCCAAGGTTCTGGCAGGAGACAGGTGGAATCTTTCAACGGGAATTTGAAGAGTAGTATTAAAGGGACTATTTATAAATGTGGCGACAGGATGTAGGGAAATCAGAGAGCAGGGGCAGCACTGGGGTTAGTCATAGCAGGAAGCTGTTACTACCTTTAAGTGCAAAGGGGCAAGGGAGGTGAGAGGTTCCCAGAACCACAGGATAGGGAGGGTGAGTGATGGGAGCCTGCAGACAGGAGCTGTGGACCTCAGTGGTGGGGACCAGTCTCCTCGAGGGACTTCCCTCATAGGAAGCCTTCAACCTTACTTCTCTCATCTCCTGCTGGGCCTTGCTGTTGGCTTAACACAACAAGAAACCCTTGATGCATGCATAGGTGGACCTCCACGGCAGAGAGTGGGGTGGAGAAGGGTACAGAGTAGGGCAGACGGGCTGATGGAGAAATTGCCAGCACTGGCTAGATAAGAAGGCCAGAGTGTGTGAAGTGTGTGTGTGAGATTATGTGTGTATGTGTACTTGTGCACATGAGTGTCAGAGAGTGTCTATATGTGTTCATTTATATGTGAGTGTATATGTGTGAAAGGGTGTGTGTACATTTGCATGTACATGTATGTGTAAGTGTGTGTATGAGAGACTGTGTGCACAGAGTACATGAGTGTGTATGTATATGTGTACATAAGAGAGGGTATACAGGGGAGGGAGAGTGTGTATGTGTGTGAGAGATGGAGGGTGTGTGGGTACATTTGTGTACATGTGTATGTGAGAGTGTGTGTATGTGTAAGAGTGTGCATATGTGTGTGCACGAGTGTGACAGGGATAGAGTTGTGTACACGTATATGAGAAAGATGGAGTGTGTGTACATGTGTACATGCATATATGAATGTGAAAGAGTTGTCCACGTGCATATGTGTGTACATGTTCTTATGAGAGTGTGTACAGGTGTGTACACATGTGTGCATGTGTGGACAAATATACATAAGTGTGTGATTGTGTACATGTGTGCACATGTACATGCGAATGTGTGTGAGAGAATATGTACATGTATATACAAGCATGGATATGTGTGCATATGCACTTGTGTGAGAGAGGGAGTGTGCACATATGTGCACACATGGACTTGTATATGTGCATATGAATGCACATGATTGTATGTACATGGATCTGCATGTGTCTATGTGAGAATGTGTGCACATATGTGTGTGTGACAGAGGAACAGGGGAGAGAGAGAGGGAGAGAGAGTGTGTGTGTATGTGTGTGTGTTTTGTGTTGGGGAATGAGGGAGACAGTGGCTGGGGAGTGTAGAAGTTCTCTATCACCTGGCCAGGTTATAAAAAGTGAAGGTGTCAGGTGTGAAATAAAACAACCACCTTGGTCACAGGCTTCCACACTTTTTGGTAATTATGCAGATGTGCAAAGACGCCTACTACTAGAAGCCTTCTTCCTACATGCTGTGCATCTCACGTGCACGTGACACTCACCACCTTCACAGTGGGTACCGCTTTCTCCCTTTACAACGAGGCACCGAGAGGTGAAATGACTTCTCCAGGGTCACAGAATTTGTAAGCGACAGCACCAGAACCCAAACTCAGGTCAGCCCCACTGCAGCACCCCCAATGGCACAGTGCCTTCAAGACACTGTCGAGGCAACGCCCTGGCTTTCTAGATGGGGAAACTGAGTCAGGAGGGGGCTGTGACTGGGAGCTATAGCCCACAGTCTCCAGCCTGCAGTTCCTCTGTCCCCTGGGTGGGTCACCACCATCACCCCATGGCCAGCATCGATACCAGCTTTATTCCCTGAGAAAGAGCCACTTGTTTCTCACAAATAAAATACTGTAGGAGTGTTGCTGGGTGACTCTCAAGGCGAGATTGAATTGGTGCTGTAGTTTCTGCTCCAGCTCTCCCTGAGGACACGCATCTTTGGGCCCTGAGGCTGCCATGTGACATGTTTGTGGCCCTGAAGCCACCATGCTGGGAAGACCATGTGGAGAGAGGGCATGGAGACGGAGATGCCCATGGATCCCTACTGTCCCAACTGCCAGCTGTTGTATCTGCCCAGCTCAGGCACCAGGCATGGAAGTGAAGAAACTTTGAAGATATCCCCATTCTGGTCACCATCTGACTGGCATCTCAAGAGAGATCCCAAGCCAGCACCACCCAGCAGGGCTATTTCCAAATTCCGAATCCCCAGAAACCATAAGAAATAGTGAGTAGTTGTTATTTCGGGCAACCAAATTGTGGGATTATTTGTTACGCAGCAGTACTTAACTGATGGCTGAAGATTCCTGCTGTCTTCTCCTTATTTGGCATAACACCCCATTTCTTACACAGGGAATCTGTTCTGAACCCAGATACCCTTTTCTGACAGTGGAAACTTCCAATTATTGGCCAGTTGGTACATGTTGGGCTCTGTGCTTAAAGCTAGTATGGTACATACATGATTTCCTTAATCTTCTTAACAACCACACAAAGAAGATAGCATTATTTTCATTTTACAGATGAGAAAACTGAGGCTCAGAGTAGTGGAATGATGCTCCCAACTTAAACATGGGCCTAGTGGCTTCAAACCTGAGCGTTTTTCCTGAGCTAGTCTGAATTGAGCTAACCAGGGGGTCAGGTGATGGTCTTACCCCTGGACATTACAGGCTTCTGGGACAGGTAGCCAGGCAAAGCAGGGTATGAGGCTGGGTTGGAGGTCTGGTCTGAAGAGCAGGTCAGAGGAGGGGAGAGTAATTCTGCTACAAGGGGCTTCCTTAGCGCCAGTGACCCAAGATAGATTGACAATAGGCTTCCATACTGTCCTGACCTTCTGGAAGTGTGGAGACTGCTGTCTTACCCTGCCCAAGGAAGACTGGTGTGGCGCCAATATACTATGGATGCGGCCCCCCTGAATGTGCTGTCTGCAGCTCCCTCTTCATCTGAGGCTAAGCCCAGGTGCTCTCACAGAGGCCCCTAATGCCCCAAAACATGTGCCAGGCTCTGCCCATCAACCCAAATAGCATCATCTCACTGCCTCAAGGCTCCATCTTGCAGCCCCATTCTCGGTCCAGGCTTCCAATAGATAATGATACTTCATTTAAACAGTTTCCTGTTCATTTTAAAAGGATTTACTTAACAATTAAGCACTTATTAGCTTTCTCTTTATGAGAACAAGGCAAGCACATTACAGAAAATGTGCAGGAAAAATTCCTCTCCATCCATTCAACAAACATTTCTCATGCACCCACTGTATGTCAGTGCTGTGTCGGATGCCGAGGACATAGAGGTGAGAGAACTAACATGTCATTCCCACTCCACTGACTCACACATCATGGAATTGGGGGAAGAACATCTTAAAAATCCCTTTCTACCTCCCAGAGAAAGGGACCATTCACATTTTGCCGTATGGCCTCCAGGAACGTTTCCCCATAAAATTTCTATGTATACATATAAATATATATATAAATAATACATATCTTTGAAATATAGCCTCCTACCATACATATTACTCTGTAACTTGGTTTTTTTAGTTGTAGTTTTTTTTTCACTTGAGAACTGATTGTCAACATTATGTCACATCAATACATTTTCTACAATATCACTAACTACCTAGGGGAGGTGGGAGAAATTTCTCCAGCGCTCAATTATCCAGCGTCAGGTATTTCTGTTCTTGAAAAGAATAATAAGGACAAGTGAGGTTGTGGGTAGGAGAAGAGTGAGAGAGAGGCCCAAATCAGTATTGGCTGCCCCTCAAGATGCATCCCATCCTATTCAGAGTCTGCTTGCCTCCACCACCACCCAAAGGCTAGACCTGTTCTGTCAAGGTGGGAGGTGTTACACTCTTCTGGGGATGTTTCTGTTTTAATGAGGGATTTTTTTTTAAGCAAGAACATAAATACCCCTGGGGTAGATAACCCACCCCAAGTAGGCAGCTGCCTGTGTTACCAAGTAGGTCCCACAGAGTCCAGCCCTGAAGGCAGAGATCTGAGAAGCAGGACCAATGAGAATCAAAGCTGGAAGGGGACTTGGTTAGCTCCAGGACAAACCTGCCCATTTTAGAGATGGGGCCACTGGGACCCAGAGAGGCTCAAACACTGCCTGAACAAGACCAGAAGTAGGTCTTCAGCCCCCAACTCGGCAGTCTTTCCCAGGTTGATTAGGGTGGAGGAGTTTCTCCTTTGAACGTAGGAATGAGCCATCTTTACATGAGTATTTTGGAAACTTCCAGCACAGATGGAAGACCAAGACAGGCACGTTGCAGGAAGAATAGATCGCTGGAAGCTATGAGCCAATGGGGGAGATGGAATGGAAAAAGGGCAATTGCATCCCCCAAAAGCCATTTGACTCAAGGGCTGTTGTCTCCCTGGTTGAAAGGGCTCACTAGGGGAAGGAAGTATGTGTCCCCCAGGGAAAGGCACCTGCAAAGTGCTCTCCTTTCTACTCTCCACACAAATGTGATGCAGTGAAGCCACCAGCCCTGGAATCTACAACTTGAGTGCAGATCCAAGATCTGAAGCTTCCTGGCTGTGTGACCTTAGGCAAGTAACTTCACCTCTCTGAGCCTCAGTTTTACCATCTATAAAACAGGGCTGATAATTCCTCCCCAGAAAGATAGTGGGAGGCTTGCAGATAAAGTATGTTAAATGCCTTACATGTGGGAAGGGTTCAATTAAAGTTATCTGTGGTAGAGTTAACCCCTAAGAGGCTGTGCATCTTATTTTTACGCTTTATAAAAACACAATGTGGGGCATCAGGTGCCTTGAGTTCTCATCTCAGCTCCTGTGTGATCCTGGACAAGTTAGCTAACCTCTCAGGCTCTTAGTTTTCTTTTCTGAAAAATGGGAATAATAGTAGAATTGACTTTGCAGGATTGGGATATGGAATAATTAGGATAATTACTATACACAAAGAACTTAGCTGAATACCAGACATGCAGATGGAGTTTAGTTCATGCTAGCTGTTATCATTATTAGCAGTGGTATTTTAATTATTACTACCCTTTGGAAACATGGAAGACCTTTCTCTTTTAGCTACTCTACACATCCCTTAATGTATGTCTAGGGAGGGGAACTGTTATGAGAAATATATTCATTGAGCATGTACTATGTGGCTGTTATGGGGTAGGTAATTACACATGCTGTATTTCAGGTAATTTTTCTGAAATCTTCTGAAGTAGAGAATCGTCCCCAACACCATTAGTATCTATGGAGAGAAATTACAAGCAGGTGAAGAGACTGGCCCAAAGTTACAGACTGACAAAGTAGACAACCTGGGATTTGAACCCAGATCTGCCTGAATCCAAAATCTTAACCCTTCCTTCTCCACCAGACTCACCCATGTCTTTCTCCAATTGCCCCCCTCAGCAGTTTCCTAAAAATCCGTTACTCACGTTATTCCTGGAAACTATGGTTCCCTCTCTTGGCTTGTGCTTCATATTGTAACTAATGGTTTACTCATTTTTGCCTTCATTTATCACGTTCATCAAGGATCTACTATGCATCAGGAGCAACTGCTTCATTTACTCAATTGCTCAATGGGCATGAAACATAATAGTGATGCCCTACATTTGTACAGTCCGTTATATGTTGTATAGTGTTTTTACATAAATGATCTCATTTCACCCTCATGACAGCCCTCTGAGATTAAAATTATTTTACACATGAGGAAACTGAGGCTATGATATGTAAAATAGTTTGTTTTAGGTCACTCAACTTGTATGTGATGGAGCAAAGACATCAACCAGATGTTTTTAGTTTGATTTGGGAGCCCTTTTAGCCATGCTAGTAAGCACCTGTTATAACCATCCATCCATCTATCCATCCATCCATCCATCCATCCATCCATCCATCCATCCATCCATCCCCCCTTGTACCCATCCATCCTTCTATTCACTCACACATATATCCATCCACCCACCCTTCCACCCATCCTCCAATCCTCCTATCCTTCCACCTACCCACTCATCCATCCATCCTTCCATTCATTTATTCATCTACCTATCCATCCATTCACCCATTCACCCAATCATTCTTCCACTCACTCACTCACTCACTCACACATCCATCCATCAACCCCCCCATCCATTCTTCCATCTATTCACCCATCTACACATTCATCCTTCTGTTCACCTACTCATATATACATCCATCTATTCACCCATCTACACAACCATTCTTCCGTCCATCCATCCATCCATCCATCCTTCCATGCACTTATTCAACTATCTATCCATCCATTCACGCATCCACTCAACTGTTCTTCCACTCACCCACTCATGTATCCATCCATCCACCCCCCCATCCATTCTTCCATCTATTCACCCATCTACACATTCATCCTTCTACTCACCCACTCATATATCCCTCCATCTATTCACTCATCTACACATCCATTCTTCCATCCATCCATCCATCCATCCATCCATCCATCCATCCATTGTAAAGCAGGGATTGCAAGGCAGGTAAGACATAGTCCATGTTTTCAATGGTCTTTCTTTCTAGGTTTGTGCTGTCCAATGTGGTAGACATCTGTAACTATTTAAATCTAAAAGTATATTAATTATAGTTAAATAAAATGTAAAACGTGGTTTCTCAGTCACATCAGTCACACTGCAAGGGTTCCACATGAAACTGGTGGCTCCCATATTGGACAGCTCAGATATGCAAAGTTTCCATCATCACAGAAAGTTTTATTAGAAACAGGATGTGTGGATGGATGGATGGATGGATGGATAGATGGATGGGTGGTTTCAGCTTCTAGAGGCAGAAGCTGAAAGATACACAATTATGAAAACATAAGGCAGGTGGTGAGAACTTCTGTGAAGTATGTAAAGAGCTACAAATACAATCAACCACAGGACAACAGCAACAGCCACGGTTGCTTGTTGGTTAAGAACTTTATAATTTGCAAAATCCAGGGACACCCATTTGCTGTTTGAACACTTTGCTAAATGGGAATTTTAAATATATTTTACAGATAAGGAAATTGAGGTTCATAGAGATAAAGAAACAAACACGGGGGAGTTTGGGAATTATTTCCTTCCTTCCTTCCTTCCTTCTTTCCTTCCTTCCTTCCTTCCTTCTTTCCTTCCTTCCTTCTTTTCTCTTTCTTTCTTTCTTTCTTTCTTTCTTTTCTTTCTTTCTTTCCTTTCTTTCTTTCTTTCTTTCTTTCTTTCTTTCTTTCTTTCTTTCTTTCTTTCTTTCTTTCTTTTCTTTCTTTCTTTCTTTCTTTCTTTCTTTCTTTCTTTCTTTCTTTCTTTCTTTCTTTCTTTCCCTCCTTGGAAAATATCTTTCAGGGCTCTATTTTCTCTTGATTGGAAAATGCCCAGCACCCAAACACACCTCCTCCTTGGCATCCCGTCATTTTTCTTTTAAAATTTCTTAGCTGTGATGAATCTGATGCAGCCAGCCTCATGGCTTCTGGCTTCTCTCCTTTCAGTCTGACCCAACAGTAGCTACCAGAGAGGTCTCCCTAAAAGGCAAAATGACCAAGCCTTTCCCCTGCTTAGAACCTGCCCTGGCTTCCCATTCCTTTTACAGTAAAGTGCAAACTGCACACCGTGATCCAGGCCCTGCTGACTTACCTGCTGAGAATCCCCTCATTCTTCAGACACTTGGGTTAGTTCTTTAGGGCGTCATTCCACAGGTCGCTTTATGCTCCTTACAATATAGTATCCCTTTGCCCCGACACCCTTCTGGCTCTTGACAGCCTAATGGACTTCTAGTCTTTTTCCACCACTGCTCTCAAATACGCAGAGCTGCTTCTAGTCATATACCTGTATGTGATGGAGAGAAGCAGAAAGAGAGGTAGGGGTAGAAAGAATGGGAAGGAGAGAGGGAGGGAGACAGAGAAGAGAGGATAGGAGGGAGAAAGGAAGGTAGGAAGACAAAGGGGTGAAGAGAAAGACAGAAGAGGGGAGAGGAGGAGAGGGGAGGGGATAAGAGGGATAAAGAAAGAGAGGAAGAGAGACAAGCAGAGAGAGATGGGAAGGCTGAGAGAGAGAGTAAGGGAAGAGAGGGGAGGGGAGGGGAAAAGAAAGAAGGGAAGGAGAGAGGAGACAGATGGGGAGGAAGAGAGGAAAATAGAAGGAGATATCTAAAATGATATTTGCCCCCCCAAATGTTAAGTGATTATCCTTGGGGGGAAGAACTTTGGAAGTTACACTTTCAATTTTGTTTTTTAAAATTGTTTGTATTTTTAGTCCACTTACAGATACACTTTTTCCAAACAGCATACAACGACAAGAAAGTAACATTCAAATATTACCAGATCACTTCAGCTGTGAATTCTTTTCAGGACCCCCCTTTTTTCTTCCAGAATTATGTACATCTTCCCTTCTGCCCACCCGCCCCAAATGGAGGGGTGTAGCTGGCCACCTGGGAGTTGTTGAAAGACAGGAAGATCAGTGCCTTATCTTCCTGGTCTCCAGTGTCCTGCACTGAACCTGGCCAGGACAGGCTGGGCCTTGTAAATACTGGTTTAATGACGAGAGGCAGGAAACTCATTATAACACCATGCATTGTCCAGGTTAAATAATGGAAAGGATTATTACAGCAATGATGCTGCAATATACTCTCAATTAGCCATGACAATGAGGAGCATGGGGACAGCTCATGCCACCAAGCTGGGGATCATCAAAAGGCAATTTTCCCTTCTGTGGACCACCATGCCATCTTTGTGTTTTAGTTACTGGTGATTCCCTATGCATACACCATCCCCCACGCCCACATACATACACCTTTTTTCTTTTTCTTTTTAGGGCAGGGGCACTGACTCAAATCTCAATCGTATCTGGTTGGAGTTGATCATGAAACCAGCTAGTTTCTTAACACAGATGATGAACCACCAGTGAGCAGCTGTTCTCAAAGCGTGGACCCCATATTTGCCACCTCGGCATTGTTGCCTGAGAACTTGTTAGAAAGGCACATTTTGAGGTCCACTTCTGAATCAGAATCTTTAGGTTGGTGTTCAGAAATCTACACTCCCACAAGTCTTTCAGGCGATTCTGATGCATGCTCAAGCTTAAGGATCATTGGCCCAAAAGGGGACTCAGTTGCTTGGGTTCCATTTCTGGCTGTGCTGCTTGTTGGCTGTCCCGTCTCTGGCAAGTCCCCTCACCTCTTCATGTCTCTGCGTCCTCATCTGTAATATAGGCACATCCACAGTGCCCATCTCATGGGGTGTGTCAGGATTGGCGAAGAGCAGTCAAACAGCACTCACACTTAGTCCCAGCAGATGCTACCTGGTACCATATTTCATGGAGTAGAAGCTGCCTTTGATCATCAGACTTATCCAGAATTCACATAGTAAATGTAGGGCATAAGTTTGCCTTAAAACAGTATTTCTCAAACTTCAGTGTACACACAAATCACCTGGGAATGTTGTTAAAAGGTAGACTCTGATTCAGCAGGGCTGAGGCCAGAGACACTGCATTCTTAGCAAGCTCTCATGTGGGAGGATGCTGCTGGTCCCTGGATCACACTTTTGTTGTATGGATTGGATCCAGCACCAGCACCTTTGTGTACGGATTGGATCTCACAGTGGGCTCACATGATGTGCTGGCAATGGTCATGGACTGTTCCTGGGAGAGGGTGGTGGAACAGGATGTGGTTCATTTTGCTCATTCCTCTCTGGCCAAAGGACAGCAAGCATTGGCATAAGAACTGGAGACATGGTTTGAGCTCCTTGTAAGCCCACTCACTGGCCTAAAAGAAGCCCTTTGATCTCAGCATCCTCATTTGCCAAATAGACCACCCAATGCCCACCAAGTCCATTCTAAGGGCAAGTGGGGAAAATCAAATACCCATGTTCTCAGTGAGTGAATTAACGACACATCTTTCCTTGGGACCATGGTTTTTCCAGAGTTTAAAAATAATGAAATGATGTGGATATTTAAACGCATCAGGACAAGGCATTGCTGGTGAAGTTGGCTAATTATTACATTACTATATGATCATCATCAGTGTGAGTGATAAGCCCTGCACTGTGATTCTCTTTTGAGCACCAGCCCTGGGAATAACCAGTCCTTACAATCACCCTGGAATTCTGACAGTTCCAGGGGACACCTGTCAGGCCACCCTCCTGGGTGGGCTTAGCATACTGAGGGCCATGCAGAGGGAGCCCCGGTTTTATCCTCAAAGCCTCCTTACTATAACCATCATCTTTGCAGCCACTCTCTGATTTCAAGGCACTGCTCACTTCCAAGGGGACATGACAGGGCTGGAGAGAGAAGGGGTCATACACCGCTCATTTCCAGAATGAACAAAGAACACTTATGAAGGAGAGAAAAAATGCCTCTTGACCACCTCCAATATGTGTGTGCACAAATACACACACAAACACACACATACACACATGCGTGCACATGCACATACATACATGTGCACACATGGGCATACACACACACACACACACAGAGGCTGCCCCAGCCTGCATATCACCATCAATCAGCGGCTTCCCACTTGCTGTTTGCAGGCAGAGTTCCCTACAGATGTGCTCGGGGGGCTGGGAGAAGGAGAAGAAGGTGGAGCTGGGGCTAGGGAGGGAGGGAGGCAGAGATGTCCTCAAAGAGTTAAAACCTTGCCTCACCAGACTGCGAATCCTCCTCGACTCTCCCCCACCTCCATCCCCCTCAATCCAGCCAAACAACAGCTTGACATTTTCCATCCTTCACGAAAAAGACAAAGACGGGAAGATATTCCCATGATCCCTTTCTGCATGCCTAACCGTGAGCTCAGGTGCTGTAGCGTTTGCCCCGCGCCGGCTCCATCAACATGAAGGGCGAACTCATCCTTTCTGCATCTTTTTCTCGCCACTGCTTGATTAATTGGCTGACTACTACGCCGGCGGAATACCTAATGCCTTTCCTTCCCCTATTCTTCCTTCACAGTTTTTTTTTCCTCCTTTGCTCCATTTACATATACTTTATATTCCATAATTTTCACCCAAAAAGAAAAAAAAAAAAAAAGGGCCCATCTCAGTAATTTGATGTAATGACGGCATGTCACCAAAAAGAGGAATTAGAAAAATCTGTAGGTATTTAATTTATTCTTGTTTTTTTTTTTTTTTGAAGTAGAGCTCTCTGAGAAAAGCATTAATATTCATGGGCAAGAGAAAAAAGTATACTCAATAGGAAAATTCCAGATTTTTTAGGGGTGGGGAGGCAGCTAAATTCAATGCATTTTTAAGCACCATTATTTAACTAATAGTGCCTGAGTCCCTCTGGCCCTAGTTCCTCCCTTTCAATGAAAATAAGTGGGTTTTAGTTTGCCTTCAAGGGTTGTGTCTGTTGCGCTCACACCCATGCTGTTGAAGCAGGAAAGCTGGGTTCTGTGTTTTCCTCCCCTCCTGGGAGGACTCAAATGAAGAAGAAAAACATAAATAAAGGCCTTTCAGAGTCCCAGGGCTGGAGTTTTGGTTCTCCTTCAGCCTCCCCTGTTGGCTGTCATAGTTTTCTGATGGCTGTACAGACAGAACAATTTCCTTGAGGTTTTCTGCTAGACCACCCCCTTCCCGTTAACTTGGGTTTGGGTTTTGTGCTATTAATTAACTACTTACTTATCAAAGTAAGTGTTGAGTTATACCATAATCATGATCGTTACCAATGAAGCAGGAAATAAAATAACGAAGCATCAGACAGATGCCATAAATGTGAGACCTGAGACCCAGAATGGGAGCAGTCTTTCTCTCTCCAAGGCAGGTCTTTCCAAAGGGTCCCAGGGTGTGTGGTTCTCCTAGTAACAGTGATAAGTTTGAGGCATCTGAGTATTTGACTCAGTCTAGTAGGAAGATGAGTTCTCAGCCATGGGGACCTAAATGCTCACCTTCATCTTAATCAGTGGGATCGGAAACATGTATGAGTTTATGGGCCCCGAGTCTAAATCATTTGCCAATTGTGATAATAAAAATTATTATTAGCATAATGATTATAATAAGCAACTCTATGTACTATTATTTTTTCTTTATTTTTAAATGGGGTTATAACTTACAGTAAGCTGCACGAATCTTACGTGCAGCTTGATGAATATTTTACCCATGTTTGTACTTTACCCAGATCAGTATATAGAACATTTCCAACACCCTAGAAGGATTTCTTGTGCCACACAAGTCAATGCATACCTCCTCAAAGATGGCCACTCTTCTGACTTCAGGCACATAGATTCATTTTGCCGTTCTTGAACTTTAAACAGATGGAATTATACAGCATATACTATTTTCTGTTGAGGCTTTTTCTTAAAAACAAAGTTTTGGGGACTGGTCCATGTTGCTACGTGTCACGGTAGTTCATTGTTATCATTGCTGTGCAATATTCCAATGCATAAACACATTAGAATTCAATTATCCATTTTCCTGTGGATGGTTATTTGGGCTCTTTCCAGTTTGGGCTATTTTGAGTCAAGTGGGCATGAAACTCTCCTCTACGCCTTTGGGGTAATACAAGCTCTCATTTCTCCTTGGAATATATCCAGGAATGGGATATTTGGTCACAGGGTAAATAGACCTGTAGCTTTAGTAGAAACTGCCAGTTTTCAAAGTGGTTGCGCCAATTTACACTTCCACCAACGGTGGCTGGGGTTTCAGTTGCTCTGTATCTTCACCAACTCTTGGGATCATTGTCATTTCTTTTACCTTTAGCTATCGTTACGGGTGTAGGAGGGGCAAGAAGGAACCTTGGCAGAAACCAAGCAAGGAGAAAACAAAGGATGCTTACTCAGCAAGACACAGAGAAACAGAATCAGAGACACACACACAGAGAGAAATAGGAAAACAGCCAGGAAAAACCAGAGAAATACAGGTGGAAATGAAGACAGAGGAAAGCTTTGAAAGCAAGGTAAATGGATGGGGAAAGGGGCCCAGAAAAGAGAAAAAGAAGAGAGAGAAGAAAAATGGAAAAGGTGAAGTTGAAACGGAAAGAGGAAAGGTTGATAGAGGAGAGAAAAGCAGGCAAGAGAAGGGAGGAGAGAATGAACAACCCTGGGTGACCGGCCAGGGGAGCAGGGCAAGTGCAGAAATTGGTCTCTTGGTATTTTATGAAACATGGCCCTTTCTTTCTTTCTTTTTTTTTTTTGAAGTGCTTCTTGATATTTTTATGTTTATACGTTTTAACTTGGGCCCAACCTCATGGAAAATGCATGAGAAATAAGTGGTTTCTAGGAATGTTTTATACATGGCCGGGGAGTTGTAAGGATGCAGAGGTGGGCAGAAGAGAGGGAGGGTGTGGACAGCCCCTTCCTTGGGTCTCTCTGGCAGGGCTTGGCTGGGGGCTGTGGGCAGGTGCTGTCAAAGTTGTGTAGAAGGTAACCTAGGGTGGCAGACAACAGATGCACCCAGGATCTGCTCCAACCATGTGACTTTGGGCAATCCACATCCCCTGATCTGAGTCTCGGTTTCCTCCTCTGCAATATAGGATGCTAACATTGCGAGTTTTGCAGAAGAGGGGGGCTCTTAATCTGATCCAGGGCCAGGTGGGGACCACAGGGCTCTAGGAAATCTTAGGCAGTCAGCGGTTTAAAGCAGAGGATGAAATGCAAAAGACTGTCTCTGAAATCAACAGAGGACTCAAGAAAGCTTCCTGATGCATCTACCTGGTAAAACCTTTCCTAGTGTGAGGTTCTTGATATAGGCCCCATCTATTCCCATGCTTTGCTGCCACCATCCAGGAGCCCCATCCTCAAGGACTCTGTTTTTCCAACATGCCACATAAGATTGCATCCCTTGTCACTGGACACACTGTTGCTGTAACTTGAAATGCCTCCTTATCCAGTAAGACAGTGCTTATTAAAATCCCTGTGGAGGAACAGAGACTAAAATCCATTTTACCAACCAGATGGGAAATTGTACTCCCTTTCCCAAGGAAAACAATGCACATTCTCACCATCTTGTTTACAATGTGAATGGTTTCCCTGGCCTCAATAGTTACATCTCTAGACTCTGATTTAGGAGTTTCTACTTCAAGAACTTGCTGCTAAGGTCATTGCCTTCATAGAAGCTTCTATCCAGGTTTGCCCTAAAACACCATCAGCCCCTCTCCTGAGACTGGTCTCCTTGGGACTTGGAATTTTGCTCCATCATGTTTATGTGTCATCTGTTCATATGTCTTTCTCCTCCACTAGCAGAGGAGGGTTTGTGCCTGTCTCTGCATCCCTGAAGCCCAACACAGGAACTGGCCCAGGGGAGGACCTCAGGAAACATCAAATGCATTTGTAGACATGTCTCTTTTGGCCTTCACGGTCAGAGTTTTGCAGTAGCTGCAAAGGCAGAATGGGAGCCTTCTGGAGCTTTCCTTCTTGAAGCGGGACCTTGTCTCTTTGCAAGGATGAAGGCATCCTCCAGTGGAAGGGTGGGTTTGTGCAGGGAAACCAAGGCCTCCAAAAAGCCTAACACACTCACTCCCAAGAAGCAGGAAGCCTCCCAATATCATGAGCATACTTTATGCTAAAATTGGCAGAGGCAGCTGCCAGTACGATGGGAGGAAGTAAACTGTAAGAAGTAAGGAGTGGGTTCCCATTCCTGCTCTGTCACTGTCTCCTGTGTGACATTGGGCAGGTCACTTTCCCTCTATGGGCCTCAGTTTCCTCATCTGTACATTGGGGTGGAGTGAGAAAGGATTGGGGATCTTCAAGGATCCCCCCAACTCTGAGAGTCTATGAGCTCTGAAGATGCTCTTCAGGAAGGCTGTGATTTATATCACAGATGTGCAGGAGAGAAACAGTTGAAGAGGAGTCAATTTTTCTCTTGTAAACGGAATCTTTTTTAGAGGACTCCAGGGAGAAAGAAAAGGACAAACATTTCTAGAAGGCCTACAATGAGGCAGAAGACACCGTGTAAACCTGGTCTTGTTCAGGTCCTTACACTAAAGTTTATTTACCTTGCAAATGTATTATATGACTAAAATTTAAAAATAAAACAATAATAGGTTGATGTTTTGTCTCAAAAAAAAGAAACCACATGATCCTGATGAAAATGTAGAAAATAAAAAAAAAAGAAGTAAAGGGACAAATAATCCATTCATTCAACAGGAATTTATTGAATACGCACTATGTGTCAGTTACGATACAAAGAAACTGGGTTTTTACACAGCTTTGTATATATATGTGTATGTGTATGTGTATGTATATGTATATATATACACATATACATACACATATATATGATTATATATATAATAATCATATATATACATATACATACACATATATATGATTATAAGCATAGAGTCTACAATATTTAAATTCTGCAATTTAGTTTACATTTCAATTCTATTCATTTTGGTGTTGTAATATAGCTAGTTCTTAATAAGCCTACCAGTTACAAGTCAGCTTTCTTTTTTCTGATTATAAAAATAACACACGTTTACTGAAAAATATGTGGACATTACAAGCACATAAAAAGAAAGGAATAAAGATTACTTATAATCTACCACCCATACTTCTTTCTACTTATACATTTAGACGCTCAAAGTACATGGATATCACCTCCTTCCTTCCCCCAGGGGACCCCCATTGCCCATTCATCAGCCCCCACCAAAGTTACACACACGATAATGTTGCATGCTACCCCAAATCAGTGATTCTGTCTATTTAAATACTGCTTTCTATTCAGCACCTTGGACGGTGCCTGGTGCACAGTAGACGTTCCATACCTCACAAATGTTCTTTATAATGGAAGGAATGACTGACAAGTGGGTCATACAGAACACAAGGTTTTATAAGACGCTTTTAACAGAAGTATCACCATGCCACAAGTAGTTTCAATACTTGATCTTAGCCAAAAGGCTGTGAAGCAATTGTAAGTAGTTTCTGGTATTGTGAAATATTCTGCTGTAATATAATGGATGCTGCCTTCCTCATATCCTGTCATATATGTCTATATATGACAAATCACAATTACTTTCCCAAGTCTCATCTTGTGGCCATCGAAATAATGGGTTCAGAAAGATCCTGGTAGCTGTTCTCTGCACAATTTCATGATCATTTTCTTGGGATAAGTTTCCAGACGTGCAATTGGTGGGTCAAAAAGCAGGCACATGCAATGGAACATTATTCAGTCGTGAAAAGGGGTGAAGAACTGATGCGTGTTACAACATGGATGTACCTGGAAGACACCACGCTAAGTGAAAGAAGCCAGACATAAAAGATCACATGATCCATCATTTATATGATATATCCAGAATAGGTGAATCCACAGAGACAGAAAGTGGATTAGTGGTTGCCAGTGGCTGTGGGGAAGGGCAATGGGAGTGACTGCTTAAGGGGTATCGGATTTTCTTTTAGGGTGATGAGAATGCTTTGGAACTAGGTAGAGGTGATGGTAGTATGGTATCATAAATGTGCACAACGCTGTTGAAATTATTCACCTTAAAATGGTTAATTTTATGTTATGTGAATTTCACCTTAATTAAAAAAAATAAACAGGCATGACATCAAGGCCAACTTTCTGTTCCCATTTGTGTATCCATCATTAATGCAATTGAGTGCCTGTTTCCTCAAAAAATCAGATTCTATGAACCTGGCCAGTTTTGTAAGCAAAATATATTGATTATTAGTGATATCAGTTTTACCTTTCTCATGGGCTAGTGGATATTTATATTCCACTGACATGTTCATATCTGCCAATCATACTGGAGTGCTGGTCTTACCAATTTCTAAGAATGCATTTCTCCATTGACGATAACCCTTGCCATGTATATCTCAATCTTCATCACCTATTTATTTTTGCCACTTAATTTTAACATAATCTTAATTTTTTAATTGTAACTGACCTACAACCAGTGACTACCACACCATCCTGTTGACTGCCTGCTAGACATTGAGCTCCGACACCCATTTTCCTCCTCCTCATAGAGTCCAAGTCCACCATCTGTGTCCTGGAGCCAGCCCTGCCTCCAGTCTCAGAGAGCAGGCCCTGACTGACCAATCCAATTACAGCCACTTTATTTATCTTCTCAAGGTTGGTTAAGACCTGGACATATGGCACAATCACAGGCCATGAGATATAAAGGAAAATTTGCTGGGGGCCCCTGGGAAACTTTGTTTGGCTTTTACAAAGAGGCATTCATGAGGCAATGTCCCCATTCTTTCTCTAAATGTGGCTGGATCTGGGTGTGATGCTGGGATCTCTGCAGCCATTTTGTGTCCATGAGGAAAGAGAGCCCAGGAAATAAAGCTAACATGTAGAAAAGGACAACTGCAAGCACCTTCTCAGTGCACTCTCACTCTGGGCTTCTCATAAGGTAAGATAGTGGATGTCCTGACCCCTTCAGGCAGCTGAGTTAAGATGCCTGTACTTGAAGCTGAGAGTGTCCTAAACCACCAACCCCATCCAGGGCAGTTGTTTCACTTTTTTTGTTTTTTAAATTTACAAACCAACTGCTTCAATAAGCACCTTCTTAAATAAAACTTTTTCCGTAGTTTCATATACATCCTCAGATTGATTCCCAGAAGTGGAATTAAAAGATGACATGATATTAATTTTATTTTTTTTGAGACAGAGTCTCGCTCTGTCACCCAGGCTGGAGTGCAGTGGCGCAATCTTGGCTCACTGCAAGCTTTACCTCCCAGGTTCACGCCATTCTCCTGCCTCAGCCTCCTGAGTAGCTGAGACTACAGGTGCCCGTCGCCACACCCGGCTAATTTTTTTGTATTTTTGGTAGAGATGGGGTTTCACCGTGTTAGCCAGGATGGTCTTGTTCTCCTGACCTTGCAATCTGCCCACCTTGGCCTCCCAAAGTGCTGGGATTACAGGCGTGAGCCACCACACCTGAAGTTGCTTGATTCATATTTTTATTTGCTTTCCAGTTGAAGGCTCTACAGAATTAGTCTCTAAAGCTAGAAAATAAGGGGATGGGGGCTAGAACCCAGATCTTCTGATATCACATCCAAAGCTAGATATGGAAAGTGAGCTGATCTTTACTTCCTTTAAATCTGAAATCATGGGTAATGGGTTCAGTTTGTCTGAATAAAGCATCCCCTGGATAGCCAAACCACGCTGCTATATGCATTTCTGTGCTTTATACTTTATTATGCAGGGTTTCAGAATGTATCTCTAAGTGTAATTGGATCTGGGGGTGATGGTGTGGCTTCTGCAGCCATTTTGTGTCCATGAGTAGAGTCAGCCCCTGAAATAACTGTCCCTGAATAGGGTTGGTGGTTCAGGATGCTCTCAGCAGCAGGTAAAAGGCACCTTAACTCAGCTGCCTGAAGGGTTCAGGACAGCTTTTTTTTGTTGTTGCTGTTGTTGTTTTTTAGATGAAATCTCACTCTGTCACCCAGGCTGCAGTGCAATGACACGATCTTGGTTCACTGCAACCTTCGCCTTCTGGGTTCAAGTGATTCTCCTGTTTCAGCCTCCCGAGTAGCTGGGATTGCAGGTGTGCACCACCATGCCTGGCTAATAGTTTGTATTTTTAGTAGAGATGGAGTTTCACCATGTCAGCCAGGCTGGTCTTGAACTCCTTACCTCAAGTGACCCACCCACCTCGGCCTCCCACAGTGCTGGCATTATAGGCGTGAGCCACTGTGCCTGGCCAGGACAGCTATTATGTTACCTCATGGGAAGCCCATGTAGGATTGGGACTGACATTAATGGTTGTAATTTGAGGTGGGGTGGGTCATGAGCCCCCGTGATGACCTGATGAAATGTGTGAACCATCCCCCAGAAAGTGGCATGCTCACCTGTGTTGGTCTTCTAGGGCTACCATGACAGGATACTGTAGACCAGGGGGCTGAGAAAAAGGGAAATTTATTTGTTTACAGGCTTGGAGGCCAGAAGTTAGAGATCAAGGTATGGGCAGGGCGGGCTCCTTCTGAAGGCTGTAAGACAGCATACGTTCCAAGCCTCTCTCTTATCTGCCTGTGGTCCCAGGGGTCCTTGGCTTGTAGATGGCTGTTTTCTTCCTGTATCTTTCCATTGTCTTTGTTCTATGTATGTCTGTGTCCAAATTCCCCCCTTTGATAAGGATATAGTCATATTAAATTAGGTCCTACCCCATGACCTTATCTTAGTTTGTTCATCGGCAAAGATCCTATTTCCAAATAAGGTCTTATTCTCAAGTTTGGGAGGTTAGGATTTCAACATCATTTTGGGGACACAATTCAACAGGTAACACCATCCAAATGCATAAGCTTGCACCTAGAATGTCAGGGGTCATGAACATATTACAGTTTATCTAGAAACCTCAAGGCAGGATTCTATTTTATTCTGAACTATTCACTAGTAATAAGAATTCATGAGTAATAAGAAAGAAGTGATAGAGAAACCAAGGCCTGAAGAGGGAAGCACATGTTCTCACAGCACCCATGAGAACATGCAAGGACTGGAACCAGGACTCCTGGGCTTTCGTGGAGCATCTCATCAGGATTCCAGCCTTTGCTGAGGCCAGTTCTCCAGCACTCACAGAAGCTGAGCCTTTGAATTAGACAAGCTGAAAAAGGACTGGTGGGCCAACTTCAAGGGAGGCAGAGAGAAGCTGGCAGGAGCTGGGGTTCCCTGCCAGGGGACAATCCTTCCCTGGCAGGTGAAGGAGGCTAGAGCGCTGGGAGTCAGGGGCAGGAAGGTGTCAGGTCCTGGGGAGGCCAGAGCTTGTGCAAATCAATGCAGATCCTAGGAGGTGTGGAAGAGGAAGCTCGCTCTCACAGCAAACTCCTCAGGGCCACAGCGGGGTGGATTCCGGCTTCAGTTCCCATTGACCACGACCACTGGGCATTTAAGGGAGCAGCCAGGAGGGGGCGAGGAACCCTCCTCTCTGCTGCCTGTGCCAGCTGCCCATCTATAGGAAGCCAACATGTCAGCCCTCCTGCCCACCGACGCCAGCCCAGAGGTGCCAAGACACCAAGTGCAGCGGAGCCAGCTGGCAGCATAACGGAGAGCCAACGGCCCGGCCGGCCGGCCCATCTGCTCCTCACTGCCAGCTGCATGCCTGTGGGAGGCGGGCCGGCAGCCCATCCGAGTGGCCGAGGTGCCAGCCACCGGGTGCTCTGGGCCAGCTGGCAGGCTGGCAGGACTGGCCAGCATACCCATCTGCCCGCCGGCGCCAGATGAATGTGCAGGGAAACTGTGCCCGGGGACCTCAGGGTGCCAGTCTGCCTCGAGTTCCAAGGCATCGGAGACCCTGGTTCTCCTCTTCCCTCTCTCTCAACCTTCGTGAGCCCTGAGATGTTACTAACAAAGACCCAAACGAAGGCATGGGGAATCACAGAGGGGGAGACAGGAAGTAACCCTTCTTGCAGGACTCCAGAACGGTGAATTCACAGGCTGTCAGGAGCACAGCCCATCGGTGATTAAGAGCACAGACAGTGGGGCCAGATTGCCTGGGTCCAGATTGCAACTCTGACACTAATTATCTGCATGACTTAGGGCAGGACTCTTAATTGCTGGTAGCCTCGGTTTTCTCACATGTAAAATGGGAATGTAGCACCCACTTTTTTGGGCTAAATGAGGAAGAAATAGAATGTGGTAAACCCTCAATACCTGATGCTTATTATTATCAATCACATTATTGCGTATTGAATCAGATTCAAGGAGTGTTTTAAACTCAAGTGTGCCTCAGATATCATCTGGTCCAATTTCATCATTTTAAAGTGGAGGAATTAAGGCCCAGAGAGAAGAAGGGCCATACTCAAAGTCACGATCACGTTAAGAGTCATTTAGGGTACAGAGGCTAGATTCCAGGTCTCCTGTCACTCTCCCTAGTCTGTTGCCACGAAATGCTCCCCTGAAATAGAAGAGGTGATGGAAAAGTAGGCAGGGGCCTTCCTGTCCTGTCCCAATGCACCTAAATGCCTCAGGTGCACAGCTGCCACACTCCCTGGTTAGCCCTCAGAATGCACTGCCTGATATATGAGTGTGGGTGTTTCTTTCTGAGTGTTGACATCTATTCTTGTGTATCTACTGTGTGAGCATAAATGTTTGGTACTGCCAAATGGATCCAAATCTCAAGTTCCGAGACCATGTTTTATTCGGGAACATCAACCCCCACCCCCACAAAGTCACCCCTCTCGAATCCTCAGATATCATATCCAGAAAGCCTCTGACATCCCTGAGCCCCTATGCTTAGCACAATACCTGGAATATAGACAGAGCCCTGGTTCAGCTGGTGCAGCTCCTTTAATTTGATGAATCAAAACTTTTACTATCCACCCAACAACCAATAAGAGCAAGGATCCTAATGTTTTAAATCCTTTATGCTGATCAGCAGCCCTTGGATCTCACTTAGAGCCTTGCTATTCTTGGTTTGCACACAGCACTAACAAAGATGGTTAGCTGATCTTCCTGTCTACAAATTGAATTCAACAAATCAAAAGGGAGAAGGAAAAGCTGCAGGTAATAAAGGCTGATGAAGGTGGCTGGTGGTGTCCTCATGGGCAACAGAAATAGGTAGGATTATTTGAAAATAGCCTCACTAATGGCAAAAACTGAGCGGTATAGGGTCATTTTGTGAAGGGGCAAAGGGGGAGACCCCTTTGCATTGTACAGAGCCTTTCATTTCTCACGGGAAAATAAATGATGCCCATAATGATAGATCTGTGATTTAGTTCAAGGGCTGCTGTCCAAACTATCAAAGAGCATAGTGCATTTTACAGAGATTTTCATCCCAAACATAATTTTTAAGATGGTAATTAGAGGCGATTTTACATCAACCAGAAACCTTGGCTTTCTCAAATGACTAAGTCAGGGAAGGTTATATGCTACAGGATCCACTGCTGTTTGTGTGGATGGAGATGACAATTAGAGAATTTAAGGGAAGCAGAGGGAAAGTGGAAGGTGGAGAGGGGGATCAATCAGGGTTGCTTTGCATGCTGGACATGAATATTAACTCTGCTTAGCTACATATGTATAGAATGGGCAGTTTTCAAAACTATTTTGCACCCATTATACATCACCTCATTTACTGAGATTCTTGTCTACCAAAGAGGAAACACATGCACCTATGTATGCACACACACACACACAGATGTGTACACATACATGAGGATACACATCCATACACATGTACACGCAGACACTGACGCACAGGGTAAGTCCCATCCTAAAATATAAGAAGCAATCAATGAAAAAAAATCACTTTGCAGAAAAGTACACATATGTGCATGATGCCCACACATGCACATACATGCATATACAAATACACACACACGTATGCATAGAGATACACACAGGCTCACACACATCTACACACAATTACATGCAAAGATGCACATAAACACACAGACATGCACACATGTTGCCGTCCTTCATTATTGCCTGAGAACAGTGAGCCTGAAAGATTTTTTTCACTGTCTTCGATTGGTGAAACTCCACATAATTTTGGGATCACGACTTTTTTTTTTTTTTTTTTTTGAGACAGAGTTTCACTCTTGTTTCCCAGGCTGGAGTGCAATGGTGTGATCTTGGCTCACTGCAACTTCTGCCTCCCGGGTTCAAGCAATTCTCCTGCCTCAGCCTCCTGAGTAGCTGGGATTGTAGGTGCACACCACAACGCCTAACTAATTTTTTGTATTTTTAGTAGAGACAGGGTTTCACCACGTTGGCTAGACTGGTCTCAAACTCCTGACCTCTGGTGATCCTCCCACCTTGCCCTCCCAAAGTGCTAGGATTACAGGCGTAAGCCACTGCTCCTGGCCTGGGATCATGACTATTAGGAGAGGATGATGATACTGTAACTGCCACCATTCTGAGGGGGGCCTCATATTTTCAAGATCTTGTGCCCAGGCACAAATGCCAGCATTTGACACTCCAATTGCCATCCTCTATATCTTTTTCTTTTCCCCCCTTCCTTCTTTTTTTCTTTCTCTACCTTTTTCTTTTTCTCTCTTTCACAAGCAGTTCCATGAGCACTTTCTCACTGTAAAACATCAACATTATACTGACAAAACAAACCTTCCTCGTGTATATTTCCTGCCTTCATAACCACTCAATTTCTGAGCAATAATGGCTGTGATCAATTTCAAGTGGAACCTGCATCCCCCAATTTGACATGCAGTTCTATAGTACATACAGAAAAGCCCTGAATGTCCGCAAACAGGGTGAAGGTTAAGCACACTCTGAAATACCGTACAATAGCTGAAAATAAGCAAAGCAAATTTTTGGAATAATATTAGTCAGCATCTACCAAGCCCTAAATAGGAGCTGGCACTCTCCCTGCATTCCATCATTTAATCCTTTCAGGTACACCTGCACACGATTAATATTCCCATTTAACAGATGTGAACACCGAGCAAAGGTGGGATTAGGACTTTAGGACATTTGTCGTGCTCATACACTATAATTGGAATGATAGACGATTAGCATGGTCCCTGTGCAAGGATGACATGCAAATTTGTGAAGGACGTTAGGACATTTGTCCAGCCGGCATGTTGCAGACCTGAGAATTAAACCACATGATCTGTCTCTAAAGCCTGCATTCTTCTTCTTCTTCTTCTTTTTTTTTTTTTTTTTTTTTGAGATGGAGTCTCGCTCTGTCATCCAGGCTGGAGAGCAGTGGCGTGATCTCAGCTCACTGCAACCTCTGCCTCCTGAGTTCAAGCAATTCTCCTGCCTCAGCCTCCTGAGTAGCTGGGATTACAGGCACCCGCCACCACGCCCAGCTAATTTTTGTGTTGTTAGTAGAGACAGGGTTTCACCACGTTGGCCAGGATGGTCCCGAACTCCTGATTTCTTGATCTGCCCACTTTGACCTCCCAAAGTGCTGGGATTACAGGCATGAGCCACTGTGTCTGGCCTTAAAGTCTGCATTCTTAAGACCCATACTAAGATAACCAAGAAGCAATAAGTGAAAAAAAAATCCACTTGCAGAATATGGTGCATGATATGATCCCGTTTCTACAAAAACTGAACACATATATGTGGGTGCATACATGAATGTATGGCTTTCTATAACGCTTGCAACATTCCAGTACACTTTTAACAAATGACTGGCGCAGCAGAGGTGAACGGACTTTCTATGGCTGTGGAGCTGGGTTCAAGTTCACCTCTGTCCGATGACACACCTTGTGCTGTATTCACCATACTTTTCTTCCTATGATATCAGAGTGAACTTTGCGTGGTGGTGGGTGAATTGGGAGAGGATTGTTTTTAAAGAGTTTGCAGCTAAAAGCATCTTTTGGGGAGAACACCTGTCCCTCACTGTTTCATGCCTCTAGAAGGGAATGGGTAGCTCCATGAGGTCAGAGAAGAAAGAACTCTGGGCTGTATAAAGTATAAGTCATCACAGAGGGACGACCCCTCCAGCACTGACGATTGAAAGACGCCTCCAATGCCTCCATTATAGGGCAACATAGTTGACTGGTCTCTTGGTTTGGCAGTTCTAAGTCTCTTAAAAAATCTTAGCAAGTTTCAAATGCAGTATGGGGCTGAGAAAAGTGCTTCAGCTGGGGCCCAGGAGACCTGGGTTGCAATACTTTCTCTGCCTCTTGCTTACTGTCTGTCTTTTCCCTGCTCTGTTTTCCAACTCTGCTCACTGGGGCAGGGGTTTGGACTTAGGGAGTGGACTTGGGGAGCCAGTGGAGAGAACACCAGGTTTAGCTTTCAAAACTCAGCCTCGTGTCTTACAAAATTCACGACGTGAAGCAACACGCTTAATATCCTGGAGCGTCACTTTCCTCATCCACAAAGTAGAAATGATTATTTGATTCATATCTGTCTCATGGGCAGTTACTATTTATGAGTTCTTGGTAGTGTTCTAGGCAGAGGCAATTGCAAGTACAAAGGCCCTGTGGCATCATGCTTGATGCTCTATGACTGCCATCTCAGAGAGGAAGGCACCAACTGTGGGCCACCTTGCATTGATCACTCCACCTCTACTCATGATGATCAAGAGGACCAGAGTGGTCAAGTAACTGGCTCGAGATTGCGGAGCTCTCCGATGACAAAGCAAGGACTGGAACCAGACAGGACTAGAGTGAGACAATTGTTGGGCACAAAACTTAAGGGGCACCAACAAGTTCAGTAGTCAAGATAAATAGCACTAATAAAACATTACTTAAAAAATGAAAGTTAATGCAAATAAACACCTGATGAGCAGAAGATCAACATTTTAAACCATTACAGGATGAGTATTACTGATTTCTCCAGTTGCCTCAGCCTCCAAAATGGTTCTTCATAAAGCTTTATTTAGAATTTTTAGACTTTGTTCACTGTGGATTTTTTCATTAAATTTGATTTTTAAAAATACCACGTTAAAATATTTATTCCGGCTGCTGAGGTTTCTGGTGCCCCTTAAGTTTCATGCCACCCATCTTACTCTGGTCTGGGCCCTACAGGTCTGCCAACCAGGATGCCTTGTTCCTTCCCTGCATCTCCTCTCTCATTCATTCATTCACTTACTTATTTGGTCATTCAGCAAGTATTTTGAGGAGTCAGTGATTTCAGGAACTGGGAAAATATCGGTGTATTAGTCTGTTCTCACACACACTGCTAATAAAGACATATCCAAGACTGGGTAACTTTTAAAGGAAAGAGATTTAATTGACTCACAGTTCCACATGTCTGGGGAGACCTCACAATCACAGTGGAAGGCAAAGAAGGAGCAAAGTCACGTCTTACATGGCAGCAGGCAAGAGAGCTTTTGCAGGATAACTCCCATTTATAAAACCATCAGATCTTGTGAGACTTCCACCAGAACAGTATGGGGAAACCACCCCCATAATTCAGTTATCTCCACCTGGCCCTGCCCTTGTCATGTGGAGATTATTACAATTCAAGGTGAGATTTGGGTGGAGACACAGCCAAACCATATCAGTCAGTAAACAAGATAGTCATCGTATCTGCTCTCCTGAAACTCACAGTCTAGCTGGGGAGACAGATATGATTCAAATAATCACATAAACCAATGTAGAAGTAGAAATGTGGAAATAGAACAAAGGGGCAGTTATGGGGGCATTGACCAAGAAAGGCAGAGAGGGAAGGCTTCCCTGAGGAGGTGGTGTTTGGGTGAGAAGGAATTAACCAGCTCTGGGTGGATTGAAGATATGTGGCTAAGAATGATCTAGGCAGAGGAAACAGCAGGTGCAAGGGTCCTGTGGCAGGATCAAGATCGTGGAGAGTTCTAGAAACACAAAGGAAGCCAGTGCAGCTGGCATGCTGAGTGCCAGGAAGAGTAGGGGGCAAGACAGGGATGGAGAAGTGGGCCTGCAGACACAGTGGAGAAGGATTTGATCTCTGGTCCAAGGACGATAGGGAGCCACGGGAGGGTTTCAAGCTGAGAAGTGACATGATCAGGTTTGCTCTTTGGAGTGATGCCCCTGGCTGCTGGGTAGAAGGTAGGCTGGCACTGTGGATAGATCCCAGACTCCCTAGGTTTCTAGTCCAGCTTCCCCCTTGCTTGTGGTGTGACCGTGGGCAAGTTACAGAGCAGTTGCTTTCTCTGTGAAGCACTTGCTTCTGAAAAGCACTTGCTTTTCAGTTCACTCATCTGTAAAATGTGTTACCAGCCTCTTAAAGTTGTTGAGAAGATTAAATGAGATATGCATTGGTCTCCTAGAATAACGCTGGCATAGGGTTAGCATTCTATAAGTGTTGTCATGATTGTTATTACAGATGATAGATTTGGGGACAAAATAGAAGACAGCGAGAGATCAGCTCCTGCCCTCAGCCCCAGGGGTGGCTCAGTCCATCTTCTCTGCCTGAAGTTCGTGGCTCCCCTCATTAGAAAGTGGCTGTTCTTTTGGCTGTGTGCTCTCTGGAGGAGAGGGCATGGTGGAGGCTGCAGGAACGCTGTGAAGGTCTTAAAAGAAATTATAGCCTGCATAAAAATATTCACTCCAGTGGAGGGCCTTAAACCATTCTCTTGGGCATTGAACAGTGACTGAGAGTATATTACTGTGCACTTAAGGCGACTGCAGCCACCCAAGGTCAGAGAGAACGGAAGGGAAGCACTTAAGCATGGAAGTGCCCCTAAATAGGAGCATCCTTCCTGGAGCTGTCCCTCTCCTCCATCTGCCAATGTCTCATCAGTCCCCTCCTTATCACCAACCCCAAGGAAAAGAGCAGTCACTGAGATTCCTTAGGGAGGTAAAGGAAGGAGAGAGGAAAGAGGATGAGTCTGGGCTGGGAACAAGAGAGTGTCCCAATTTTAGGGTTCAGTGGCTCGTGCCTATAATCCCAGCACTTTGCGGGTCTGAGACGGATGGATCAAAAGAGGCCGAGAATTTGAGACTAGCCTTGCCAGCATAGCGAAACCACATCTCTGCTAAAAATACAGAAATTAGTGGGGCATGGTGGTGCATGTTTGTAATCCCAGCTGCTGGAGAGGCTGAGGCAGGAGAATCACTTGAACCCGGGAGGTGGAGGTTGCAGTGTGCTGACATTGCACCACTGAACTCCAGCTTGAGCGACAGAGTGAGACTCCATCTCAAAAACAAACAAACAAACAAATAAACAAAGAGTATCCCAGTCTTAGCCATGATCTAGGAAGAGTTACTTAAAACTTCAGATCTCAGAAGCATCATCTGTAAAATGGGAGCCAGGCCACCTGCTTAGTTCTAATTTCAGCTAAGACTGAATGAAGAATCCCAGCCTGGAATGCCACATAGAAATGGCTCAGAAATGATCCTTTGTCCTTCTTGTTGCTTTTTTTCTTTATTCCCAAACATTCTTTTTTCTGTCCTAAACCCTAGGTGACTTTACTTCTTGGCAAGTTTCATAACCTCTGCAAGCCTCAGTTTGCTCATCTTAAAAGTGGGTATAGTAACTGTAAGGACTTACTGGTGGATTGTGGAGATTAATGAATCATTTTGAGCTGTTGCATGCTGAGAGCAGGGAGACTGCATCTCACCTGTCTTGATAGGTTTCGTCTTTTCACAGTAAAAAGGCAGTAGTAGGTAGACATCATCTTCACCCACTTACTCCTGTGCAGTATTTTCTCTCACGGTCTCAGCAGTGTGGAATCATAGGTAATCCTGGATCTTAGCAGGTCCATGAATCAGCTCTCTGCAGCCATGCACACAAACTCTTCATGTCCTTAGATAGAGGTGAGAAACAGGTCCCTGGCATCCCAAAGAACAAAGGAGCATGGTATCACAGGGAAAGGTGCTCTGGGCCAGGACTCAGAATCTAGATGTGGACTCTCACTGGCCCAGGGTCAGACTCTTTAGCTAGTTGTTCTGGCCTCATTTTTGTCACTGAGAAACAATGGGTTAAGCAAGGGGGAAGAATGGAGTGTGCTTCATAGGGTTATTGTGAGAGGTAAGCAGCACAATGCATCTGAAATACTTAGCACATAGTTGGAACACCAAATCTATTAGCTTGTTTTCCTCTTTCCTTGGGATAGAGCTACATTTTGTGCAATATGCGTCACACTTCCATTTGCTCTCTGACCAGTATAAAAATTAAAAAAATATATATATATGTATATATTCACACACAGATATATATATTCATCAAGAGAGACTAAATAAAGAAGAAAACTACGCTCACTGGCTAGTAGAAAGATCCATCACTACCAAGGAATATTTTTTGGTGTATGTGGGGACAAAAAGACATTCTGTGGTTCAATAGGTTAGGTAAGCCTTGCACTGATAAAAGTAAATGGGTGTCCATCCTGGCTAACACGGTGAAACCCCGTCTCTACTAAAAATACAAAAAAAATTTAGCCGGGTGTGGTGGTGGGCACCTGTAGTCCCAGCTACTTGGGAGGCTGAGGCAGGAGAATGGCGTGAACCCGGGAGGCGGAGATTGCGGTGAGCAGAGATCACACCACTGCACTCCAGCCTGGGCGACAGAGCAAGACTCTGTCTCAAAAAAAAAAAAAAAAAAGTAAATGTGTGTCTTTCCCATAAGGTAGGTTGGACCCTTAGCATGAGATGTGCATTTCAAAGCAACAAGAAGAACTTAGATATTCGGTGTTTTCTTTTTTTTCCCCCCCAACCTATGTGGCGGTGAATGCTCTGTATGGGGCATCTCTCTGGACTAAGCCTCTAGGGCACACTACTTGGGGGTGGAGCAGGGAATTAAAAACTGCAGTAGCCAATCTCTAAGAGCTCCTCTAACTAGTGAAAGTTGATGCCTCTATTTTAGGTGTTTCATTTGTCTTTTTTTTCAATAACTCCTCCACATAACTCTTCTTCATTTTTGTCTGTGCTTGTCTTGATGCGGTTCAGAATCATGGTTTTATTGACCTTGTTTTCGTGTTACAAAATCACTCTGTGTTTGTGATTTGTTTCACGGTATTTCTCAAGAAGTGGCTTCAGTCCCCTCTGGGATAGGCATGTTGCTGTGCACCGTGGGGCAGGCAGGAGGAGCTTGCAGTCCTGGAGGCTCCTGGCTCTCCTCTCACCCCGCTGCCCGCCCCTCGGTGATTAGTTGGAATCCAAGACAGCAATACAAGAAGTGTCGTTGGTGGGAGTGATGGAGTGCCTGCTGAGTGGGCCGCAGATAAGCACCGTGATTTCGGAGGACGCTTCATCATTTCGCCGTAAGAACATGTTAACGGGTGATTGTTTGAATGTCTCCAGCTAATAGGATATTATTCATAACACTCTGGCTAGTTGGAATGGAAGATGATAAGAAATTAAATCCTTAATGGCTTTCTTTAAGGGAGGACTTTTCCCAGGGGAACCAGGAACCCTGGGAAATCGCTCCATGTACCCTGGCAATATCTATATGGAGAGAATTGGCTTTAAATGAACCTCTGAGGGTTACACAAAGGGTAAAGGAAAGAGAACAAAAAGCACTTGACATTAACCGGGTCCCTACTACGTGCCAAGTACTTAGACATTTTACATACATCATGTTACTTCATCCCGGCCCTGTCTCTGTTGTGACAAGGCACTACTAAGCTCATTTTAGAACTGGGAAAACTGAGGCACACACAGGTGAGTTGACTTGGCCAAGGTCTCATTTCTGGTGCTGGAGACATGATTTACATTCTAAAGCAATCTTCTTCTCATGAAATGAATTATGGAGAGAGGAGTTGTCTGGAAGAAGTAGCCCTTACATGCAATTTGAAAGGTGGAGAAGCCATAGTAGCATACAGGGAGCTGCAGCAGGTGCAGAGGGAAAGCGAGGGTTGTGCAGGTGGCTTCTATTGACGCCTGGGAATCATCTATTTCCTGGATACCTGCAGCCAACATTACCCATGAATATTTCCTGTGGTTCCTGAGCTTCTGGATTTCCTGGAAGTTTTTCTGAGCTTTGCTCTCCCTGTCTTTCCAACAAGTAAGGAAGCTTCCGACTCTATGTATTAAATCCCCTCCTGCTTGAAATACTGAGAACTATGACAGAACCCTGCTTGCAAAGTACCCTGGTAAGCATTACACACATGCACGGCACACACACACACACACACACACACACTCAACTCACAAAGGTAAATTCCCAAGAATAGAATTACAGGTCACACATGTTGGGGACATAAGATATTACAATGATAACAGTAACAGTATGTTTTTTTTTCAACATGGAAACCATTTCTGGAACAATTTCTACAAGCCTGGGAAGAAAGAGACCACACTACTTTTTACCAACAACTGCTTTTTACACATAATGAAATCCTCCTTCTAGATAAACAGGACAGAAATGGTGGTGAAATTCTTCAACAAGCGAGATTCACTTTCAGTGGGAACTCACCATAGCAACTGGCTGCAAATATTTAAAAGTGAATGCGATTTTTGTTTGTTTGTTTTTATTTTTGTAGGGTACAAAATATCCAATATGTTCCCAGCCTCCCCACTCTTCTTCCTTCAGGTCTCATCAGCTCCCACAGTGAAAGCCAGCTTGGTTTTCCATTTGCAAAGTTCACAATTCACCCAGCCATGAGCTGTGCCTTTAACCACTGGTAAATTGTTTCCTGACAGCCCTTGCTACAATTTTCTCCCCTGACATTTGATTTACATATGATCTTTAAGCACTGCCATGGCGGTAATAGCGATTTGGTTAATATTCCATGCGCTCCCCCATGCCCCACACCTTGCAGGGCCATTTCATTGCTGCAGTGTGGCAAAATGCATGTACCAAATAAATGTATTGCTAATGAAATAAACAGATTATGGGGAGGAATCAATTGCTCTGCTGCCGGGATGAGGCACCAGGAGTTAATTTTGTCTGGATCTGTAGCTGTTAATACAATAGGCTTTTTACCTAATTGGAGGCAAAGTAAATGAAGTACAGTAATATTCCATGATGCATTGGATGAATTTACTTCATTTTCTCTTAGTCTTGCTTGATGAGTGTTTACAGCACAATAGAATGTATGGTCTCTCTCCTCTCCCTATTTTTCTTTTCTTTCCCTGTTCTTCATTCTTTCTTTTTCTTCCCTTTACATCTCATTTTCTTTTCTTTCTTCTTCCCTCCTTCCCTTTTGTCCTCCTTTCTATTCATTCACCCTCATCCACCCATCCATCCATCTATCCATCCATCCATCCATCCATCCTTCCACTCACCCATCTATCCACCCACTCATGTATCCATCCATCCATCCTTCCATCCATCCATCCATCCATCCATCCATCCATCCATCCATCCATCCATTCATCCATCCATCCATTTCTTCATCGAGCTAAGAAATCAGCGTCTCAAATGCAAATGTCTCCAGGAAACAGTAATATAAATGAGAAAATCTTGGTGAATCCTGTGGCAAAAGGGAACCATCACTATCCTTCTCCTCCTCCTCATCAACATCAACATATCTGTCATTTATTGAATGTGTCCATTCATCTTCCATTCTTTCAACATTTACTGAAGCCTGACTATGCTAGTTAAGACCTGATTGGCTTCTGTGGATATGATCAAAGAAAACAGTGTTGCTGAAAAGCTCCTTTACACCAATCTGTGTATCTGGCTAATGCCTAGCCTCTTACCCAGGGCCTTTTCTCTCTCTTCTCCTGATGAGCACATTGAAATTCTGTTCCAACAAATGTGCTTGCTTGCCAAGGGCTGGAACCAATAGGTGTCAGGTGAAGGGTTGTCAGATCAGTGGTATCAGGAGTAGGAGACATCACTAAAAATCTTAAAGAGAAGGATCTAGGCACATTCAAGCGTTTCCGGACTTTTTTCCTAGTGCGAAGTCACGCATGGGAGATCAGATACCAGGGGAAAGAACAGAACGTGGCTTACTGAAAGGAGAGGTCATGAGTTAGGGGCCGAGGCCTACGGCAGCTCCAGGGACAGCCTCAAGGCCTTCAGTCTGGGCAAATCTGACCTTGTAAAACAACTCCTGAGATACTCTCTCTGATAGCAATAATCCTAAATGGCATTTACTGAACACCTACTATATACCAAACATTGTTCTTTCCATATGTTGTCTCATTGAATTCTATAGCGAGCTTTCAAGAGGTGAATCACGTTATCCAGCTCTGGATGAGGAAAGAGACTCAGATTCAAAGAACATCGTGCCATGTTATGCGAGATCACATGACTGATAAGAAGCAGGATTAGGATTGGAACTCAGGATTTAGAGCCCATAGTTATCCCCAAAATTTAGCACATCAAAATTCCTTGGGAGCTTTTCTACCCCATTGATTCTTAATGAGTAAGATCCCCAGGTGATCCTGATGCAGGTGTTTTTGCAGACCACACTCTGATAAACTCCACCTGAACCTTGCTGTTTTGGGGGGGACTTCTTTTATTTTTGCAGCATCCTTTGGTTGCTCATTGTCCTTAGGAATGTGACAGTGCTCAGAGAAGAATCAACATGGGGCTGGGGGAGAGCCAGGGTAGCAGTTACTTACACATGAACTTTTTGTTTGCAAAAAGTTTCAGGTTTTATTTTCAAGGGCACGACTTCGTCTACTATAAATGTGGGACAGACTGGGGTCTATCATTTTCTTACTGAGGACCAAATCTCTGCACAGATCCAGAACCCAGATTTTGATTTCTAGTTAAACGCTCTGTCCAGGGTGAGTCATTTCCTGAAAGCCTACTACGTGGGAGATACTTTGCTGGACAGTGAGGATGCAGAAATAAATTCACCACAATCTTTAGCCTCCAGGAGCTCAATGTCAAAACCACATTCACCTCTCTGTTCTGCGTCTGTTGGGCTGACACTCTATAAAGCATTTATCATCTTGTTCAACTGTCTCCACTTTTCCACCTTCTCTTACTGCAGACTTCTGCCTGTGTAAACTTTGCTGAGAATTTGAGCAGAAATAGTAAATAATGAAGCTCCAGAGGGTTGCACTAATTTCCCAGACATTTAATCAATACGGAGCTGCCCTGTTCATTACAGCTGTCAAAAATATGCAAAATCGTCCATCTGGTCCTCTCAGGTACAAAGCTCCGAGCTGGAGTCACCAGTTGCCTGCTTAATTACCACGCCCCATTTTCCCTCATTCTGCAGCCTCTCCATTAACCACCAGCTACCAGCTTAAGTATAAAGGCAAACAATAAATATTTGAAATGGCATTACCTAGTCTGGGGTCTTTAACACTGGTTGAGTTGGGTCTCTAGATGAGGAATACAGGTGGAGTTTCGTGGAAGAGCAGGCTCCCCCAGCTTCTCCCTTGCACCACAACTTTGCCCAGTCTGCAACCTCCTTCCTTCTGAGGCCCCTCCCTGCCCCTCAAATATTTAGACCTATTAAAAACCATTGGGGGGAAAAATGATCTATACAAAAGCTTTGCATAAAAAAGTGATCAATGCAAATTCCTCTGAGGAAATTGCTTCAACAGATGGAAACGGCCCATTTGCAACAAATGCCGCTGGCTGTGCAGATGGTAATTATGGGATGTATGTAAACATGCAAGCTCTGGCAAGCAGAGCAAACTGCACTGCTGAACTTAGCCTGCATCAGGGCTGCCTGCCCTGGCACTGCCCCTGCCCTGACTGGCCCATAGGCCAGGAGTTCAAGAGGATGGATGGTGGTTTGGAATTCCAGGACCTATTAGCCTCTATTTAATTACAGGTCTTTCTGAAAAGGTCCCTGTGAGGCAAACCATACATTCTCTAATCTCTGGGTGGACCCAGGCTATGGCATGGCCCCCTGGAAGAAAAAAATCAACGGGTATTGAGCTCTCACTGTATGCTAGGCACTGTGCTGTTAATCTTGAATGCATTATTTTGTTTAATCTTCAAAAAGACTTTGGGAGGTTAGCCTTATTACATCATCGTAATCACCACCATTTTGCGAATGGGAAATGAAGGCTTGGAGACCAGGTGAAGTGAAAATTTTCAAGATCACAAAGTTAGGAAGTAAGGGGACCAAGATATATCAGTTAGCTGTTGCTGAGTAACAAACAACCCCAAAGTTCAGTGGCTTTGAACAACAAGCATTTGTTATTGCCTACAAGCCTACGGGTCAGCTGGGCAGTTTTAGTAGTCTGGGCTGGACTCAGCTAATCATGACTGGGCTTATACATGTAAAAAGATGGATTTGCATAAGTCTAGTGGTTGGCTGACTATTGTACCAGGATGATGGGGGTGTAGGGCCATGTGTCTCTAATCCACTAACAGATCATGGTAGATGAGCAAGTTCCAAGAGAAATAGCAGAAACTCACAAGGCCTTTTCGGGCCCAGGCTTGGAAAAGGCACAGGATCATTGCACACATTCTATGGGTAAAGTAAGTGACACTGCCAATCCAAATTGAAGAGTTGGAGACAGACACAACCATCTAATTGAGGGAACTGAAAAGACACATTGCAAATGGCAAGGACACAGGAAGGTAGGGAAAACTTGGGCCAGTTTTGCAAGCAAATAAATCACATAAGACTTGAACTTAGAGTCCTCTGGCTCTAAGTTCAAATGTTCTAAGGCCAGCCATGATGGCCCATCATCCTAGAGATAACTTAGCCCTTATTTTCTTTCTCACCCTGACTCTCTCTTGTCTGCATATAAGTCTTAGCTCATCTCTTCTTTCTCCCAGTGATTCTCACTCCCACTCTCAGCCTCCTTTCCTTGGACATCTGAATTAGATGGCATTTTGAGCAGGAAGGGAGGAGTTGGCTCATTTGAGCTCTGTTTCTATCTCCATTTGTTTCTATACCCTTTTGGGTCTCAGACAATCCCTCATCCTCCCTGAGCCTCAGTGTTGCCATCTTTACAATATGTAAGATGGAGAAGATTCTATTTGAGATTCCTTCCAGGCAAATTCTTAATGATTCTATGAGTAGTAAGTGGTTCCCTAGCCCTAGTGGTCTAGCTCATGCCTCTACCTGTCCTGAAATTACCACCATCCTAGTCTCTACTTTAGGGAAATATCTGGGCTCCAGAAAATCTATATTGGATAATATATGTGTATAAAGCTTTATCACGGGAGTCAGCATAGTGTCACGGACTTAGTTCTGGAATGAGATAGGCCTTGGTCCAGGCAAGGGTCTTCAGGCAATCTGCTGGCTACACGACCTTGGGTAAATCACTCGTTTTTTCCTCCATCAGGCCAGCCTGGGCTTGTTCTCATGGTGCATGGTCCATGGTGCATGGACTGTCTCTCTAGAGTCCAAGAGAGAGAAGAATTGCAAGAGGCCCTTTGAGATACCAGCTTGGAAACAGCACAGTATCTCTGTTCCCATATTCTCTGAGCTTCTGTTTTTTCATCTGCTCGCAAGGTTACTGTTGATTAAATAGCACATAGTAGAGGCTTAACAAATGTTAGTTACTACACTTATTTTATTTGTGCCATAGAACTCTTTTTTCTAGACATTATCTCATTAAAGTCCATGATACAAGACAGGTGGATATTTTTATAGATTTATTTCACTTACGGGGGAAGAAATGGAGACCTTAAGAGAGGGTGTGACTTGTTCAAGACAACACAGAATGTCAACAGTAAAGCTGGGGTTGGCTTCTTGACCCACAGTCTGGTGCTCATTTCGCGGTAACTCATCAGACCTGTCCCTCTCTTTCCCACTTATTATTCTGGTGTCCAGAGTACTCAACTTTGGCTTATCATGGGGATGGAGTGGGGAGCCCTGGGAGTGGAAGGGCTGAAAGGGAGGAAGCATGGTCAGGAAAAAGCAATGAGCTTGGGCTCAGGTGATACATAGACTTAGGTTTGCATGCCAGATCTGCCATTACCTGACTTAGTGACTTCACCTCTCTGAGCCTCAATTTCATTGTGTGTAAAATAAGACCACCGCCAAGATTAAATGAGATAAAGCTCATACAGGAGGTAACACATGGTAGGTACTTAATACATTGTAGTTCCCATTTTTCTAGCAATAGTTGCCAAAATACTGTGTTGTAGGGGGATGGTAGGGGAGTGCTTCAGGAGAGTGTATGTAATGATCTCACTGCCACTGTGTCTTTGCTTGTTCTGGGTGTGAGTCCTGGATTCCACTCCTTGAAATGCCAATTGCACTTCAAGATTTGATCTCAGAGGACCCAGAATCTCCAGGACCTGTTTGTGATATGAGCTTTATAACTTGTCTTGCAATATTCTCCTTAATGATGATGATGACAGCGTTTCACATTGAGGAAACATTGAATCATTTCTTTCACTCATTCAACAAGTATATTCTCTTCTATGTCAAGCACAGGAGATACATACGGATATATAAGATAGGGTCCCAGTCCTCCCAGGTTGCAGGCTGCAGAGGGACATAGTCATGCAAACAGACAAGTTTTAAAGCTTTAAGCTGTATCTAATCTTTCAGTAAAATATGCATCTCAGAGTCCTGCCACTGGAGTCTGATTCAAGAGGTCTGGGGCCTGCATTTCTGAATAAGTGTTCTTTAGGCCACAGTTCCAGAATCACTGGCTCAGATACCAGGGTTCTAAACATTTTAGAGTTTTATGCAATCCTTCGTGTACCTATTGAGAGCTTCTCACGTCCATTATTTTACTCCCAATCACTTCCAATACTTGCTTTTACCACATGGCCTTTGTACTCACTGCTCTGTGTGCCAGGGAGGCCCTTCCTTCCCCCTCTTCCTTTAGTCCTAATCCCTTCTCAGCCCTAGTCCTCAGAGATGCCATTCCCAATCTATCAGACCAGGCCAACTACTGTGACTCCATCTTAACCTCTCTCCTTAGTGGGGATATGATATACATAGTTATCCACTGCAAAACAAAATAGCGGTCAACAATGGACCACATATATGACTGTGGTCCCATAAGATTATAATGGAGCATATATAGAAACCTGATGAATGGCATTTGATATTGACATTGCAGATCAAGTAGGGAAAATGACTGATATTCAGTAATGGTGCTGAAACATTTGGTTTTCCATATGAAAAAAATATTAGGTTGGTATAAAAGTAATCAGGGTTTTTTGCCATTACTTTTAAGGCAAAACCACAATTACTTTTGCACCAACCTAATAGATAAATAAAAACTTGCAAAAATATTAATACCATCTAGGTTTGTGTAAGTACCCCATGATGTCTGCACAATGATGAAATCACCTAATGACACATTTCTCAAAACGTATCCCTGTTGTTAAATGACGCATGACTGTATTTACATGTTGTTTGATGAAGGTTTGTCTTCCTGCTCTAGAGCCATAATCCTTGTGAGGGCAGGAAGTCCATTTGTTTTGTTCATCTCTGTGTCCAGTGTCCTGTGATTATTGAATAAATGGCTGAGCAAGGCAATGAATCGTCCAGGATGCTCAAAGACCCCATGAAATCTATTCATAGGCCCCAAGTTAAACTTCGGTTAGAGGTATCACCCACTCCCTTCTGCCCCTTTAAGCTCTTTCTGTTTGCCAATATGAATGGGTGGGAGAAAACACAGCTAATCTCTCTCATCTTTAGAGACCAGAACAAGGAGAAGATTTGGAAGTACCTAGGAGGCAATGTAGACCTTTCTAACTAGTAGAGTTGCTTGCAGGTGGAGCTGGCTGTCTCATAAAGTAGTGATCTCACTGCCACTGTGTCTTTGCTTGTCCTGGGTGTGCGTCCTGGATTCCACTCCTGGAAATGCCAATTGCACTTCAGGATTTGATCTCAGAGGACCCAGAATCTCCAGGACCTCTTTGTGACATAAGCTTCATAACTTGTCTTTCAATATCCTCCTTAACAATGATGATGACAACGTTTCACATTGAGAAAACATTGAATCATTTCATTCACTCATTCAATAAGCATATTCTCCTCTGCCAATCACAGGAGATATATAGAGATAAATAAGACAGGGCCCCAGTCCTCCCAGGTTACAGGCTGCAGAGGGACATAGTTATGGAAACAGACAGTGAAAGTTCAGTGTGATCAATTCCACGATTTTCATAGAACCTGTAGGCATAAAAGCACAGAGAAGGCATTGAACACTGTTAGGGGATTAGGGAGGACTGCCTGGAGGAGGAATGACTTGAGCTGTGCCTTGAAGGAAAGTAGAAATTAGCCAAGCAAGCCTGAGGTGGAAAAATGGGAAGCAGCATTCCAGGTGGAGCAAACAGTCAAAGCACAACCTTGAAGGTGGTAAAGAGCATGTGGTGTTCTGGGAGCTGAAAGGCATCAGTGAAAATGTGGGAAGATGTGTGACTTTGAGGGCTCCTTCAGGCAGCCATAGTGGAGATGGCAGGCAGGGGCCAGGAGAGAGAGAAAAACCAGTTAGGAGAGAGACTGAGACAGAGGCGGACGGTGGCAGTGAGGCCTAGAGAATCAATCAGACCCAGGGAATGTTACCAGGGGTTGATTCCATGGGGCTGGCTTCTTACAGGAAGCAGGTGAGGCAGAAGAAGGAGACTGTCCAAGTTTCTGGTTTGAGGGTGGTTCCTTTCTTGGGAAGAGAAATGCACTTGGAGAGGGATGACAGGTTGTCATTGCAAGCTCTGGAACTGAGAGCAGCAGGCCATGACCTCCATGCCTATCATGAGCACTTTTGTGCATCCATGAAAAGCAATCTTTAGGTTTTCCCTTTTAGGTGAGCAAGGTTTTCCCTTGCTCACCAAGACATTGTCCTCAGTGCTTTGCGGGGAGAGGTCATCAAATCCTCATATCAATGCTCTGAGTAGGAATTGCTCCTAACATCACTTTTCACCTGAGGAAGCTGTGGCACAGAGAGGCTAAGTAACTTGCCAGAGATCACACAGTCAGCCAAAGGCAGAGCTGGGAGGCGAGATTGGGCAGTTTTGTGCCACAGTTTATGTACTGTGATAATACTACATGCACACATGCTTGGAAACAAACAGGCTGAATGTGACGTCATGCATTAGTAGAGGCCCATCAACCCAAGTAAGTTGGCCCAGAGGAATGGTGGAAAATGGAAGACCCCTGGCTGTATATGGCCATCAGATGTGATTACATTTTGTTAATGTAGAGTTGTGAAAATTCTGAAGTCTCATATCCAAATTGTACTTCTCTTTAAAAATTAGGTCTGGTGACACCAGGCTGACATCCCTGCATGACATCAGACTTCCTGCTTTGGCAAGAGGGAAAGGGTAATGCTGCCTTCTTTCAATGAGACTTGCATTGCCCATTGTGCCCCAGTCTCCATCATTCCCTATTTCTCTTCACCTGGCCCACCTTGCTCCCTTATGTGCACCTCTGTCCAGCCCCTGTCCCAGGTCTTATCTCATAGAATAAGGCCTGGGACATAATAGGTGTTTAATAAATATTTGTTGAACGAATGCATGAACGCTTCATAGAATCAATTTATGCTATGGCATTGTGGTGCTAAGTACAAAGGGACAGCAAAGGTTTATAAAAAAATATGTTCTAGCAGAATCATTTTCTGCTTATAAACCAAAATGGATCTTTATTAGACAGAAACATGGATACCAGTACATATTCCATGTAGCATGATTGAACATGCCGTGTCAATCTTAATGCAAGGCCATTTTTTAAGATTCTTTGAAGATACAGTGTCATGTGAGTTTTTATTCTGGCTACTTGAGTATTTGAGTCTGCAGCCCCTGAACTCAGAACCTCTCTGGCACTAAAATTATTTGGATCTGTTCTATCTCAACAGCTCTGTGAAGAAGATAGTATTATCATACACCCATTTTACTGGTAAGGAGACTGAAGCTTATAGAGTAGAAGGGACGTGTTTAAAGCCTCAAACCTCCTGAGTCTGGCCTGGAGACAGAACCCGTGTCTTTTAACATCCAACCCTCTATGGGGAGGTTAGAGGCCTAGGATAGGACCTCAAGCCAGAGCCAAAACCTCTCCCCAAGGCCCGGCCAGGTACTTTTTCCCCTAATTCTGTTTCTTCATCCTTCAGACACTGCAAGGAAGCCAGATTCCTCTCCCTGCTGCCTTCAGCTCCCCCACTCACCCCCGCATTGATCTCCAGCTTTACGAGGATGACAGGCCATACCTTTTAATTGCATTATTACATCTTTATGGTCTACTCATTGAGCAGGTCTCCTCCGCTGGGCAGCCAGGCGCTGGAATTTATATGCGGAACTGAAACGTTTATTGGAATCATATTGATAAAGGCATATTGTGAAAAGGCCTGTGGCTCTTAAGAAGAGACTGGGGTTCTCAGGAGACAGGGAGAAGGCAGGTCAGCATACTCCCAAGGAGAGAGTTGGTCACTTGTGAGATATGAGGGCAGGGCCTCCCCTCATGCCCTTCCCAACCCTTAAGTATTTCCTCTTTCATCTGCCTGTTAGGAGCTGGGTAGGAAAGAAGAAATGCCTGCAAAAGGTACAGAGAAGGGGACTAGGAGATTTCTGAAGAGGAGCAGGATTCCAGGTTCATGGACTAGTTGGGATGGCAAACACAGGGATTGCCCCTGTTGACATGAGGGAGGGCCCTTCAGATAGAGGCTTCGTAAGAACAAAACATACAGCAGGGGCCATGTAAGGACATAATGGACTTTGCTTGGAGCAAGCTCTACAGGGAACGTATCTGGCCTGCTAGACAACTCCATGTGACTGTCGTGCAGGCATCTCAAACAGAGTGTGCCCCAAATGGAACCAACCCTCCCCATTCTATTAGCAGGTGTATCCATTGCAAGCAATGACAAATCCACCCTCCTAGGTGCTCAGGGAATCTTGGAGTCACCTTTATCTCTTCCCTTTATTCCACTGCCCACCTTCCACTCCATGACAACCACTGTGGACTCAAATATTCTGCGACTTTAAGTTGCCCTCGCATTGCCACTGTTTCTGTCGTGGACGGAGGCCCAATCACCTTTCCTTGGATTCTTTAAGCAGCCTTGGAATAAAATTTTGATTCATTCATCTTCTTCTCAGCAAGATCCTCCCTGATAACCCTACTTTAAGTCACAATCTCTGCCATACACTACCGTCTGCTGCTTGACCCTGATTCATTTGGCTTCATAGAACTTTTTTCTATCAATGTGGTATACAATTTATTGTTACTATTATCTGTCTCTCCCTCTACAATGTACGTATCTTAAAGGCAGAACCTTTTATCTTTTATTCTCTGCCCTAGCCCACATCTCCAGCACCAAGGACAGTGTCCAGCGCACAGTAGGTGCTCTCTCTCTCTCTCTCTCTCTCTCTCTCTCTCTCTCTATATATATATATATATATAAAGAGACAGTAAGAGACAGGCTCTCTGTCTCACTGCAGACTCGAACTCCTGGGCTCAAGCAATTCTCCTGCCTCAGTTTCCTGAGTAGCTGGGACTACAGGCGTGCACCATCATGCCTGGTTAATTTTTAAACTTTTTGTGTAGATGGGATCTCACTATGTTGCCTAGGCTGGTCTCAAACTCCTTGCCTCAAGATATTCTCTCACCTCAGCCTCCCAAAGTGCTGGGGTTACAGGTGCAAGCCACCATGCTTGGCTATAAATATTTGTTTACTGAGTTCAAGAATGGATTTGGTTGGAGCCAGGTCCTGGGGTGGGGGTAAGGGAGATCTTCCATGTTGCTCTGGGAGCTGAAGCATGTGCCCTGAGCTCTGATTTCCACCCAGCATGAAACTATGTGTTAGCAGAGTCCTTACCCACGTCTAAGGCAATCAGCATGCCTTCCCGGAGCTCTGAATTAGTAATATCACGCGCCATGGAGTCAACCCTAAATGGAGAATTTAGAAGAGGAATAGCTCAGGGGTTAATTTGAATGTATTTCCGTGTCTCAAAATCAGCACATTGTAGGAAAAAGGAATCTGCTTAGCATAGTAAATGGCATTTGATGCGTAGCCTCTTTCTTTAAGTATGATCTGGGTTGTCTGTCTTTTTGATATTGAGATGATTGTGGTACCCAGTTGAAGGGTGATTTGATGTTAATTGGTGGCAACTAATTAGACCCAGTTTGTGAACTCTCCCAGCCTATAAGCCATGGATGCTTTGGCTCAATGTTATAACAATCACTGTCCTTCTTTAAAATGGTTCTCTCTTTGATGAGAAATACTGGCATACGGCTGAATGAACCTCCAGAGATCTCTCCTAAAGAGAGGCAGAGTGGATGGTATTTTAGGGCTGGGATCCCAAGTTGGAAGGATCAGATTACAAAGTTTAGGCCAGATGTCTCTGGGTTCAAATCCTGGCTTAGCCACTCAATAGCTGTGTGGCCTTGGGTAAGTCCCTGACCATGCTGGGCTTTAGTTTCCTCATCTGTGTAATAGGTAGGTTACAGCTTTATTCTCAAAGTTCTTGGGAGGCTTACATTAAATAACCAGAGAAGGGAGATTGAGTGCCTTTTATTTAATAGTAACTGTGGCTAAGTATATCCCAGCTGCTTCATAGGGACATTTGAAGATTCTCAAAAAGTATCTGTTAGGTGGGTATCTGAATGTATGAGTTATTGTTGAGTGAATGGATGCAATTCAGAGATTACAGGAATGGACCACATGTCCAACGAAGAAGATGGCAGGACTCGGTGTTAAAAGTATAAAGAATGTTCATGAAAAATTCCAAAGTTTCAGAACTTGAAGGAGTCTCTAAGAGCCTTCTCGTTTTGAAGGTGACTAGAATCAAATCCTAGGGAGGGGAAAGTGATGGGGCCAAGGACACACAGTGAGTGAAGGACAGAATTGAGGTTGGAACTAAGGTGCCCTCTACCCACAATGTCCCCAACTCAGCCTCTTCACAGGTGCACATGGGAGAGACAGGGGCAGAGTCTAGAACTGTGGTCAAACATTGGGTGGGGAAAATAAACAACACTGAGAGACTCCTTCTCAGCATCCACTACAGGCCTGGGAACTCCCCATAATAGAAGACGAACAAGGACAGACCTCATTGGTGTCAAGGAGACACAAGAAAAGGAAGGCACCTTAATTAATAACCATCAGCAATAGATTGCGTTGGGGTGAGCCTTGAGATGTCTATTGATCAAAGATGTAAACACAAATTGCTGTCAAGTATCCCTTCAGCCCTGGGTCAATATGCTTCACATACAAATAATCCAGAAGCTGTTCTTGATACTGGAGATATCTTAATCAGGGTGGCCAGGAGAGCTTGCATCCCTCAGAGATGTAGCTGCATTGTGAGTTAGTCTAGTATAGAGGCTTTTTTCATTCCTTCATCCATTTGTCTATTTAACACATCCTAAATGCTTACTACATGCCTTGGAGGCGCTGGGATAGAGCAATGAACAGGAAGGCAACCCTTGCCCTGATAGTGCTCACAAAATAGACAAATAAATAAAGGGGATGATTTCAGATGGTGATGAATGCTGTGAAGAAAGTCACATGAGGGTAGGGGATAGAGAATGAGGAGATGGTGTCTTGCTGAGATGAGGTGACTGAGGAAGGCCTCTCTGAGAGATGATGACATCTGTGCTAAGACACCAATGAATCAAAGGAGCTAACCTCATGATCCAGAGTGAAGCGTGCTCCAGGGAGAGGGAACAGCATGTGCAAAGGCCCTGAGGTGGGAATGAGCATGGGACGTTGGAGGAACATAAAGGAGGCTGGAGGAGAGTAGAGTGGCAGGAGATGAGGTCAGAGAGGTGAGCAGGGACCAGGTCATGCAGTCACATCTTTCAGGGTAAGGAGGTGGATTTGATCTAGGTGATGAGGCCATTAGAGAAGGACCAGCTGTCCCCTTTCAGTGTGAGCACCCAGCAGTGAAGCATTCATCTAGAGTAAGGGACAGGCTCCTGGTTGCAGGCCTGCAGGCATGGCCTGGGCTGAGCATGAAAACTTGGGCAAGGTCCTCCCCACAGTGAGACCTCCATTTCCTTATTCACAACATGCAGGACTTGGGCTCATGAATCCCCAGCTCTATCATTCTGGCATTTTTTTTTCAAGAAGATGAGGTACAAATATGCAATCTCAACATGCCATTCATTCACATGTGGGAAAACCCTGGCCACTGGGTCGCAAGGCTGTAGTGACCACATGCATGGGTGGCAGGTAACAACACTGAGTGCAGGAAGCCCGGCAGAAAATCCAAGGAGCATCCAAGGGCATCCTTGAGTTCAAGGTCACCTCCTCACTCAGCCCTGGGTGTCCTTCTGTTTGACCTCCACGTATCTCAGATGCCAATGTGACCTGGGAAAGCTGGTTTGACCCATCACCCTTTGGGCTCTAAACTGGATTCCTGGCCTATACAGGCCCATAGCACTCTGAAGATACAGGTTCCTCTGGGTAATGTAGATCAAGCTGAGCTCCTTCCTCAGTCCTATGTCTGTGGGATGAGGGAGGCAGTGATTACAGTAGAGAGGAGGAAAAGCAAAATTCTGAAAAGTGCTTGCTTGAGAAGGGCTCCACCTGCAAATGCAGGTCCTGGGCCCATGTGTTTCCAGGTCCATGCTGGTAAGTGTGGGTGCATGCCCGTGTGAGGCTTCCTGGGCGTATGTGAGCGTGAATGTAAGTACCAAGCAGGCAGGAGCTGTGTTCCATTTCATTCACTGCCGATTCCCTAGCACCTGGCGCGTGGTGAGTAATCAATAAACATTTGTAGAGTGAATGAATAAATGTGTGCTCATGTGTAAAAGTTAAAGTTATCTGTTTTCTAACTTGACAATCTGTTATTTGAGCTTTCTGTCCAGGAAATACATTGAGAAAATACTTGGCTTCACTATCTACACCCACCGTTTCTTTTTTTTATTTATTTTTAAATCTTTATCAACGAACAACGTGCATGTGGGAAAGCATAGACATCAATGTGTGCGTCTTGATGAATTTTCACGAAATGAACTCCCACGTAATCGACACCCAGATTAAGAATCAGAATGTTCCCAGCTCCCAGTTCAGTTACTATCCTTCATGGATAGCCATTATTCTGTCCTCTAGCAACATAGACTAGTTCTGCCTGCCTTTGCGCTTTATGTAAATGCAATCGCACAACAGGTACTTGTGTGTGTTTTCTCCTTTCACTCAATATTATGTTTGTGAAAATCACCCACGTTTCACAGGGAAGTTATAGACTGCTCATTTTCATTCTTACACAGCAGGAGTTGGTAAGTTTGTTCTGGAAAGGGCCAATTCTGCTGTTGTAGTACAAAAGCTGCCATCAACCCTATATAAATGAATGAGCCCGGCTGTGTCTGATAAAACTTTATTTACAAAACAGGAGGTGGCTGGATTTGGCCACCGGCTGGATTTGCCAAGCCTGTCATATGGTACACCTTTCTGGGAATATGGCACAATGTATCCATTTAACTGCTGATGGACATTTGGGTAGTTCTCAGTTTCAGGGATTAGAGGAATGCACCCAGAACATTCTCACACGTCTTTCAGTGCACATATGCAGTCATTTTTGTCAGGTGTGTACCTAATGTGGGATCTCTGGGTTATGGTGTTGGCACCTGTTCAGGTTTAGGAGTTACTGTCAAACAAACAATTACAACACTGCTGGTTCTTAATTAGGTGAGCTTTTGTGTTTTCATATGGTGCAACTCTTTCCTTTACTTTGTGCTGTCCTGCTGGTTGGTACCTTGCACTGCTTGTTACTGTCACCAGGAACTGCCCTCAGAGGTTGCAACTTCATCAGAGGCATGCTGGGAGGGCAGCCACCAGCTCTTGAAACATGGCTGATCCTTAATGCAATCGAGTCAACTGTGATGAGAGGTTATTTACAAGTAAACTCTTCTCTCTGGTGTATTAACATATCCTGTCACTTCACCTTCCATTGCCTTTACCACAACAACCCACCTTGCATGGCAAGCAAAGGAGGCCTTCCAGATAAAATGAAAGACTGGGTCTTTACCAGTTCTGCTTGGAAATAGCCACTCACTTCTGTTCCTAAACAAGCTTACCAGTTTAGTGAACCATGTGTTTCTTTGAGTATATTCTCTTTGAAGACCTTTGAGCCATTCAGCCCAAAAAGCCAACTGATATGACTCTGGATTTTTGTAAGCACCAGTCATCATCATACCTGCACCATGGTAGGTAGCACCATGCAACATGATGGCTGAACAAGCACACACCTGAGTTCAAAGTACGCCTGTATCATAACTTCCTCTGGCTTCAGGCACGTTATTGAACCTTTCTGTGATTCAACTGCTGTGCATCATTTCATCTAATCCCTCCAGTGACAGTATTGAAGGAGGTACTATCATTATCCTCACTTTAAAGATCAGGAAACTGAGGCTTAGAGATTTCAAGGTCTTGCTGGAGTACATACCCACACCTGCATCCTGAAATCTAACTTTAGAGACTATCTGTGGCTCTTAAACACTGGTTCCAGTTATGCAGCCAAATACTTTCCTTTGGAAAAGTCACCATTTTGTGTTTTTAGAGTCCTGAGTTTGGCTAATCAGGAACAATCTCCTTTTCTTGGAGAAATAATTCAACGTTGGATGCAGTCTTATGGAAAAAGTGACTTCCCTCCAAATTCTTGTAATGAGACAATTCTCGCCGAGGACAAAATATTGAGGTCTTTTGAGGAGATGGCAACTCTTAGTCAGTGGAGATATGCAAAAATTTTTTTTTCAACAAAGGACCTGCTGTTTCAAATTTCCAACAAATGGCTTACTGTTTAAATGCTGGAAAGGAGTGGGCTTTTAGTACCATGGGTCATCTCTGGGCTGGTAAATCAACCAATTTTGAGCATCAAGTCAGCCAGAAGTGAAACTGGTGTTTTCAAATGTATTTCCACTTCCTCAGAAATAAAAGCTGTTTTTTTGGAAAAATTAAAATTACATGAACCATTATTAAGTATAAGAGGCAAAGTGCTGGTGATCCTTCCTCCATCAGCTGATCATGGTTTGCCTGACAATGTTTCATTCAGTCAATAAGTGTATAAGCCTAGCACGTTTATTGGTATCACTTAGCAAATATGCCCGTGGTGTTTACCTGTGGAAGTGGACAGGCAGATTTCTAGCTGAGTGGTTCACGAATTCACCTGGTTTAAAAACTATCAGGAAGGGCTAGGCTTAAAGTTCCACCAAAAAATTGCCCTAGGCTCAGGACCTGTTCTTTGAACACCATCAGGCATATAGGAGGCCATTTACATCCAAGATGGAGTAATAACCAAGATGGCACCCTACAGAGTAAAAACCAAGATGGTGCCTTACAGAGTAAAATCCAAGATGGTCACTACAGAACCAAAGGTGGCCATTTGCACCCATGGGCTACTGAGGTTGGGAGTGGCAGGACATAAAGTAACTTCGAGGCAAAGCCCACAGCCCTGGAAGGGCCAGAAACTGTAGAGAGTGACCTATGGATCCTGGAACACCAAATGACCCCAGGGCTGAGACCCTGAGCCCCAAAATACTCGACTGGCCCATCAGAGATCCCACAGAGGGAAAGACGCCCAACTTCCTAGCCAGCATAGTATGGATAGTGAAGGGTAGATTTTAAGCAGGACCACTGAGACATGAGAGAATTCCTGTTTCCACTTGCGATTTTCCAGCTGGGACATTGTTAAACACCACTTTCTGTTAATTAAGCATTTCTGTGAGGTTTACACTAGATTGCTGGCAAGAAGTGAGCAAACCCTGGCTGACCTGTCTTGTAGGTACTTGGAGGTGTGTGAGGGAAAGGGCCAAGAATGTGTGGCACAGGCAAAGTGACAACACTGTCCAAGAAACAAATTGCCCCCTTAGGAGCAGAGAGACGATTGCTCCAGTGATCAACGTTGGAAAACCAAAGGTACTCATCCACATCTGGCCTCAGCTTGGCTGCAGACATAACCTGGAGAAAGCAATTCACACTGATTTTTCCCAGCCCTGGGATCCACCTTCAGCCTGGGATCCAGGCCTTCAGTAATGAGCAGCCCAGGCGAATGAGGTTTGGAGTCGAAATCCATCTGAGGCCTCTCTCCCTGCCAACGTCTACAGCTTAATAATTGCTTCCTCGCTCCTGCTACATTCAGGTTCAAGAGGAGCGTGAGCCCCTCCAGCAGCATTATGCAAATAGGGCCCACTCCGTTCCGGCGGCATATAGAATATGTAAATTTATGGCGGTGGCGGAGGCTGTTTAAGACAGAAGATTTCTCAATGATGAAATTAGATTTTCTGGAAAGAGGCTTCCGAGGACCTGTCTCCATTCCTCTGCCTCGTGCTGTGCTGTAGCCACCAAACCGGGGCTCTGGGAAATAATTAACCGAATTACAGTCTCAAGTCTCTTTAAAAAAAAAAAATAAAGAAGACCAGGTTTCACGAGGCCACAACAAATTCATACTTTACAGAATATGTAAACAGGAAGGGAAGCTGAGTGGGAGGGAGGGAGGCTGTTGTGGAGCATGGGCTCTGGCTAGCAGGAGGCATTAATGCAGAGCAGAGAGGCTGCAGCATCACCCTGGCCTTCACACCTGGCCCTGTGGAGCCTCCAAGCAGGGGGACAAGGATGGGGAGAGTGAACAGAACCATGGGTCCTGGTGGCTGCCTCACCCCTAATGCTGCAGCTCTGATCTGCTTCCTGTGCCTGCCTTTTCATGAATTTGATAGAAGGAAGTATTGATGTCATTTCAAAAAATGCAAAATTAGCAATCTAGACCAGAGGTTCTCAAACTTGAACATGCATCAGACTTACCAGAAGGGCTTGTGAAACACAGATTACTGGATCCCACTCCCAGAGTCTCAGAATTAGTCCATTCAGGGAGGGCTCAAGAATTTGCATCTCCAACAAGCTCCCTGGGGACGGCTAATGCTGCTGGCCCAGGCAGCACATGTTGAGAATCATGGCCCTAGAGTACTGTTTTCATTTGACAGATGGGGGAAATTGAGCCCCAGAGAATTAGGTGGTTTGCCAAAAGTCACACAGTGGAGTCAAGGCCCGGGTACGGATCTACCTCTTTCCACCATTTTCGTCCTTGGTCATTGTCATCATCATCACCATTGTCACTGTCATTTGCTAAGACCTTTCTATGTGCTAGGCACATGTGTGCCTTATTCATTTAGCCTTTACTGCGGTTCTACACGAGAGCTGCTGCTGTGATCCCCATGAGGATCCTGAGGTTCAAATTCAAATTGCTTCACCTCTTGAGCCTCAGGTTTCTTATTTATAAAATGGGGAGTTCTCATCCTTCAGAATGTTGGGAGGATTCAATGAGATTTTACATTTAATGTGCTCAGCACAGAGCCCAGCACATGGAAAAGACTCAGTTATTAGATATTATAGTAATAATAATAATTATTATTATTAGTCAAGTTGTGGGGATTAGGAAACAGAGTGAGGTTATGAAGTGAGATTAAGGATTAAGAATATAAAGATCTTGATTTCCGTCCCTAGTCCTAAACTCACCTGCTGTAAGACTGGACAGGGTGGTGTCACCCACCTTCTCTAAGGTCCAGCTTTTGTGAAAAGGGGTGGAGGCAACTTAAAGGTCCCAGGTTACTTTCAGCTGTAAAATTCTCTGGTTCCATAATTCCAAGATTGGGATAATTTCTCCCCCTCCCCACATTGCCCCAGTGTGGGTACTATCCCTCCTTTCCTGGGCTGTTACCCAGTCTCCTCCTGGGCTCCTTGCCTCTGGTTTCAACCCAGCCAATCCACCATTCTAAAATTCCCAAATGGCAACCCGATTCTGTGCTCTCCCGCCGAAACTTTCCATAGCTCACTATTTATCTGCTTTCAGTCAAGTCCGACCATCTCAGCTTGGCAGTTGAACTCCTTCATGACCTGGTTCCTCTAAGCCCTTCATCTGCCTCTCCTTCTTCCACTCTATTTTCCAATAATATATAGAAGTACATTTTACTCTCAGTGTGACACCACACTGTTTCCTGCCTCCCTACTCTGGTTATTGCACCTTCTGCCTCATAGTCCATCCCTGCTTTTCTTCTCTCCCTCTGCAAACTATTTGACCTTCAGTGCTCAGCTCAGATATTTTGTGCCCTGAAAAGGTTTCCCTCTCTTAACTTCTTCCTGTCGCCAACCCCAGGTTGGATAAGGTATTTTATCTGAGCTGCCTATAGGCATCTCATTCTAGTGCTTAACAGTTTACATTGTAATAGTCTACTGACTTTTCTGTCTTGTCAAATGGACAGTGACTAGTTCAAAGGAAGAGACAAGTTTATTCATCAAGCTTTTTGGAAATTTCCTGGCTTGTCGCTTGTTTGATCTGCTGTCTGTAAGTCCAATGAGCGCAGGGGCCTTATGTATTTTGTTTGCCACTGTCATTGCAGTACTTATCACCATGCCTGGCCATAGTGCATGTTCAATCCTTGAATTAATAAATCTGAAATCCCTGCTCATTTTCCTAGATATCTTACTAACCATTATATCCCTACTGCCTAGCAAAATGTCTGGCATGGAAGTGCTCAAGAAATATTTGCTGAATGAACAAATATGTGAATAGAATGAATGACTTCACACATAACTGTATCAGTCAGCTGTTGCAGTATAACAAACAGCTACTAAATCTCCATTGCCTACAACAATAAGTATTATTTCTCATCTAGCTTTATTCTGCAAGTAGCTGGGGCAGCCATGAGCTGCAGGTGGTGCCTGGCTTGACTCTGCATGTCTGTCAGCCTCTGTGTATGAGCAGGTTAGCCAGAACATGCTTCTTTCATGGCAGGGACAGAGACGCAAGAGAAAATGTGGAAACCTGCAAGGTTTCTTAAGGTCTCATCCCAGAACTAGCACACTGGCCCTTCCACTTGTATTCCATTGGCCAAAACAAACGATGTGATCACACCCAACATCCAGGATCCACCCTGTAGGAGGAGAGGCTGCAAAGTCACATGGCAAAAGGCTGGATAAAGGGAGAGTGAAGAATTGGGGTCAATAATTCAATTCACTCCAATGACCAATCCCAGCATCCAGCACAGAGAGCTTATAGCACATGGTAACTATTCTCTATGACCACCTAGACAAAGTGACCCTGTGTGGACCACCCCCAACCCTGCCCTAGGTGGCCCTTCCATGTTCAAAACTCTAGAATATCTTTGTACTTTCTGCATATTACACTCTCCTTCATCCCCCACCCTGAAGTTTTCAGTGATTTTCCCAGGCCCTTATTAAACAATCTCCAGATCTCAGCCCACGGTATTGGTGTACTGGGGCATGTCAGAAGTGTCCCCTCAGCCTGTACTGATGCACAGAACCTCCTCCTCCCCATCCTTCTCCCGCCCCACTGTGTATGTTGCGAGGGTCCCCCTGATGTTTAATGCATGAGCTCCACATCCTCCCAGCAGCCGCTGCAGACGGATTCTCTCAGCATGGGAATGGCCGTGAAATCAGATGACTGTATAGGAAGCAGCTCCTCACCCCTCCCCAATTTTTGTGATGCTGCCCTGCTTCAACTAACTTCCAGTTTTGTAATCTATTTTATTAATGTGCCAGAGGCAGAGAAAAATGCATTTGTAATTTCTCCTTAATGGCTGGTAGAACTTCTTTTTGCTTCCTTTCTGAGCATTTGTTTGTGGTACACACACACACAGAAACACGCACACACACCAGGTCAGGAGAAATTGAGTGGCAAGGCAGTAGATATAAAAGCACAGACTCTTGGAATATTTAAGGAGGAAAGGATCTGAGTCCAATGGCTGTCACATTGTGTTCCCAGAGCTCCAGGGTCCTTCAAAATAGCATCAGAGAGTGCTGCAGGGTGAGAAGAAGGAAGAAGGAGGAGGCTGGCAACCCCTCCCTGAACCTTGCTTCAATCAGAGCATCTCTGTTCTTACCTGCTTTGTATATGCAGGAAGCTTGTTTGGAATTAAAGGCTTTGCTGCTGCACCAAATATGCAACAACTCTCATCTCCTGTACCCTTGGTTTCACAGAAAGGGCAGTCCAGTCTCAGAGAGTCTGTGACTTACCCAAAGTCACAAAGTGAGTTAGTGGGTGGAGTGGACTCAGGGACTAGGCCCCAGCTTTCCAATTCCAAACTTGGTGCTTTTGTCTGCAAACAGGTTCTATCTCAGAATGCCAAGCTTCTTCCCTGAAATGGCTTGATATATGTTTTTTTCATTTCCCTAACACATTGACCATGGATTCTTCTACTAAAGGGAAAAGGCAATGACGGGGAGGTCTCTTTTCCTTTCCTGTGAAAGAAACAAATACTGAACACCTAGCATGCAACTGGCACTGGACTGCAGGGGCATTGGCTGCCTATTACCTAATCAAAAACACAACAGTAGGTGGGCATTACTGTTTCCTATGTTTACAGAGGAGGAAGTTGAGGTTAGGATGGATGAGCCAATTGAAAGACACAGGGCCAGGACATGGTGAAAATGAGATTCAGACATGGGTTCACCTTATGCTAAAGATCCTCATGAACTTTAAGAGCCCAGATCATTCAGATGATAATACGTGATGGCAGTGATCACAGCTGCTGCCAGATCTGAGTGTTTGAACCTGGCACAGGCTGAGTGCTTTACATGCAGAGCTGCCAGGTATAGTTGTGCAGGATGTGGACTGCAGAAGAGCTCCCAACCAAAGAGGCAGCTGAGAGCTGAACCCAGTCTTTGGGCTGCTAAGCAGACCGTGGCATAAGGCATTGCCTACCTGGAGTCTGAGGAAGTCGTTCTCTAACTGCTCTGCCAGCAGGAGCTGGCTTTTCCTAATTCTCACAAAGGGATTCTGTGCAAACTGCTGTCCTGTTTGCCTACATGATCTCATGCACCCACAGCCTCTGGGGCAGCTTTGTTACTATACCCATTTTAAAGATGAGGAAAAAGAGGCACAGAGGAATTAGATTTCTTGACCAGCATCCTGCAGCTCTTTCAGGGACAGAACTGCAATTTGAACTCAAGGTTGCAAACCTCCAAGGCTAGATGAGCTGGGAATTTGTAGCTATATCCACCTACACTCCTGTGTCCCAAAAGACTATTGAGTTTCACAAGGTTCTAAGGATGAAATCTGGAGATGCAAAGTTTGGGGGCTCCTGGAAGGAGGTATTCTCTGCCTTGAGTAAGGGGAATCAAGAGAGATTTCGAGACAGGAAACAGCACCCGAGAGAATCAATCCAGCTGGGCCTTTTCAATTAGTCTGTTTTTGGATCACGTGATTACACTCTTCCCTGCCTCCTTCCTCCTTAAAAGAGACCCCCTGGAGGGAACAAGGTTGTGTAGATCTGACCTTCCCTTCCCCATCTCTCCTGCCCCACAGGCTCTGTCTTGGAAAACATTGGAGCTGAAAGAAGACTCCCTTGGCGATAAACATCTATGCAAAGCCAATTGTCAGGCAATGTCCCAGAGCCAATTATTCATTCTGAGGGACCCCGAGGTGGTTTGAGGAGTTGACAGATAAAGAGGAAATAATTCGCAATTTGCTGTTTACACATAATCAGTGTGTACCAGGAAAAAAAAACAGTGTCACAGCTTCCAGCTTCCCACGTTTTATTTTGATCTTCTCCTAAATCAATACCTTAAGTGGAAAGGTGGAGGGAGACAAATGTTTTGGGGAAAAAGACGTTTGGGTGTGTTTGGCTAAAGAAAAGACTCTCTGTAAACACAAGGGCGTGGCCAAGGTAGGTTGAATGAGAGCGTGTTACCCACTTCCAAAAACTGGGGAGCAGCAAATGACAGTTAAAGGACTCTTACTCCATGCCAGACGCAGAGACAGGCACTTAACCCAGCGATTACTATGCATCCTCCCATCCACCCTGAGAGGTAAATTTTGCTGTCCGTTCTATTTCACAGGTGAAGAAACTGAGGCTCTAGGAGATAAAGTTTCCTGTCAAGTACATATGACCTGCACAAGCTGAAACCATGACTAGCCACCCAAACCACGCTGATGTTGAAGTCCAGGACTTTTTGGCTTATCATTTTGCTCCACGTTCAGTTTCTTGAGTTTTGATGCTGTCTTTTGTTTTGAAACCCTTAAGGGGCTTAAAACAGGGCTTGTTCTCTTGAGGAGAGGGTCTTGGGGGAGGTATCTCCTCTCCAGTTGTCCTTGGCTGATTGTCAAGACTACAAGTAGTTATTAAAATAGGTGAGGTCCCTGGAAAGAAAGGGGACTTGGGCAGGAGACCTCAGGGAGGGGGGCATGGTGACAGTGGCTACTGTTCATGGTTTAGGAGGAAGGGTCCACTCAGGGTTGTGTCCCAGTTCTGCATTTTTTGGAGTTCATTCTTTCTCTTTCTTGGGCTCCTTGAGAAATTGAATATCTCCTGCCAACGCCTACCCTTCTCTCTCACCTCCCTTGGACTTCAAGCAGCAAAGGTTCCTTCTGAGAACTTCAAGGCTGTTCTTCCTCTCCTATCTAAACATTCTCTCTCCTTTCACTGGCCTAAGACAATAGATTTTGGAGTCACAGGGACCTCAAAAATTGACCTGGTCTAGCCCCAGAGTCAAGAGAGATAAGGGGACCTCAGCCTCATTTTATAGACATGGCCATTGAGGCCAAGTGCCAGTTGTTGGCCCAAAGTAGAAGAGAGGACTCAGATCCACCCTCCAGCCCCTCTTGACCCCGACCACCTGGCTTCTTCATCAGAGAAGCCTGCCTCTCTTTGTTCTCTATCTGCCACTGAGTCTCCCAAGCTTTGTGCAATTTACATCGACACGCACCCACATTTGCATTTAACACACAGACACACGCAGACACAGGACTGCTCCTGGCTTGAACAACAAGGGATGCCAAATGCCGTTCACATCTTTCTGGGGAGGCGCGTATCCATCCCGATTCTGTCTTTGCCAAATGTGCCATACGTAGCAGACGTACATATATTCCGCGTGAATTTCCTTAATCTCCCTCACAGCTGTCCTTTTCCCCGGCCTCTGCTACAGTGTTCCCAAATTACTTGTCTCCTGACTGGTATAGCAGCCTGTTCCCTGACTCTTTCATCCCTTTAAAAACAACAACAACAGCAACAACAACAGTCATCATGGCTGCTGTTAATGCAGCCCCTACTCTATGCTCAATATGAGGTTAAACAACGAGATGGCATCTTCTGTTGCTCTTTCAACAACCCTGGAACAGAAGCATTATTAGCTCCATTTTACAGGTGGGAAAAATGAGGCTTCAAGTTTAAGTGCATTATGCAGGGCTCGGGGTTGAGGTGTGGAGCTGTGGTTGACTTTGAGACTTGTGCCGGTAGCTCATGTCATAGGATGTCCCCTCGATAATCCCATCTATCCCAGCCACTGGCCATGACACAGTGGACAGCCCTTGTTTCAGAGGCCCCAGGATGTAGCAGTTAAGAAAGTGCACCATTTCAACGTCTGATGGTGTCATTTCTGTCTAGGTGAACTTGGGTATGTCATTTAAGCTCTCTGAGCCTGTGTCCACTCTTGTGAAATGTGGATCACAGTTGTACCTAGACCCACAATGTTGCTACGGAAACTGATAAGATCATTGCAAAGGAAGCACCCTGCACCGTTCTCAGTGCCCAATAAATGTGGGATAATGAAACTATTGTAAAATAAATAGATGACTTTTTGTGTGTGTGTTTCTGATGCTCAAGGTTCTTTCAGGTGAAGCCCTGCCTTTCTTTCCATCAATAATGCTCACCAGGGCTATCTTGCATCCCAGCCTTTGGCCAGAAGGAGCCCCTCACTGGTCTCCCCAAACTCCCCACCACTTCTAACCTCTGTTCATTGGTCCAGATGGGTCCGTCTGCCCATCGGCCTTGCACTCTCTCTGCAGACCCAGAGTCATCTTGTCCTCTATGTCCAGCTGAGAGACTGGTTCCTACTTGGTGTCCCCCCATTATTTGCCTATAGGAAATTAACTCCACCTCCTCTGGACATGGCCCTGAGTTCCAGTGTCTTTTAGTCCTGATGTCCTACTGTGTGCCAGGATAAAGATTTAGCTACACCTTGAGGACATGATCCCACCTTTTTTTTTCTTCTTTTCCTTGCCCTTTAAATGCCACTAGGTGGAAGAAACCCTGGGTCTCTGAATGACCGTATGAAACAAGGCCCCACCTCCTGCCAACCCACATAGGACAAGACATGACAGAAAACAAAACTGATGAAGCCAAGCTCTAGTCTTGGAAATCAGGGTAGTTTTTACCTCTAGCAAGGACTGGGGAAGCAGAGATTGAGAGAGGCCCTAGGAAGGGTCTCAGGTACTGGCAACATTCCATTTCTAGACTCGAATGAGATTTGTCTATGAGCTGCACATTTATGCTCTGTGTCCACTCATGGATATGTATCACATTTCACTTAAAAACGTAGTACATATTCATTGAGGAATACTTAGAACCATAAGAAAACACAGGAAAATGAAAATTATGCACAACTCCATATCTCAAGGATGTCTTCTGTTCACATTTTGGTTTAATCAGTAGATTTTCCAGGCACAAAGTGAAGGAGTCCAGGAACAGTGTCCATTTTATCTTGATAGCCCTATTCCAAAGTGCCTAGCACAAAGCCTTGAATTTAGCAGGCTCTCTATAAATAGTGGTTAAATTACAGATTATTTCATTGTAAACCTACCACACTTGGGTTTGGCTGTTGTAGTTGAGATAATGCCGTGGGTTCACCTGACCTCTTTCATTTTCCTCTGGGGCACACAGGAAGACTACATTTTTCAGCCTCCTTTGCATTGCGTTGTGGCCATATGACTGAGTTCTGGCCAATGAAATGAAGGTGAAAGTGATGTCAGCCACTTTCGTACCTCTTGAACAATGCTACATACCCTCTCTTTGAGGATCCCTTCAGAGGAACTTGAGGCCCTAAGGGTCACTGAAACCAGAGACTGAAGGAACTCTGAGCCCCTGAATGGCTGTATGGAGCAATGCCTTACCTCCCACCAACCCACATTGGACTGTGCCATGAGCAAGAAATAAACCTTTGTTGTGTTGAAACATTGAGAACTGGAGATTGTTATAGCAGCAAAACTGCCCTAATACATCTATCTACCTAAAATCTGGCTTTCTGTCTCTCTAATGTCCCAGAAAAAAGTTGAAGTCATTTACAAACATATATTTTTAAATGGAGTGAAAGAAAATTAGAAAAATACTTGTAGGAACATAAAATAGGATCAGAAATAACACTCAGAAATGTATTCGATTCAAATCAAATACATGTGTGAATACATGTGTGAACACCCCTACTATGTGTGGACCAAAAATACAGCTCTGAGCTTCCTAGTAGCCAAGGAAAAAAGGGAGACCTGTTTAATTATACACTTCTCAGAGTCTTTGAGATAAATGAAAACACAATTACAGAATAAATACAATGAAATGTGAGATTTTTTTCTATCTTACATATGAAATATGAGATTCTTTTCTACCTGACATTTCACGAAAAAGATCATTGAGTGGTAAAAGCACAAGTCTTTAGTATTGCTGGGGACTGTCTCTGCATAGCAAAGTTTTTTCCATGCCTTGTCTTCTTTAAATACATGAAAATATGTGTACATGTAAACATATTAATGATGTCGAGGAACTCTCTTAATGTACCTCACTGGGAGGTACTTGGGATCTCTGTAGGCCTGAGATACACTTGAAGGAAGAGACTCCACCATCTTCATTCCTGTATTTTTATAGTTCAGTACAGAGCTTGTTGCATGGTGGAAACACATAGTGAATATTATTACTGCTGCTGTTAAATATATGTGTGTGTGTGCTAAGTGTGTCAGGCTAGTGCCCTGGGAACCATGAACTCTACAATGGATTTACATGTCGTGTGTATGTGTGTTGTGATGTACTATGTATATGATACATATATGTTGAGTGTGTTGTGTATTGAGTGTGTGTTGTATATATATGTGTTGTGTGTATTGTGTTGTGTGTATTGTGTGCATGTCATTGCATGAATTTTGTGTGGGTGGTGTGGGGGTATTGTGTGAGCCTTGCACGTGTGTTTTGTTTGGATGTGATGTCGCAAGGGTGATATGGGTGCTCTGGGTGCATTGTGTGTTTTTGTGGGGGTGATGTGGGTGACGTAAGTATTATCAGTTGTATTGTATTGTAGAGTGCTGTGGGGTGGTGTGTGTGTTGTAGGTGTGTGTTAGGAATTGTGACCATGTGCATTCCAGCACTCTGTATGCCCTGAGTATCCCACCTATTCCCTGAGGGCTCAGGGCACACTCCCTGTGTGTGACTCATGCCATCCTGTATCCCTTTTATGAGTCCTGGGCATCACCCTTGGATACCTAAGGGCATATGGGCTTGCACCCTGCCACTTCTCACCCTTCATGCACTCTCCGTGTATGCACACATTAGGTATGTGCCCTAAAGTCATTGCAGAGACATCTAGAAGGTGGTGACTATTGTCTTCAAACAGAGAACAGCCATTAACACATTCATTAATTAGGATCATGTTGACACTTCTATTGCCGACTAAAAACATCTGTTTGTTTAATCAGTCTCCTTAATTCCTTACACTTATTCTCTCAGTGAGAGAGGATGGGCTTGCTTCTCCCACATGTGTACACTGGGGTTTTAGGAGGTGGGGGCACAGGCTCTGTCAATATTGTCACAGGGTGACAGCTCTCAGGACAGCCCACCATCTTCCTAAGCTCACAAATCAGCATCTCTTTCCACGGCAAACAAAGAGTCATACACGGGTCAATTTGCCAGTGGCCAGCTCTTGTTTATTGGTGTAGCCTGAATGACACGTTATAGATCAGATGTAAGAAATCCGCCACAGCCCTAGGTCTAAACGCTGCAGGGTGTGATGTGGCGCAGGGCGAGGCAGCTGCTTCACTCCTCTGCGCCTTCAACCTAGGTTTGTACCTTACGCCCCTCAATAAGCAGCCAGTAGCCTTGGCTGAGTCAGTTTTCCTCTCCTGTGACCTCAGTTTTCTTACACGTAAAATTGAAGAATAAAAATACAAAACTAAAGATTCAAATAAAACGTTATCTATGTACATACCCATCACAGAACCTGGAACCAAGGAGGTATGTGAGAAATGTCACTTCTATCCTCTCAACTCACACTCTACATGAATTTACAAGGGCCAGGGGTGATGACAGAGGTAAAGACTCAAGGTCAGGGACTGACCCTGGTCACTGACCCTGAGTCATCTGTTCCCCACTGGTCACACCCTTGGACATTCACCCTATCCACTGCCCTCCTCCTCTAGGCCAAGCTGGGGCTGGGTGCTGGAGAAACAGGTACCTGTCCTTGGGAAACTCATCATGGCCGGATGAGAGACACTTTGCTGTGCAGGATGGGCTTGAAGACCAAGTAGGATCTCACTGATGAAGGTGGAGAAAGAAAGCATTGCCAGCAGAGAAGATCAGGGAGCCGGGGCAAGATTAAGGCTCCCAGGGCTGGGAGCATGAGGGATAGGAGCAGGGTTTAGACTGAAAGGGTTGAAGGGATGGACCATGGAGAGGTTTTCCTTTGGAGAGTTTTTTGTTTTGTTTTAATTTGTTGTTGTTTGGCTTCTTGTTTCAGTTACTAATATATTTGGATAAGTTTTTATAATAAACATGCTCTTTGAAAATATTTACTTATGGCCGGGCACGGTGGCTCACTCCTATGATCTCTGAACTTTGAGGCCGACGGGGGTGGATCACTTGAGGTCAGGAGTTTGAGACCAGCCTGGACAACATGGTGAAATGCCGTCTCTACTAAAAATATGAAAATTAGCTGGGCGTGGTGGCAGGCGCCTGTAATCCCAGCTACTCAGGAGGCTGAGGCAGGATAATCGCTTGAATCCAGAAGGCGGAGGTTGCAGTGAGCCAAGATTGCACTGCTGCACTCCAACCTAGGTGACAGAGTGAGACTCTGACTCAAAAACAAACAAAACAACCAACCAACCAACTAAACAAACAAAAAAACCCCGAAAGTGTTTATTTTTCATCATTTTAAAAATTGTGGTTACATATTATATGTATGTAACATAAATGTGCAGTTTGTAACAGAATAAGAAGTAAGATCCTAGTTTCCCTCTTTAAGCATACTTGGTGCCTAGCATGGCTGCTTCTCATTTGTACAATGGGAACCAACCGTTCTCAACGGGTGATAAGAGGATTTGATGCGAAGACATGTGCAGACAGGGCCTTCCTGAGTGCCTGATACACGGTCAGAATCCAAGATCCGGGAATTATTAGTGGGAACTGGCACAACTCAGTGGTTAAAGGCACAGGCTCTGGATTCAGATTTGCCGGCTGTGTGACTTTAGTCCAGTTACTGCACCTCTCTGAGCCTCCGTTTTCTCATTAAAATAAGATAATACGAAAAATATTGGAGGGGTGCCATTTGGATGTGCAACAAATGATATTTTATTTTCAAATCATCATGATTCCTTTCTGCTAATTCTGTACTTGAACAAAACCTGTTACCTCGATTAAGATTTACTTTTGCTTTTCAGCTTTGGTCCAGATGGTGCTGCCACACATCTTTCCTACACTACAGTGCATTCTAGCACATCCAGTTTGTTGCTGCAAATGATGGTGATGGTGGTGGTGGAATCTTTGAGTGACAGTTTTATTCTTTCCCATAGCAGAGTGAGACTGCAAGGTAAGAGGAAGGACCTGCTGTATTTCATGCTTCTTAAGAACTAGACAGTCTTATTTCATCCTCACAGCAACTCTTTGAGGGCGGCACCATATCTATTTTACAGGTGAGGAAACTGAGTTTCAAAAAGCTTAGGCAATTTTCCTAAGATCACGCAGCTAGTAGATAGTTCAGTCAGGAGTTAGGCTTTGGATCTAACTTCAATGTTTATGCATTTTTCTCTATATTAACTCATTTGTTAGATAGATGGACCGAAAATCCCTAATGGTAACCCCATTCGACAGTTTAGTCAAAAGGAGAATTTATGAGTTCTCATAAACAAAGTTTAACTTGGATTTGCAAGTGGCTGAATGAATCTAACAATTTCCTTAGGACTTGGTCAGTCTGTCTTTCCACCTCTATCTCGGTTTTGTTTCCCGGTGTGGCAGCTTCATTCTTATCCTCATGATGACAAGACGCCCCCCAGTACTAGCTTCGGGTTCCATCCTCCAAGCCTGGTAACCCCTGCTAAGAGAGGAGCAGCCCCAGCCAAAGTCCCAGAATCAGCCCCAATTGGCCTGACTTGGGTCATGCGTGCATCCATAAGCCAATTAGTGAGAACGAATGGGTTGCTCTTACTGGCCAGATCCGATCCATGTGGCCATCTCTGGATTGTGAAGGTCACATTCATTCCACGCTGAACCAAACGACCCTGAGGTGGAGATTTTCCCAGAGGGAACTCTGGGTGCTTAACTTAAAGATGGAGACTTGGCTGCTGAGAAGAGAATAGGAATGGACGTCCACTCCAGCCAGCTTCGGATTACACAGAAAGGCATCAGAGAGGTCTTAAAAGGAACTTCAGCGAGTCTAAAAATCGCAGCATTTGTCCCCAGCCAGCCTCCAGGCAGGGGCACAGACCACGTGACTTTACTGAAGTCCCTTCCCAGCCAGCCTTTTGGGATAGCTCCAACCAGGACTTATTGTTCTGGCAAATCCCCCAAAGCTTTGGGAACTGAAAAGCACACGAAAATACAAGACCATCTGCCAGGGTCCTTGCCTTTCTTCTTCTTCTTCTTCTTTTAATTATGAAATGTCTATTGCTGGACTATTGATCTCCTGCTTGTACGAGCAGCTGGGGTGATATACGGTGCGCTAGTCCACTCCTTTAATTCTGCAGCACGATTGAATACTGCCTTCGATGAAGCGCTTATTAGTCATGCGTTGGAGAAGTGAAATAGCTTGTAGCACTGAGGGAGGGCTTTTGGAGGAGGATGGGTAGTTTTAGGGGTGAGATGAGGGTTTCTCTTTGGTTCTGCCTACTGAGAAGGGCAGACCCTTATCTCGGGTCAGAGGGACAGGTTATCCCTATTGAAACCTTCTATCCCTGGATCAGCCTCCACTCCCAGTCTTTCACTCAAAAATGTACCATCTCCTCTTTTTGACAACGTGCCAGAAATTCCACCATTAGGTCATTCCTTGGGTTTAAGAATTTACCCGTAAAAGGCCCTGCTAACATGAATATGAGTTCTAAAACTACTATTACAACCACACTGGTCACGATTTGTTGACCAATTATCTTTCTCTTTCTTTCTTTTCTTTTCTTTTTTTTTTTTTACATACAAAGAAGCAAATGCGGAGAAACCAAGTATTTAATAGACTATAGGTGCTAGGATTGGAACCCACTTGGACAAACTCTGGTCTCTGAGTTTTTTTGTAACATATGAACCTATTAACACAGAGTTTTAGGGGACTGGGAGGAAGGAGCAGAGGAGCTAACAATTGTCTCAAGGCTGGGGATGGAGTAGAAAGATTTTAATTTGCTAAATTGATTGCTTTAACTCCCTGTGCCTCAATTTTCTCATTTGAAAAGTAGAAAAACTCATAGTATGTGCCTCATAGGATTATTGTAGGAATTTAAGAAGACAATCCTTGTAAAGCCCTTAGCAATTAGCAAAGGGCCAATAAACATTAGTGGTTCTTGATATGACTGTACATATTAGCCCCTCTGGGGGTCTATTTTCCTGTACTTCATACAGTAGGCATTCTGTATGTGCTTATGGAATTAATTCATTTGTTCTGTCTTCTCTGACAAAAATCTTGAACTAGACCGTTAGGGATACTTTGGTCCATGCCTTGCTTTTATTCCTATGTCAATTACAGCCACTCCAAAATAATGACAGTAATGATGATGGTGAGGATATGATGATGATGATGGTGGTGGTGGTGATGATAATGATGACAGCCGTACCATGATTCCCTGAGCAGAGCCTTAGATTCTGGGTTCTGTGAGGGGGGTTAGTTGAGTTAGAATTGCTGAAGCCCTAGCGAGGTGGGGCAAGCATAAGAAGGGGGAGGATCCCACCTTTTAATGAACCTCTAAATCCTAGCCACCTCTATAAAAAGATCTCTGCCCATGTGTCCACTTCTCCCCACCTCACTACTCCAAGGGACCAATGAGCATGCAAACCAGATGACAGGCATGCCTTAGCCCCAAACCCACCACAATAAAGATCAAAGACAAGCTCTGTTCTGCAGCCATCAAGGGTGTTCAGGGTCTGGCCCTGCTCTCTCCACCCTCATCTCCTGCTTCACTCTCCCTTGCCCTCCCCATTCCAGCTACCCAGCCTTCGTTCTGTTATTTGACACTATCAAACTCTTCCCAGCCACAGGGCCTTTGCGCTTGCTGTGCCCTAGGCTTGAAATCCTCTTCCACTGGCCATTTGCATGGCGGATCCCTTCTCATTTTCAAGTCTTAGTTTAAATGTAAGCTTCTCAGAGAGACCTTCCTTGATCTTTCAGTCTAAACCAGCCTCACCCCACTTTGAGTCACCCTCTATCCCAACACCTTGTTTATCATCTTCATAACACAGAATCTAATTGAGTTCCTATATTCTTGTCTTGTTTTCTGATTCATCCACCAGGAAGAGGAAGGAAGAGATAGGGCTACCTTCATTACTGTTGTGATCCCAGAATCTAGCACACAGTAGGTGCTCAGCATCAAGTTTTTTGATTAAAGAAGTGTGTCCCCGTTTAGGGTAGGGAGTGTGGCTGCAGAGCCACTGCCACACTGAATTATGTAAGCCATCTTCCCCAGTCGTTTCTCTCTGAAGATTTAGGGTCTCTCTACAATGAGAGATTGAAAGGAAGGTACATCCCTGGTTCTAAATCCCTGTCTGGAATCATAGGGAGAAACTGGACTTCTCCTAAGGGCTAGGAGAGGAAAGGGAAGGAGAACTTGGACTGGAGGTTGGTGTTTGGCCTCAGCAAGAAAGCCAGAGGGAGAGGTGCTGGGTGGGGAAGAGACTTCAGTCAAGAGTTATAAGGGAGCAGCTGGGAAGAAGAGATTGGGACAAAGAGAGAGGTAGAGGAAGAGATAGAAAGAGGTGAGAGATAGATGGAGACTGAGATAAATGGAGAAAGGCAGAGACAGAGAGAGACGGGGGTGGGAAGAGAGAGGAAGAGAGCAATAAATCAAGAGATAAAGGAAGAGGGAGAGAAGGAGGGAGTGAGGAAGGAAGGAAAGAAGGATGGAAGGAAGGAAGGAAGAGAGGAATCTATAAAAAGAGAGAGATACGGAAGAGGAATAGAATGATGGATAGAGGGAAAGGTAGAAAGAAAATGAGAAAAACATCTTTTGTGGGGAAATAATCTGAGTGTGTGGGTGAGAGGGTGGGAGTCAGGACATATGTGCACCAGCCTCCAGTCAGAGTTCAGAGACATCTGCTGAGCTGCCTCCCTCCCGTTTCAGCACATTGGACAGAGCCTCTGCTACATCTTCACATTAACCCTGCCACACTTGTGACCTTGGATAAGTCAACCTTGTGACCTTGGATAGGTCATTCTTCTGTCTGAGCCTCAGTTTCTTAGCAGTCAAATGGGCCTATTTACATCTGCCACCCAGAAACCTTGCTCGAAGGATAATCTAGAGTAACTACCAGCTGGATTCATCTGTGGAATTTTAAGTAATTTTGATGCCTGGGCTCAAATCTCCAGATATTTTTATGCAGTTGTTTTGGGACAGAACCTGGTATTGGTATTTTTAAGAAACACCCTGACAGATAGTACCAAGAGGTGCTAGTCAACATAAAGGCTTTCTCCACAGGAAACTCAAGGAAGTTAGCACTGTTCTTTCTCATCTCCAATGTACTTGTTTCACTGATAGAGTAATTGGAACCCAGAGAGGGAGGTGACCTGCCTGGGCCACACAGCAGGTAAGACAGCACCTTCAATGTCTAGAAAACCTGGGGGGACCCTGGGCTAGTACAAAAGTTGAGCAGCAGCTCCCCCACCTCCCTGCTGGAGGGCTTCTCTGTCACCCCCAGCCCCATGGGAAATCTGTAGGCTCAGTTCACTTCTCACATGGCTACACTCCAGCCACAAAGGAACCCAAACATGTTAAATTCTCCTTCCTCATTTGTTCTCTGACCCATTTCACGTCTGAGTGCCACTCAGCAAACCCACCTGCTGTCTTCAGTCCCGGCCGAGGGAGGGGCAAGAAGAATTAAAGCTGGCCCTCCAGCTTAGGTTCAATGTGTCATGCTTAGGTTCAAAGGTGACTTCTCTGGACTGTAATGCCAGAAAGGGCATCAATGAAAAGAATCATTGCCAAGCTTTGCAGGGTTTTGTCAGTGGCAAATCCATTCCACATGGGAGAAGGATCAGGGCAGAATGAAGGGTGCCAGCTCTGCTCTCTGACTGGCCCCCTGGTCCAAATGCTGGTTGCTTCTCTGGGGATCTTATGGTGACCCAATGCAAACAAATAATATTTCCAGTCTTATGTTTTATCATCTGGAAAATAGGGTAATAGTACCTTCCTCCTAGGTTTCCTATAAACGTTTTTGAAGTGTGTCTTGAGTATGGTAAAAATACTTAATAAACGTGAACTGAGGAGGGGAGGGAGAAGAACATGGAGGAGGAAAGGAAGAAGAAAAAAAGAAGGAAAAGGAAGAGGAAAAGGAGGAAGAAGAGGAGTTGGAGGAGGAAGAAGAGGAGTTGGAGGAGGAAGAGGAGATGATAATGATGTAGGTGATGATGGAGCTATTCTGTTTATTACTTCAGTGAATAGTTATGACCCACGGTAGATGGAGTAACTAGGATGTAGAGATGATACATGACTTGTCTGGGTTCATCCAGAAAGCTGAGAGCAAAGCATAGACCAGAACTCAGGTTTCCTCACTGAACATTCAATAAAGTCTGTGAAGATGATTGCATTAGGAGACTTGGGAGAGATCCTGTTTCTCTTGGAGTTGCTAAAGCCCTGAGGATGGGTTTCCTCCTGGCCACCCACTGCCCCCAGCATCTTTGTGAGAAGGTGAATAGTGCAATGCATAGAGAACAGAATCCCAGCTCTGCACCAGCCGGCGCTATGGGTCTTTGAACAAGCTACTCCCCCTCCCAAAGCCTCAGTTTCTCGTCTGATCATTGGGAAAGGGGTCAGACTAGGGGTCAGAAATCAGTGCTGAGGCTCCAGAAGCACTGATTTCTGGGACTCTCTGACATCCTGCTGTGATCCACACTTCACAATCAGTCCCAGGAGGTTCCGTGATTCTCTGGGGCCATTTAACAGCTTCCGAATTCTATGTATGGGGGATTCGACTGATGTCTGGGGAGTTCTCTGGTGGAAAAGTGTATTTCAGTAGACGTAGACTCAGGAGGTAGTTTCTCTGGAGACAGCAGAGCATGGCAGGATGAAGATAGGAGAAAATCTTCAAGGCTTCCTGGGTCCCAAAAGCTGCAGGAGGAAAAGCCATAGAAGTGCATGTTTCTTGTGAGCCTGCTTTTTAACCAACGTAATGTCAGGAGCATTTATGTGGGTTGTCTCAGAGAATCCTCCAATCCACCAAACCATGCAAGTGTCATGGCTCTCAGGTAGCAGGTGAGTGAACTAAGGCTGGATGGACTCACCTTGGACTCCATGTCTAGGAGGTGGTGACATCAGGTGTTTCGACCTAGAGTCCAGTGCTCACTGCTGGGCCATGTCTGTTTCTTATGGGTGGGAGCCCAGCTTTGGACTGGGTTCTCTGGGCAGGGCTGCAGAAGAATGGCAGGGGCTGACCCTGTCCCGTGGAGCTGACAGTGAAGTCCACAAGAAGAGACAGATAGGCACAGGCAGTGACAGCAGAATCAAGAATCAGGCAGATGTGATCTTAGAGGCAAAGGTCAAGGCAAGAAGCCATGAACAGACCAAAAGACCTGGACTAGCCTTCGATGTCCTGTGTTCAAGTCCTGGCTCTAACACTAACTATATTTTTTTAACTTTTATTTTAAGTTCAGGTTTGGTATATAGGTAAACTTGTGGCATCTGTTGTACATGATTATTCCATGACTCAGGTAATAAGCCTAGTACCCATTAGTTATTTTTCCTCATCCTCTCCCTCCTTCAAACCTCCACCCTTTGGTAGGCCCCAGTGTGTGTGGTTCCCCTATGTGTCCATGTGTTTTCATCATTTAGCTCCCATTTATAAGTGAGAATATGTGATCTTTGGTTTTCTATTCCTGTGTTAGTTTGCTAAGGATAATGGCCTCCAGCTCCATCCATGTTCCTGCAAAGGACATGATTGTATTCTTTTTCACACCTGCATAGTATTCCACGATGTGTATGTACCACGTTTTCTTTATCCAGTCTACCATTGATGGGCATTTAGGTTGATTTCATGCCTTTGCTATTATGAATAGTGCTGCAGTGAACATATGCATGCGTGTGTCTTTATGATAGAATGATTTATATTTCTTTGGGTATCTACCCAGTAATAAGATTGCTTGGTTGAATGGTATTTATGTTTTTGTTCTTTGAGGAATTACCACACTGCTTTCCACAATGGTTGAATTAATTTACACTCCCACCAACAGTGTATAAGCATTCCTTTTTCTCCACATCCTCACCAGCATCTTATTTTTTTGACTTTTTAGTAATAGCCACTCTGGCTGCTGTGAGGTGGTATCTCATTGTGGTTTTGATTTGTATTTCTTTAATCATCAGTGATGTTGAGCTTTTTTTCATATGCTTCTTGGCTGTATGTATGTCTTCTTTTGAAAAGAACAAAAGAACGTATCTGCATATGTGTTTCACCAAATTTTTTAATTGGGTTTTTTTTTTTTGTAAATGTGTTTATGTTCCTTATAGATGCTGGATATTAGACCTTTGTCAGATGCATAGTTTGCAAACATTTTCTCCCCTTTTGTAGGTTGTCTGCTCACCATGGACAGAACTCTGCTTCCTCCTTGACCAGCACTACCTTCCTGAAGCTCCTCTGTTTTAGCTCTCATGGCCTCCCCTGGGCTTTTTCTTTAGGGAGGAGGACAGAACAGGTAAGAGCTGAGGTTTTCTTTAGTGACAGGATGGGTAAGAACCCACGAGGAGAAACAGAGTTTCTTGCCCTTCTCCTCACCTCCCCTGCCATCCTGTAGGCACTTGGTGCCTGCTTGTCAGGGAGAAAAGAAGGAAATGCACTTATTCCCCCAAAATGCCAAGAATGAAGACAGGAAGGTTTGTTTTTGACATTTATAATGTAGAATCTTTATTCACGTGGTGGTTAGAAGCATAGAGCCTGGAGTTAGACTCTGTGGGCTTGCAGTGCCAGCTCCACTGCACCCCAGCTGTGTGACCTTGGGCAAGTGAATTCACTTCTCTGAGCCTCAGCTTCTTCATCTGTAAAATGGGGACAATCACTTCCCCTCTGTGAGTATCAGGTTTCCCATCTGCGTTGGGAATTTGTAAGTATGCTGATAATCACTGTCTACTTACCAATTTCTCTTTTGGATGACTTCCTAAAAGCAATCACAATAATAGCTAATGTATATAGTAATGTGCTCACTGCATGCCAGACACGGTTCTGGGCATGTCACATGTATTAATTAACTCACTTGATTGTTCTACAGACCTGTGAGTTGTGCGCTATTACTACAGCAACTACTGGACAAATGGGGAAATGGGGGCTCTGAGTGGTTTATTCTGTTAGTCAAGTCCACCTATTTATTATTATTATTATTATTATTATTATTATTTTGAGAGACAGGGTCTTGCTCTGCCTGCCAGGCTGGGAGTGCAATGGTGCAATCATAGCTCACTGCAGCCTCAAACTCCTGGGTTGAAGTAATCTTCCCACCTCAGCTTTCAGGTAGCTGGGATTACAGGTGTTCTCCACCAGGCCTGGCCTCTTTTTAATTTTTTGTAGAGATGGGGACCTTGCTATGTTGCTTACGCTGGCCTCAAGCTCATGTGTTCAAGAGATCCTCCAACCTCAGCCTCTCAAAATGCTGGGATTACAAAAGTGAGCCACCATGCCCAGCCAAGTGCACTTACCCTTAAAGTGGCAGAGCTGAGATTGGAATTCAGGTTCCGTGACTCCCTAGGCCTCCTGACACCTGAGACATGGTCTGAGAGGCAGGCTGCCATGGGTACCCACATGTCCCCCATCCTCACCTGGGCTTGCCAGCCTGACTCAGAGTCCGTTCCCCTCCATGCACAGTGCTGACTCCCCCTCCCTGGCAGAGCAATCTTGCTGAGCCCTCCACAGGGCTCTGGCCAAGGTCTGGACTGATTATTGACAAATTAAAAATATAAGCTATTGACCAGATGCCGGGATGGAGTCCCAGAACTGCAGACCTGAATCTCAATGAGGCAACTGAGCGTGAAGATCGATTCTGCAGGTGGAGGAGGAGGCGGACAAATTGCCCCATGCATAATGCAGAATCTGATGTTCTGGTTAATAACTGCCTGGTGGGGAACAGACAGGGGGTGGCCTGCCTGAGTCAGCTCTCTCACCATCCAGGAAGCCTCCCACATTTTACATTCCAGATCCAGCCCTCAACAGTCCCGTTGGAGAAGGAATCGCTAACTCCGTTTTATGGACAAACACATTTAGAGACACACAGGTATTGTCCAAGGCTGAAAGCCACTAAGTGTGAGGACTGGGATTTGAACCCAGGTCCTCCTAACTACAAAGCCTGGTGCTTAGAGGCACAAGCAAACTATGGTTTCAATCCCAGCTCCATCTCTTCTATCTCCATCTTTTCTGTGTGACTTTGGGAAAATCACCATACCTCTCTGAACCTCAGCTTCCTTCCTCTCTTTAAAAAGGTGGATAATAAAATCTACCTTACTAGACTGTTCTAGGGATGAAATGAGAAGGTGAGGCATGGTGCTTTCTGTGTTGGACATCTTCTGTGTGCCCCTCTCAATCCTCTTTCTTCTCCCCCACCCCACTGCTATTCGACTTAGGCAGCTGACTGTGGGCCATTTCAGCTGTGTCCCTTGCTCTCTGGCTTCCAGTATGGCTCAGCCAATGGGAGGTGACGTCAGGAAATTGGAGGGTGGGAGGAGTGAGGTTGGGATATTTCTCCCCTCTGTTCCCTCCCTGCCTGGCTCTGGGTCAGCTGTGGCTAGGTTGCTCTACCCAGTGTCTCTCACAGAGGCAGCCACAGCTGTCTCTAGGATCCAGTATCACTCACCTCGTCTAGCACCCTTCAGCCTAGGGCTGGAAGGGCTCCCTGCTACTGCTCCCTGCAAAGGTGCTGCATCGTCCCTATTGCTCTTTCTGTCTTCTTCCGACGCTGTCATTAATATCCTATTTTTTTAATTTTAAAGTATTATTATTATTATTATTCATTATTATACTTTAAGTTTTAGGGTACATGTGATAGACTGGATTAAGAAAATGTGGCACATATACACCATGGAATACTAGGCAGCCATAAAAAATATCCTATTCTTAAACTCTCCTTGGTTATCCCACCGAATACACCATCTCTTGTCTAATGTTCCACTTCGTAAACTGTGGTACAGAGGCAAAAGGCTATACTAAAAATCATTGCCGTCTGTGTTGCTCTCGTCAATTAGTGTCTCTCTCTTCCATTCACCCATCCACCTCCCTCTAACATCCCTCATTGAGCACTCATCCCACTAAATCTAAACATACCAGTTTGTACAGGGGCTGCCTCTACTGGGCGGTGACCTCCTCGAGGGCAGAGCATGAGGTTATGCAACACTGCCCCTTGATGTATAACACCTTCACAGGGCCATGGACCAAAGAAGGGCTCAGGGAGTGTTTGGCAAATAAATAAGTGAGTCTTAGTTGACTTTTTGAGGCCACACAGTGAAATTCTGACATGGAACTGGAATTCAGGTCTCCCAGCTCCCAGAACAAGGATCTGAAAATGTCTGCTGGATGAATAAGTGAACAAAATATGGATAGATGAATGGCACCCCCAGAGACAACAGATGAAAAGTGCTTCTTCCTTATCCCTGGCTCAGTGGTGCTCAACTGGGGGTGATTTTTGCTCTCCCTACCCAGTGAGGAGACATTTTGGCAACTTCTTGAGATATTTTCGGTTGTTTGATATTTGGTGGGGGGTATGCTACTGGCATCTGGTGGCCCTACTGCCCACGGGTGCTATGAAACATCCTACAACCCCCAGAGCAGAGAATTATTTGCCCCAGAGTGTCCAGTCACCGAGATTGCAGAGGCTGGGAAAGGCTGCCTTACCAATACACACCTTCTGAGGCACCTGCCAACACAAATGGCCCCAAATTGAGGGAGGCTTTTCTAATTTTACTGAATTGACTGGAAATTTTCCCTTATTATAAAAATGTGTTTATAATAAAAAATGTAAAAAAATACACAAAAATAGAAGGAATAAAATGAAACATGGTCACCAATTCCCCGACGTACTGTTAATTTTATGGTGAATATCCTTCTACTAATATTTCTGAACTGATGTAGCCCCATCCAGACACATGCTCACACACATATCAAAGTCATTTTAAAAATACAGTTTTCTGTATATTTTCACCATATTACATCTTAATCACTAGTCTTTCACAACTTTTCTAAATGGCCGTACAGAATTCCATCTTATGTACCATCCGTAACATCCTGTGAATATGTAAGATGATTCCAATCTCTGTATCTACGATCTTCTCTGAAGATGAGTTCCTGGACATGGGATCACTGGGTCAGAAACCACGAATTTCTAAGGTACATGATGGGCAGCCAGATGCCTTCCAGAAAAGTGGCTCTTCCTCCTGCTATGGTCAAGGGATCTATCTTGACTTCCTCTTGCCAACATGAAATAAACGCATTAAAAATGTGTTCCAAACCCACCATTTGCTCCCAGTGAAATTGGCTATGTGCATTTTTTTCATCTGTTCATTCAGTCATTTGCGTTTCTTCTTCTGGGAGCTGTCCATTTCTGTTGACTCTTTTCCTCTGAGGGTTTTAATGTTTTCTATTAGATATGCAAGAGCTTTGTAAAAAAAATATTGAGGGCACTAAGCATTTGTTTATCACAAGCGTTGCAAATATTTTTCATCAGTTCACCAGTTGGATTTTCATTTCATTTATGATGGCTTTAGTCATACCAATTTTTTTTTCCAGTTTAATTTCAGGTACACAAATCCATCCAATTTTCCCCTTCTTTGTGATTCATTTCTTTGTTTTTCTTTTTAAGAAATGCCTTCCTCTCCCTGGTATCATTAACTCCCCATTTTTGTCTGCAAATTTTTTATTAAATTTTAGATTTGACTCTGAGTTTACAAAATGCATCTGGAATTTATTTTGTTGAATAAAGTGAGAATCTATGTTGATCTCCTTCCTTACTTTCCCCCACAAAGCCCAATATTCCCAGGGGAGGATTTGCAACGTGACATCTAGCATACCCACCCCATCTGCACCAGCCTGGGAGGAGTAGCAGGGCTGGACTCTCCAGCTATCACAGCATAGCCAGAGCTCCGCTGTGGGAGCTGCATCCCAGACCGCTCCTTGGTCATCTCAGAGGCTGGGATGGGCCCAGCACCATTGGAGCCCAGAAGATGAGGGATATGCTGGCCTCCCTTCTGCAGGGGATTCTGAGACTACCTTATAGCAGTTAGGCCCTCCAAATGCCTAGCATTGCGTGTCATGTAGGTCTGCTGCAACCTGCCTGAATCTATTTACTTTATGTTTTGCCCCTGAAGTTAATTCAGATTGGAAGCAGAAGTCACCATGGTCAGATGCCTCCTGTGTTTGCTGTAAAAACTGCCCTGACCACGTTCTTTATCCCTGTGTCCCCAGGGTGAGGGGTGTCCTGTGTCCCCAGGGTGAGGGGTGTCGGAGCAGCCTGGTGGATGGAGGGGGAACAGGCTGGGCTTGGGTGTCAGGCAGACTCCACTGACCCCTAAAATCTCTGCTGCAGGACATTAAGCAAGGCTCTCTCTCTACCTCACTAGGTGCTGCATATTTCGTACGTTAAATGGGAACTGCCCTGTCTACCCATAGGAAGTTAACACATGCGGATTGCTTTCCACTGTGATCAAAACACAATGGGGTTGGACAAGGTGGCTCATACCTCTAATCCCAGCTCTTTGGGAGACCAAGGCGGGCAGAATGCTTGAGCCCAGGAGTTTGAGACCAGCCTGGGCAACGTAGTAAGACCCCCATCTCTATAAAAGATAGAAAACCTGGCCAGATGTGGTGGTGCTCACCTGTGGTCCCAGTTTGTCGGGGAGCTGAGACAGAGAGATTGCTTGAGCCCAAAAGTTCGAGGCTGCAGTAAGCTATGATTGCACCGCTGCACTCTAGCCTGGGCAACAGAGCAAGACCCTGTCTCAAAGAAGAAAAAACACATAAAGTAAAAAAAACAAAGAAAATAAAAGTAAACGCCAACACCACAATGGGTATCTGCTCAAGGAACAGAACTACAAAAATTATGCAACTATTTTCCACTTTCAAAGGAAGAACATTCCTGTCTCACCCAGGGGTTTGGTTTGCTTCTGTTTATGAGCTGGGGAGAATTACATAACTAACCAGGCTCTATTTTCTGTGTTGGCTTCCAGGAAAGTGTTATCTAAGGAGGCAGTGGGTGAAGAGGTTAAGAGTATGGGCTCTGAATGTAGAGTCCCTGGGCTTATCTCCGCTAGCAGTGCTCCCTGGCTGAGGCATCTTGTCCTGCCTCGCCTCTTCAAGCCTCAGTTTTTCTCATCTGAAAATTAGAAACTAGACACTCTCCTTCTGAAAGTTTCAAGGATTAAATAACATAGTCCATTTTAAAAATGCTTATCCCATTGGTTGCCAGATAGAAAGCCCCCCTATTCCATTTCACAGAGCTTCAAAATTTCCATTCATTTATTCATTCATCTATTATTTTCACCTCTGTATTTCCCAACACCTGGTACATAGTAGGGGCTCAACTGAATAATTCTTAAATAAATGAATCTGTAGAGCGTTATCATGAGTCAAGTTCTAGGCTAGTCGCCACAGATACTCGAAGCTCAGGATCTAGCAGGAAAGACAGACACAAAACAACAAAACAAAACAAAGCAAAACAAAACATTTTAGGGTTGTTAGTGTCACAAAAGAGACATGCCTGACATTTGAAAGGATTGTAAGGGCGGTATTGGTCCCATCTGAGCTAGCAGGAGCAGGTGATGCCTAAGGTGGATTCTGAATCCAGGTAGGAGTTTGCTGGGTGGAGACACATGTTTTCAGCACATACATGAGCTCCCATAGTTCTGAGCCTTATTCAACCTTGAGTAGTATCTTCCCATTTTATAGCCAGGAAGCCTGAAGTCCGGGGAGGTTACAAGACTCTTCCTTGGTCACACAGATAAAAATGATGAAGACTAAGCTCAGTTGTTGAACTTTTAGAGCCAATGTCTTATTCTAGAGCTATCTTAGACCTTGTGTAGATGCCAAGTTTAGGGTAGGAGGGTTTTAAATGACAAACACAGGAAATGCTCCTCAGACCCTGCAGTCATTTTCCCCAGATTATCCCGCCTGCCTTCTCTCTGTTATCACAGTCTGTGATTGGGCCATTTACACAAACGCCTTTAAATCCTTTGAGAATCTAGCCTCCAAGTACTGTTCATTCTCCCTCCTAGAGAGCCCTTGGATCTGTACATCTCTCTCTCACTCATCTCAAGCCAAGGTGCTATTGAGTCCCCCTCATTGGGTCTCCCAGCTTCTACTCCTTCCCATCTATGATCAACATCACAGCCAGAAACATTATTTCAAATCACACATATGATCACATTAGGTCCCTAACATCGTCCATGGCTCCCATTGTCCCTGGGATGAAGTCAAATCTCCTTGGCATGGTCCACAAGGTCCTGCATGACCTGATTCCTGCTGACCTGTCCAGCCTCATCTCTGGAAACCTTCCCCTTCTTACCCCCACTTCCTTGAGCTGCATCTTTCTTTCCATTTCCAAAAGATATTCTGCTGACTCTTGCCTCTGGGCCTTAGCATGTGTGATTCCCTCTGCGTCCTCCCCTTCCTCATGATCACCTAACTAACTTCAGCTCTTCCATGGAGCTTCAGTTTAGGACTCACCAGAAGCCTTCTGGGGCTGCCATCAGGATGGTGCGTATTACATGGTAAGAGAATTGTCTGGTTGCCCTAGCCCTGCATTTCTCAAAGTGTACGCCATGGAACATCTATATCAGAAGCACCAGGGAGCCCATTAAAATGCAGATTCCCAAACCCCACACCAGGCCTCCTGCCTCCGCATCTCTTGAAAATGGATTCTTTACATTTTTAAAACAATTTTTTACCATGGACATTCTCAAACATGCACAAAAGTAGAAAGGATAGTATAAAGCAATGTGTAGTCTAGTAGCAGCAACAGTAGAACCCCCTGGCATTGTTAGACCTGCAGCATCTGCTCCCAATCCCAGACCTATTGGATGTGAGTATCTGGAGTAGGTTCCAGAAATCTGCGTTTAACGAGCCCTGCAGGAGGTTTTGCTGCCCACTCAAGTTTGAGCTGCATGAGCAACTCCCACAGCTATCTACTCCTAGCCCATCTTGTTCTAGCTACACCACTTCTCCCTCAATTTACTGCCTCTTGTCTTATTTTGGAGCAAATCTAGACATTGTGTCATTTCATCCTTGGATATTGCTGTATGCATCTCTAAGAGATATGGACTATTTAAAAAATACATTTTAAATTCTAACCACTATGTCATTATCCCCTTGGGTCATTCTGATATGTGTCAACTCTGAGATGCTGCTGTGGATATTCTGTGTGCTCTGGGGGGCAGAGGCCAGGGCTTCCTCATCACCGTAGGCACTCACCAATATCCTGCTGAATCTCAGCAGTTTGAATGGGAACGTGGACTACACAGGAAGATCGGGGACAGGAAGAGTTAAACTCTTCACAGGAGGAAGGAGCCAGACTTCACTGGCAAAAGGAATTTTTTTTTCTGTCTTTCTGCCTTTGCAGCCCCAAGCCTGGAGCTTGGTACTCTAGGGAAGGCACCAATCAGATTGTTGCCTGCATGTTGGAAAATATTTATGTCACCTACCAAGCTGGGAGCATACTCAGAAGGCTTCCCGGGGCCTCCTGATAGACAAGGTCGCATCCCAGCAGCTGTGAGGAAGGAGGCGTGCCGGCCTGGCAGCTGTGCTGGGCGCCGGGAGGCTGCCAGTGAACGTGGCATCACACAGGAGAGGGAGATGCACTTCTGTGACCCCCCGCTCTCAGGCAGCGGGTGATGGGGCATCCCTGCTGCGTGAGACAGCTCCTGGGAGCACAGACCAGACCAGCTGGGGGCGGGGAGTGGGGGCCTGAGAAAGGACAAGCTAAGGGCATGGACAAGAGGATGGGGTAAGGATGAGCCAGACATTTACAAGGTGTTGGCACCATGCTAGGTACTCTGCAAGTGTTATCTCTCAGTGAATCTTTGTCACATTCCCTGCAATGGTTAGGATCATGCCCATTTTACAGATGGGGAAACTGAGGTTTTGAGAAAGTCTGTGAAAAATGGAGCGGGGACTCAATTTCTAATTTGTCTTTCTTAGATCCTGCATACGTCACAGATGTTTGCCATTTGGCCATAACTCTGACATAAAAAAAAAAAACCACCGACAACAATCTATCTATCTACTTATCTGTCTACCTTTATCTGTCCATTCATCCACCCATCCATCCATTCAAATCTATATCTACCCCATTTGTCCATCTATTTATTTTCCATCCATCCAAATCTGTCTCCCTCCCTATCTACCTATCTGGTCATCCATTCTAATCTATCTATCTATCTATCTATCTATCTATCTATCTCTCTATCTATTATCTATCTATCCATCCATCTATCTATCAATTTATCAACTTAAATTCGACAGTGAAATCTCATCCTATAGCATTGGAAAGACCTCCAATTTTGATCACAAGCAACAGCAAGACATCAAAGTCATGTATCTCAAAATGTCAAGCTGGGACACCAATGACCAACTTTATGGTCCTACCACTACCATCAGTATGCAAATTGCCACAGGCTGCCATTCCCAGTGGTTAACAGTGTGGGCTCTGGAGCCAGATTTCCTGGGTGCAAATTCCACTTGGGCAAGTTACTTCTCCTCCCTGTGCCTCAGTTCCTCAACTATTAAATTGAGATATTGATAGGCCTTCTAACATACGTTTTGAATATTAAATCAATGAATATTTGTAAGATGCTTAGGACAGTGCCTAGCACTGAGTACTCTTATATATAGCTGTTGTCCCAATTACTCTGGCTGTGTAAAAAAATGACTCCAAAATTCAGTGGTGTAAAGCAACCACAAGTTATTTATTATGCTCATGGAATCTGTGGGTTAGGAGTTCAGGCAGGCCACATAAAGCTGAACATGAAGTCATTGCTTCATGTTCTCTAGGATTTTAACTGGAATTCTTGAAGTCTGGAAGCTGGAATCTCTGAAATCTCATACACTCACATATTTGACATTTGCGGTGGTTTGTAAGCTAAGACGTTATCTGGGACTAGAGCCCAGAACATCCACCTACATGTGGCTTCTCCATGGATCTTGGGCTTCCTCACAACATGGCAGTTGGTTTCAAGACTGAGCATCCCAAGACAAAGAAGGCCAGGTGGAAGCTCCATCTTTACAACCTAGCCTCAGAAGTCACATAGTATCACTATGAATACAAACTTGTCAGAGCAGTCTACAAGCCCTCCCACGTTTAAGAGGAGGGGAAAAAGATTTTACCTCTTGATGGAATATGGTACAGCATTTGAATAAGGTAGGATTGGAAATATTGCTGTGACTGTTTAGGGAAATTTCCTCTGCAGCAGCCATGATTGGCTATATTCAAGCTGCAAGCATTGGGAACTTGGGGAAGAGGGTCTCAGGGAACCCCTATAGCCAGGATTACACCTCCCTGGGTTCACCCACAATTATTCCTTCCAAGATCTGGTCACCTCCCCAATATACTCAGGTACCTTCCCCACCTTCCGTCCATCAACCTCATTTTGGTTTCCAGGTGCTCCATCTGCATTCCTCTTGCCCCAAAAGTGTGCTGTTTCCTTTCCCCTCTTGAGAGCATCTAGGGCCATATTTTCAGGCAGGAAGACATTTAACAAAACACAGGAAGGGCCCCTGGCTTATGTCTGCACCTTTTCCTCTAGGCAGGGAAGGACCATAGGCCTGGATCCCAAATGGAAGAATGGGAAAATGTAGGATAATCAACTCAGAGATATTTATACTATGAACCAGGCCCAGGCTCAACCCAGAGAGGCAAAGATTGCCTGCCCCCTGTGTCTCCTCTCTCCATGCCAAGGGAAGGCATGGGGCATAGATAGGCAGTAGAAGGGGAGCTGGAAGCCTTGACAGAGGCAGCAAAGAATTGAGAAACCCAGTCTAGCTTCAGCTGGCGTCTAGGCAGTTGATGGGGCCAGATAGGATACCTTGGATGTGAGCCACAAAAACACAACTCAAACAACTTAAATATGTTTCCAGACCCATGGAGCCTTCTTCAAGGCTCTTAGCCCAAATGAAATTTTACAATCACCTGTGTGGCTGTTCAGTTCAACTCTTAGTCCCCACAGCCCCCACCTAACCTGCATTTCCAGGGACCTGGCATCCTGTGTTGGGAAAGACTGTGCCTTGTACTAGGTGACAGACGTGACAGAACATGTTATTAGCTAATTAAATAATCCATTCAATGAATCAACCTCACCAAGTGCCAATTCCGTGCCAGGCACTGTCCTAGGGCCCGGGGATGTGGCAGCAAATGAAACTGGCACAGCTCTTATCATCATGGAATTTGATTCTAGCAGAAGGCAATGGACTACAAGATAAATAAATGTGTGCTGTAATGTCAGAGTGCAGGGAGCTCTCTGAAAAAGTTAAAAGGGGGGAAAAGGATAAAGAGTGACGGGGTGTTGCTAATTTACATCAAAAGTAATTAGAGAAGGCCTAGAGGAACTGGTGAAATTTGAGCAGAGACATAGCAAAAGAAGGGAGGAAGCCATGCGGGTGCAGGAGAAAGAGCATTTCTGGCAGAGGAGACAGCAGGTGCAAAGGGCCTGAGGTAAGTCTGAGCAGTGGCAAAGTCAGGGTGATTGGAGTGGAGTGAGGTAGAAGAATAATGAGGGATAGGTGGAGGGCAGCTATGTGGGGCCCCATAGGGCACAGTAAGGATGCTGGATTTCAGAATAAGTTGTGTACATGATAAAATGAATGAATACATGAATGAAACAATGGAGACATGGATGGGTGGATGGATGGATGGACGCTTACATGCATATTTGGAAGATTGGATGCACAGACAGATGTGTGGATGGACAGATGGATGAGCAGATGAACAAATGGTTTGGTGGAGTGCATGTGTGCATAGATGAATGGATGGAGACATGGATGGATAGATGGAGAGACGGATGGATGAACAGATGGATGGTTGGACCCTAGAAACACACACACTAAGATAAACCTCCTTCGTTCCTTTTTTTTTTTTTTTTTTTTTTTTTTTGAGACAGAGTTTCACTGTTGTGGCCCAGGCTGGAGTGCAAAGGTGCGATCTCGGTTCACTGCAACCTCCGCCTCCTGGGTTCAAGGTATTATCCTGCCTCAGCCTCCCAAGTAGCTGGGATTTCCTTCGTTCTTTTTTAGGACTGCTTTTCCATTTTCTGACCCATATTACAGTCCCACCCCAGCAAAAGAAACACCCCAGGAAGAGAAAAGCATGACCCAGCTGATGCCCAGCTGCTCTCAGGAGCACAGGCTGAGCTTTAAATAATGCCTCCTCCTTCTCAGGAAGAGCCGTTCTGGTGGTGCGGGCACCGAGAGGCGTTTGGGGCAGGCAGCCGTCACTAACAGATTCATTAAGCTCACTCCAGAGCAACGATAAAAAATCAATTTAGTTCACCAGGCAGCTTGAACAGGAGCCAGGAGCAGGGGAGCCCTCCCATCCGTGAGCTGGGGGCGTGCAAAGAGGTGCCGTGGAATCGGCGGCGGCCAGAGCATGGCAGTGCTCCATTGTCGAGGACCCCCCCACCGCGGGGTTGCAAGAGCTCTGATGGGAAGGCCTGCCAGGGGAGGCGACGGGCGCAGGATGTATGCCTCTGTAGCACCCCAGGCAGCGCTGCAGACACACCCGCCTCACTGGCACGCAGGTCATGATCTCTCTCCCCCACTGCCTTGACTCGTTAATTTATATTTTAACAATCCGCGAGAGCTGACTCTGCACGAGGCTGAAGGCGTGAGAGATGGAGGCGTGGGAGATCGCGGCATGGTCTCTGCTCCTGCAGTGCTCCAGTCTGGCTGGGGAGAAGATCTGGGCCCAGTGCAGAAAGGCAGGTGTAAGCAGAGGTTTGGAGAGGGGGTAGAGGAGAACAGAGAGGGAGAGGGTGGTACTGGGGTTGGGCAGAAGCAGGATATTGGCATCCATCTATGTCAAAGCAGAAAACAAGTGGGATGCAGCAGGAAATAACTCTAAAGGGGTCATTGAGGGAGAATGGGATGAAAGAAACAGCAATAAAAGGGTGGATGGGGGGACCCACAGAGATGGTGCACCTCAGTGTTAGCAACAGCAGGGAGCTGCTAGCACCCTTAGGCCTGGAACCCACAGAGAGGCCTGGCTGCCAGAGAAGACCATCTGCCAGGGACATGGGCTCCAGTAGAGGCAGTCCTGCCACCAACTTGGGATTGGCAGGGAAGAATGAGGACAACAGGTATCTTCCCCTGCCTTGCCTCTCCTATTTTGAGTCCCTTTGGGACCTGCATCGGGAAGCCAGGACTAAATGAGACAGGTGACAAGATCTGGAGAAGCTGCATTCACAGGGCACAGGGCTTGGGAGACAAGGGACAAGAAAAGGCTGGAGGACAGACAGCAAAGAGATAGGGCCACACTGTAGAACAGCCCTGATGATGCAGTGGGGAGAGAAGTCACCTACTGAGCCCCATCAGGGGACTCGGGGGCTTCCTAATAGTCCTGGCTGCAACTAGGATGGGTGGGCTTGTGGCATCGTCCTGGGAGAGGCTGAATAAAGTGAATGGATGGGAGCAGCTGGGAGATGGTAAGAGATGGACAGAGAGAGGCAGAGATGCAGGTGCAGAGTGGGAGACACACACACATAGAGGGACAGAGGGACGATGTGAGGGGGTGGAAGAGAAACAGAAGGAAATGGAGACAAAGAGGCAGAGAGGGAAGAAGGTCCTGCAGAAACAGAAAGAGACAGGAAGACACAGAGAGGACAGAACAGGACACAGACTCAGGGAGAGGACATACAGGCAAAAAGGAGGGAGGAAGAGAGAGGGGAGCAAAGAAAACAAATGGAAAAATGTACCTGAAGGAGCAAGAAAGACAGAGACTAAGACAGAAACAGAGGAGGGAAGAGGAAAAAAGAGAAGAAGAAAAAAGAAAGAGGAAGAAATGAGAGAAAATGATGGAGTCCAAGATACAGAAGTCAGACTTTGGGGGCAGAGAAGATGAAATAGAAATATACAAACACAACTGAGGAAATTCCTGGGAGCCGAGAAGACCAGCCGGAGGCAGGGGCAAGAGTCTGAGAAGTCCCTGCCAGCTCTCAGAGACACATCAGTATCTGAATAGGACGCTTGGGCTTGGTCCCTGTGCTCAACATCTGTGTGCCCTTTGTGCATTTCCTCGGGGCTGGTGCTCAGTCTGCTCCTCTGCAAAGAGGAGATGGTATCAGGCTTCACTTTAAGGGCAGGTGGGTGGATGAGCCGAGTCTGTAAAGAGAAAGTGCTGGGCTCAGGATCACACCACGCTCTCCAAAGCACGGCGGCTAAAAAGGTCTACAGAAAGACACGAACACTCACATCTGGGTGGGAAGTTGCAGAAATCAGGGTCCAGGAGGTATTTACATGCAGCTTCCTATTTCCCCAGTTCTTAGAGCTCGGAGGATATCTACCTAGCCGAGAAGAGGGTGACAACAGCACAGGCATTGATACACACACACACCACATAGCACACACACACATAGAGTACTGCACACACACATGCATATTCAATACACACACCTCACATACATGCACAACCAATACACACACACCATGCATACATGCATAACCAGTATACACATACACCACACACATATATGCACAACCGGTACACCCCACCCTTACATACATGCCCACAACATATTCATAGATGACACACATGCACACCTAATACATGCTGGCACCACACACACAACATACACATCATACATCACACATGCATGCACTCAGCACACACACACCACACACACAACATACACACACATCACACACAACATACACACACATCACACATGCATGCACACCCAATACATGTACACACTATGCAACTCACACAGAACACACACACATACGTGCACGCCCAATACACACACACCACACATATATGTACACTCCACCTCCTGCACACACACACACTCACACACTCACACACACACCTCATAGTTCCTGAGGAATACCTTTATCCCACCTGCAGCTTGCACTGAGGCCATCTGATAAGTCTGGAGTGAGCCAAGTTGGCCCCAGTGGCCAGCAAGATGGGTTGTAGATAAGCAACAGGGATCTCTGCCAAAAGACATCCACCTTCCCCACACCCCCAGGCCCTGTCTTTTCATCTCCCCTACCCTCAGGAGGCCAGAGCAGAGGGTCCAGGAGCCCAGATCAATCCAGTGCTCTTCCTCCAGTCTTCTTTTGAAGAGGAGGAAAGCATCAAATGTGAACCAGGAGACAGATAGGAGGCTGGTGGGAGAAGGGTCGAGACAAGCCAAGACATGACTGGGTTCATGGAAGAGACATAGTAAGACAGCATCTGATGCCATGAGGTCTAGTGGTGACAGACAGGGAGGGGCAGAGAGGAGTCCTGGGTGCAGAGAGTGAGAGGAAGACCAGGAGGGGTTTGAAAGGCTGCCCGCCTGGGGTCATGCTATGAGTGACTGTGGCGGGCAGGGTCGGCTAATATAGGAAATGTCAGGGAGTGAGAGGCAGAAGTCTGGGGAAACTGAGACACAGGGGCGGGAGGCGACTTTGTTAGGGTCATCGGCAGGCTAGGGGCTTAACTTCTGCATCAAAGTCTTATCTAATCCACCTTCCTGCTTTCTGGATTACACCAAAAAGTAAATATGAGATTAGAGCAGGAGAGAAATACGATTTGGCAAACATCTGCTCTGTGTTAGGCCTTTATTTTACATTGACTTGTGGACTCCTCACAAGGGTAGGATGTGTGTGTTTACTCTTTTTAGTATTCCCATTTTACAGATGACGAAACTGAGACTCGGAGAGGTGACTCCACCAGGAAGTGGCTGAGTCTGGGCTGAGACCCCAAATCTTCAGGTGTCAGAGCTCTTCCCGGCACGCCTGTGGGTTTACTGCCCATTGCTCCAAATATGCTGAAACAAAGAGGAACATTTGTGGATGGGGTGGAGGCGTGAGTACTCTCCATCATTCCTCTGGGAAGAAACTCAGCCAAAATTCCTTGGAATCCGTTGCTTTAGGTTGCACGCAGGGGAGAACAGACTCAGACAGGGATGTTTATAATGGCTTCCAAATGTCTGGCCTCAGCTGCCTCTCTGGCAGTGAGAGACGAGGAGGCCCAGGGGTTGGGGAGGTGAGACCCACTCCCTGCCTTTCTCCTCCACGTGCATTTTGAGAACACCGGTGCTTCTGGAGACCTGGGTGGAAAGATGTGCTGCTGCTCCAGTGTAAAAGCAAAGGAATGAATGAATGGATGAGTGAATGAATGAATGAATGAATGCTGCAGGTGCAAAGTACAGCTTTCCTTAACTGTTAAATGGGAATCTTTAACACCATAACTGGTCACTTCTTTCATTCTGTGAAGTCCTTCTGCATATTAACCGCCTTGATGAAATCTCCCAAGGATCCAATCAGCATAGCCCATTTGACAGATAATAAAACCAAGGCTCAGAGGTGAAGGCACTGGCCTAAGCCACTTAGTGATGATGGGGGGAGAACTTTAGCAGGGTCTCTTTGTTTTTAGAAGTCTTGCTCTTAATTTCACCCAAGGTAATTGGGTGAGGGGCTAACATGGGGCTAGGCTGAGTGTTCAGTTAATCTCAGTGGCAAAGATACATTGGTAAGAGCTTCCTGGGGTAGGGGTGGGGGTAAGTAGAAAGTGCAGGTGAGCCACACAGACCTGATCTCCATGGAGACTATCATCCTTGATTAATTACCTCCCCTTGCCAAGAGGCACACAGTAGGTAGTGTTTTAAAAATATCAACAGTAAGAACATAAATAATGGCTAACCTCTTTTGACTCTCTATGCCAGGTACAGAGCTCTTTATATGATTTCTTTTTGTTTTCTCATGTGTTCCTCCATCCAACCCTATGAGGTCAGTTTCTGTTTTCTAGAAAGAATAAGGAAGCTCAGAGAGGTTAAGTGGCCTGTATAAGGCCACACAGCTAGGAAATGTCTGAGTTGAGAGCCTCATTTATGAACCTCTAGGTTTTTCAACTAACACACTTGTGAAAACATGCCAGTCAGTGTTTGGCTCATAGAGGCTTACAAAAAGAGCTAGACATTGCCCCCAGCTTTTCCCTATAAGAATCTCTCCTTTTCATAGAAGGGGATCTGAGGTCCAGGGATGGGATGACAGACTGCAGCCATCAGACGGTGCTTGCTCTTTGTATTAGTTCGTTTTCACATTGCTATAAAGAACTGCCCAAGACTGGGCAATTTATAAACAAAGGAGGTTTAATTGCCTCACAGTTCTGCATGGCTGGGGAAGCCTCAGGAAACTTACAATCATGGTGGAAGGGGAAGCAGGCATGTCTTACGTGGCATCAGGTGAGACAGAATGTGAAGGAGGAACAGTTAAACACCTCTAAAACCATCAGATCTTGTGAGAACTCATTCACTATCATGAGAACTGTATAGGGGAAACTGCCCCCATGATCCAATCACCTCTCACCAGGTGCCTCCCTCGACACGTGGGGATTATGAGGATTACAATTGGAGGTGAGATTTGGGTGGGGATATAGAGGCAAACCATATCACTCCTGAACAAGATTCCAGGTCACCACCCTAGAGGAAGAGGCCAGGGCAGGCCTGACAAAGCCCCCCACTATGTTCAAGGCCCCTCCCCGGATAAGCCTCCTTCTTGCACCGTTGCCCGTCTGTTAAGAGGAGTTAATCCTGATTTACTTTTAAGTTGCACATACCTGGGTTTTAGTTTTTCGATTAGACATATGAAAGAGATTTATTGCAGAAAAGCAAGAGAGACGACATTCTAATTGGTTCACAATTTCCCTATTTGGAGAAAAACATGGTTTGGCACTTTCTACATTTCCTTCTTGGTACAATTGCCATCGCTATGATCCGCGATCCTACAGAATACTCAGCTCTGCACAGATTCATTCTTTTTCCCAAAGCCAAGTCTATTGTTTTTTATTGATGAGAATGGGAAGTACGAAGGGGTAAGAAGATAAAGTCCTACCTAGGGAAAGGTAGTCACTGTCACTATTTTGGCAGATGATAGGTGATAGATAGATAGACAGATAGATAGGTAGATAGAGATATAATCACCGTGTATGTGTGTGTGTATCATTCACACACACACACATCCTCCACTCATATGTAAACATTATTGCATACTTCAGTTCAGACTTTGCATCAAGGTCCCAAACTCATAAGCCCTGGCAGGTCACAAGAATGAGTGTGGGGGCCAGGTGGGGGCTGGGCAAGCTGGACTCCACATGCCCCATCCACAGAGGCAGCTGTTACTGCTCAACTCAACTGCTGCCACAAAGGAATGCAAGCCCAATGTCATTCCATGTTCCAATTTTACAAAAATTGGAACTCCAGAAATCTAGATTTTTATATAAAAACTCCAACTTTTTAAAGATATTGGCAGCAAATTCCTTGTAAATAAAGCATATGTGGAGCAAAGAGACACATTGCAGGGTTGCCCTGAGTTTGCAACCTCTGCCGTCTGCATCCTGCAGACATACTCTTCTCACTTGATACTTGTGCGCTAGGCATTTTCTCATGGACCTGGTTAATTGCAAAATCTCTCATACATCTACTATTCTGGTTTGGGGTCAGAAGGGCATGTTTTCTTCCTGTGGTCCTCCTTGTCTGCTAACTTCTTCTGAATCTCTCTCCTCTGGAACCACCCCCAACCACTGCCCCAGCATCCTGCTCCCCCAAACCATTCAATTTTATTAATGGTTGATTTTCTTTTAAAGCTGTCTGGAGGCTGCTGAAAGCTCCACGGTTGCCGGTGGCTGATCAATATCTGGGGAGGGCGGGGGTGTCATTTCATTAGCTAAGTGCCATGTAATCTACTTGGTAAATCCCATAGCCTCTTCCTGAGCGGTCCAGAGATGAGGCAAAGAAGACTGGCCACAGGCCTAACTACGCTGGCCTGCTGGAATCGGGAAGAAATGTTTAGAGATCCCCCTGCTGAGGTTTGATCTGGTCCCTTGCATTGTCCCCATCTCATCTCCCTCTGTGTCTCCAATCAATCATAGCCTGACTTCTTCAAGGCTTTAAAATGACAGAATTTCTCCGTCTGCACTAAGAAAGGCCTGATCATCCCAAGAACTCTACAAGGGGAGCAGTACACCCAGTTTACAGAGGAGAAGACCGAGGCAGGGAGAGGTCATGGCATACTGCCAAGGTCCCAGCAGGCAGGGGCAGGATCTGAACCTGGGGCTGGCTGGCTCCTCATCCAGAAGCTGGCTCAGGGCAGCCACAGAAAGAGGCTTGTGTGAAGTGGCCTGGATTCCTGGCACAGCCACAGTGGGAGTCCCCACGGTCTTGTGAAAAATTTAGCACATTCCTCTGGTTTCTCTTTATGGGGACTGGTAGTCCCAGATGTCATTCAATTACAAAGTTATGGCCACCACCAGGGGCCAGTGAGCCCCATTCCTACCTGGCTGGAAGGCATTAGAGCTGTAAATGGCTTTCCTGGAGGCAGAGGGCCCGTGGGAAGGTGAGCTGGCTTCATAAGGCAACTTACGGGCCAGGGACAGTATTTTCTTGTGACTGGAGGTCAGTTTCAGCCTGGAGGACAGGAGATTCATGAGCAACCTGATACTCAGAACACAAGATTTCCATTGATTGTCTCTGCAGAGCACCTGGGGACATGGCACCAAATTATAGTGACCCCACCAGTCAGACTCAGGGGATATCCAGAGACCCTGGGCAGCATGGTCCACCTGGGCTGGTAGAGCTGGGAGTCCCTGAGGACAAAACAAGGGGGAGGAGAAGGTGAGTCCAGGAGTTGAGGAAACTGCCTTTGGAGCTAGAGAGAAGGGTTCCAGTCCCAGCTGCCCCCTTCGTCAGCTGACAACTGTGGATATGCCACCGCCTCTCCACCAGCCTCTATTTTCTCATCTGTGGAATGGGGATAATGGTACGTACTCCATAGAATTGTTCAAGGATTAACTGAGATGATAGGATTCAAGTGTTTTACATCAGACTTAGCACAAATTGCCCACATCAGATTAGATATTATCACTAGCAGTAAAAGGAAGAAATGAGATTTGCTGTAGTTCCCCCCTTATCCTTGGGGAGTATGTTCCAAGACCCCCACTGGATGCCTGAAACGGCAGATAGGACTGAACCCTATATACACTATGATTTTTCCTATACGTACATTTTTCCTGTACATACATACTTATGATAAAGTTGAATTTATAATCTCAGCAATAGATTAACAACAATAACTATCATAAAATAGAAGAATCATAACAATATACTGTAATACAAATTCTGTGAATGTGTTCTCTCTCTCTCTTTTCCTCTCCCTCTTGCAAAATAATGTAGTATGTTTGACCGCAGTTGACCGCAGGTAACTGAAACCACAGAAAGCGTAGCTGTGAGTAAGGGAGGGCTCCTGTGTTCAGAAGCTATTGTGTGCCAGGCACTGCGCCATCTTTCATAGACATTTCATGTCATCCTAGAAACAACCGATTTGAAAGATGAGGAAATTGAGGCTCAGATGAGTGTGAAGGGGTCTATTCTATTTTTTTTTTTGAGACAGAGTCTCACTCTGTCACCAGGCTGGAGTGCAGTGGCGTGATCTCGGCTTACTGCAGTCTCCACCTCCTGGGTTCAAGTGATTCTGCTGCCTCAGCCTCCCGAGTAGCTGGGACTACAGGTGCATGCCACCACGCCCAGCTAATTTTTTGTATTTTAGCAGGGATGGGGTTTCACCATGTTGGCCAGGATGGTATCGATCTTCTGACTCGTGATCCGACCGCCTTGGCCTCCCAAAGTGCTGGGATTACAGGCGTGAGGCACTGCGCCTGGCCTGAAGAGGTCTATTCTATCAGGAGCCCAGGTGTTAAGCCAGATATGTCGGGCCCCTCCTATGATGCTACACAGCATCCCCTGACCTCCTGTGCAGGGCGTTGCTCAGTAGGCCAGGTGATGGGAGGCAGGATCCAGAGACAAAGGCGAAAGAGGCAGTGTGAGGAGACCCTGTAGTCTGGAGACCCGGCAGAGACGCCTGATCTGGGACTGATGCCATGCGTCTCCACCTGGGCTGCCTCCACTGGGGGAGGCAAGGAGGCCTTGTCTCAGGGGCTTCCCAGAGTCAGGGGTGCATTGCAGATCTCCATGCGAGAGGCTCCTGAGGGGCAGACGTTGAGGGCATCACAGTCTCAACCTACTGGAAGTCAGGTAGGCTGGTGTGCAACCTCAGCTCTGGCATACTCGGCATGACCTGGGACAAGCCACATCAGCCCTCTGAGCCCTGGGTTCCTGACAGAGGAAACAAAGAACATGCTATGCAGAGTTGCCATGGTGATTAAATAAGCGAATGCAAAAGAGGCTGGCGCAGGTTGGTTCCCCTGCTTGTATGCAGGGGTTTATGGGGGTACAGTGGGGGGCACTCAGTATCAACACCTGCAGGGGAAGAGAAATAAGCAGGATGGGGCAGAAGAAGCAGTTGGGGTGTGATTCAGGCTCAACAGGGGTCTCAGCTGATCAAGCGGGGGCAGCTTTGGGGCCGAGAATGCTCTTCAAAGTCATCCTGCCTAGAGGTAAGGAGGTTGGGACGGTGTGCCCCCTGCATCGACTAGTCACCAGAAGGAGGTTTGACCTTGGTCAAGGCAGCTCTTTCCAGCTGAGGGCAGTCACCTGCCGGGAGCAGGGCTCAGCTGGGAGCTGTCAGCACTCCCAGTAGCTGGGGTGATATCCGGGCAATGCACCAGAGCACCCAGCAAAGAGCCACTTGACACCTGGCTGGGGACAAGCACATCAGTTGCCTTTTCCTCTGCCAGGGAGCCTGCCATGCAGCCACCAAGGGCAGGCAAGGGTGAAAAGGGACGGCTTCCAGGTGGGTAAGAAGCCAGGCTAGGGGAGAAGGTGTGATGGATGGCAGCAGACAATTCCACCCTGCCAGTGTTTAATGGGGCTAAGGTCTTAGGTGAGCCCTTTGCGTGCTGGTAATGGTGGTGGGGGTGGTGTGCTATGTCCCCTGAATGATACAGCTGGCAGCATCTGGGCGAGTGAGGCAGGAGGATGGAGGAGAAACCGCAGCGCCACGTTCCTGCGGCCCCTGCCTTGCCTTGCCTGTCACCCCGCAGGGCTGTGCCTTACAGCCGGCGCTCGACCCTGGAAAAAATTGACTGCCTGTTTCTGCCTGACTGCTCGAGAGTTACAGGCTGCAGGGGCGGGAGGAGGAGGCGTGAGGGCGGGCGGGCGGCTGCCTCCTCATCAGGATGGATTTTTCTGCTTCTCTGCTTGTAGGAAGAGCAGGAACAGGATACGGGAGGCTGCTCAAGGAGTAATCAGTGTGAGGGGCGAGGGCATGTCAGGGGCTGGTTTTGTGATGGAGAGAAGAGAAAGGGAGGGGGAGTTAGGGCAGAGAAGCCTCAGGGAAGGCTGAGACCTTGGGGGACCTCAGGGAAAGTGGAACCAGGGGTTCCTCCAGCTGTATGTATGTGCATACTCTCCTTTCCTCCCTTCTTTCCTCCCTCCATCTCTCCCTCTCTCCCTTCCTTCCTTGTTTCCTTCCTTACCTCCTTTCCTCCCTCTTTTCTTCCTTCTCTCCTTCCTCCCTTCCTTCTGTTTATCCATCTGTCACCCACCCATCCACCCACCAACACATCTTCCTTTCCCTGCCTCTCTCCCTCCCTCCCTCCATCCATCCATCCATCCAACCATCCATCCATCCAACCATCTGTTAACTTATTTATTCACACACTTCCACACCCATTCTTTCTCTCTTCTTTCCTAACACTCATTTGCCCAGCACACATTTCTCGGGCACTGCCCCATCCCTGGGCTGGTACTGGGTGCTAGTGATGACCAGGTACCAGGTCCTGCCCTCATGGGTTTCACAGTATGATGGGAGAGGAGATGGATCAGCAGAAAGAGGACTGCATTCTTGGTGGGTAAGAGTTCTTAGGGAGAACCCAAGGTGTGTTGGAATGTTGGAGACACTTGAGGATTGAGGGGGTCAGAGAGGGCTTCCTGGAGGAGGAAGCACTGGGAGTCAGCCTGGAAAAGGGATGGAGGCGTGGAGGAGCAGTGTCTGTGGCCTTAGGAGTATTTGTGTGGCTGGTGGCTGGCGTGCAGAGCAGTGATGAGCAGGGAGTGGGAAGAGGTTTTTCTATATCTGGAGAAATGAGTATGATCTGGATTACCCAAACCCAAGACCTTGGGTTAAAGAATTTGGGCTTTACTTTGTATTAAGTAGGGCTGTTCTTACTTAAGCAATGGAACCCCTTTTCACATGAAATCTTATGTGGAATTCCAAACTGCAAAAAACAGAGATAAAAGTGGAGCTGATACAAAAATTAGCCAGGCATGGTGGCACACCTGTAGTCCCAGCTACTTGGGAGGCTGAGGCAGAAGAATCGCTAGAACCTGGGAGGCAGAGGTTGCAGTGAGCCATGATCGCGCCACTGCACTCCAGCCTGGGTGCAGAGAGAGACTCCATCTCAAAAAAAAAAAAAAAAAAAAAAAAAGTGGAGCTGATCTGTTTAAAGCAGAGGGAGATTCCAGAATATTTCCCACTTGAATCTTCTCTTACCTACTTCCCACCATGGAGCCACAGAAAACATGGGCACACAACCTCAGGGTTCTATGGAACCCAGTTTAAAAATCACAGAAAAGTTATGTGGATCCTCCTCTGTACTTTGATGAGACCAACATACTGCAGCTTCCACCTCTTGCATGACAAAGAATCAGACTTTGGGGGAAAAGTAAAAGCTGCTTTTCCTCCAAGTTAGGGCCATGCCCCAGGTCCTTAGGGAGATGCACAAGATCCTCCAGAATGTTCTACATCCCCAGGCTCATCTCCACCACTTTCAGCTTCCACTTTCATTTCACGGTTTCATGAGTGTCCAGGTTGCCTCTATGTGGAGCTGCTCCCCACCACTAGCTGTGCCTCGCCCACTCCCCATCTCTGGAGTCTCACCTTAGAGTCCTCTCCACCAGCAAATCACTCTCGGCCTCCTCCCAACTTGGGTGTTTCCCCTGTTGCCCCAAGACCAGCTCTGAGAGCTGAGGTCAGGCCCCACCCAGCATGTAGTAGGTGCTCAATACGTGTTTGTTGAATGTTTCAGCCAACAAACCAAGAAAGGCATACATAAAAAATGTGGACATGCAAGTTCATGAACATCCATCTTCATTCTCCTGGGATCAGTAAGTTCACATGAGGTGAGTAGGGAGGGGGCAGGGAGGATGGAGGGGTGGCAGGGCACCATCCTCAGAACAGCTCCAGCACACAGTAGGTGCTCAGAGAGTGTGGATTTAGAGAAAACTGTGAGCCTAGCCATGTATCCAGGAGGTTCTATAGAAGTAACACTGAGCAGGATTTGGAGGCCTGAAAAAATGTTCATCAGCAGTCCAAAAATGTCCCTTAAACATCAGGGCACATTGCCACCTGGCCCAACTTTGCCTAGCACACTGAAGAAGACGGTGTAGGACATTTTCTGAATGTGCACCCTCATTCCAACTGTTTACATCATTAATTCATATGGCCCAATTTACATCTGCACACCAACTCAATACTTTTTATGATGCAATTACTACTCAGAGATGAATTTTTTATGAGTTTCCTTTTAATGTCTCCAGGGCCTTTTATTCTGAAGAAAACCTCCTTGTAGAAGATGGCTAATCTTTCTTACAGTGAAGATTGAAAGCCTTCTTGTTCTCCCAGGCACAACCTAAATGACACTTCTTCCAGGAAGCCTTTGCTGGCCTGGATGAATGGGGAGGTAGAGCTCCCTGTGTGATGGGCAGCAAAGTAGGTTGGTGGTTAAGAGAACAAAAAGTGGGGTCAAAATAACCTTGTTTCAGATTCTCACTCCAGCACTTAGTAGCTGTGCAAACTTGAATAAGTAACTCAACTTCTCTGAGCTCCAGAAACTTCATCTCAGCATAGGGTTCAATAGCCTCTCTCCTAGACTTGCCTTTAGAATGAGTGAGATCTTACAGGCTAAGTACTTGGCACAGACTTAGCACTCATGAAATATCCACTACTATTAATATAACACACTAGTACAACACAGCAGCTGGCAGTCATCCACACAGATAGGTTCACCTTTTTGGCCTCCATAATTCATTTGGTGGTTATGGGGATAAAGGTGCAGGTGCTCACCCTCCCCCAGAGAGATACAAAGCATGTCTTAGGAGTTTAATGTCCACAAGATTTGGTATACATCAAATTGTCTTTCTTTCTTTTTTCTTGATCATCACAGTGTTGATCAGGTCTGTCTACCGAATCAGGAAGGGGAAGCAGCAGGGGAAAAGGTAGAGGGAGCCCTGGGGAAGCAGTTTGCCCTGGGATGAGGTGGTGAAGGCAGCCTGGATTTGGACTCTGCTTCCTAGAGTTTCTGAGGTCTTGGGCTGGGAGGTGCCTTCTTTCCATTTTACAGATGTAACACTTTAGGTCCACAAAGGGGAGGGAAGGGGCTAAGGTCCTATTGCTCCTCCCAGTGCCTGGAATAACCCATTTTTAGGGAAGCTTCCTCTGAATGTCTAAGACACCCTGGATTTCCTTTTCAAAACACTCTCCCAACTTCTCGTAAAGGCTTTTTCTTTTTCTTTTATCCTCACACTTTATAATTATCTATCTTTCTCTATTTTCCTTCTTTCTTTCTCTCTCATCTATCTACCTTTATCTTCTTATTTTTTATTTGACAAATAAAAATTATACACATTTATGGTGTATAACACTGTATTTTGAAATATGTATACCCTATGGAATGGCCATACCAAGCTAATTAGCATATGTATTACTGCACATACTTAACATTTATTTGTAGTGAGAACACTTCAAATCTATTTTCTTAGCAATTCTCAAGTACACAATACATTGTTATTAACTATAGTCACCCATGCTGTATAATAGATGCCTTGAATTTATTCCTCCTAACTGAAATTTTGTATTCTTTGACCAACATCTCTAAAATTTCCTTGCCATATTATTGATAAAACATTACACATTCCAAAAACAAAACATTCAAAATAAAACATTCAAACAGCACAAAAACTCTCTCACCTCCTTGAACCCTAGTACCCCAGCTTTCTCACTGAGACACCAACTTTTCCCAATTTCCTGCAGATCCTTCCAGAGACCTTCTCTGCAAGAACCAATATATCAAAGCCTATCCAAGGCTCTTGTTTTGTACAAATGGACACGAAGTGCAGTCATTGCCTATGCCTTCATTTTTCTCACTTAGGTGTTTTTCTGTCACCTTATAGCGATCTGCTTCATTTAAGGGCCACATGGCATCTCATGCTAGAATAAGCCAAATTGCATTTAATCAATCTATCAATGGACGTTTTGGTTGCTCCCAAATCTTCATCTATTACTACATTTTTAATATCTGCCTTTCCCACCTGACTGTAGACTTTATGAGGATAGTGCAGTCTGTGTCTATTTTATTTCTGTCTCTTCAAAGTATAGTATGGGGTGTCTGAAACATGGTAGGTGCTCAATAAATAGTCCTTAGATGGATGGATAAAAGGATGGATAGATGGATAGATGGATGGATGGATAGATGGATGGATGATGGATGGATGGATGGATGGATGATAAATAGATGGATCGGTTAGTTGTAGAACCTGGACTAAGTCTCTGATTCTCCTACCCCACTCTCTTGTGGCCTGAGGAACCCAGCTCTTTGGCAGTCTCACCCAAGGAAGCACACAATACAGAGTCCCCGTCTTCAGGCAGAGCCAACTGTGGAGACGAGCACATGCTGTCCCGCTGTGCTCACAGCTCCATGAGCAATAGCAGGCTCCCAACCAAAGCTCTCCCTTGGACGCTCACAGATAGCAGCGGCTTCCCAAGGCCTGCTGGGTGGAGTTGCACCACGTTATGGAAACTTCTATTTCTGCTTTATAAAAACAAAGTAAGGAAAGGAAACCTGGCTCGGCAAGAGACACATGCTGGCCCCGTGAGTCATCCTTCTCCAAGCAAGACCAGCAAATCCTCCCAAGACTGGGACCTTCACTGAGTCTTTGGCCAACATGCTTATGTTTCTCCCTCCAGAACCCCAGAGCCCTGTATACATGGGAGTTGCAAACTCAAGTGCCCCCCAGGAGACTGGCCAGAAATGCACAATAAAAAGTGAGGCCAACACCGGGCAAAATGAAGGACACTTTTCTCTTCTACACCAGCAATCTGGTTTTGTTTTGTTTTTTTTAATGTGAAATCTCTCAACTTTTAAATTCCAGAGACCAATGAAGGTATTTTTTTAAATGCTACATAGGCTAAGTCAACTTACAGAGGGCTGGCTTTGGTCAGAGGGCCACCTGTGTGAGCCTCTGTTGGATGCCCTGTTGGATGTTGGATGTGAGAGTCAGCAACACTGGAAATTATTTACATTTTCACCTTCTCTGTGGACTGGGACTCTCTCTGTGCAATTCTGTATCTCTGAGACCCTGCAGAGTGGGAAAATAAAGCAATTGTTGTGTGCTTTTTCTGCTTTTAATTAATGCATTGATTTTACAGATACGTATTGATCATTCCATGTATATGCTAGTCTAGGTGACGTCCGCTTTGCATCTCTTTTCTATCTTTTCTATCTATCTTCTTTCTGCATCTGCTGCATCCTAGTGGTTATAAGCTTAAGCTCTAGTTTCAAATTGCCTGGGTTCAAATCCTGGCTCTGTCACTTACTAGCTAAGTGACCTTGGACTTGGGATTCAGCTTTTTTCCCAAGCCTCAGTTTGCTCGCTTATGAAATAGGGGTCATTATAGTCTCTCTCACTGTGAGAACTAAATGAACTGATGTCAGGAAATGTTTAGAATACCCCCTGGCTCCTGTCCAGCTGTTGATCATCACCCATTTGCCACATTCTTGTTAAATGCCCTTTATGGGTTAAGCTTGTTCTTGGCATTAAGGTTTCTGCTATAAGCAAAGCGGGGCCCACTCCCACAAAGACTTTCTTACTAAATTCTCAAAGTAGCCCCATTTTACAGATGCAAAAACTGCGGCTCAGGGAGGGAAAGTGACTCTCCTGAGGTCACACAGCTGGTCAGTGTCTGAGATGGGATTCCAATCAAGTACATCTGTCCTTCCTACAAGAACCCATGCTTCTTCTGGGTGCAGAGAGATGGAAAGCATCCCTCTTTTCCCAAGACTTCCCTTGACAGGCAAGGAGTTGGCCTCCATTTCTGCAAGAGTCCCTCAGACAGCTCTGATCATTTTCAAGTGGACCCAAAAAGAGAAGGGTTGGCATGCGCTCATGATCCCAAGCCTGGGAGCTTGGCACAGCACAGGCCCTTCTTACTGGGCATGGAACCAAAATTCTTAGAAGCTTCTGACTTGTTTTCTCCTTTGGATGAAGGCATAGTGCATCTTCGCTGTGTGCCTCCATGCATGCCTCGTAACAGAGAATGGCCACACACATAGGGAGTCCACAGCTGAGGGTCATGTACCTTACCTTCCTGAGCCCCAGCCCTCTGCAGGGTGCTGTCTTGCCACCTTTCCAGGAACCGTGACCTCTGGGTTAGTTGGCGGCCAACATTGACTGAGCAGTTAATGCAAGTCAGACTCTGTTCAAAGAACTTTACATTAACAGACTCAGTCTGCACAATCATCCCCAGAGAGGTAGATGCTATGGTACTTCCATTTTACAGATGAGAACACTGAGGCCCAAAAAGCAGAAGTAACTTGCTTAAGGTCACGATGCAACTCAATGTTAGATACAGCCAAATGTCAAAATATGAGTTCTCAGAGGTCTCTGGGGTAGAGAATGGTCTTTCTTGCTGGTGGCACTTTTATGATGTGCCTCAATATGTCTGGGACAGAGCGGCATTCAATTAACCCAGCTCCATCCACCCATCTGTCCACACACTTATGAGTCGTATGATCGTGGATTCATCAATTCACCTTTGGGACACTCACTTCTAAACTGCAGGTCAAAGTGCCAGTACTCATCCTTGCAGGAACGAGGACCAGAACACCTGAATGGGTAGTTACCTACTTTGGGAAAGTGACATGCTGGGTAGGCAGAAGGAGGTGTTCACACCAGTATCCCTCATCTCCATCAGGCTTGGCTCTGAGCCCAGGTCAGGCTTGAGCACAGCCAACCAGTGACTCATCCTTGCTGGGGGCATAGTCTGCTGTTGTGTTAGAGAAGCTAGACCACAATGATTAATTCAAGCATGATAAGAACGTCTGGGCTCTGACCATCTGCTACTGTGTGACCTGGGGTAAGTCCCTTCTCCTTTCCGGGCCTCAGCATCTCCAGGTACTTAGACCCCATGAACTCTAGGAACCTTTTGGGCTCAGACAATTGATGGAAAATTGCAAAGCCTCCAAGGGGGTCTCCCTCAACTAGTTCCTCTTTGCCCCCATGTCTGGAAATCTAGTGGCAAAAAAGCTTGCTCTCCTAACTAATTTGTATCCACCTCTGGCACAAAGAAACCTCAGGACTAGTTTTCTGTTCCCACAATTAATAATATTATTGTTGTCGTTGTTAATATTCACTGCATTAACTGAACTCAATGTGCTGAATCTTTTATACCCATTGCCCCTTTGAATCCTCAAACTAATCTTTCGGGCTAGATACTATGATCCCTTTTGCTTAACAGATGAGGAAAGCGAAGCTCCGAGGACTTGATTAAGTACCTCAAGGTCATTCTCAGTGCCAGGATCAGAAGCTGCAATTTGAACTGGGGAACTCTGGTCTAGCCTTTCGGCTCTCAGCCATGAGACGGCACACCCAGCCCTGCAGATCAGAAAACAAACTCGCCCTTCCTTGCCTGAAAAGGCTCCCTCACCTTGGCCACCTGGCATGAAAACATTCTGAATCCAGACTGCCAAGAAAGAAGAATCAAGAAAAAAGGAAGAAAAGAAAAAAGAAGAACACTTTGTTCCTTGAACTGTTCTCCACAAGAATAGTCTCCGCCAGGTACATTACTTAACTGCGGAGGTGACCCCCGACACCCCCCCCCACCCCGGCTGCCTCGAGCTCCCTTGGCAGCTGGGTAGTCACATGATGCCCAGACAGCCCTGGCTGCTATTCAAGCATGTCCGTGTGAAGCAGCTCCAGCGAGCATCGCTCCCAGATGGGGAAGGCGGGGGCCCGAGTCAGCCTTGGACAAGACCCCTCAGCCCCGCGCCAGAGAAGCCCCTGTCAGTGCCCACTGCCCTTTCAAAGACACTGCACACTGGGCCTGCTCCCTGCACCCTTGCCCAGGAAGCAGCAGCGCAGGCCAGTTGAAACGGTGGCCACAAGGTAGCATCGCTGAGGAGCTTCTGTTCATCGGGGTTCAGCCTGGTCTCCCGGTTTCACTCACTCATTCATTAAGTCACTCACTCATTTGTTCATTCAATCACTCATTCATTCATGCATTCATTCATTCATTCACTCAGTCACTTATTCACTCATTTATTCCTTCATTTACTCCAAACTTCACTCATTCACTCACCCAATTATTCATGCATTCCTTCACTCACTCACTAATACATTCACCAATTACTTCACTTACTCTTTCATTTATCCATTCATTCAATCATGTATTAGTCCATTTTCATGCTGCTGATAAAGACATGCCTGAGACTGGGTAATTTATAAAGAAAAAGGAGTTTAATGGGCTCTCAGTTCCACGTGACTAGGGAGACCTCATAATCATGGAAGAAGGCAAAAGGCACGTTTTACATGGTGGCAGGCAAGAAAGAGTGACAGCCAAGTGAAAGGGAAAACCCCTTATAAAACCGTCAGCTCCCATGAGACTTATTCACTACCATGAGCATAGCATGGAGGAAACCACTCCCATGATTCCATTATCTCCCACTGGGTCCCTCCTATGTCACATGGGAATTGTGGGAGCTACAATTCAAGATGAGATTTGTGTGGGGACACAGTCAAATCATATCAATTTGAACACAATATACCATCCACTCTTCTCTGTACTGGGGACATAACAGTGAGCAAAATAGATGAGATCTTTTTGGAGCCTCAGTGTAGCAGGGTAGATAACCATTAAATGATAAACAATTATTCAATTGCAAACATGCTAAGTTTTGGAAAGGAAGAATAAAGCATATGATCATATATAATAGGGGCCCAGCCTTTTCAGACACCCAATTATAAAAGCATAGCTCACTCCCTTTCACTCCCCGTATTGCAAAGCAGATATCTACAAGCACTTAGAATCATGAAGGCCTAAAAATATGTCAGTGTTGGAAGAAATGATTATCTGGCTCTTTGTGGCAAAAGGCAGTGACATGGTATGGTCAAGGGCTCAGACCTTTGAGTTGATTTCTGGGTTTGAATCCAGCTCTGCTATCAACTGCATGCCCTTGAGTGAGCTATTGAAACAACTGGACTTGGTAGAGTGAGAACAGAGTACTAGAGCTGTGGAGGAAGATTAAATGAGGGCCCTATGCAAATCACTTAGCATGGGCCTGCCCCTGGGCAGCAAACAGTGCATGCTACCCTCGATCACACTCTACTTTCATTGAGCATTGGAGGAGGGAACCACATGCCCTAGGATGATCCAGTAGGAGCCTGCACTTGAACCCAGGCCTCTGGGCTCCCAGTCCAGTGCTTGTTCCAAGCACAGAGGAACCTTTGATATACAATGGAAGAACCGCCATTCTCCTGTCTCCACCTGCCGTTCACCAGCCTCTGTCATAAATGTCCGAGTATCCTCACCCAAGATCAAGTCCTGACATCCAAGTGTCCCCCACCCCAGGTGGCTGCATAGCCATCTTCTGGGGCATCTTGGTTGGTGGGAGGGGAGAGAGGAGAAGGCATCCAACACACAGCTTCTATTTGCCATGTCAGGAGCAGTAACTTCTCCTAATTATTTCCTGGCTCCTGGATTCATTAGCCACCCCAGTATTAACTCAGATCACTGCATTTATCCCCATCTGTCCTAGATTCGTCACCAAGACACTGACGACGCTAATGTGGTGGTTTTAGCAATGAAGGAGCACTGCAGAGTTCAAATTGTTGTTCAGAAGGGGGAAGGGCTCTAGCAATTTTTGGTTTAGAACAAGCAATGAGAGTCCCCCACCAAACACACACACACCGCCCCCAAGCCCCCAATACCCCAAACCAGGCAGCCCAACAGCCCACAGGCAGATAACCTTCTGCCCTGGCCTCAGCATCAGAGAAATTCCTTTTAAATGACTCCACAGACTTCCCCACCCACTGAGTTCCCCTCTTTGGCTAACAGATGGGCTCAGCTAACCATTCCCAGCTTTCCGATAAAGCAGTGTCAGGCAGTGAGGCCCCCTCGGAAAGGCATGCTTGGATAATAAATTCCAAGGCACCCCTGCCATCTGCAGGCTGCCAATCACGGGGGCCCTGGGCACACTAGGGCTCCCAGCCTGCTGCTGGTAGGGAGCTGGGGTGGGACCTCTGCATGTGGGGAGGCAGCCTGCCCCTGCCACCCCATCCTGCTCAGCCTGTGACCTGTCCCAGCTGAAACGGTAGGGGACAGTCCTGCTGCGACCCCTCTGTCTACTCACAACCCTCCCTGTCATGCAAGAACCAGCACACAGGCAGCACTGTAATGCAGGCAATAATCGTGAACCGCAAAGGCCGATAGTCAGATCTGCTGCCACATTTTGACTCAGTCACATTCCAGTGCTTGACCTCAGGCCAGTGGCTTCCCCATAAGAGCCTCGGTTTCCCTATCTGTAAAATGACAGTTAAAGACACTCCCTCCCTGGTAGATTTTGTGTGAAGATGTAAGCAAAATGCATGGCACAATGCTTGGCCCATGGATATAAGTGGCAGCTGTCATTATCACCATCATCATTATTGTTAATGTTATTCGTGTGGTTGTTATCATTTAAAATACCAATTAGGTGCATGGTGGTGCACTCCTGTAGTTCCAGTGACTCAGGAGGCTCAGGCGGGAGGATGATGTCAGCCCTAGGAGTTCAAGACTGCAGTGTGCTGTGATCGATCGTGCCACTGCACTCCAGATTGGGTGAAGGAGCAAGACCCAGTATCTAAAAAATAATAAAGTGAAATAAAAGGGCAGTTAGCCTGAAAAATTGACTTTATGATACTTGCTGCATATGATACTTATCTTGGAGGTGTGATAAAATGTATGAGCTGTCTTAACCCAGCACAGAATGAGCCTTCAGGAAATGTTCATTGCCCCTGTCAATCTCAAATTCTTTCATCTATTCATTCATTCATACAAGAGACATTCACTAAACATTGTGCCAGCCCTTGGGTTAGACCTGAAGAGAGAAAGAACAACCAAAAAAAAAAAAAAAAAAAGCAATTTTTACCTATAAATCACTCACAGTCAAGGGAGCAAATAAAGCAGTCCCTGCAAAGACACAGGTTTCCACAGTGTTAGAGTGTGTTTGGAAAGAGGCCAGGCTTCCCAGATCACCTCTCCCTCTATCTCCCAAATAATAATGGAGGCTATTTGTACCACATTGCTTAAACTCCTTCTGATTGCTGAGGTTTCCTGAGGTCAGGGATGTGCAATGTGCAGTATGCGTACTGTTGTCTCCCCTCCTGGGCCAAGGCAGACATCACTAATCAATCACAGCTGTCTTTCTCATTGAAGGAAGAAGACAGGACTCAGTCACTAGGAAGATTCCTTCCTCCTGGAAGTCACAGTCAGCTGATAAGAGCTGGCACCCAACTTCTAAGCAGATATCATCCCAGGCTTAGATTAGGGTTTAGACATGTCCAGCTATGTCTGGCCCACAGCTTATTTTTGTAAATAAAGTTTTATTGAAACACAGTCACACCCATTTCTTTACATATTGTCTATGGCTGCTTTTGCACTACTTGGGTATAGGGTGAATAGCTTTGACAAAGACCATATGTCCCGCAAAAGACAAAGTATTGAAAAAAAACAGTATTTGAAAAAAAACAGTATTTGAAAAAAAACAGTTGTCTTTGCTGCAGAGGGTTTACTGTAAGAACTTGCAGTAAAGTGTGATGAGGCATCGTGAACTGAAACTGTTAGCATCTCGCCCATATTCTGTCCACTCTTATACTCAAGCCTGCTTACTGTGTGCACCTGTGACTCCCCGCTTCTAGATGTTGTTCTGGCCTTGGGAACCTGCTCATCTGTGCAGCGGGCAGGTTGGAAGCAGCAGTGAGTTATTGCCCCTGAAAGCAGTCCACAACCAAGACAACGTTGAGGTGGGTAAACACCCCAGCCCCTGGACTCTCAGGTGAGAGAACTCCAAGGTGGGTCACACTGCCTTCTGGAGGCTCCCAGCAGGACAAAACTCTACTTACTCACCATAGATAATAAAATTCCACCTCTCACTCTTAAGATAGTCTTTCCTAGGAATCCTTGCCTCAGAGTTGGCTTCTGAGAGAACCAGACAAAGAAGCTGTTGTTTCTCTCTCTGCCCCAGCTCTTCCAAGTCTAGAATGTGCTATGTGTTTTCAGGGGACTGAATCAGTGACTCATCCCACTGGGATGTTGCAATAGCTGTGGTGACCATGTCTCCGTGTGCATCTCACACGCAGACTTCCTGAGAGAGGGATGCATTGATTATGCCACTTGTCACCAGCTGATGTAGCAGGATTTTGTGCCAAACCATCAGAGAAGGAGTTTCCATCTCTTGCTCCAGCCTCCCGGTGGCTGCAACTGCACAGGTTTCTGACAGTGAAGCTCTTAGTCTTGTCCACAAAAGCAGGTTCCCATCCTGAAATGCCCTACTTCCCTGCTCTAGGCAGACATCATGAATCAACCACAGCCTAACTTCCTCTTGCATCTTTTTCAGTAAAGCACTCCAGGCAGGTGCTATCAGTGGATGGGGACTGGCACAGAAGATTAAACATATTCTATGGGGGAATGCCTAGGACAGAAGGCTGCATGAAAGGTATCACAATAGGAAGTACGGCATGAAATAGTTCTTCAAAAGAGAAACAAAACAGGCAAGTACAAATGATAAATGTAGGAAAGTGACATCTCACAGTCATGTGTGTGAGTGTGTGTGAGGGAGGGAGGGAGGGAAAGAGAAAGAGAGAGAAAGAGAGAGAAAGAGAGAGAGAGAAATTGCAATTGTTTTTGTTTTTCTGCTTTGTTTTATCTCTACACTGAGTGTCTACTTACTTGATGCATGTTCACATTATGTGCCAGGCCCTGTGTTAGGGGTACAATGACAATCAGGACAAACATGTAATTGCCTAATGGAAAAGATAACTACAACTCAATGTGGTAAGGCAAAGGCAGAATCTGTGGGAATCTTCACAGATTGGGTCACAGAGCACCTGAGTTTCTTCTTTATGACAATGAGAATCACAATTAGACAACTAGAATCACAACTAGAATGCTGCAGTTATTTGTGAGACTGTGTGCTACGCCTCCTTCTCACTCTTTCCCGCTCTTTCTCACTTAGACTACAAACTCCCAGAGGGTAGTCATTGCATCTTTTTTGTTTCTTGCCCCATACACTGGGCCTAGATCTGTGCCTGGCACAGGGTAGGTGCGCATAATCAGTCCCTCTGGCTTCATTAAAACGTGGAGCTGGGGGCCGGGTGTGGTGGCTCATGCCTGTAATCCCAGCACTTTGGGAGGCCGAGGTGGGCGGATCACGAGATCAGGAGATAGAGACCATCCTGGTTAACACAGTGAAACCCTGTCTGTACCAAAAAAACAAAAAAATTAGCCAGGTGTGGTGGTGGGTGCCTGTAGTCCCAGCTACTCGGAGGCTGAGGCAGGAGAATGGCGCGAACCTGGGAGGCAGAGCTTGCAGTGAGCTGAGATTGCGCCACTGCACTCCAGCCTGGGTGACAGAGCAAGACTCTGTCTCAAAAAAAAAAAAAAAAAAAAAAGTGGGGCTGGGTGCTGTGGCTCACACCTGTAATCCCAGCACTTTGGGAGGCCGAGGCGGGTGGATCACCTGAGGTCAGGAGTTCAAGACCAAACTGACCAACATGGCAAAACCCTGTCTCCACTAAAATACAAAAGTTAGCTGGGAGTGGTGGCATGCGCCTGTAATCCCAGCTACCCAGGAGCCTGAAACAGGAGAATCGCTTGAACCTGGGGGCAGAGGCTGCAGTGAGGCAAGATTGCGCCACTGCACTCCAGCCTGGGCGACAGAGCAAGACTCCATCTCAAAAAAAAAAAAAAAAAAAGTGGGAGAGCAGGTATGGTGAGAGTAGACTCTGATGACTCTGATGAAAGATGAAGGTGGAGGGGGCAGGTCGTGTAAACCATATGAAGGAGTTTCAATATAACAAAATGAAAGGAAAACAACAAAAAGTTTAGTCTTTATAAATAAACACAAAATGAACCCCTATACTAGTACCCAGTTATTAACAACCCTGTTCTGAACAGAGTTTAATTTTCAGTTCACACATAGGCTCAGGTCTCTGAGATCTTTAGTTGAGAGCACAGGCATCAGCAACTGGGACTTAGGCTATTGATGGACAGGTTTGTGCTCCTGGAGTGTCAATATATAACACGCAATTTGTCTTTCAGCCACAGGGTCACCTTGATTGCTCTTCTTTCAGTTAGGGGAAAGTATTTTCTACACACTGAGGTGTTAGATCCCCAGAGTTCCAGAGGCAGCCAGTGGAGAGACAAAGCATAACTTTCTACTTTCTGCCTTTGATGCATAGGTTACTGAGCCCCTTGGAACCTCAGTTTTCTCCTCTGTACAGTGGGGCCAATAATGATGACTTGCCCAGAGCAATTGTGAAGAGTCCAGTGTCTGACACATACTAAGCACGCATTATCAAAGGCTGTGCTCATGAGGGAGATGATGATGGTGAAGACGATGATAAGATATTGGAGCAGGCAGAGGCCCAGTTTTGCAGAGGAGGAGGAAAACTGAGGCCTAGAGGTTGGAAGTGACTGGACCAAGTTCACCTGAGGAATCACTTACAGAGCTAGAATCCAAGGGAAGATCATAAAAGCCAATTCATATGCTCCTTCCTCTTGAACTGCAATTCCCAAACTGTGTGTCAAGGCACCCTGGGGTGCCTGAGCAGACTCACAGGAATATTTCAAGATATTATAAATTGTCAGGGTAAACATGGCGATATTGGACATCTGTTAAATACCATGAGAATGACTAGCTTGAGGTCATTCACAATTCCAGCATTAGATCACCCAACATTCCCTTTGATGATGTCATATCTTCGTGACCCTGGGTTTTTGGTGGCTGCTGTGATAAAAAGCAAGAACTATGCCAAAGTCAATTGTGGAACAGGAAATGAGGGTGACAAAGTCCGATCTGATTTCAAGGTTTCAGAAGCTGTGCAGTGCCCAACCGGTGCACACATTTCAATAGGAAGTGATTGTGCTTACTTAAGAAGGAAATAAAAATATTATTCTTTGATTAACTTACGTGTACTATTTTTTTCCAAATGGCTGCTAAGTTGTTAGGATGTAAGTGCTTATTACGTTGTTTGCACCTGAAGACCCAATAAGCAGGACTGGCAGAACCATTAAGGATTTATTTTGCTGAAATAATTCCTGAACACTAAGGGTGCCATGTACTGGGAAAGTTTGGGAACTTCTGCTCCATATACTAGGCACCCCCTCTCTGTCTGGGAAGGAGGCAGGAAGCTCTGAGCCTCCAGCCAAGACCGAGGCATGTGGGAGAATGGTTAAATGCCTTGCAAACAAGAGGGACAGGAACAGTAAACCTGATTTCTCAGTTGCTGCCAAGTCATTGTTTATTTAGAAACAGCAGTGTGGGCACATCAGAAACCATGTCCTCCTGGTTGCTCAGCAAGATGGGCAACTTTTTCATTCAGCTAACATACAACTGACATTTACTCTATGTCTGCACTGTCTTGGTACAGTGGTAAATGAGGCAGTCTCTGTCTTCAAAGGTAGGAGAGGAGGAAGGATGGGAAGTTATATGGTTTGGCTGTGTCCCCACCTAAATCTCATCTTGAATTATAGCTCCCATAATTCCCACATGTTGTGGGAGGTAATTGAATCATGGGGACGGGTCTTTCCCATGCCTTTCTCATGGTAGTGAATAAGTCTCATGAGATCTGATGGTTTTTTGAAGAGAAATTCCCCTGCACATGCTCTCTTGCCTGCTGCCATGTAAGACGTGACTTTGCTCCTCCTTCACCTTCCACCATGATTGTGAGGCCTCCCCAGCTATATGGAACTGTGAGTTCTTTCTTTTATAAATTACCCAGTCTCACATATGTATTTATTAGCAGCGTGAGAACAGACTAATACAGGAGAGAAGGAAGAAGAAGAGACTATTCTTTTTACTAATAAAACTCTGAGAAACACAGGCTCAGAGAGGGTAAGTACGTTACCCAGAATCACACACAATAAAAAAAGTTGGATAATTTACAGCTAAGAGAATGCCCTATACCACTCATCTTGAGCACTCATGGTCTATTCTGAGAGATCGACACAAGCATATAAGTAATATTTGGAGGGAAAATTTGACCTCACTCAAGAATGGGTATGGATATCGTGGTGCTGGCATAAGGATGGACATATAAATCAGTGGAATCAAATTGAGGGTCTAGAAATAAACCAGACATCTCTGGGTAACTGATTTCTGACAAGGATGCCAAGATTCTTTAATGGGGGAAAAATAGTCTTTCAACAAATAGTGGTAGAGACAAATGAATATCCATATGAGAAAGAACAAAACTCAAAATGGATCATAGAGCTAAATATAAGAGCTAAAATTATAAAACTCCTAGAAGAAAATTTAGGAGTAAGTGTTCATAACTTTGGGTTAGGCAATGGTTTCTTAGATATGATACCAAAGCACAAAAGACAAAAAAAAAATACAAATTAGATTTGATCAACATTAGAAACATTTGTGCTATAAATAAGATCATAAAGAAAGTGAAAAGATAACCCACAGAATGGAAGAAAATATTTGCAAATCATACATCTAATAAGGAATTTGTGTCTAAAATATATAAAGAATGCTTAAGACTCAGTAACCAAAAGACAAAAATAACCCAATTCAAACATAAGAAAAGGATTTGAATAGGCATTTCCCCAAAGCAAATGTACAAATGGCCAATAAGGACATGAAAAGATACTCAGCATTATTAATCATTAGGAAAATTCTCATTAAAAGCACCAGGAGATAGCACTTTGATGCCTACTAAGATAGCTATAATCAAAAAGGCAGACAATAACAACTGTTGGCAAGGATACGGAGAAATTGAAACCTTCATACATTGCTGGTGGGAATATTAAATGGCACATCCCTTGTAAAGAATTCTGGCAGTTCCTCAAGATGTCAACCATAGAGTTACCACATGACCCAGCCATTCCACTCCTAAGCATACATCCAAGCGAAACAATAACATATGTCCACACAAAACATGCACAAAAATGTTCATTGTGGCACTATTCACAATGGCCAAAATATGGCAACAACCTGAATGTCCATCAATTGCTGAATGGATCAACAAAATATGGAATATGGAATATTATTCAATGATAAAAGGGAATGAAGTATTGGCACGTGTGACAACATGAATGAGCCTTAATTATGCTACGTGAAAGAAGCCAGTCACAAAAGGCCACATATTGTATGACGCTATTTATATGAAATGTCCAGAATAGGCACATCTATAAGAACAGGACATAGAGTATTTGTCATAGGCTGAATGCTGGGAGTAAACCAGGGGTGACTAGTAATGGGTTGGGTTTTCTTATTGGGATGGTGAAATAGTCTAAAACTGGATTTTGGTGATAGCTATACAACACTGTGAATAAACTCAATCTATTGAACTGTGCACTTTAAATGGGTGAATTTTATGGAATGTTAATGATATCTCCATAAGGCTATTTTAAAAATTAAAAAATGCATATGTGTTGGGGGTGGTGGGATGGCTGAGCATACAACTGTGGAGGAGGCAGGGGCCAGAGAGAAGGAACCTGGATTTTTCTCTGGAGGGCAATAGAGAACAGTAGAAGCTTTTCAACAAGGAAGCCACAAGGTTAGAGACCAGGGAGCAGGATCCTGCAGAAACCCAGGGTACATGATCAGACCTGATTTAGGGCAGTGTTCTAGCAGGAAGCAGAGGGAAAAAGCAGGTCTGAAAGCAATTTAGCAGGCAAAACTGATAGGACTTAGTAACAGATCGAAGGGAAGTGAAGAATAGCTGGAATGCTACACAGCCATAAAAAGGAATGAAAATCACGTCTTTGCAGCAACATGGATGAAACTGGGAGGCCATTATTCTAAGTGAATTAATACGGGAACAGAAAAACAAATACATGTTCTCTCTTATAAGTGCGAACTAATCATTGAGCACATATGGACACAAAGAAGGGAATAATAGACACAGGGCCTCTTTGAAGGTGGAGAGTGGGAGGAGGGTGAGGATTGAGAAACAAATTATCAGATACTATACTTATTACCTGGGTCACGAAATAATCTGTACGCCAAACTTCTTCAACATGCAATTTACCCATGTAACAAACCTGCACATGTACCCTCTGAACCTAAAATAAAAGTTGGAAAGAGAAAGAAATGAAGTGGAAGAGCAAGGTACAGGGATAGGCACAGAGTCGGTCCTCAGTAAAGGCACGCAGAGCCAATAAATGAATAAATGCTGCTTATTCTAGTATATCTCACTGTTGTTCCTAAGTCTTGATTCTGTTCCTGATAAAACTTTCTAAAATGGCATGGGGTTCAGGCTCCAGATTCTACCAACATTCTGCAACCTTGGCCTCCATGCTCCCTTCCACTGGAGAAAGGGTTAGGAAACTAACGTGTACTGAGACCAACAGCGGCAGATGCACTCTGATGGGGAGGTGCCCATCTTGCTTCCTGTTACACCTAGCCTTGAACTGAGAGTGCAGTAGGCACTCAGTAAGTATGGGTTACATTAATGAATGAATAAAACAGTATAACATGTTGAACGTTTTTTAACAATTGTATAAAGTTAATACAATTACCACCACTTTCACAGTGAGGAAACCTAAACACAAAGTGGGCTGAATGACCTCCCTGAGGGCTGGAACGTGGTAACCTCTAGGAGTCAAGACTTAAAAGTCAAGTTGGCCAGGAGCTAGAGTCTTGGAGGATCCCAAATACCATTTATTCAATTGATCCATTCATTTATTTAATTTAATATGATTTTTTGGGATCTTTGAGAGATGCCATCACTGCCCTTTCATATCTTCTTGTCTTCATTTTTCTGGGGCATTCCAGCCCAACCTCCAACTGCCAATGTGTGTAACTTTTTCCCCAAGGGTTTCTCTGGGCACTGGAGCTTTCACTGCCTATGAACATGGTGGAAAGGAACTGCCTGGGAATTAATGATACTCCATCCCCACCCTCAGGAGCAGCCTTCAACCCACAATATGGAAGTTGGTGTATAAATACCCCAGCTCCCTCTCTCACTCAGTTTCACACTGTCTCCCAGAGGTCCTCAGTAGGAGTGGGTTCCAGTGGCCCATGGTGGTAATGCCCTTCACAATGTACCCTATATTGGTGCCCTTATCATCCTGTCTTACTTCCCCACTACCATACAGGTGCTTCAGGAATTATCCATGTGTACTACAGTCCTGGTTTTAGGGCCTGCTGCTGGAGGGGCCCAAACAAACAGGCACCTCCTCTGTGCCAGGCACTAGGCACTGGGGATATCTGGTAGGGAAACTAATAAGGTTTGATCTTCTGAGGGCCACCAGGCTTATAGGATTGGTGGACAAGTGTAACACACAATTATATGCAAGTGTAACACACAAGTTAACACACAAGTGTAACACACAAGACATGCCTTCTCAACCAAACACAATTTATGAAGTCTGTTGCCTTGGAACCAACATCTTCACCTCTCCCTTTTTTTTTTTTGCAAGCCAGCTACCTAAACCTGACTAATCCCATTAAATGCCAAGATTCTTGGTGGCAGCCTCACCTCTGGCTCTTGACAACTTGAGCAGCACAAAGGCAGTAGTTTCTACATCTGACGGAAGCTCATGGAGAAACCACAGCAACACCTAGAATCCAACTGGTGGGAGGAGTGTAGACAGGAGGTTTTCTGCCATCTCACCATCCAGCAAAACCGTCCAGCTCCCCAGGCTCCAGCTCTGGGCTAAAGCAATTAAGTCACTTACTGCCAGGACCTGGAGGTGGCGGTAACATATAATCACAAACATAAACAGTTTTATATGGTAATTATGAATTCTGTCTATTTTTTTATCAGTGCAACCCAGACTGAAGATTATTTTCTGCTTGATATAATTCTAATTTTGATCCATCCTTCCCACCCACCCCCACCCAACTTCAGAAGGATTAAGATGGGGCTATGGGGAATAATTTGGGATATGACAGAATTGAGGCGTCTATTTTCAGGTCTTGTACTACATGGATTCAACCAAAGTCGATTTGCTCCTGATGCTCCATCCTGTGTTAGGTTAAATATCCTAATGGGATAACCACGCCATTCCACGGTTCTGGTCCCAGCCCGGGCCACCATTGTGTCTCATCTGGATATCAGCAATACTGTCTTCACCAGCCTCCCTGACTCCAGCATTTTTCCTCCCAAACGGGCTAGGCCAAAGTTGTTCTTTTCAAAAACATGAATCTTCCTGTCTACCCATTCCTCCCCAAGCTCTCAACATCCTGCTAAATGGCATCACCATTGACCCAATGGCTTCTGCTAAAAACCTAGGAGTCTTCGTGTCTTCCAAACTGAGTCTTCTTCCACCTACTCCTGAATATGCCCACAAGTATCCACAGTTCTGCATCTACTCCTCTACAACCTGGTCCAAATCATCCTCTCTCCCCTGGGTGGCTGAAGATGCTCCCTAACTGACCACCCAGCTTCCTGTCTTCCTCCCACCCCAGTAATCCACACTCCATTCAACAGCACAGTGATGTTTGAAGACATAAATCGAATCACAGGTGCCTTTTCATTGGACTCAGAAAAATGTATCCAAGCTTCTTGCTCCTGATACTGCAGGGCTTAGTCTCTGCTTTCATCTCCATTCTCTCGTCCTGTGCCAGCCTCCCTCTCATTTCTCAGGCAGGTAAGGTCATTCCCATCTCAGGGTCTTCATGCAAACTTGCTGGCCCCCTAACTCCAGCACTGTGCCCACATCTCTTGCAGAGGCAACCTCTACTTCTCATTGATGTTTAGCCCAAATACCAGTCCCCAGAGGGACCTTCTCTGACCATGCTAGCCCAAGCCTAACTCTTTCTGGCTCATTGCACCCCATCACTCAATTTTATTTTCTTTGTAGTCCTTACGTAAAATTATTTCACATACACATAGACATTTACTTATTTCCTGCCAGTCTCCTCTTGCTCCAGAGTGTTTACAAGAAGGCAGGGATTTTCTTTTCTTTTCTTTTCTTTTTTTGAGATGGAGTTACTCTGTTGCCCAGGCTGTAATGCAGTGGCATGATCTTGGCTGACTGCAATCTCCACTGCCTGGGTTCAAGCGATTCCCCTGCCTCAGCCTCCAGAGTAGCTGGGATTACAGGTGTGAGCCACCACATCTGGCTCATTTTTGTATTTTCAGTAGAGATGGGGTTTCACCACGTTGGCCAGGCTGGTCTCGAACTCCTGACCTCAGGTGATCTGCCCATCTCCGCCTCCCGAAGTGCTAGGATTACAGACGTGAGCCACTGTGCCCAGTAGAAGGCAGGGGTTTTGCCTGATGTATTCCGTACTCTATCTCCAAGGCTTCACAGAGGACTTTGCACATAGTGGGTGTCCAATAAACAATTGCCGAGTGGGTGAATGAATAGTGCTTTGCACCATTCCTTGAAAAGCCTTTCGTGAGAGGCTCCTGGCTTCTTTTTTCCTGCGACTACAATTATATATTTACGAGGTAATCAGCAATTGAAAAGTTCCCCGTAATAGTAACTGGAGCTTAACATACAAATAAACTGAACACCATTAAGGACGTTTTGTGGCCACTGGGGTGGATCAAGTGAGCTAATCGCCCAACTCACAGCAATTAAGTCAATTAACCGTTTAGGCATATGCTGAGCCATTTCTCAGCTCCAGTTTCCTGGGGCATCTGTGAAATTTGTGCGCTTTATTTATGGCCTGAGCTTCTGGTCGTGGTTAGTAACTGGGATGACTGGGGAAGCGAGAAAGGGTGGCTGGTTAAATTTTTAAAAAGTCAGTGTGATGGCAAAGAAGCAAGAAGCTGGACCTTTTCCCTCTGTGGACACTTTCTCCTCCTTCCTTTCTTGTGTGCAGAAAGGATGGGAAAGGCAACTATTTCTTGCCTTGATTTTTTTATTTTGTATGTTTGGGGCTGTTTTTAACACCTGTGCGCGTCATGAAGGGAGATAGAAAAAAAAAAGGGGAAGGAGGGGAAGAATTGGGTGGGGGCGAGGGGCAACTCCTTGGGACACAGACTCAGATCTGAGTTCAAGTCCTGACTCTGCCTCTGAGGAGCTGAGCCTGAATTTCCTTATCTGGGAAAGGGGGAATTACAGAGCCTGCCTCATAAGCTTGGGGTGAGAATTAAAGGGATGGACAGTGTAAAGAAGTCCTTAAGTGGTGCCCGATGCAGGGAAAGTGCTAAATACTTGGTAGTTATTATTTGTGATTTTTTTTGAAACAAAGTCTTACTCTTGTCACCCAGGCTGGAGTGCAGTGGTGCAATCTCAGCTCACTGCAACCTCCGCCTCCCAAGTTCAAGTGATTCTCCTGTCTCAGCCTCCCGAGTAGCTGGGATTACAAGCACCTGCCACCACACCTGGCTAATTTTTATATTTTTAGTAGAGACGTGGTTTCACCATGTAGGCCAGGCAGGTCTTGAACTTCTGACCTCAGGTGATCTCCCTGCTTCGGCCTCCCAAAGTGTTGGGATTACAGGCGTGAGCTACCGTGCCCAACCTTTGTGATCATTATTATTGAAAGACTGAAAGAAGGGAGGCAGAAAGGGCCCAGAGACTGGAGTCAGACACGACTGGTTGCAACCCCAGCTCTTCCTGGCATCACACTACCACATACAACTAACTTCGCTTCTCTGGGCCTCAGTGTGTGTGCGCATCTGAGAAATGGGACTGATAATGCCAGGAGGGGTCTTCACAGGAAATGGGTCTGATACTTGCAGGGCTCTGGCCTGTGATCCTCTTCATCCCATTGGTTTCTTCTTTGCATTTTTAAGAAGGAATTCAAGGAGCTTGCCCCAGGTCTCCAAATAAGTTACATAAATGGAGCCCAGGCCTCCAATTCTGATTTCAGAGCAGCTTCCACCCTGCCTTGAGGCACTTTACAGTCATGTAAAACAAAGCCATCCTTTAGAAGAGAGGCATGTTTCCAGAGATAATTAGTATGTATAGATTGGATGCTTTTGAAAGTACTGCATAAAGCCTTTCATGGATATTGTGTAATTTAAACCTTACAAAGAAACCCTGAGAGCATAGAAAAGGCTCAGGAAAGGCAGGTAACTTACCCCGGGTAACACAGCCCGGAAGTGGCACAGTCAGGATTCGAACCAGGCTCTGGCTGAGTCGGACACTCATACCCACTGTGCTCTCCTGCCCATGGCATGTGTGCTGTGATTTTCTCTACATGGTACTCCAGTTTGCGGGAAAATGAAAGCATCCCAGTTTCAAGATTAATCACTGGCTTTTGGAGAGAGGCCCTCACCGCCCTCCCTGCTTCCAGCCCCAGCTGTTACCCTCTTCTCCTTTTCTTACTTCCATCCCGAGGGCTCCCAGAAGGCGGCAGGTCCTTGGCTGAGGATGGAGAACTGCCAGATGGATCAGGCTCCGGAGACAGAGACAGAACCTCAACATCAGAGACAGTTCCCACACACTGAGTATGTGCAGGGAGCCACGTCGGACCTGCCAACATCCCGGGCCTTCCGACTCAGCCCGGCAACGTCCCTGCATGGGATTTTGGAAAGCATTGAAAACAGACATCCCTGAACCTAAGACGCATTTCTGATCTTCTGTGGCGAGGGTGGCAGGGTTGCCGGAGACTGTTTCTTTCTGGCAATAGTCAACACCAGCTGGTGCCAGAAAGAAGAAGGAACGAATCCCCAGCTGAGAGCATTGCTCAGGTTCCAGCAAGGGCTGAGGCACCCGTCGCTGGCTGCTGGTTCACTTTGACAGCAGGGTGGGGTGGAGGGGCATTTTTCCCATCCCCTCCTGCATAGTGCTATATAGTTAGTGAAACTTCTTATTGAGATGTAATATAATTTATTCAGCATGGCCATAATAATAATTACTTATATACATATATATAAATTTCACATCCGTGCACCTATCTATATATGTCTGCTCTATCTTTGTGCAGATTCTCACAGTTTAGAAATTATAAGTTTAACAGACATGAAAACAAACAGTCATGTGCTGTTATAACAGGGAGAACAAGATACGAGGGCTGTGATTATCAAACTTTGGTGTGTGCAAGAATTATCTGGGAACTTTATTAAAAATACAGATTGCTGGACCCAACACCAGAGCTTTCAGTGCTGTAAGTCTGGGTCAAGGCTCAGGAATTTAGATGCTAAAAATTGACACTGAATCAAACACTTTAAATTGGTTAATTGTATGCTATGTAAATTTCACCCCCTTAAAAAAATTGCCAGCAGACCTCAGACTACGCATTTTCATTCTCTGTACTAAAACAGCTTGAGGAGGGCTTAACACAGATTGGAACATTAGGAAAAGCTACTGATGGAAGGTGCTGTCTGCATTTTCATGGAGATTTCCAGATGGGCAAGGCAGGGAAGGGTATTTCAGGCAGAGGGCACAGCATGGGAAAGATTTGGAGAAAGAGACGATATGGGAATGTAGAGAACATAGGAATTGATCGGGATAGTTGTAGGGTCCAAGACACAGGAGGCCTCACCTGCCAGGGCAAGATGTTGAGGATCCCCTGAGGGCCCTGAAAATCCTTGAAGCATGTAAAGTGAGGTTGTGCTTAGAGACAATCCCAGGCTGACTCACAGAGACTGGCTTGGTCGATCATACATACAAAGCACAGAAGCTAATTCCAGTGGTACAAAAAGCCACAAGGACAATAATGCAGAAATCGATAGAGTAAAAAGTAAGTGCGTCCCTAAACCACCCTCCCTTTGAGGACTTTGTAAGAAACACACTTAAATTAGTTACACAAATTGGACCATGAGATGTAGGCTTTCTAGAAATTCCTTTTCTCTCTTAACAATTTAACATGGACGTGTTCTCATAGCATTGCACACGTAAACTGCCTCATTCGTTTTAATGGCTGCATAGTATTCTATATGGGCACACTAGGTTGAAATTGTGAATACACAGTCTAGATCATTTTTGATCTAGAAAACTAGCCATTTTGGTTTACTTGACCATTCCCATTTTGCTGGATTGTTTTCAACTTTGTTCTATGCTATTGTAACCAATGGTACAACGTTTCTCTTTGAAAACATATCTCTAACCAAATGTGCAAGTATCGCACTAAGGGAGATTTCTGAAACTGGAATTGCCAGGTCAAAGGTGGATATATTAAAAATTTTGATGGGTACTGATAAGTGTTCCCTAAGGGGAAAAAAAGTCCCTCATTCCCACTACTAAGAAACTGATAGAAACCGTATTGAAATTGTATCTCTCAACTCTTACACAAATATACTGTGCGATAAATGACCACAAAAATCTCAAGGCATACAACAAAAATTATTTCTTCTTGTACTCCATAAAGGTTGTACTCAGGGTGTTCAAGAGTGCTTATTTTGTTTGCAGCATCCTCACAAGCAGTGTGTGTTATCATTAAAGAAAAGTTTGCTAATTTGACCATTTTAAGTCGTATCTGTTCAGATTAGGTGTGTTTCTTTTATTGTTAGTGAAGTTTATTTAGCTTGTGCTGTGTGCTTATTGGCCCATTTCTATGCCTTCCTTGATTAATTTCACATTCATGCACTTGATTGTTTTTCTCTATTTGCTTTTATTCTTTGTTTTCTTAATCATACCCAAAAGCTCTTTATATATTGTGTTGATTGACCCTTTGCCGGTCAAGATGAGGCAAATAATTTTTTCCCAGTAATTTTATGTCTCTTATTTGTTTAACCTGTAAATATTTTAGTAGTATGTAGCCTAATAAATCTATCTTTACTTTTATAGCTTATTATTTTGTTTTTATACTTAGAAACGTCCTCACTGCTTGAGGTCATGAAATGCTAGCCCACATTTTCATCAGGGGTTGGGGGAAATCATAGAGTTGATGCTTTCCAGTTAACACCAATCCACTGGGAACTGATTTTGGTGAATGGCTGTGAAGTAACAATTTAACTCTATTTTCAGTCTCTACTAGTTAAACAATCATCCCAGTGCTATTTGTAGAATAATCCTTTCCAAACTGAGTTGAAATGCGACCTTTATTACATGCAGATTTTTACAAATCCTCAGGTCTGTTTCTATATTGTCTTATTTTTGAAACTAATAAGCAAAAGCGCCTCTAATCCTTCCACCAGATTACATTTCCTGGATCCCAGCTCTGCTTCTGAGGAAGACGTTTCCTCTGTTTTCATCCATCCATCCATCCATCCATCCATCCATCCATTCATCCATCCATCCAGCCAGCCAGCCATGCATCTGTGTATTCATTCCCTCCTTCCTTCATTCATTCATTCATCCATGCATTCATTTACTTTCCCATATTCATATTTGTTCTAAAGAGTTACGTGGCTCTCAGAATTAATGACACAAAATTAACCCATGCCAGTGAGCTTTCTGCAACAGACACTGGGCTATGCAAGTCACTCGATGAAGAAACTAATGCTCAGAGAGACTAATTAACTTGCTGAAAGTCCCCTAGGTAGTACGTTCCAAAGCAGAAATTCAAACTCAGATCAGCCTAATTTTAATTTTAATTCTGCTGAGTACTTTATATAATAATTCCTCATATTTATTGTCCATCTACTATGTGCTGGAAATTGTGGGAGGTAGTGTGAATCCTCCAGTGGCCCAGATTCTGTCCCTGCCTAGAGAAGCTGGTAGAGGCAGGTCACTAGAAATATTACAGTTCAGTGTGTCTAAGGCTAAAAGAAGACAGCGAAGTACAAAGCTAAATGAGGGTTTCCCTGGTGAAGCCAAAGCTCCCAGTTTCTGAAAACATGACTTTACTCTCGGCACGGCAAATTAAAAAGCCCATTTACAGGTGAGACCTGAAAGTCCAGAATTGGGATTTTCTAGTCGTGTCAACCATCCATTTCCACTTGGGCTGTGGTTACTGTGCCAGAGATGAAGGACTCTGGGCAGACTTTATAGGAGAGAGTGGAGGCAATAAGAGAAGAAGGAAAAAAAATCAACACCCTTCAAATCGGCCTTCTGGGCCCCATAGCTTCTGAAAACCTTGCCATCTGTTCACATAAGCATGTTCCAAAGTTTTAAGTACCTCTTTTCATGAACTCCGTTAAAGTTAACCTGGCCCCATAATATATGGGAGAAATCTGCTATAAATAGAGGTAAATAGAGATTGTAAAGATAAATAACAATAGCAGCGTGTGAGGAGTGATAATGTTCTCTATTTATGGCCCGACTCTAAAAAGGGATGGCCGGCGATACTGCGTCTTTAATGACTTACTTTTGCTTTGGCAGCTGGTACTCCCCGTTAGGGTGCTAAAGATTCAGTGACACAAAAAGCTTACAGATAATTAAATATTGATTTTTGTTTTCTAATCCTACATAAAAATTGTCCTGGGTCTCCCAGTGGTGGTTTTATCTCACCAGGACATGGGGAGAGGCTAGGGCGTCTTTTAACCCTCTTGGCGTTCCCGTTGTGTGAGTCTGGCATGTCCCTTAGAAAATAGGGAGTGTCCAAGACTGACTCAAGGGGTGAAAAACCTGGGCTGTCACCCAGGGTGCTACCCTTGGTTTCATGCTCTGCTGGCACCCTCTTGACATTCTTAGTCTTGGCACAAGAGTTTCTGCATTTTCATTTTGCACCAGGACCCACAATTATGTACCTGGTCCTGGGGGCTTGGGGTCAGCCCGAGAAATTAGGGGTGGACAGAGCTGGACCCCCTGCTGTTCTGCTGCTGCTCAGCATGCTCACCCACTCGCCTGCCCCAAATCTTGCCAGCCGTGCCAGGAACTTCAAGTCTGGGAAGAGGGCCAGAGAGAAATTTGTGATGAGAACCGTTCTTCTCCCACCCTCTGCTCCCTTTGCTCTCTCTCTTTCTCTTTCTTAAAAGAAAAAAAAAAAAAAGAATAAAAGCACCTTATTGTCATTTTGCATCTGGAGTACAGCAAGGGGCATCTGGCAGTGTGGCAGAGTTTCGGGCTGGCTGGCTGGGAGGGTCAGAGAACTTCAGAGAGGAGAGAGGGTTTTGGAGAGCTGGGCTCAGGTTAGGTCCTTCCTTGGGTTTGCTGTGAGGCCTTGGGCAAACAAAGAGCTCTTCTGTGCTTTAGTTTTCTCATCTGAAAAATGGAGCTATTAACAATGGCTCCTCTGCCTGCCCCTGTCTCCCACCAGGACTGCTGGGGAGAGCCTCTAAGTTTACAAATAATGAGGATCTTCAAAATGCTTAGAATGAAAGTGATGCTGACTTGCTGCTTATGGGATCAGGAATTTTATACAAGTTTCTTATAGATACCAACTCATGCGTACTTACTAAGGGCCTTGCACATTCTGACTCATTCAAATCTCACAACAATGTCATGGGGTTGTTGCTATTATTAACACTACCTTTTTACAGACAGAAAAATTGAAGCACAGAGAGGTTGAGTAATTCGGCTTAGGTTGCACAACCAGGAAACAGTGGAGAGGGATTTGAGCCAAGCACTCTGCCTGCAGAGTCCTGGCTCCTAACCACTGTGCAGGATCCTCCCTTGTTCTTTGGGATGCATCCTGCAGGAAGTGCAAATTAGGGGTGTGCAGGCCAAACGTGGCCCCAAGTGCTTTTTTTAAAAAAATTTATTTTTAATTGACAAATAACCACTGTTTATATGTATAGGGTGCAATGTGATACTTTGATATATGTGTACATTCCATTTGAAATTTGAATCAGTTGCCAACATTGAAAATGAATCTCATTATTTCTATATAAAACACAAGGCCAGGCACAATGGTTCATGCTTATAATTCCATCACTTTGGGAGGTGGAGGCAGGTGGATCAGTTGAGGCCAGGAGTTTGAGACCAGCCTGGGCAACACAGCAAGATCCCATATCTACAAAAAATTAAAATTAAAAATTAGCCAGTCTTGGTGGTGCCTGTAGCCCCAGCTACTCAGGAGGATGAGACAGGAAGATCACTTGAGCCAGGGGAGGTTGAGGCTTCTGTGAGCCATGATTGTATGCACTCCAGCCTGGGTGACAGAGAAAACCCTGTCTCAGAAACACAAACAAACAAACACCCCACAGGTTTCCAGTATCTATCTCTCTCTCGCTCACTCGCTCTTTTTTTTTTTTGAGATGGAGTCTCGCTCTGTTGCTCAGGCTGGAGTGCAGTGGCGTGATCTCGGTTCTCGGCTCACTGCAACTTCCGCTTCCCAGGTTCAAGCAATTCTTCTGCCTTGGCCTCTGGAATAGCTGGGATTACAAGTACCTGATACCATGCCCAGCTAATTTTTGTATTTTTAGTAGAGACAGGGTTTCACCATGTTAGCCAGGTTGGTCATGAGCTCCTGACCTCAGGTGATCTGCCCACCTCCAGTGTCTCTTAGATGCTCTGGTAATGATAGGCTCCTGTACCCACATGGCAGAGATCAGCTGGAGTTGAGCCTCCTCCATTTGCCTCAGTCACCACCACTCCCTACTGTCTCTTTGGCTGTAAGGCCCAGAATCTATTTTCTATTATTTATTCATTTATTTATTTATTTATTGAGACTTAGTCTCACTCTGTCTCCCAGGCTGGAGTGCAGTGGCACGATCTCGACTCACTGCAACATTTGCCTCCCGGGTTCAATCAATTCTCCTGCCTCAGTCTCCCGAGTAGCTGGAATTACAGGCACATGCCCCCACATCCAGCTAATTTTTTGTATTTTAGTAGAGACAGGGTTTCACCATGTTGCCCAGGCTGGTCGAAAACTCCTGAGCTCAGGCAATCCTCCCACTTTGGCCTCCCAAAGTGCTGGGATTGCAGGCGTGAGCCACCGCGCCCAGCCCTATTTCCTGTTATTTTACTGTATCTACTCATTGCCCTCACCTACATCCTGCAATGTGTCCCTTGGAGGGGTGCTGGCAGAAGACAAACTCAAGACCACTGTGGAAGACATCAAAAAAGAACAGCAGAATGTGGAGAAAAGACTTCAATTTGTCAGAGAATAGAGCCTGTGACTCACAGCCACATGCAGATAAGGATTTCTATCAATGACTTAATGTGGACATAATTAGCAATCATATTAGAGTTCTACCATGTGCCACTTGGAGCCTGTTATGTATAATTTTGCTGAAATTATCAGTAGAGTTCTTCCAGAGAGGGGATTCAGTCATTCTCAAAGAATTCTTTTGTGTTGACTTCATTAAGTTTCCGTTGAAGAATTCCTCTAGGTATTACCATGGATCCAAGTATGCAAGGTGGGCTCTTTTGGACAAAAACAAATATAAAGCTACCCATGTGGGAGACTGCATTAACCAGATGGGTTTCTCTCTGAAGATTCTACATGGCAAGGCAGTAGAATGCCTGATATATAATAAACACTAAATAAACATGAGATAAATAACCAAACAGTTCTCATGGATCATAGCTCAGAGATAGGACTTACCCTCCGGGGAAAGGTTGGACAATAGGCTTCATATCACCTGTCAACTCGGAGCATGAATAGTTCTGTCCTGAGGCATTGTGTTAAGAAGGATGCTGAGGGTGTGTCCATGCTCAAGATAAATATGATGGACAGAGGATGTCTGCTGTGGGTGGAAGAGACTCTGACAGCCAAGAGCCTAGGAATTTACCCCTTCCAGGCAGTGATCTGATCAAACTGTAATCAGAAAGATTGTTCCAGACACTAGGTGGAGGCTGGATTAGAAGAGGTGAGACCCAAAGAATTAGGTTGGTGCACAAGTAATCGTGGCCTTTGCCCTTACTTTCAATGGCAAAGACCACAATTACAAAACAGAAACCATGCCAGGTATTCTAATAGGGTGAGTTTAATATAGGGATCTGGTATTGACAAACTGGAAAAGCACAAAGAAGAGATGAGGGGGAAGCAGAGACAGTAACTGTGGGGAGCAGCTGCTTTTCTTGGGCTGAAAGAGCAAAGGGAGAAGTTGGGGGAAAAAAGCCTGGAGGAAGAACCAGAACTCCGCTGGCACTCAAGAGCCCAGAACAGGGGCCATGCAGAGCTTGGGCACCGACTTCTGAAGAGGTGATATGCAAGGCCACTTGTCATAGTGAAAAAAAACTGCCCAGGAACAGACTATCATGGCTGAGATGATGAGCCACTGCTTCCGTCATGCTGACAGAAACTGCAGGCAGGCCAGGTGTGATGGCTCAGGCATGCAATCCTGCACTTTAGGAAGCCAAGGAGGAAAAATTGCTTGAGACCAGGTGTTTGAGACCAGCCTGGGCAACATAGTGAGACCCTTCTCTAAAAAAATAAAAACGCCGGGCGTGGTGGCATGCACCTGTGGTTCCAGCTGCTCAGCAGATGGAAGCAGGAGGATGGCTTGAGCTCCAGAGTTTGAGGCTGCAGTGAGTGCAGCACCACTGCACTCCAGTCTGGGCAGAAGAGTGAGACTTTGTCTCTAAAAACAACAAAGAAAACAGAAAAATGAAAGAAAGAAAGACAGAGAGAGAGAAAGAAAGAAAGAAAGAAAGGGAGAGAGAGAAAGAAAGAAGGAAAGAAAGAAAGAGAGAGAGAGAAAGAAAGAAAGAAAGAAAGAAGGGAAGGAGGGAGGGAGGGAAGGAAGGAAGGAAGGAAAGAAGGAAAAAAAGAAACTGCAAGCAAAGAGGGACAAGCATGTCCCTTTTCCTGGCATCTGCCTCATGGTTACCTCTAGCACCTGCTATGGGCAGAGGCTTATAGAGGCCCAGCAGGCCCAGCGGCAATGCAGGGCACAGAATCCTAGCCCGGGTATCCGAAGGCAGAGTATAAAAGGGTGAGTTTGGAACTAGGAGACAATAGTGTAATGACTTGCACAATTAGGGAGGCCTGGAGAGGTGAACCAGCTCACCTCATCCAAGTGACATGTCTAGAGCCAGGCGAATACCCACCTGCCTTCTCACCCTGGTCCGCTGGCTCTGGGCTCTTAATTACATAGAGATTTGCAAGCTTCCTGGTGGATAGGGATGATGGTTTTCATCTTAATCCTCTTCATCCCCCAGCACACATGCACGTGCACCAGCCACTTAGAATCACTCCTTTATCTCCCTTTGCCAGAAATAGGTATTCGAGCAATCATTGTTTCCTGCCTCACCCACGGGGTTATTTCCACTTCTGGTATCACAATCGCCTTGGGTCCAGATCTACTTCCCAAGTTGCGTATGATGTACTTAGTATGAAATGCCTGGGTGCGGCTGCACAACCTGGCAGGCAGGTGGGGGTGTTTGTGAGGGTGGCAACCCACGGCATCTCAGGGGCTAGTCCCTCTGATGGTGTCCCCAAGCTGCTCAGCCCTCAGATGTGCAATAAGCCAAGTGACTTTGCATCTTTCTTTTTATTTCAGCAAGTTGCATCTCTCCTGCAAGAAGACTTCCCTTTCTGTCACATCCCAGGGCCCTAAGAGCAGTAAAGCTCTTCCTCTAATGCATGGGGCAGCAATCCTCACGCACAAGCTACGTTCTCTTTTGGACCCTGCATGCACATTTGTGCCGAAACATCAAATAGTTTGCCCAGGAAAAATAAATACAGAGAGATTTCTTGCAAAGTGAGCTTTCTTGTCTCCTTTAGGGCTTCATCTGTGCCGAACCATACAAACACTTTTGTGAAGTCAGAGCCAGTGAAAACCCTGCGAATGAAAGTGGGACTGATTTTATGCTAATATATGTAAAGAATGTGACGATAGAGTCATAGGTAACACAATGAACTTAACTTTTTTCTCCCTTTTTATTGAATTATAATGACTAGTTTCCATAGCAATTACTTCATCACCTTGTACATTACCAGAAAGATCTACTGCACTATTTTCCAGTCATCCTTGTAAACATTTCTACTTTTTTACGATGTTCTAGGGGAAAACACAAGCCCTTTCGGCTTGGCAGCAATTGGAGAGCATATTTCAGTAGATTAATAAAGCCGGCTGGGGTGTTTTTATTTTCTAAGTTCGGCAGTTGGTTTTCCATCTTCGCCCTCACCAGCTACTTGTCAGGCAGACAAAGAGGAAAAGAGGCAAGCAGGAGAGAACAGAGGTGAAGGGGGAGGTATGCAGTCACCAGAGAGGGCAGAGGGGATGGGGCAAGAGTGTGCCTCAGGGGTCCATGTCTGTGAGTCTGTTGATTCTGGAATCGTTTGGAGAGCAACGCCCTCGGGAACAGCCTTTTTCCCACCCTAGGTTTGGAGAAGGATCGGGGGTGTCTATAAGCTCACAAAATATCAGCCATGGAACACACAGAGATATCTTGTCTATAGCTTCAAACCTGTGTCTCCAGACTCCGACTGTGTCCTGGGTCCCTGGAAGGGGACGGGAAGATGGGAATGTGGGCATTCCCCACACCTCCCCATAGAATGCCCACTTCCAGCCCAGCTTTCTTTAATGGGCTTTTCCTATTGGCTTTCCGTACGGTATTTTATTTCCAAAAGGCCGCTGCAGCTGATGGATATTTGAAGATACATGTTTTCAGTTGAGAAATAAGGGAAGTAACACCCAAAAAGGAATGAGTCAGCTACAGTGAGTAAGAGATATGGTCAGGCCTGGGACCCACCCAGCTTTCTGATGTCTGACTTGTCCCATTGCACCCTGTGGAAGGGCTGAGCTTTGGGTAGGTAAAAGAAGTCACAGTCACAGGGTCTGGTAGATAGGAAGACCCTGAGCTGGGCTAGGGGAACCCCATGCAGGGGTTGGCTTCCAACCAAAGAGAGGGGCAATGACGCCATCATGAGCCCTCAACACCTTCAGTTCATCTGGTAAGGGGGCCTGTTTCACCGCCATTTGTGCATCAGCTCACTGCCCCTGCAGGGAAAGATACCTAGGCATTGTGGAGAGGACTTGCTATTGGGAGCTTGGGCCCCAAAATCAGAATGCCCAGGCTCCAATCTCTGGGCTGTACCTGTGCTGAGCTGTGTCTGGGGGTGAGTGACTTCCCCTTGCTCTGCCTCAGTTTCCTCTGCTCTAAAATGAGTCCAATGGTAGAATCCACCTTTGAGGCATTTGTGAGGGTCAACAGAGATGGCGTGGGTTAGGGTTAAGTGCTCACACATACAAGGGGCTTCGTTGTTTCCAGCGGGCATTCATAGACTTGCTTGTAGCTGCAGTGAGGCCTTGAATGAGTTAATTAAATTCAGGGAGTCCTGGCTTTTCCAGCTGTAAAATGAGAAATGTATGCTGGCTGGTCTAGAAGGTTCCTGCTGGCTCTGAAATTCAAGGGTTGTTGGATTGTGACAGTATAAGTTGAAAAAAGGAAAGGAGGGAGAGAGAGAGAGAAGAGAGGGGAGAGAAAGAAGAGAGGAAAAGAGAAAAGAGAGGGAAAGAGAGAGAAGAAAGAGAATGAGATAGAAAAGAGAGTGAGAAGAAGGGGGGAGAGGGAGAAAGAGAAGGGAAGGGGGAGGGAGGGAGAGACACTATGTAAGAGCAGATGCCTTAAGCAGAAGGAAAAAATCCCTAAGTGACAAGAAGCTCTGAGTTCACCAAAATGCTTAACCAAGATAAGAAGGATGTAACTGATGTTGGAAAGATTGTTATGAGATTAATAAAAGTGATTAAGGGATTAAGACTTCTCAAAAGAGATAGTGAGGGGACCTCCAGTGGGAAAATCCTCCCTCACCCTCTGTACCCAGCCTCTCTTCTCAGTTTTTAAGTTCTCAGTCATGTAGCCATCTAACAAAATCATCTCAGCAGATGCTCAAATAGAATAAATAGAATCCTGGCTTAAGCCCATCTTAGACATTGGGAGAGGTCCCCTGTGACACATACACACACACAGTCAAATAACTGGATTTATTTCTGGGAATGTCTGGAGGAATTAATTTAAGGTATGCCTTGAGTCATGGGTCCAGGGTCATGGTTAATCTGTGGGGCTGTTCTACTGAGCACATAAGTCCTGGATAGACATGCCTGTAGGGAAACATAGATATGAACTAGGCATCAGGAGAGAGCCTGGGTAGGTTGGGCACAGGAGGTGTACTTAGAACTGGGAGATTCTGGGGATGTCAATCTCAGTTTTGACATATGGCATGTACTAAAAAGAAGAAAAATGCCATCCCCTTCCACTGCTTCAACCCTATCCTCAGTTTTCCCACCTGCAACCTGGGAACAAGGATACTTCTCCAAGACACAATGGGTGGGAAAGCACTTCACAAAGGAATCACTGGAATTCCTTCCCAAAGGGTTTTCCAGCACCCTTGTTGGAAGATTCTTGACTTTTCTGTTGTTCTAGAATAAGAAACAGAAATCCGGACCCACTGTGCCTGCTCTTCCAGCAATTTTCCCAGAGCAGGGGGTAGGGTGGTCAGCTCCAGAGTTGGAAAGGTGGTCCCAGTTATTTTTAGGTTCAAAACCCACCTCCATCTCTTACTAGTTTTGTGTGTGATCTCTGTGTCCTCATCTGAAAAATGGCAGTGATTTTACTGTCTCATGGGTTAGCTGTGAGGTGAAAAGAAAATAATGCACAAAAATAGCCTGGGATGGTGCTTGACATATGGCATGTACAAAAAAAAGAAAAAGAAAAATGCCATCTCCTTCCCCTTCTTCAGACCTATCCTGATATTGGTGAAAGGACTTTGCCCTCTCTCCTCTGCCTTCTGCTCTCTATGGCTTGATACAAACTCTAGATTGAACCATATGGCGACCAGCTTCCTAGATGGCTTAAAAAGACACCCACCTCCCAGTGTTCACATTTTCCCAGGCTGTGTGGCCACTGGAGTATGGTGGCTGTAATGGCACGCCACCTCCAAGGTTAGGTTATAAAAAGACTGTGGCCTCCATCATGCTTTCCCTCTCCTGCCTCTCTCTCTCATGAACCACCCACTCTGGGGAAAGCTGTGCTATGAGTAGCTCTGTGGACAAGCCTACATGGTGAGGAACTGAAGCCTCCAGCCAACAGCTGCTTGAATGAGCTTGGGTCCTTCAGCCTCCATCACATTTTCAGAGACCACAGCCTCAGCCAGAAGCTTGCTGACAACTTCATGGGAGACACTGAGCCAGAACCACTCGGCTAAGCCACTCACAGAATCTTGGCCCTGAGAAACTGTGGGATAATGAAGGCAGGTTGTTTTAAGATGCAAAATGTTGGGATAATTTGTTACACAGCAACAGGTAACAAATACAGGTGATGCAGCTTAAGGTCAGCATTTTTGAGGTTGAAGCTAACTGTCACACTATAGATGAAGATGTGCAGTGCAAACATGGTTTTGTGATTTATTTCACAAGGAGAATCTCAGTGACAGACCCCTCCCCCACCCAACATCAAAAACCTTTGCCTTGTTTTCAGAATTTGCTCAATAGGAAAGAATGAGCTCCATTGCACGGACTGGTACATTGAAGCCTGAGATGGAAAGCCACTTGCTCAAAGTCCCACAGCAAATCCGATGCAAAGCTGGGTACAAAAATAAGTCTCCTTACATGCATGTGTGCATTCCTTCATTCACGAGTAAGTGTTGACTGGAGACCTACTATGTGCTGGGCTCTGCTCCAGGTAGTCTCCTTAGTGCCCTGCCTTAGGTAGGGCACCCCAGATAAGCCTGGATTCTGGGAGCTCCTGAGAAAGGATGTTGTACACCAATTCTGAGACCTGCTGTGTGCCCCTAGCTATGTTCAGGGGGCAGGAAATAAACCAGACATGGAGGTTCCCACTTTGAAAGAAACCCTAAAGGGCCCTTCCTCATGGTAGGAGAGAGCTAGACAGGTACCCAGATTCTCTCGTGAGGCTCAGTGGCTGGCAGAGGCTGATAAGTACTCAGTCAACTTAGACAGGACAAGTCTCAATCTGGGAGCCTCCTGGCCTGGCAGAGCCAGGTGCTCTCTTCCTACTCAGATGACTTCCATAGGCCCTCAGCCCCTGAGAGCCTTTGCTGGGAAGCCAGGGATGGCCCACATTGCTGCTGCTGGTTGCTTCTCAGCAGCTGGGTGGAACAATTCCTGCTGGCTCAGCTGCTGTAGTCGATGAGAGAGACAGAGGAGGGAATCAAGCGGGATACAGCTGCAGTCACAGCGCAGTGATGGGTAGGTGCATGCCAGCTGAGAGCAGGGTGGTCAGTGCTGGGAGCCCATAACTCCTGGCAGGGCCAGGGCCAGCTTGGAAAATAAACACCCAGGGATGGTACTTTAGGGTAGGGCGTCTGTTTGGAGATAAAGGCACCTCCGCCCCTTGCCCAGGACACAGGAGCCAACTGGCCAGGCAGGGGCAGGTGCAGGCTCAGCCCCTCAGTGTCCCAGGCAGCTAGGGGGAGGGGTGCTGTCTGCACAGGCAGGCTGAGCTTAGGACCCAGGCCCCTCTCTGCAGCCTGGTACAGGCAGTGTCCACATAGCCCAGGACTTCTCCATCTCAGCACTAATGACACATATGGGCAGATGATTCTTGGGAGCGGGCCGTGAGGCTGTCCTGTACATTGTAGGATGTTGAGCAGCATCCCTGGCCTCTACCTATTAGATGGCAATAGCATCCCCCCTCTCAAATTATGTAAGCCAAAAATATTTCCAAATATACCCCGGGGACAAAATCAACCTGAGTTAAGGCCACTGACTGAGACCGGCAGCTCTTTCTCCTCACCCACTGATTCCTGTGTTCCATGCTTTTCCTGGGTAATGAACCCCGCTCAGGGCCCAGGAGCTGACTATAGCAGCTGCTTCATGTACATCTCACTGCATCCTCCCACCAGCGCTGTGATGTGGAGGTGAACAAGATCTCCATTTTACAGGAGAAGAAACGAAGACCTGGAAAGGTGAGTTTGCAGAGATTCAAGGTGGAGGGAGGATTTGAACCCTGTGTTTCTGACTCCCAGCTTGGCTTCTAGAGTGTCTTGTTCTGTGCTGCACACTCAGTGCTTTGCATACAACAGGTGATCAATAATTAGTTTTCTAGTGAATTAATGAACAAGACAGAGTTTCTCCTAGCATTCTCGGGCAGAATGCTCTAAGTTTGGGAAGCTGCAGACTGCTGTCTAAGCTCGATCAACCTGGCTGAGACAAGATGGGGCTGGGGACTGAGATGCTGTCACAGAGGACAGGGGTGGTGGGGTCCCTCATAACAAAAAGGCCCATTTGGCCCCCATCCTTGCCTGTTTCTCCAGCCTCTTTTTCTTTCATCCATCTTTCTCTCATCAGCCAGCAGCATCCCCCAAACAGGCCAATCTGATCGCATCAGAGTCTTCTGTGTTAACCTGCTCTGTCTCCCAGTGGGCCGAAGATTAGTCTTTTGATTCTTTTGAAAATGCTTCCAATTTTGGTCTGGGTCAACCTAAAATAATCAAAAGAAGGACTGTAAACAAAGTATGCAAAGGAAGCAATCCATGTAACAGTAAGTGACGTGGGCAGGTCTCAATAAACGTGAGCTATTACCATGGTGATTTTTATTGGGCAGGTAACAGTGGGCAGCCTACAGCACTCCCGGGGAAAGCAACACAGCAGGCAGTGGCTGGGAGAATGGTTTGCAGGGTTCACAGCGTGTAAAACTTTCAGCCTCTGGGGTCTGATGAGCCTGAGTTTGAATCTCAGCTCTGCTGTATAATCTTGGCCAAGTTACTCTACCTCTCTGAGGTTCAGTTACAACTTTTCTGTAATGGGTATTTTAAAAAACTGACTTTCTATATTGGTTGTGAGAACAAAAGGAAATGATATATGTCATAATGTAATCACAGTGTGCAGTATACAATAGGCACTCACTACTTATTATGGCAAGAATTCATGAATCATTCACAACATCCTAGCAAGGTTGACATTGCCGTTATCCCAGTTTAAAGTCAAGGAAACTGAGGGCAAAAGTACGTGTCCAAGGGGTCCTGGGCCTAGACTTGACCCAGGGCCACCTGATTCACCAGTTTTTCTCCTTTGGAAGGTGGCTCCTTCAGGCCCCAGAGAAAGCTGGGCACCTGGACGCATTATCCCAGGGGCTGCCCTGGCTTCATTCATGCTTTGAATGAGTGAGAAATTTTGGAGTCACTTCCAGACCCCTGGTGTTTGTAGCTTGTGTCTGAGCGAAGCTGAGTCAGGCAGCAGAGGCAACCACACATGAGATGAAAAAACAAAGTCCCCGCCAACCCCTTAGAGGTTCCTGGCACTGGTATCCTCTGAGATGAAGCAAATGACCCCAGACAGGGCAGCAGGGCCAGAGTCCTGCCACTTAGAGGGAGATTTAGTGGGCAACAAGTGGGAAAGCCAGACACACTGGCTGCTGAATTTACTGGTCTTTTCAGCGAGGTCGGCGGGAGGGCCCTTCTGTGTGGAGCTCTGTCGGCAGCTGATATCGCTGAGTTGGTGATAGTGTCCAGCGTCTCCCTGCACAACGAATTGGGCAGAGGAAGCAGACTTGCTCATGTCCTGGGATCTTTGGGGGTGATTCATGGTTATTACACCACGGAATTTCAAAGCATGGCTGTCTGCCAGGGATTCTGCTGTGAAAGTTATAAGACCAGGATGCCCCCATCCAACTGTTTACTGCATGCTCGCTGGGTACCATACACAAATAGCCCAATTAATAGCCATGAAGGTGTTGCTAGAATTATTCTGTTCCACAGGCAAGGAAGTCTTAGAGATGGGCTGAATTTAGTTTTGCATGCATGGACTGCTAAAGCCTCCTCAAACTGAGATTCAAAGAGGTGAACTGAGTTGCACAGAGCTAGCAAGTTCATAAGAAATTGAGATTTTCCTAAACTCCATTTTCTCATCCACAAAATAGGTATATTACTAATGCCTGCCTCACGGGTTGCTGGCAGTACTCATCAACATAATGCATACAGATTCTTAGCAATGCTCCAGCATGCAGCAAGTCCTCAATAAATGCTAGCAGTTGCTATTATCCTTGTTTTGATAGGAACCGACTAAAGAAACATAAACACAAATGAGGATTTTCTTAGAATCAGACTGTTAAAACAATTCATTCGTTCGTTTAGGCAGCCAATATTGATTGAGCAATGGCTATGTGTTAGGCTTTGTCCTACAAAGTAGGCTTGCAGAAATGAACAAGGCATGGGATTGTCTTCATGACTTTGAGCAATGAAGTACAAAATAAATAGATTAATAGATGACTGTACAAAGTGGTAGGAAGACGAAGGACAGGTTCTGTGGTGTAAATGACAGGAGTCTTGGTCTTGGGATTTAAGGAGTAAATCCTTCAGGGAGTGGTGTTTGAGACCTGGAGGATGAGTAGGTATGAAACTGGTAGAGGTAAAGTGTGTGTGTGCACGCATGCACATGTATGTTAGGGGATAGGTCTGAGCATTCCAGGCAGAGGGAGCAGCATGGACAAAGGTCCTGAGGTAGTAAGGAATTTGGTGCACTCCAGTAATTTAAAGAAGGTCAGAATGATTGAGCTAAGAGAAGTAAGGGAGTCAGTCTTTGAAAGACAGGCAGAAGTTAAACCCTGCCATGTCATCTCCCACCTGTCTCTACCCCAAACCTCCCTTCTTGGCATCTGTGGAGTGGGTCCTCAACCTCCCACTGCCAACACATCTCCCTACCTCTGTGGTCACCATACCCTCAGGCAAATGTTGGCTTTGTGACTTTGAATCTGTCTCCCTGGCCAGACTAGGACCAAGCTCTGCTGTGTGACCTTGGCCAGGCTACTCCACCTCTCAGAGCTTTAATTATGACTTTTCCGTAATGCGTGTTTTAGAAAACTGACTTTCTACATGGGTTGTGAGAATAAAACAAAATTTCAGATATGTAATCACAGTGTGCAGTATACAGTAGACACTCACTACTTATTATGGCATGAATTCATGAACAAGGTTGACATTGTTGTTATCCCAATTTAAAGACAAGAAAACTGAGAGTGAAGAGACCTGTCCAAGGTGTCCTGGCCCTAGACTTGACCCAGGGCCACCTGATTCCCCAAGGGAAGAGATAGGAGTCATTTATCCTCATCGATTGAACACCATCACCAGGTCCATAGCATTATAGCTAATTAAAACTACGCACCAGGCCAGGCATCATGGCTCATGCCTGTAATCACAGCACTCTGGGAGGCTGAGGTGGGTGGATCCCTTGAGGCCAGGAGTTTGAGACTAGCCTGACCAACATGGTGAAATCCCTGTCTCTACTAAAAATACAACAACAACAAAATAGCTGGGCATGATGGTGCATGCCTGTAATCTCAACTATTTGAGAGGCTGAGGCAGGAGAATCACTTGAACTAGGGAGGCAGAGGTTTCAGTGAGCCGAGATTGCACCACTGCACTCCAACCTGGGTGACAGAGAGAGAGAGACTCAGTCTCAAAAAAAAAAAAAGAAAAAAAAGACCAAACCTATGCACCTGAGTGAATGAGCAAATGAATGGATGACTAAATGGCCACTTGCAGGTGCCTAGAATTAAATGTTATCTGCACATTTGCATACATGTTCGATTACAAAAACAATAAATAGGCATCATGAGGGTTAAAAATTGAGATAAACAAGAACAATAAAATAAAAATAAACAGCATATCCCTACATCCCAGAGATTACCATTGTAAATACCCTTGTGTCTATTTGTACATATGCCCATTATCTATCATCCTACATCTAAGTATTTTTACCAAAGTGGAATCCTACTACCCATCAGGCTTTGTGTTCTGCATTTTCAATTACCAATCTCCACATTTTCATGTCCTTATCTCTAAAAAATGGTCCCCTTTCTGCCCCCAAAGCATCTGTTTTAGTTGGTTCTACAGAATGTGTCATCTTTTGAGTTAGTCTGGTTGCTTCTTTATGGTGTCATTTAGCTTGTTCCTCTCTCCCCTGCATTTCCTAAAGACTACACATTGGTTCAGAAGGCTGGATGGGTTCAAGGTCAGCATTTGTGGCTAGCAAACATCACAGGGATTTTATATTCTTCCTGTTATCAGGAAGATAACTTTGTTATCATCAACAGACCCATGATTTCTGCATAACCCACCTTTAGTGCGGTGAGGTGAGGCCAGCCCCTGGTTAGGGTGTTGGGTGTAATACCCATCACATACTTATGTTTTTCCCCTTGAAATCATAAAATGACATGCATAGAGAGGTCCAGTTTCCCCTCAACCATACATCCCATGGTTTTAAGAACAAATAATGATCTCACTTGAATCAGTGATTTAACTGAGAGGTGGCTGAAAGCTGGTTTCTCAATCCTACACCATTCCTTCTGCATTTGACATCCTCCAAGAAAGTAGAGCTGTCCCTCCTCAACTGGTCTATGGGATTTGATGAAATACAGTCTAAATTGTTTTATTTTTAATCTGCTTTGCCAGTGCAGTGACTCTAATATGATCTCATTTGAGCCACCAGTGCTGGATTACTTAACCCCAAAGTGTTTGAATGTGCCAGAGAGTGGGACTTTCTAGTGGTGGTCTCATGGTGAGTTTTTAGGCAATTGCTCCAGGGAGGAGTTATACAAGAAGAGGCAGAAGAATTGGAGAGTCAGAAATCTCAGGGCCCATAAACATCCTTTAAATCCCAGATGATGTGAAAATGTCCTGCAGACCAGTGCTTCTCTAAATGCAATATGCACATAAAGCATTCTGGGGTTTGGTAGAATGAAGGTACTGTTTCCCTACATCTGGGAGACCAGGGATGCCTATGCTGAGGGCGTACATGTCACACTTTGAGTTACACAGTTCTAGAACATCCCAGCTGAGTCTCCTCTCAACCTTTGCTTAGAGGTTTTCTGAACACAGTCTTCATAGACCTACATCATCCAGCTGCATCCAGCCATGGAATTCACATTTTAATTATACATTAAGGATTGAGAACCAAAGGTATACCATGAATCCTACAGGGATTGGCTAATCTTTGCTCACATGCACGTAGCTAATTCTTTTTTTTTTTTTTTTTTTTTTTTTTTTTTTTAAGATGGAGTCTCACTCTGTCACCCAGGCTGGAGTGCAGTGGCATGATCTTGGCTCATTGCAACCTCCACCTCCCTGGTTCAAGCAATTCCCCTGCCTCAGCCTCCTGAGTAGCTGGGATTACAGGTGCACACCACCACACCTGGCTATTTTTTTTTTTTGTATTTTTAGTAGAGATGGGGTTTCACCATGTTGGCCAGACTGGTCTCGAACTCCTGACCTCAGGCAATCCACCAGCCTTGGCCTCCCAAAATGCTGGGGTTACAGATGTGAGCCACTGCACCCGGCCACACGTAGCTAATTCTATATAAAAAAATGAGGGTTTGAGCTTCTGTATATTTGTAAATTCTATACATTCTTCAGTTGCAAACCTTCTCTCTCTGTTTATACATGCATACACGTGTCCTTTCCTGATTCACCTAACAGAGCAAACTTTACTCTTCACTTCTCTTCCTAACAAGGTTCTGGTTTCTTCTCCCTGGAGATTTTCAAACTGCATGTGAGATTACATCCATAAACACTTCACCTTACAAAAGAAAATAGCAACAAGTCTTCTTCTTCTGAGCATTTGCTCCCTGAATAACTTTGCAAGCATTTTTTCAGAGTGAAAGGGCCCCAAAGGGATGGCAGAGTAATCCTTTAAAAAATGAAGCTGACTAAGCTGTAGTTTTTGGAGGTGGGGGGTGCTGCAGGCACTGGTGTGGGCATCAAAAAACCTGGATATCAGTCCCATTCTCCCATTTTCTTTGGGTAACTCCCCAGTCTTCTTCACCTGCGCCCCTCATTTCCTTAGTCCTTTGCCAACTCTTTCTTTTTTTCTTTTTTTTTTTTGAGAGAGAGAGAGAGAGACAGTCTCAGCATTTTTTTGAGAGACAGAGAGTCTCACTCCATCACCCAGGCTGGAGTGTAGTGGCACGATCTTGGCTCACTGCAACCTCTGCCTCCTGGGTTCAAGCGATTCTCCTGCCTCAGCCTCCCTAGTAGCTGGAATTACAGGCGTGCACCACCACGCCCTGCTAATTTTTTGTATTTTTTTAGTAGAGACTGGGTTTCACCACATTGGCCAGGTTGGTCTCGAACTTCACACCTCAAGTGATCCACCCACCTTGTCCTTCCAAAGTGCTGGGATTACAGTTGTGAGCCACTACGCCTGGCCTTTTTGCCAACTCCTTATTGTGCACCTACTATGTGCACTCGGAAAGAGTTACAGAGAAGAGCAAATCAGACAGGGTGGTTCTTGCCCTTGGGAAGCTCATGCTCTGGAGGGGGACACAGAGCTGAGCTGTGGATCACTGATCATGTAAATGACAAAGCTCAAGTTTGATGAGGGCTGTAGAGAGGGGATATAGGTTGCTGTGCACTGGGGCCAAGAGATAGATAGAGATTGAGATGGTAGAGGAAGGTAGAGGAAGTGCAGGTGCTAACACAGGTGAGGCTGGTGTGTAAGATGAATGTGGGAGTGAAAGTGGAGAGCACTGGAGCCAGCACCTGTCACAAACCCTGGGGACCACTCTCCACCCTGCTCCTCTATGCTTGGTGCTCAGGACAATAACCATGTGATGTGTCTTTGACAGCATTGATGACTTCAGGTTGCAGCCAGCCATCAGGGAGCCAGCAATAGATGCAAGGATTGGGGGACTCTGAGGTGGGTATATTGTCTCTTCCAGCTTCCTGCATGTAGGGACACTACAGGGCAGGCTGCATTGTCAAGGACCTTCCCACGCAGCCTCCTCTCCCCACTCTGTCCCCTGTCCTTCCAGGCCTGGGGGTGGCAGCTCCCCACTGTTACTAGCCCTTGGGGTTCTCCCCCACCTTTGAAAATAGTTCCTGGCCAGGTGTGGTGGCTCATGCCTGTAATCCCAGCACTTTGAGAGGCCGAGGCGGGCAGATCACCTGAGGTCGGGAGTTCGAGACAAGCCTGACCAACACGGAGAAACCCATCTCTACTAAAAATACAAAATTAGCCAGGCGTGGTGGCACACACCTGTAATCCCAGCTACACGGGAGGCCAAGGCAGGAGAATCACTTGAACCTGGGAGGCAGAGGTTGCGGTGAGCCAAGATTGCACCATTGCACTCCAACCTGGGCAACAAGAGTGAAAGTGTGTTTAAAAAAAAAAATAGTTTCTTTATCAAAGTCTCCTAAACGGACCCATCTGGGGATCTTCCTTATATAGCTTGGATCACAGAGACTTGCAGAGATTTATCTTAAGAGCCTCAGGACCCCACTAAGGGTCTTGAGATGCAGTAACATTATCCAATTTGTATTCTTATAACTTTTTGTCTGATATAATTGCACACTTACAAAATAGTTGTGAGAATAGTACTGCTCTGGGTCGAAGTGTGTCATCTCAAAAAAGAGATGTTGAAGTCCTAATCCCCAGTAACTTCCAATGGGATCTTCTTTGGAAATGGGGTCTTGACAGAGGTAACTGAGTAAAAATGAGGTCACTAGGGTGGACTCTAATCCTCCATGACCGGGATCCTTTTAGAAAGGGGAAATGTGGACAGAGACAGGCACGCTCAGAGGGAAGATGATGTGAAGACACACAGGAAGAAGGCCATGTAGAGATTGGAGGAATGCTGCTGTAAGCTAAGGAATGTTTGAGGCCACTAGAAGCAGGAAAAGACGAGTAAGAATCCTTCTCCTACAGGTTAGATGGAGCATGGCCCTGCTGATACCTCAAGCACAGATTTCTGGCCTCCAGAGCTGTGGCTCAACACATTTCTGTTGTTCCAAGCCACCCAGTTTCTGGTACTTTATTCTGTCAGCCCTTAGGGTAATACATTTCTCTTTGCTTTTCTCCAGCTTCACCAATTGGAAATGTTTTGTCACATTTCTCTTTTTTGGGGTGGGGGGTGGTGCAGGACAGAGTATCGCTTTTGTCGCCCAGGCTGGAGTGCAGTGACACGATCTTGGCTCACTGCAACCTCCGCCTCCCGGGTTCAAGCAATTCTCCTGCCTTGGTCTCCTGAGTAGCTGGGACTACAGGCACGCAGCACCACACCTGGCTAATTTTTGTATTTTTGGTAGAGACGAGATTTCACCATGTTGGCCAGGCTTGCCTCGAACTCCTGACCTCAGATGGGCCACCCTTCTTGGCCTCCGAAAGTGCTGGGATTACAGGCGTGAGCCACCACACTTGGCCATTGTCACATTTCTTAATCATTTTCTGATTAAATTTATCACTAAATATATAGAAGCTTGCTCTCTCTATATAGGTATATATATGTGTATATATATATACACACACACACATAAGTATGTACATAAATTAAATTTTGTCTAAACTATTTGATTAAATTGTGGTTTTGATGCTTCATTTCCACAGTGACCAATTATCCTGGTTTGCCTGGTATTTTCCTAGCTCTAGCACAGAAAGCCCTACACACTGGGAAACCCCTCAGCGCCCTGAGGAAACCGGGACAGTTGATCACCCTCTTATTAAATAGTTCGGTGTGCAGTTTCTAAGTACCAAAGCAAACTCATACAAGGCCACAGTACAATCATGAAAACGGGAGAATTCGCCATGGATATGCACACTAGTCTTTCCAGCAGCCCCTATTCAAATTCCACCAGTGGTCCTAATAACACACTTCGGAAATATTTCCCCATGATCTCTGGGCTAGGATCGCACATTGCATTTAAATGTCATGTTTCTTGAGTTTCTCCTGAGCATCCAACTCTTTATTCTAGAACCATTTCTCAGTCTTTTCTTTTTAATGACCTTAATAATGGATCACAGACCACTGAATAAAATAAGAATTCATTCTGATAATAAATGGATAAAGGAAAGAAGACACAACACTTCCTCACACTAGGCAGCCAACTAATAATTGTGGAGGGACTGGGCACGATGGCTCACACCTGTAATCCCAGCACTTTGGGAGGCTGAGGTGGGTGGATCACCTGAGGTCAGGCATTCAAGACCAGCCTGGCCAATGTGATGAAACCCTGTCTCTACTAAAAATACAAAAAATATCCAGGCTTGGTGGTGGGTGCCTGTAATTCTACCTACTCAGGAGGCTGAAGTAGGAGAATCGCTTGAACCCGGGAGGCAGTGGTTGCAGTGTGCCGAGATTGCACCATTGCACTCCAGCCTGGGCGACAAGGGCAAAACTCCATCTCAAAATAAAATAAAAATAAAAATAAAATTAAAAATAATTGTGGAGGAATTATTAGCAAATCGGTATTTGCAACCACCATGACGGGAGCAGATTCAGGCAGCTATTATGGAAGAATGCTAAAACCAGGGAATAGGAATGTGATGGGAATCAGGAGTTACAGTTTTAATGTTGTCCAGGTAGAGATTTAGGCCAGGCACTCCAGTCATAGAAGAAGTTACTTACTTTGATTGGTCTGACTCCATTGGCACACCAGCTCCATGAGATAGGCAGCTGTTTTGCTCACTGTGGTAACACCAGCACTTAGGTAAGCTCCTGAGACATAAAAGGTGCTCAACAAACACCTGTAATGTGAATGAGTGAATGGTTGAGGAAGTTCTCGTTTGAGCAGGGCGTGGCAAAAGAGAAATATTAACAAGTTCTGCTGGATCCAATCCCCTTTCCCGCAAGTGTGTATTTTCTTCTGTACCAAGTTCCAAAGCAGAAATGATGGTGAGCATCCACTCTTTTAAATGTTAACAGTTTAATAAACATGAATCACCAAAAAGTGCTTTTACAGTAAGGTTAATGGAGCCGAGTTTATTCCATTTTGGTGCATGGTTAACTAGATCCGAATAATTACCAGCTCCACATTTATAGATGCCTATTTTAAGGTTATTTTTATGTTGCTCTGCGAGGTGAAGGCTCTTGTTTTCTCTCCTGGTTTTATAGGCTAATATGGAGTAGAATGCTCAAAAAACCCAGCTGCAGTGGGGTGGCCATCCCAGGGGATGATGGCCCAGCACCCAGGTCCTCTGCGCAAGTTCATCCCAAGCTGTGCCATCCCCTCCAAATCCCTCACAAGCCAGATGCAGGAGCAAGTCTTGTTACTGAGTTGCAATCGTGGCCCAAGGGTGTTTCAGGATAAACAGAAGACGCAGAGGACAGCTGACCTGGATATGTTGCCTCCCCGACTAACATTATTGTTACCCTCTTGGAATTAGAGCATGCCAGCCTGTATCTCCTCCTTCCTCTCTGTCCTGTGCAGAGCTGAGTGTGTCCTCAATGTTTGCATAAAGTGCCATAAATCATGGAATCTTTAAGCACAAGAGAACTTAGAGGCCAACTCCAAGCAACAAATAAGGAATCCTGAATTGAAAGGGAATCTAAAGTTTCAGGCAAAGAAAGAGGAGATTGGATGGTGTGCCAAGCACAGTGCTACCCCCTTTATAGGCATGGCATTGAGGTAGGACATGGGACTTGACTCTGGAGGCAGGGCTCAGATACTGGACCAAACTGAAGACTAGCTAAAATGGGGACAGGGTGAAAACACCTTTCCATAGGAAATGCCTATCAGTGTGCCATGTCAGTTTATCATTGCCATGGCAACACTTGGAAGTTACTGCCCCTTTCCATGGCAACAACCTGATGACTGGAAAGTTTCCAACCCCTTTCTAGAAATTTCTACATAATGCACCCTTTAATTTGCATATAATTAAAAGTGGGTATAAATATGACTGCAGGACTGCCTCTGAGCTGCTACTCTGGGCACATTACCTATGGGGTAGCCCTGCTCTGCAAGAAGAAGTACCTCTGCTGCCGTTGTACACTGCCACTTCAAGAAAAGTTGCTAACACCACTGGCTAGCCCTTGAATTATTTCCTAGGCAAAGCCAAGAACTCTCCTGAGCTAAACCCCAATTTGGGGGGCTCACCTGCCCTGCATCAGCATAATTTAATACTCACAGCTACCCTCCAAAGCCAGCATCATGATGCCCAACTGAGAGGTCAGAAAATCGAGACACAGAGTGATGGCGGTTGACTCAGTTCCCCTAGCTGGGACTCACAGCTGGATGCGAGCTGCCTTACCCGAGGCTTCGGGCTCTATCCACAGTCTGTAGGTACATTGACTGGCCTCTGTTTATGCATCTGTGAAATGGGGATGAGGAGGACAAGTATTCATACTATGCCCCTCCTAGCAGGTTTCGGGCAATGAGAAACTATAAGCATGGATGTGAATGTGCTCTGGACATGGAATGGATGATACAAAGAGAATGGATACTCAGGTGCCCAGAGAGCCCTGGCTTTGTTCCTGGAAGTGGTCAGATAAAAAAACAAAAAAACAGTTTGGATGTGGAGTCAGGAAGAATTAGGTTCGAATATTACCTTTTCCACTTAATCAGTGCCTGACCTTTGGCAGGTAACTCTACCAGCCCTTCTACCCTCCTTTTGTAAATATTCAGAGTGAGGGTCATGTGCAAGATACAGAAGTCAGTCTGGATTCAAATAGGCTCTGCTGGGGTGACACGTAGGAATCTGCACAAGTGATTCGTCATCATCACCATCATCATCATTGAGGTACAGAACACATATAATACAATGCATAAATCTAAACGCAAAGCCTGAAGAATTTCTACATGTTCCTAGTGTTGTAGACTAAATTGTGTCCTCCCACCCCCCTGAAAAGTTACCTATTGAAGTCCTGACCTTCATAACTTGGGAAAATGACTGTATTTGAAGACAAGATCTTTAAAGAAGTAAAGTAAAATGAGGCCATTAGGGTGGGCCCTAATGCATTTTACTGATGTCATGCACGGATGCACGTGTACAGAGGAAACGCCATGTGAGGACATGGCGAGAAGACGGCTACCTGCAAGCCAAGGAGGGAGATCTCAGGAGAGACCAAACCTGCTGACCCCGATCTTAGACTTCCAGCTTCCAGAACTGTAAGAAACTAAACTTCTGTTGTCCAAACTACCCAGTCTGTGGTATTTTGTTACGGTAGCCCGGGCAAATTAATACACATAACCTTGTGTAACCAGCATTAAGATTAGCAGCAGAATATTTCCAATAACCCAGCAGCCCCTGCCATCATGACCTTCTCAGTCTTGCCCTCTACCCCCAGAAGTAATCATTGCTCTGATCCTTATTATCGTCAACTATTTCTGTTTTTGAACTTCATATAGGTGGAACCATACAGTATGTTCCCTTTATGCCTGGCTTCTTTTACTCAGCATTCCATTTCTGAAATGCATCTTTCCTATTGGGTGCAGCTGTCATTCATTCTTTTTCTTTGCTGTATAATATTCCACCGTGTGACTTCATCACAGTTTGTTTATCCATTTCCCCATTGATACACATTTTGGTTGTTTCTATTTTTTAGCTCTTTTGAATAAAGCTCTTATGGGCATTCTTGTGCAAGTCTTCAATAGCCCTGAACACTCGTTTTTCGGGGGGTATATACTCAGGAATAAAATTGCTGAGTCACAGCTTAAATGTATATTTAGCTTTAATTAATGTTAGAGTTTGTGCTTTATCCTGTCCATGCCTTGCCTTCCTCATCTATAAAATGGTGCCTGCCACCTAAGGCTGTTACGAGGATTAAATGTGATTATCTATGTAAAGTGTGAAGAAAAAAGCTAGATGCAGAATGATATGTAGAGCTAGATACCATTTATATAAAGTTTAAAAACCTGCATGAGCAACACGACATAATGTTTATGGATACATAATCATGTAATAAACATTTAAAAACATCTATTGGCATAATAAACTCCAAATTTAGGCTGGTGGTAGGAGGATAGGAGGGAAAACTGAGATTAGGGTTGGCACACAGAGGGTGATTCTATCTGCAGTGTCTTGTTCAAGAAGAAAAAAATCTGCAGCAAAGAGACCATAAGGTTAAGATTTTTAAAAGCTGGCGTTTATGATATTATCTCTATCTTTATCTGTATGTTGGAAACACTTTTCATTAAATCAGAAACATTATTACTAAATATATAATATTAATCTACAAAATATTAATACCATGTAAGATTTGCATACTGCCTAGGACACAGTATGCAAATGAGTTCTAGTTATTGTTATTATTAATACTAATTGCCTATTGTATGCCAGATTCTACATCCAAGGGCTCTGGCATACTGCCTGAATCACACCTAGAAAACTAAATCCAATCCAGACACTGTAGATGCAGCTGTCACATAGTGCTTGGCTCAGAGTAGGTTCTCAGGAAATGCGAGCTTTTGTAATTTTCTTAAAATGATCGAACGTCACTAAGCATGCTGGCTTTGGCTAAACATGTCAGCCCTTCTGGGTGTCCCAATCTAACCAAACCAATGAACAAAGAAACCCAGAAAACCAGACATTGAAGGGAGTCGCAGAATACTGCTCCTAGCTTAGCCAGAGAGCCTGGCCCAGTGAATGATTCCATTTCTCCGGACACACACACAGAGTACCCGACAACCAGGCTGCTCATGACAACGGGCTCCAGCTTTAACAAATGTAGCGCTAGCACTATTTATTTTCCAAACGTGGTCGAATTTCGACTCGTGGGGATGCAGTTAGGAAAAATAATGACCAGGAAACACACACACACAAGCGTGCGCGCACACACACATGCATACACACACATGCGTGCACACATTGGCTCGTACAGAGTAAGACAATGGCAACCAGCCTTCCTGGGTTAGGAGAGGCAGGAAATGGAAAAGATAAACATAAAGAAAAGGAGCTTCTTTTGTATCACTTTAAGAGGAAGAAGAAAAAAACCTGTCAGGCACGTATGCGTGTGTGCACATGTACGTGTCTGTGCATGTGCGTGTGTGTTGAAAGGACAGCAATTGAGTGAAGAGGGAACAAGTGTGGTTTGCTTAGGAGACGAGGGGACTTCCTTGACACCAGACCATAATCCAGCCACCAAAAAGGTGCTTTCTGATTTGCATTGCACAAGTTGGCTGACCATAATAAACACACATTTTATTTTAATAATGTATTGGGCAAGAACAAGGGTTCCTCAGCCCCAGTAAAACAGTGCCCCAGCCTAGCATAGCATGCTCGATGGAATGCTATTTCTGGGCTCTGGTGAAAGTGGAGCAGAGGAAGTAATTGTGCCGCTAATTGCTCCATCTCGGGCTTGGTTTACAGTGATATTAATGCCCTGGTCTCCAGTAGATCAGCTTCATAAAGAGAGAGAGAGAAATAGCAGCCCATTGGAATGGGAACAGGAGAAACTATGGAGCAGGTCAGGGAGGCTCCGTGCTTGGGTCTGCTTTGCCGGTTGAATTTCACTGGTGAAATCTTGTGGGATACTGAGAGGGTTTCTTCTGAAGCCAATGGCATTTGAAGCCTCTGGGTTTGAGATCAGGCTCTGCCATTTTCAAACTATGTGCTGGTCCCCCTTTGAAACTCGGTTTGTTCCTCTGCAAAATGGAGCCATGCCATCTGCCCTTAGGGTGACAATTACAATGAAGAGTGTCTAGCACTGTGCCTGGCACACAGCCATTCATGCTGGCTGGCTCTAATTTTCAAAGGAAAGAAGAAATCAGACTCTTCAAAGGCAGGCAGTTTGGTAAGGAAGGCAAAATCTCAAATGGGGACTAATGGAAAATAGCTCAGGATTGGGGAAGGCTCTGTAAGAAAGGGAGCCAGGTGCTGCCGAGGGACTTGCCTGAGACAGCTGAGTGGGTGCAAATGGCAGGCTGAATTATTCAAAGTACCATATTCATTTCATAACAGTATTGACCACTGAAAGTGGAGAAAAGAGAAAAGTTCTTTTTTTTTTTTTTTATTTTTATTTTTTATAGACAGGGTCTGACTGTGTCACCCAGGCTAGAGGGCAGTGTTGTGATCTCAGCTCACTGCAACCTCTGCCTCCCTGGCTCAAGTGATCCTCCCCATTCAGGGGGCTGAGTAGCTGGGACTACAGGCACCTGCCACGAGTGGCTATTTTTAAAAAATTTTTTGTAGAGATGAAGTTTCACCATGTTGCCTAGGTTGATCTTGAACTCCTGAGCTCAAGTGATCCACCTGCCTTGGCCTCCCAAAGTGCTGGGATTACAGGCATGAGCCACTGTCCTTGGCTGAGAAAAGCTCTTTGTTAACCTCCTAATGGGTGCATTAACCATCTCATATAATATTCTGTCCTTATAATGATGCTATTTTCCTCTTTTCCTGACATCTGTTGATTCTGCCAGCCCCATTTCCAATCTTCCTTCTTCATGCTGAAGCTACTTTGATTTTCTTCCCGAAAAACATTCTCATATGCTTTTAATAGGGTTGTTCTCTGACTGCTATGGGAGAGCAGGAGTCCAGCCATGGTTTAGCCCTGATTAATCAGTGTATTCCATTCCTCTGGTATTACTGATGGTCAGAGAGATGGGCATGTGATAAATTCCAGAAATGAGACTTGATTGCAGGACTTTAGCTGTGACTATTAGGAAAGGGCTGTTTCTTCAATGACAAGGGCTGAACAATAACAGGATGTAGGCTTAGAGTTATTGGCATCCTCTTTGTCATCATAAGGGAAGGTCCTGCCTGAGAACGAAACCAGCACAAAGAAAGCAGAGTGGAGATGAGATACAGTTCTGAGAACACTCTGTGAGTACCTAGGTCCAACCATACCTGAAGCTAGTAGAGCTTTTGATTTTATAGTTCTGCGAACTAATACATTCCCCATCTCTCAAGCAAGTTGAATTGGGTTTCTGTTACTCAAATCTGAAAGGATCTTGATGCATGCAATTTTTATATGGACAATATATCACTCAGAGAAGCTAGGAAAATATACTTGCCTAGAACCACACAGCTATTTGATAGAGAAGCCATCATCAACCAAATTTTCCTGAATCCCGAATCCATAATGCCAACCACTGGGTAGTTCTGCTACTGACATTAGAGACTGTATTTCATTGTTGTTGTTGTTGTTGTTGAAAATTTAGGATGGTAGTAGCAATAAGTCAATAATAATTAGCTACTGTTGCTGCCATGACTTTTGTACTTTATGATTCTTTCAGGCCTCACTGGTTCTGGAGGTGATGTTTGCTAATTGTGGCCACATTGACATTCAGGGGCGTGCTGAACCATGTCTTGAGTTTCTTTCAAATAGCCCTCATTTGCCTTTCTATCCTCAACCACTAACCCTAAGGGCCAGCTGGATGTAGATTTTTTAAAAATATTTTTTATTTTCATATTTTTAATGTGATTTTATTTGTAAATAGTTTGTGATTCCTAAGAAGTTGCAAAAATTGTCATAAGAGTTCCTATGTACCCTTCACCCAGCCTCCCCTAATGATAATATCTTACATGACCATAGTAAAGTTATCAAAACCTGTAAATTGACATTAGTATAATACTATTAATTTGAACATAACCTAATTTGGATTTCATTGGAGTTTTGTGGTTGTTTTGTTTTGTATTTTTTTTTTTTTTTTTTTTTGTAGAGACAGGTTTTCACTACGTCACCCAGGCTGGTCTGGAACTCCTGGACTCAAGCAAGACTCAATCAAGTGCTGGGATTACAGGGATGAGCCACCATACCCAGCCGTGGATTTCTCTACTTTTATGTGAACTTTGTGTGTGTGTGTGTGTGTGTGTGTGTATGTAAAATTCCATGAAATCCTATCATATATAAATTTGAGTAACGATTACCATGACAAAGATGCACAACTGTTGATCATCACAAAGAAACTCAGGCTACCCCTGATAGTCACACCCCACCCCAACCACTCTTGGTAACCACTGATGGGTTCTCCATCATCGTAATGATGTCACTTTGAGAATGTTATGAAAATGAATCACCCAGCCCATCACCTTCTGAGACTGGCTTTCTTTCATTTGCCGTAATGCCTTTGAGATCCATCCAGGGTGTTGCATGTATTAATGATCTTTCCCTTTTCATTACTGAGTAGTATTTCATCACATGAATGTATCACAGTTTGTTTAAACACTCAACTATTGAAGGACATCCGGGTTATTTCCTGTTTGGGGCTATCATGAATAAACCTGCTACAAACTTTCATGTATAGATTTTTGTGTGAAGATAAATTTTTATTTCTCTACAGTAAATATCCAGGAGTGAGAATGCTGGGTCATATGATAAGTGTATGTTTAACTTTATAAGAAACTGCCCAGCTGTTTTCCAGAACATTTCTCCAGCAATGGAGTGCGGGGCATGTAACCGTCTTGTCCATCTTCTCTAGATGAGCAGTACCGCACTTGGAGATTGTCCCTGGATCACAGAAAACATACTCTTCTGCTTTAGTAACTGTACTCAGAGCAAACAGGAAATGAAATCCAGACAGGCATGGTGGCTCATGTCTGTAATGCTAGCACATTGGGAGGCCAAGGAGGGAGGATCACTTTAGGCTAGAAGTTTGAAACCAGCCTGGGCAACATAGGGAGACCCTGTTTCTACAAAAAAATAAAAAATAACAATTAATGGGGCATTGTGGAGCATACCTGTCATCCTAGCTACTTGGGAGGCTGAGGAAGGAGGATCGCTTGAGCCCAGGAGTTGAAGGCTGCAGGGAGCTATGATTGCATCACTGTACTCCAGCCTGGGCAACAAGCGAGACCCTATTTCTAAAAATAAAAATGAAAGACAGACATGGAATTCAAAACTTGCATTCAAAGCCAACTTTTATTTAATTTTTTTCCTCATTAGAAGCACAGTGCTTACTCACAATAAGAATATCTGGCAAAATTTAGCAAAGGATAAAGAAGAAATAAAAATCTTCCACAACTTCACACTCAGGACAAAATCACGGTTTCAGGGTTGAAATCTCAGAGCTCATTCCAACTCCTTTAAATCTCCACATCTTGCCATCTACCCTCCCAGGTAAATGCAACATTCCCGTTTTCCTTTAGTAAAAAAAAAAAAAAAGTGGAAAACAAAACAAAACAAAACAAAACAAAAAAATCGGAGGGGAAATAACACCCAAGGCCGTGACTGCTTTTCCTCTCTTATCGGCCTGCTCTTCAGCGAACAGGAGTTTCCTTTTACAGACCTCAAGAATAGACACGTTTCTCATCTATTCCTGTCACGCGCCTCAAGGTTGTGTGGCCCGTTCTTATCAGCAGAAAGCACCTGGTGCATTGTGGGAGAACCGGCTGGGTGGGAGCCCTTTCCAGAGAGGTTTCCTCCTGCTAGGCCCCTGGTCAGCTGCCTTGCTGACCCGGAGTTGGTTATTGCTTCTCCTCACAACTTCCTCCTCCACCACTTTTTCTTGATTAGAGGATCCTCAACCCAGGAGAGACACCCTCTGAGAGTGTCCCCAGAAGGCCCTTAGCCAGGAGGCATTTGTAAGAAAGTTTAAGCTGTTCATTGAGGGGAGAGGGCAGCCTCTAGGGGAAATAAGAACATCCCCGAGTCCACTCAGTGCCAGCAGCGTAGACTCCAAATCTCGGCAAATGTGAGATTGGTATAGTCTTCCCAGGAGCTCCAGTGTTCTGATGATCCTAATTTTTATTTTATTTTATTTTTTTGACATGGGGTCTCATTCTATCTCCCAAGCTGGAGTGCATGGCACAATCATACCTTACTGCAGCCTTGAACTCCTGTGCTCAAGCAATCCTCCTGCCTCAACCTCTGGAGTAGCTGGGACTATAGATGTGCACCACCATGGCTGTCTAATTTTTTGTTTTTTGTAGAGATGGGGTCTTGCTATGTTGCCCAGGCTGATCTCAAACTCCTGAACTCAAGAGATCCTCTGTCTCAGCCTCCCAAAGTGTTGGGATTATAGATGTGAGCCACTGCACCCAGCCTGATTTTTATTTTATATATATAACTTTTTAATTATATATAAAATTTTTATTATATAATAAATAAATAATATATATGATATATATATATATATATATATATATATATATATATATATATATACCGTGGTTGGGGATATTCATTCAAGTTCATGGTGAGAATTCTAATCTGAGAGTGTTTTGCAGTTTTCAAAAGCTCAGGCCCAGTTACTCTCCCATTTCATCCTTAGAATAACCCTTAGCTGAGGTTGCTATTATTTTTCCAGTTTTATAAATGAGATACAGGATGGAAAAACACAGAGGGGAAAGGACTGGCTCAAGATCACCCAGCCAGGAAGTGGCAGAACCAGCATTCTGAGCCAGCTACGCCTGGCTCTGACTACTGGTTGTTTCCAACACCCCTCTCCTGGGCCTCAGTGTCCCCATCTGCACTAAACGGGGCTTATTCTTGATCATCTCCGTGGCTCCTTCTCATCTGAACTTTTGATGACTCTGCTTCAGGATCAAATATTTGTAAAATCCAGCTCAATATGGGGCCTTGAGTTCTGAAACTGAAAACACAAACAAAGTCAGCTGTGGCTTTGCCAAAATGGGAGAAATTGGCCTAGACCCACTCCATCACACACTGATCATGGCACCTGCAGGGAAGCTCAGGCAATCAGACAGGAGAGGAAGGGAAAATGAGATACCAGAGCAATGTGCTTACAGTCATTTTAGGGCTTTGGGGGAAAAAGTCACAATTAATATGAAATATTTTGGGAGAATGGAAACTCATACACAAAAATCATCAGAAAGCTCCTTGCTTAGGAAGACCATACTTAACATTTAGCTCAAACAGTTCTAACCATCTCTCACACATATGTGTTTATAGATGAAGAGCCATGGTTTTCAGACATGGCAGCCTCCTCGTGTCCCATCATGGTTTGACTTATGCCCTTGGATGAATTCCTTCTTGTGCTCATAAATGGCCATCTGATGTTCGTGGTGTCAGAATATTCCAGTACTTAAATACAGTGCAGTATGTCAAACTAGTGCCTTAGTGATGGATCTTTCCATAGTTTTCAATGCTTGCTGTTATGATCAACCCAAAACTGAAATGAGATTTAGATGAAAGATATTGTAGGTACAGATCGCTATATGAATGTGTGTATAGGTAACTATATTGATATTTAAAGAAGATTTTAACCACTGGTATCAGATTTTATCTTACACTGAGGACTGGCTTTTGGCGGGGGGTCAATGTCTTAACAGCCGATCAATTTTAAGGTGAAAGGTGGAGCCTGAGATTCTCTCTTTAACTTATGGGGCCCAACCTAGGCCAAATGGCAGGTACAGAGTGGGTTCTCTGTAATCATCACTTTCTCCTTTTTTCTTATTCTAGCCTCACTTTGGAGACAACAAAGAGGCAGCTCTCATTGAATAATTCATTCAAAAATTCAAACAAGGACTTCACACCTCCCATGTGCCAGATTCTATTCTGCATTTGGGATGTAGCCATAAAGAAGGCAGGGCCTTCACTTCCAAGGGGCTTGCAGGCAAGGGAAAAATGCCCGGATGAACCTTGAGGTGGGATTGAGCTGTGGTGTGAAGAGTTCATGCAAGGAGGCACGCACAAGGTCAAGGGCGACGGATGCTGCTTGGAGGTTTTGGGGGGTATGTGGCAATGGCCAGTGAACACCTTCTAGTGGAGGAGACGCCAAAGCTGGGCTGGGCGGGGGCGGGTGGTGATAGGAATTTTCAGGAGGAAAGTGCATCTCAGAGAGATGGAAGAAAGTGGAAAATGCAGAGGACTAAGGGAAAGGGAAAGTGGCCAGGCACAGTAGCTCTTCTGGAAGTGGCAGGTGAGTGGGGCCACCATGGTTCATTACATTCAGTAATGGAGGCAAAAATAAGATACTCACAGGAGCTGGGCTGGGAATAGATGGTGAACAGGAGTCACCCATCCCGTTTCCAGGGCCCACCGGTGCCAGGCACCAGTGAAGGGTGTCCCATGAGGGTGTGGGTTACATGTGGTCAGCTCCCATCATTTCTCAGGAGGTGGTGAAAATCACAACTTTGATGGAAACGCCTCCTTATTTTTAAATGTTGGCAAAGGATTCGATATAAAAAAATGCACTGAAATAACAACTACTGTAAAAACAACCCCCCACCCCCCAACCGCCGGCCCCACCCCCAGCCCTCACCTCTATCCTAAAATGTGGTTTGGCTACACAGAAGGCATCCAGGGAGTTAATTCTCCCCACAGGGCCCCAGTTGGCCAGCTCGTTCCCTGACACTTCCCCAGGGATTTGTGACATTAAAAGACACTCTCCAAATATAAGCTTCAAAAAAGAGACCTCCCCCCTTTCCATGTGGCTGGGTTTATTTTTAAAGCAAGGCTTCCTTGTCTGTGTTCAACTCGATGGGTGGAGAAAATAATTAGAATTGATTTCTCTGCACCCACTCAGGAATAGAATAGGAGGTAACTTTAGTCTCTATACACAGGAGAAGAGAGGAGAGAAAAAAAAAGAAAGAAACTTCCTTCCAATCCGTGTCTAATTCCTTGGATAGTCTTCTCACTCCTTGCACTGTTTTAGTGGTGTCTTTTGATTACAACATTGGTTTGAAGAGACACTAATTGTACCCTGCTTACAATGCTTGTAATTATGCGTATTACATTTTGATTCATTTCCATATGTCAACACCACTACGAGATGGGGGGGGCGGTGGGTGGCTGAGAACCGCTTTTATGATTGGTTATTGTCTATGAAAAAAAATCTGCACAGAACATGAGTGAAGTGTTCTTTGTTGAAATTGGAAATAAGATTATACATAAAAGTCGTCCTCTGACATCCAGAAAATGGACAGTTTAAAATAAATTGCAGCTGCTGATCAACAAGATTGCTAGCTCCCCTTTTCCCTTTTACGTTAATGAGGGAAATACTTTTCAAGCTGCTAATAGCAATATGTTCAAGTGTGTCATTTCAATCGCTTTCTTCTTAAGAAAAGATGACCCCAATATTCCCCCCTTAGTGGAAGACATTGTCCTACCCAGACATACTTGTGATTTGAGGCTCCTCATGGAAAAGAAAAGAAGGAAAGAGTAAGGAGAGGAGGGGAGTCCCAAGGAGAGAGAATGACAAGGGTTCCTAAGGGTTCCTAAGCTTGCGGAAACAGAGTACCCTAGCAAGAAACAGAATTGGAGCCCCTATGCGCGTGCCTGTAGTCCCTACTCAAGGCGGGGATATCATAAGTGGCCAACTGGGATTTGAAACCATTTCAGCTTACACTGGCTGTTTGTAGTTTAGTATCTCTTGGGCTGAGGTGTGAAAACTGTTCGGACCTTTTCCCCTGCCAATTGAAAAAACAAACAAGTGTGAAATGGGGTAGCCCCTCTTCAGTCTCTTCCCCATTCCCCATGCCGCCTTCCACCTCCCAGGCGTGGATGTCTTCCTTTTGATTCCCGAACCACCACAATGGGAATCCAACATTTTCCCCAGCCTGGATGTTGGAATCCACGCTCTGAGCAGAGGTGAATTTCTGGTCTGTAACATTCCTGAGAGTGTATCATTTTGGGAAGCCCAGCTGCACAATGAGCATCCATGGTGAGCTTTGCCCGCTTTGGGGGCACAAATGTGGTGTTTTGCAATTTGGTCTTTTCACAGGACCACACGTGGCTTTCAGCCTCCTGCCCTGTCACTGTGTGGGACAGCCTCTGGGGTCTTTGCTCTCCGGGATCAGCTGGCCCTGCTGAGAGCCTCAGCTAAGCATTCACAGTAACAGTATGGTCTCCTCCTTAAGCTGTGCTTTGAATAAAGAAAGAGACACCCTCAAAGATGTCCTGCAGGCAGTGAGAAAGACATCCCCCCAGCCAAGCACTGATCTGTGAATTTGTTCTCAGCAGTCCTGGCTGTCTCCTATGAACTCCCGCCCCCAGCCTACGGCTACTAACGTTATTGAATAACAGCAGCTAGCCTTCGCTGTTGTGCAGGTCTGTGCTAGGACCTTAGACTCCACAGAATGTGTAAGGGGAGAGGCGAGGATCCCTGTTTTATGAAGGAGAAAACTGAGGCTCAGAGAGACATAGCAACATGTGAAGGTCACACAGGAGCATAGTGGAGCTGAGCTGGGATTTGAACCCAGGTCTGTCTGACTCCAAAGCCCATGCTCCAAATTGTTGGGCTGCCCTGCCATTGGATGCGTCTCTGCCTGGAACCTGCATGCAAACCCCGCTTGGGCAGGGAGCCTCTTGTTCCAGTTGGTCCTGACCTTTCCACCAGTTTCCCACAGGCTCCATGGCCATCCTTTCAAGTGTCTGTGCCCTGGCTACTCTTGGGTTCTCATTTTGCTGCCTCTGCCTCCTCTGTGGTCACGATGTGGACAGAACATCCCTGGGCCATAGGGCCCCTGACCTCACCCCAACTTGATAGAGACCTGCAGGAGTTCCAGCACCGTCCTCCAGCTGGCTTTCGGCCTCTGCATCATCTGTGTTTTTTCAACTTGTGATCCTTCATATCTCGTTTTGCCCGCGGCTTCTATGCTAATGTATATTGATTGGGTTCCACCTCACCTCCGCCATCCCCAGGCATTGCTAGGGAGGACAGAAGGGCCTCGGTGGTGCCTTGAGCACCACAAGTTCAGGATCCAGTCTATCTCATTCATCTCTGAGCCTCTCTGCCCTCCTTCAGTCATGATTCATGCCTAACAAATGGAAGCTCAGCTTACACTGTTATTATTATCCATTCATTCCTGCCACAGCACCTACTCTATGCCAGACAGTGGATTACATGCTACGGATACTGCAGGGGCCAAAAGAGATAGATATCCCTTTCTTCATGGAGCTTCTATTCTAGTGGAAGGATGGTGATGAGGAATAGAAAGTAGGGAAGAAGGAGGAGGAGTAGGAGAAAGAAGAGGAAGAGGTGAGGGAGAGTGAGGAGGAGGAAGAAGAGAAAAATAAGAAGGAACAGAAGAGGGAGAAAGAGAAGAGAGACTTTTGTATAGAAATATCACAGACTATCAAAAATTAGAAAATGTCCACAGATATTGCCTTATTCTTCCGTTATTCCTCTCGTTTCTATTACCTTATCTTACTGGGTTTTCTGTCAACATTGAGTCCATACAACGTGTTTAACCATTTAAAAAAAAAAAAAACCTCAGAGTTTCCAGACTTGATAAGGTGGAAACCATGGTCTGGCCTAAATGATTAATTTTACCAATGGGGAAGTTGAAGCCCAGAGAAGGTGAGTGACTTGTCCAACGTCACAGGGTATGAGGGGCAGAGTGGAGACTGGGATTCTGAGATGCCTTCTTTTCCCGTAAGTGTAGATTCTCAGGAAGTAATCCCCACAGCAATGTCAGAGGGGAGGGCCTCGGGCAATGCTCGAAGACTTACACACCCCCCCAGCCCTCCTGGGACTTCAGCCCAGATTATGGAGGACAGTTCCAGACAGTTCCAGACAGCTTCGACTCGGGCCACGGTGCCCACTTCATGCACAAGCTGGGAGGCTTTTCGCTTTTTGCCTGGGACAACCATCGGAGTACCAACCCATGGGAGAACTGGCCCCAGGGTCAACCCTCAATGATAGGGTCCTGGAGTTGGGATTCGACTCCCCAATGTTTGATCCCTGGATGATCAATTCTGAGAGGTACCCAAGGAATAGAACCCGCATTCGCAGCAGTGACCATGACCATCACCCTAAAATTGGTCTTTCCTCCTCCCCATTTCTCTCTCCCTCTTCCCACGCTCCTGTTTCCCCAGCATCATCCTTTGAATAAGCCGCTTGCATCCCAGCCCAAGTCTACAATTCAGGATTCATCCACCCAACAGATATTCAAGTGTCCACTGCATGTGAGACTCTCTTCTAGGTAGTGTGGCCACGGCAGCTGACAAAAAGGTGCAGATTCCAGCCCTTGCTGAACAGACATCATAAGTTGATGCCCTTTAAATAAGTAACATGCATAATATGCCAAATGATGCTATCAGCTAAAAGCAAAATAAAGCCAAATTAGAAGGCTGGAGAGTAACAGAAGATGCTACTTTGGAGAGGTGGTCAGGAAAGGCCTCTCTGAGAAGAAGTCATTTGGACAGAGACCAGAGGAGAGGGAGACAGGGAGCCATGAGGCTATCTGGAGGATGTTCTAGGCAGAGGGGAAAATAAATGCAAACAGGCAGAGGTGGGGGTTCCTAGACTATGAGGAGAAGACCAAGGCAGGGTGGCTGGAAGCTAATGAGCAAAGTGTAGAGTGATGAGAGAGGTGAGAAAACCTGGTGTCAGAGAGGGAAGTAATCCCCAAGGTCACACAGTAGGGCTAGGAATTGAACCCTGTTCCCTCTGAGTCTTTCCCCACAGCATGCCAAGCATGGCCCTCAAAAATGTTGAGAGGAAAAGAGAAAAAATGAGAGAGGGAGGAATGGGAGAATGGAGAGAAAGAAAGGAAAAGGGAAGGAGGGAGAGAGCAAGGAAAGAAGGAAGGGAAATAGGAAGGAAGGAGGAAGGGAAGGAAGGAAAGAAGGAAGGAAGGGAAGAAGGAAGGAAAAGGGAAGGGAGGGAGAGGGGGAGGGAGGGAAGGAGGGAGGAAAGGAAGGAGGAAAGGAGGGAGAAAAGATAGATGGATAACAGATATATGGATGGATGGATGGATGGATAGATGGATGGATGGAAAGAAGAAAGGAAGAAAAGAAGGAATGAAGGAGGAAAGAAGAAAAATGAAAGGGAGAGAGGAAGGAAGAAAGAAAAGCTGGATGGATAATGTATACATGAATGGATGGATGGATGAATAAATGGAAAGAAGAAAGAGAGGCATGAAGGTAAAAGAAAGAAGGAAGGAAAGAAAGAAGAAAAGATGAATGGATGGATAATATATGGGTGGATAGAAGATGGGTGGATGGATGGACGGATGGATGATTAATGGATAAAACAATGGATGGATGGATGGATGGATGATTAATGGATAAAACAATGGATGGATGGATGGATGGATGGATGGATGGATGGATGAATGGAAAGAAGACAGAGAAGAAAGAAAGAGGGAGGGAGAATGGATTCTTTATGTATTTAACCTCCAGGTTTCCTAGGCTAAATCTGGCTTCTGGAGTGTCAGGGGCTGTACTCCACCTACCCCATTGTTTCTCTGCATCCCCCCCTCCACCCATCCACGCTGTTGAGCTCACTGAGCTCTCCCCCCAGAAAGGTAATTCTACCCTCTAATTACAGCACTTGTAAAAGTAGCAGAGGGGCTCATTCTTCAGAAATAAATCAATACAAGTTAAAAGGCCATCCTGTTTGTTTCTGTAACAATGCTCTTTAGAAAATTGGGTGCTGTTCCATTTGCTGACGGGTACTCCATCCGTCATCAGCAGCCCGAGTCACATCACATTATGTTGCCAAACATAATATAGCATGATCAGGATGATGCATCAAGTTGGAGATTGGCAGGAAAATGAATTTAGCAAAGCGATCTCACTTGAGAAAATATTGAAAGCCAAGAAAGAGGAAGAGCTTAGACGAAGTTTTCATAATCAGAGGTGATATTTAGAAAGCTCCATCATGTGAGAATCTCAAGACCAAGAAAATCACAGCAATAACAATATATAATAAGAAGAATATTAATATTTAGAAGAAAAGGAAGGACAAAACCATCACAAGTGTTCCCTCCACCGAGACACACTATAGCCATGTGACAAGTTTTGTTATTCCCGCTTTGTGGTAAGAGAGATCCTGCTCAAAGAGGTTAGGTGAGTTCTCCAAAGTCATACAGCCATTAAGCAGCAGAGCCAGGATTTGAAGTCAGACCTGCTGATGCTGGAACCGGGAGCACCGAGATGTGTGGATGGGCAACGGCAAGTTTCCCAATTAGCAAAAAACATTGCGCTTGATTTTGTGTGAAAGGCCCGGAAGCTGACCTAAAGCATCAGATGGCACAGATGTCATCCACCTTGGCCAAGGAGGTATGGCTTGCCTGGATGTGTCTTCCAGCCTTGTGGTCCTCTGGGTCTATACATAAGTGGCACCAGGACTGTGTTGATTAGTTGGAGGCCAACTGCCTTCACTCTAGGAAGCCTAAAACTCTGCCTGGGGCTGGTATTTCTGTGGTTGCTGAGTAGGGATCTGACTTTGTAGCAAGGGTAGGAAGGTACAAGATCAACAAGCACTTTTCCTACTTACGACTCCAGCTGGAGCCTAGCTCTGCTCAAGCCAGGGCTTGGAGGAAGGTGGAGGCTCTGCTCTGCCCTTCTTCTGTCATGGCTGAGTGGTTTCTTTCTAGACTCGCTTGGCCCATCCTTTCTGGCTGATCCAAGCTGGTGAGATGGGCGTGTGAATTTCAGTCCCTCCAAGGGGACTTGAGCAATTACTCTGACTAGGGGAATTAGGCTCAGTTTTTGCACTGGACGAACACAGGGCAGAATACATGTAAATAGAAATAATGTGCTTTCCTTTATTTGTGAACACTCTAATATCTCAATGGCTGAACACAGTACCAGACTCATAGTGGGGTTCAATAATTGGCAAATCATATTGTTGCTACAGTGTGGAATGTTCAATGGCAGAAGCAGGAAGAAGAGAGTAATTAACCAAGCTGGGAGGAAGTGGTGAGTTTCAAGTTGGGTTTTGAGGGATGCATAAGAGTTTGATGACAGGCAGATCTATTAGAAGTAAAGACGTTCCCGGAAAAGAGGTTAATGGACAGAAAGGGAGGAAGTTATGGTGTGTTTGGGGAATAATGTAATTGAGGAAGGGAGTGTTCTCTGGTTTTTCAGGTAGAGTTGGAGGAGGGATAAGAGATAAATTATGAAACCCTCTTAGTAGGTACCAAGCCAGTCCATCCATGGGTGACACTACAAACAGGGTGTAGGTGCCTTGTATAAACACTTCATATTTCCCCAAATCTGAAAATAATTAACTAGGATGTGCAAACATGTAGGACTTTAATGATTACTTTTCCCTTTCTTCCCTCCTTTCCTTCAAATGATAGGAGACAGACTCCAGATTTTAGGACATAAAAGTGTTGTGGAGTTCTTGTGGAAATGCAGATTCCTGGGCCCATTCCCAGAGGTTCTGATCCTGGTGGTGCTTAGACCACACCTGAAGAAACACCCCTGCCTGCAGACCTTGAGTGACGGCCCCCTGGGGGAGAGAAATTTCTTTATCCTGTAGCAGCCACACCAGGGGTTTGAAGCCACTGATAGACACTCCCCAAGGAGGCACCATCGTTTTAAGTCTGGAAGAAGGGAGGAGGGGTGGCTGCTTTCGATTTCATAGCAAGTACCTCGTGAAATCACAATGGCATAGTTTGCTGCACACCCACAGCAGTGCCTTATTAAAAAAAGATCATCAGGGCCCTTGAAATTGATCATAAACTATTTCCATCAATGTCACACACAACCATGTTTGGGGAAGTTTGCCGGCACATCTGCTAAATTGAAGGGCTTTGGGGTTTGAGAACAAACAAATAATAAATAAATGACTATACAATAATATGAAGATGGGGGGACAATACCCTTTGAGTTGGGAGATAAGAAATCTTAAGAGAAAGGAAAATGATGTACCAGTGTTGTGTGTGCCCAATATCAAACTTGCGGGAATGCCCAGTGAGTGATGCATGAATGAATGAATGAATTAATTAATTAATTAATGAATTAATGAATGAATGAAGAATAGCATATTTAAAGGACAATCTGAAGGCAACTGTACCTAGAGCAGGAGCTTAAAAAGAACTCCATTCCCAGTCTCTTGTGGTTGATTTCAGTAGTTGGATATTCTCAGTGTTAAAATGAATTACAAGTTTGGGTATCCCCATGTTACCCTCCTGAGCAACTGTCTGCCTATTGAGAAGAGAGAAATGATATAAAATAAGAAAACCGACTTAAAGAAGAGAATTCCCATTGGTAGAATAGGAAGGGCCTTTGGCTGGCATTCATTCACTGTACAGATGGGCAAATGGGTCAAGCAAGACTCAGAGAGGAGAAATGTTCACTCAAAGTCACATTGTGCTAGAAACCAAGTCTCCAAATTCCTAATCCAGTATATCTTTTTTTTTTTTTTTTTTTTTTTTTTACCTCATGCAGAGAGGATCCAATGAAGTCAAGCATTCCATATCAAGTTTTTAGAACTATCTGGGGTGCACAGAGGAGCTGACAGCAGGCATAGCTAACATAGCTACTTGTGCCACCTTTGGATCTTAAGCAAGACACATGTGTAGACTGATCTTATGTTTGTTGGCACGTGAAAAAATATAAAGCAAGGGACACTTGCAATTGTCAGCATGGTTCTAAGTGGCCACAGTATTCAGCAAGTCTTGCGGAAGGTTCAGGCTCTGGGGGCCACAGCAGAAGAGAAGACCAGAGCAGGTCCTGCCTTTGTGTCTTTTACCTCCCGCACAATCAGCACCCCTTCTCTGTGCCTGGATGCCTCTTCCGTGCTTGTAAGCTTCGCGAATTCCTGCAGATGCTCAAGTGCCATCTCAAATACTCTCTACCTGGAGAGTAGTCATCTCCCCCCCATCTTATACTCTGGAAAGACTTGTTGATACATTGATTAGGGTGTTTTCCACACTGGTCTGTAAGCCTACCCTACACATCTGCCCCACTTCCAGTCTGTGGGCATCTAATGCACTGGAATTCCATGGTGCTATGCGTTCTCAGCACAGGACACATGCCTGGCACATGGTAAGAATTCAATATGAGTTTGTTGCATAAATGGCAGGCATGGTAATAAATCTGATTGCAGCCTGGGGACTGTCTCTTAACTACAGACCTCACAAGGCTTCCTAGCGCCTCTTGGCATTGGCTACAATTGTCAGGTCAGCAGAGAAGACTTTAGCCCTGATAGACCATCCAGCCACAGGGGTTCAAGTGATAGAGAGGGCTACAGAGGGCACATCACTGTCCAGCATCTTCTAATGCAGTGTACCCACTCTCTACTAAAATGCAGTGAGCCTCTCATAGAATGTGGCTCCGTGAACAACACAGACTTCAGTCTGAGAGGCTAAGGCCTCCTTCTTCCTTTCTAGGGAAGGCTGAAGAGGGAGTTCTGGACATCGGGGCATAGTTCTTTCCCTCCAACTATTACCACCATTTTGCAGATGGAAAAACTGAGGCTCAGGGAGGTTAAGTAACTTACCCAATGTCACATATTGAGGAAATGATGGGGCTGGGGAATCAACCTTAAGTCCATCTGATTCCAGACATGAACTTTCTGGGCTAAGCAGCACTGTGGTGTGCAGGAGTTGGCAGACTGTGGCTGGCACCTTGGGAGATGTGTGGCCCTGAGCAGAGTCACAGATGCAGTGGCTACATGGGGTCCTTTCCGTTACTCTCCCCACTGTAGTCTCAGAGTTCCCACAACTATGTTTGCATAGCTGCAGGGCCTTCTGGGTATTTCCAACACCCTAGCCTCCCAAATCTTGGATCTTCTTACCTGTAGGGACATTTGTCTCCCTATTAAATATAGAATCATATCCTTCCCCAGCCTACAAGACCCTGCAAGGCTGGCCCTGAAGCCCTCCCCAGCACCCACTCACACCACAACTCATTTTGTTTGCTGAGGACCAGTTACAGACTCTTAATAGCTCTTGGAGAAGTCTATATTCCTTTCCATTGCTTGATTTTCAACCTTCATCTAAGGTTTTCCCACCACTTGGGAGGCTCTTTTCTTTCCTTTTCATCTACTTAGCTCCTATTCATCCCTCTGATCCTTCCATAAATGCCATTCCCTGATCCCACCTAAGTCAAGCCCCCTTTTCTAACCTCTCATCACCCCTCATTCGTCTTCTCCGTATCATTTGTCTCCATTTGAATTGTATGTTTATTTGTGTGGTTACCTGATGAATCTGTCTGCTCTGCTAGACTGTAAGCACCTTGAATGCGGAGACCAGGTCTGCATTTGCCGTACAGCACAGTGTCTGGCACATAACAGGAGCTCAGTAAATATTTGTTGGATGGGTAGGTAAATGGAGGGATGGGTGGATTATAACATAGGTGGATGGATGGGTACATGGATGAGAGATTGTAGGGTAGGTGGATAGATTGGGTGCATGAATGAATAGAGAGATGGATTTTAGGAGATGTGGATAGATGGGTGGATATTTGGGTGGTTGGGTGGGTAGGTGGGTTGTTGTGTGGATAGATATAGAGACGAACTTTAGGAGAGGTGGATGAATGGAAGGATTAATGGATAGATGGATAAATGGATAGATAAATGGATGTTTCATCTGGGTAGATGAATGGATAGATGGATGGATGGATGGATGGATGAAAGGATAGATGGATGGATGAACGGATTAATTTTAGGAGAGATGGATGGATGGATGGATGGATGGATTACTTTTAGGAGAGGTGGATGGATGGACGGATGGATGGATGGATGGATGGATGGATGGATGGTTGGATGGATGGATGGATAAATGTACAGATGTTTAGGTGGGTAGGTTGATGGACAGATGGTTAGACAGATGGATTTTAGGACAGGTGGATGAATAGATAAATGGATATATGGGTTTTATGGTAGGTGGATTAATGGGTTCATGCATGGATGGGTAAATAAATAATACTGCTTCCCTAGACTTTCTCAAAGGAAAAGTGGACATTATTCCAATATTTTATCTTCTATAAAATTATATCAAATAGTCTTACATAAGCCTTGATTGATCCAGCTAGAGCTGTTTTCAGAGAGCAGCATTCTACACATGTTTACTCAACACTCTAAGGAGACAGAGAGACTTCTGGTACAGCAGTTACGATAACAAGTTCTTCCATCAGTCTCTCTGGGTCAATTGCCTCACTCCTCTCCCCATCCCCCATCAGCTGTGGGATGTTGAATTAATGCTCTCAATTCTTGACTCCTGTGTGGAAGATGACATGTTCACACCTTTGCTGGAACTTCAAGGTGTGGGGACAAATATTCCCCCAACCCTTGACTCTGGGCTTGAACATGTGGTTTGCTCTGGCCCATGGGACCTTGCCTTTTGCCATGAGTAGTTGTAGGTCCAAGGAGGATGGGAGATCAGTGGAGAAGACCTGGGGCTGAGCTCAGTCAAGGCCAGTCTTGGAGACCCCCATTAACTCCTAGATGCATGAGGGAGAAGTCAACACTTGTTTTCCTCCAAGATGTCTATGGTCGCATATTATGTAACATTACTGTGGCCATAGCTGACTGACACTTCAACTGTGTGACCTCTAGCAAGTTATTTAAGCTTCCTGTGCCTTAGTTTCCTCATTGGTAAAATAGAGAATAATACTATATTTTTCACCATAATCAATCTTTCAGAGTTGTTGTGAGAATTATCTGTCATATAACACAAGTAAAGAATTTAGAACAGTGCCTGGTTTATAAATGTCCAATAACTTTTGGCAAGTTACTATCATCATCCCTAAGTGACTCCATAAAAGCTGCTGATTACATTGAAGTAGCAATTTGGGATAGACACCAATCAAGATCAAAGTCTAACAATATATCAGTAGGGAGATCAATTTTCATGTTTGCAAATAATAATAGCACTTGCTGAACTCTTGTCTTATGCCCAACCCTGAGCTGAGATTACATAATTTTTCATCTTGCTGAATTCCCAGAGCTGGGCTGTGAGGTAGACTTTACTGTTAACCTGTATTGATAGATCAGGAGACTGAGAATTGGAGAGCTAGTTCACCTAGTTTGGGAGTGATGGAGCTGGGATTGAATCTGATGGAAACTCCAGGATCCATATCCATAAGCTCCATACTCCACAGCTGAAAGTTCCATACACTTCATAGATAAGGAAACTGAGGCTCAGAGAAGAGAGATGCCTTGGCTGTGGTCACACAGTGGCTACATGCCTGAGTCAGTTTCCACATGATCTTTTCAGCGCTGTAAGATGAAAGGCATCTCAGACGGTGGCCCAGAGACAGAGAGAGGGTTTCCATTTTCCAGCTTTATTTCTGGGTGTCCGGGAATGTGTTTTGAGTTGGACTTGAAAAAGAAACTCCCTTGACAACGGAGAGGCAGTACTAGGCTGGGCCAGTGCGCGCCAAGGCTAACTGGGCATACATTCCTGGACCAACTGCCGGAAAATGTGCAAACGTGGAAATATTCCCCCTGCTGAGTTGTGTCTTGTGCCACTGTAGAGGCCTGCAAAGCTTGTCAGCCATGACTCACCCCTTCCATAAAGCTGGCCTGGTCATTTCAGGTGGGGACCAGGAGCACACAAGGTTGAATTGGATGTTTATGGCTCCCAAGAGACCCATCAGACGTGCTGCCTGCCTCCCATCTTCTTTCTGGTTGAATTTTCAGAAACGTAGGTTAGGACAAAGTCCTGGAAGGAATAACAGGATAATAAAGGGAGGGTATTGATAGAGTGCCTACTGCATACCAAGCCCTGGTTGAGCAGTTCTGTATGTTATAAACTTGTTCTTCGAAGGATGATCCCAGCAGCATCAACATCCCTGCAGAGCCCATTAGAAATGCAGGATTTCCAGCCCCATCGTAGACCTGCTGAATCAAAATCTTCATCTTTAACCATATCCACAGGGGGTTCATCTACAAATCAGCCCTGTTAAAAATCTCATTGCATTCTCTCCAATGCAAACATGCTGACCCCCATTTTACAGAGGGAAACTGAGGCTCTGAGCAGCCAAGACTTGCAGAAGGTTCCCCCAGTGAAGGAGGCTGCACCGTCACCTGCAGTGTGTCTATCTATCCCAGAACCCAGGATCTTTGGGGCGCATTACAAACAAAATGGCTCAAAGCTCTGAGGTTGCAGGACCATAATAAAGAGGAGGGATGATATTGTGGAAAAAGCTTTTCAGAGTCAGCAGTTTATGTCTCAGCTCTGCCATTATCTTGCTAAGCCATCTCCCTAAGGACTCAGTTTCTTCATCCATGAAATGGGGGCAGGCATCAAAACACATGGACTCTGCAATCATTTTTAGCTGGGAGATTTTGATTTGAGGACCCAGAGGATTGGTGGTGCTCGGGGTCTCTCCCATCTCATCATAAGGTTGAACCACACCCAATCTCCACTCTCCAAGAGCTTCCCAGGGGCCTCTCCCATCCCCCAGTCAAACAGAACTGCCCAACCGCCTCAAATGCCACACAAAATCACAGGCAACAGGGCAGAAAACCCAATTATCTCAGCTGTTACACTGCTTAATTTAATATTTCCAATGAGTTCCTTGAGTCTGCTCCTCAAGAATGAAATGCATATTTGGGATCTGTCACAAAACATTACATTTTGTCAAGGCAATCCATTTTGCTGAGGTAATTTGTAAGTGTGCACCGCTCTCCCCCATCACCCCACCCCCCATGTGGTCTGGAGGCTTCTATAGTGTCTTCTGGGAAGATACAAGAAACTGGGGGTCTCTGCAATGACAGGCAGGTGGGAATGGCAGAGAAATAGGACCTGATATGCATCTGGCTTTCTCAAACTCCGCAAAGAAAGAGTTTGGGGAGAACCAATAGAATCTCTTACCACTGGATTACAGAGACAGGACCTGGGTAGGTATTTAGCTGGCCCCAGATGATTGTTTTAAACTTTTTAAAAAGATTACACAAATCATCATGCATAGTCATTGAAGAAAAAAATTAAAAATTGAGATAATTTTTTTAAAAAAGAAATCGCCTGCAAACTCTCGCCTAGAGATGAAGGTGAGTGTTGTTAAATTATACATCTAGTTTTGACAAGTGAGTAAAACTGATCCCCATTTTAAATATCAAAAAGTATAGAAATTAAGTTTGAAGTTAATTAATTTTTTCATTGATACATATTAGTTGTACATGTTTTGGGGATACATGTTATATTTTGATACCTGTATACAATGTGTAGTGATCAAATCAAAGTAATTGGGGTAGCCGTCACCTCAAAAATGTATCTTGTCTTTGTGTTGGGAGTATTACACATCTTTTCTTCCAGTTATTTTGAAATATACAATAAATTATTGTTAACTGTAATTTTCTTACTGTACTATCGAGTACTAGAACTTATTCCTTTTAACTGTATTTTTTTGCACTGTTAACCAACTTGATTTATAAGCACACAACGAAATAGGATCTCATTCGACATGCTATTTTAAATTTTATTTTACATTGAAATAAATTCAGACTTACAAAAAGTGGTAAGAACCTTATAGAGTTACTGTGTGTCCTTCATCCACCTTCCCCCATCTTTTAAAACAATGGTTCATGATCACAACCAGGAAACTAGCATCCTGCATACGAATTTATTAGCTGACTTTTCTACTCACCACTTTCCCATTAAAGCATAGCCCTTGGTTTCAGACTTTAGTGATTAAATAAATCCTGGTTCTTTCTACCCAGGGGATCTTGGCCTAGAGACTTCGGTTTCACACCTGCAAAATAGGTTGGTAAGCGAATGCTCATCTTGTGTCAGGCTTGCTGTGAAAATTAAATGACATAATGCAGAATGCGGGACCCACATGAAGTACTGAGAAGATAATATCTGTCCCTGTATAGTTTTATCTTTGTATTATCACTTCAAATCCCAGAGATCTGGGGAGATGCCTGAGGAGTACTGGGTGCTGGGTGTGGAAAGGGGCTAAGAGGCAGGATTCTTGTTTCCCTACCTAACCATAACTAAGGCAACTGTTTCATTTTTTTCTAAAAATCTACTCCAAGTATTTCAATTTTATAGATAAAATCTGGTTTGAAGAAAAGGGAGAATTTCAGGGTTTTATAAACAGGTGAATCCCAAGATTTTCAAAAAGGTTTTTTTGATCTCAAATGGCTGCATAGAATTTCATTGCATGGAAGCCCCATTCTTTACTTGGTCAGTCCCCTTTTGTTGGACATGTAGGTTGTTTCTAACTTTTATTAATGCAAAAAACTCTAAAATGAACATAATTGTGCATGTATTTTTGCTTACTTGTCCAAATATTCTTCAGATACATTTCTTAATTTTTATATTTTTAGAGAAGGGATCTCACTCTATTTGCCCAGGCTGAAGTTCCATGGCACAATCACAGCCTACTGCAGCCTCAAATTCCTGAGCTCAAGTGATCCTCCAGCCTCAGCCACCTGAGTAGCTGGGAGTACAGACATGAGCTATCATGCTGGACTTTTTAAAGATAAATTTTTATCAATAGAATTTTAAATCATGGAGACCTGATTAAGAAGGAAACAGGTGCTTCTCTCCCATGAGTCACAGCACTGGGAACTCCTCTTGCAGAACCATGGAGAGGTGTCACAGAGGAAATCTATTTACAAGCTTTCCGCTTAACCAGCTGATTGTTCTGAATGCTCCCATAGTTAGGTATGATAGGAATTTTCCTTCCCATTTTTTTGACGAGAAGACTGAGGTTCCAGGAGGTTGCAGCCGTTTCTCTCGGGCCATATGGCCAATAAGGATCTTGAGCAGGGATTCAACATGTTTGCAACCCAAGTTCTTTCCAAGAGGTCTCAGACTACCTCCTCCATCTCCCCCTCTCCCCCACAACACACAAGTACAGAGACTCAATTCAGGAGCCAGTTTCTAGGTGGGCTTTGAGCAATCATACACAGTAATCTCTTGGTGCTTTAGTTTTCTCAAATGGGAAATGGAAATGAGAGATGATATACTCTAGGAATATTTGAATTTACATGAAATCCAAGCTTTTCTTTACTACAGGACATCTCATAACTTTTATTATAATAACATATATTATGGATCTCTAAGAAGGGGATTTGCTAGGCTCCTAGACATTGATTACCAAGAAATCCTTTTATCAAAAGCATCTCATGGGGCTATTATTTCATAGGATTCATTTAAAGGACACTTCATCTAACTAGCTAGGTTATCCGTACCTACACTTAACTGTGGCCGACATTTACTGAACTCAGTGTGTGTCAGGCATCTTGCTGAGCATGTTATAAATGTAGCGTATGGTTTGGTCCTCATGATAGTCTTTGAAAGCGTGAGTGATTGTGTGGTTGAAAAACTGTAAGAGTGAAGGAATGAGGGGTGGGTACCAATCGGGGCCCCAGCAGGGAACAGATGGCACATTCAAAGAGGCTGTGATAATAGAAAAGAACTGAAGATAACCACAGAGGACCACGCATCACCCTAGGGCTTCTAGAGTAAGGACCTGTCACCATCCCTAGGCCTGAGGGGGCAAGGCCAGGGGGCTATTGCAGGGGATCAGAGATAGTAGCTATTGAAGAGGGCTGCTTGGCAAGGGATGTGACCTCTGGTAGAGGGACCCAGCCAGCCTGCAGTCCAGCAGAGAGGAAGGCAGGGAATCAGTACTCTCATCTCTTTTTCCCCTCCTTTCCTCCTCTTGCCTGCACCTCCCATTGGCAGGACCTACCCAGAAGCTGGAGGGCTCCAGATCCCCTTGGTGTAGCTCACCCTTCCTGGGCACAGAGCAGGGAGAAGAGGGATGGAGAGTGAGTGTGGAGGAGCAAATGGGAGACATCTCATGCTAAGGAGTGAGTGCGGGCAAGACTTGAGTGACTGAATGAGAGCATGAGGGAGTAGGGAAGGAAAGCAGCTGTCTCCCTGTGATCTGAGCCCCTCCCCAAAAGCCACCTTCCCCTCCCTGCTCCAAACACCACCCAGGACCCAGACTTGGGGTCAAACCCTCCTTCGCTCCCCTCATTATCCCATCAGATTGGGGCTGTCATTAGCCCCCAGCATGGAACAAAGGGCCCTAGCCCAGGCGGCCGTATCCACGGGGCTAATTAATTGGATTAATGGTAGTGCAGCCCACACTGGGTCTGCCTCAGATAATTTCAATGAACGCTGAACACCAATCCCCAAAGTCATTGGAATATGGATGAGGCAAATTGAGTTAAAATTGAGGAGATTGCTGCATTCATTAGCCCGCCCACCCTCTGAAGTCGCTGGTTAATATGCAAACTATTAATATGCAAATCGGTGCAAATGGAAAAAAAAAAAAAAAGAAGTGTGAGGTTCCCTGCCCCTCCCGCCAACTCCTTGTTTTTTTGGAAACTCCGCTACACTTGGGCAGCTGCTTCCTGTGAAAGGGAGAGGCAAGTTTGTGTGCAGGTCTCTGAGGCAGAAGGGACTGGGAGCTTTCATGTCAGAAATTAATTAAAAGCAGCAGCAGCGACACAGCACACCTTTATCGCCCGCAAACACGTGTTAGAGTGAGCAGGGCAAGGTGGGAAAACCGGATTCCAGGGGAGAAAGCTTGCTTGTTCACCTGGGAGCAGGGCCCTGGCAGCCATAGGGAGGTCTGTTTGGGCTTTTAAAAACTTTTTTGTGTGTTTGTGATATATACACACGTGTGTGTGTGTGTGTGTATATATAACTGCGGAAGTAATACATGTTCATTATAGAAAAATTAGCAAATAGGTTGAGTGGAAGCTTAGTTGTCTAGGATTAGAACCATATCAGAAGGAAAAGTTAAGTCACTTTATCTCATAAGTCACTTAATGCAAGGAATCTTTTTTAAGTGACACATTCATACACTGAATATTTTATTCATTTAAAATTTGACTCTTTAATCAATCAGTGATACAGTCACATGGTTCAGAATTCTAAAGGGAAAAAAGCAGAAGGAAGGAAGGAATGAAGGAAGGAGGGAAGGGAGGAAAGGAGGAAGGAAAGAAAGAGAGAAAGAAGGAAGGGAAGGAGGGAAAGTGGGAGAGGAGGTAGGGTGGGAAGAAGAAAGAAGAGAAGGAAATAAAGAAGGAAAAAAGAGAGAGGAAGGGGAGAAGGAAAGAAGGGAAGGCAGGCAGGAGGGAGGGAAACAGAGTCTCCAGTTTGTCTTCACCCCTCCTAGAGGCAACAATGCTACAGGTTCTTAAGAAGTCTTCCTGAAATATACTATGCACATACAAGCAATTATATTTATGCATTTCTCTCTTTTGCAGAGATTACTGGGCATGCAATTGTGCATCTTGCCTCATTTGCTTAATAATCCGTCTCAGGGATTATTTCCAACCTGTCCATGAAGACCATCCTCATTCTACTTCATGCTCATGTTATGCCACACATAGAGGGGCCATTCTCCCCTTCACCAACATATGGTTGATGGATATTTAGGTTGCTTCCTATTTATGTGGCCATTTCAGTCAATTCAGCAATAAGAACCCTTGTCCATATGACATTTTTGTTGTATGGGAGATTGTCTGCAGGATAGATTCCTGGAGGTGGAATTGCGGGTCACACGGTAGACACATGAGCAGTTATGTTTGTTAGCTGTTGCCAATTGCAGGAAATTTTTGCCAAATTGCAGGAAAGTTGCACCAGCTCCTGCTCTCACCAAGTATCTTAAAATAAAAGTTAAAAACAAATAAATGAAATAAAATAAAGGAGAGCCTCTGCCCAGCCTCAATGACATAGCCGGTTCTTGAACTTTTGAATTTTCTTGAACTTTTGAATCTTCTTGAACTTTTGAATCTTTGCCAGTCCCATCCGTGAAAAAAAATGATGTCTCTAGAAAGGTTTATTTTGCATTTCTTTTCTCAAAAGTGAAGCTGAGCATTTTATTTTCATATGTTTCAGAATGATTTGTATTTTCTTTGTGTTAACTATCTATTAGTCCCTTTAACTATCTTTCTATTAACTAAGTTTTTCTTTCTCATTGATTGGTAAATAGAGCTCTTTACAGACTAAGAAATTAGCCTTCGGTCTGTGATGGGAAGTGCTCTTGCTTTTCCCCAGTTTTCGGTTTGTCTTTGAACTTTGGTGATGGGCAAAACAAAGTAATATTCTATTTCTACTTAAAGCATAGAGTGTACATTTATTTACCAAACTTTTGAGGCTAGGCAGAGGCTCTATGCTGGAACTTAGCTTCTCTGCCTGGAGGTCTCTTCTAGCTTATCTTCCTTAAGGAAACCCAGAGTCACAATGCCTCTATTCTCATTGTCAATGCCTGGATTTGATTTCTTTTCAATGGAGCAAGAATAGAAAACATTTAAACAGCCACCTGAATGCTGGATTTTTCTCCATCTTTTAGGATCCTCCTCATCTATCTCTTTTAGTTTTCTTGCTTTACTTTTATATATAATAGTTTTTAAAAGCAACTCACCTTTTAAAAAAACCTATAGAGTCATACAACTCACATTTAAAAAACTATACAACTCGCCTTTAGAAAAACTATACAACTCACCTTTAAAATCTACACAACTATACAACTCACCTTTAAAAAACTTTTCAAGAAGCGAACTTAGTTTTCCTGTAAATGACAGCTTTTCCTTGCACACTCATAGTCATCGGTTTCTTTAAGGTTTAACTAAGTGGTCTTATTATGCTGGCGAGTGTAACTGGAATAAGCAGTTTTGGGAACAAACACAGGTGACGTCTGGTAAGTGGGTACCTTAACTAGCAAAAGGAGATGCATCCAGGTGAGGTAAAGAGTGGTCACTGGCGGCTGGGCATGGTGGCTCACGCCTGTAATCCCAGCACTTTGGGAGGTTGAAGCAGGTAGATCACTTGAGGTCAGGAGTTCAAGACCAGCCTGGCTAACATGGTGAAACCCCATCTCTACTAAAAATACAAAAATTTCAGCTAGGCATGGTGGTGCATGCCTGTGATCCCAGCTACTCGGGAGGCTGAAGCATGAGAATCACTTGAACCTAGAGGGCAGAGGTTGCAGTGAGCTGAGATTGTGCCACTGCACTCCAGCCTGGGTGACAGAGTGAGACTCTTCTTGGAGTGGTCATTGGCCAAGAGTGCTTTTGGAACCATGGGCAATTGCACCATGATGGAAGGAATGAGGAACATTGGTTCATCCAGCCAGCTTGGTAAGTGGATCAGTTCCAAGAATCCTTAGATCAATGGCAACAAATGGTAATCAATTGGAGGGAGAGAGGGAGATCATTGGCTGAAAGTCTCAAAAGTAGCAACTCTTTGGGGCAGCTTACTTATTAAGCACTTATTATCAGCCAAGCACCACATTAAGCACATCACAGGCTTTCTCTCATTTCTTTATTCCCATTTTATAGACAAGGAAACTGAAGTCCGGAGAGGAGAGGTGATTTGCCCTAGGTCATGTTGAAAATGAATACTGTTATTTCACATGTTTAAACTGATGAAAGAAAAATAGAATGAATCACACAGGATTCCTGTTTCAAAACTTTTTTTTTCCTTCTCAAATAAGATCTTGCAATCAGTTTTCTTTGAAGAAATAAAATTAAGTATTGGGTAGAAATACTTGCATATTTATTGTGTGGGTAGGGTGTAAAAATAGCAATTAGTGAATCCCTTTTATTCGAAACCCAGTTTAAGCAAAAGACCAGAATGGTGGGTGGCTTTTCGCACCATCACGTGCCCTCCTGGGCATCATTCCCTCTTTCTCTCCCACAAAGTAACCACTGTTCTGAATTCAGTATTTATCAGCCATTGCTGTTCTTTATAATTTTATTTATATGTTTGTAAACCTTAACAACATATTGTTTACTTTTGTCTATTTTTTAATATTTTAATTTTCTTTTTCTATTGAGATGTACATAATAGGTGTACATATTTCCATGGTACTTGTGATAATTTAACACATTCATATAATTTGTAAACATCAAATCAATGTAATTTGGATATCCATCACCTTAAATATTTGTCTTTTCTTTATATTAGAAACATTTGAATTATTCCCTTTTAGTTATTTTGAAATATACGATACATTGTTGTAAACTATAGTCACCCTACTGATCTATCAAACACTAGGTTTTATTTCTTCTATCAAATTGTGTATTTGTACCCATTAATCAACCTCTCTTCCTGGTACTTTTGTCTATTTTTGAGTTATCAGTAAACAGAATTGGCCTGGCATACTTCGGGAAGACTTGCCTTTTTCTCTTAATAGGATGCCATGGGCATCCTTCCATGTCAATAGCTGTGCCTCTCATTCTTGGTGTTAATGACGGTGCCCTATGAATTATGCAGTTGAACTCACACTTACTCAGCCAAGGACAATGGTCTGAATGGTCGTTTTTCCATCACACCTTGCTTTGCAGTGGAGTTTGTTAGGGCCATCCTTCCTGTGCAGGCCCAGAGTGGGGATACAAGCATGGCTGCTTTGCTAACAAGTGAAAGATTCTTGGACTCTGTCTACCTTGAAGACCTGTGGTTGAGAGACCCCCCCCTCCCCAAGAAAGAAGGACCTCCAAGCAGGGTTTTGAAAGTGACAGACACCAAATCTCAACTCAATCCTCTCTGCTCTAAGGCCTTCTGGGGCTCCTGCTTGCCTCCACTGGACATCCAAAGTCCAGGAAGTACAGGATATATGTTTTGTCCCCTGCTGGAGTCTAGCTCCAGGCTGGGAATAGAGCAATGCTTAATAATATTGGGTGAAGGAAGGAAGGAAGGTTAAGAAGGAAGTCAGTCTCCCCTGGTTCTGTTCTGAAGTCACAAGTCAGCCCTCTTTCCCTCTCATTCCCCATACATACATTTTCCATCCTTCTCTTATACCAAATTGTATCCATCTTGCAACATTTAGAATTAGCCTCTGCCTATCGGTGCTTTGCACTCAGTGTTGACAGGACTTAATCTCCGATTAAGCTGCTGAGTCTCTAAACGTTAAAGACAAGGCAGCACCAATGACCGGCCCCAGCAGAAGTGCACACCCACAGAGCGGCTTTGCTGGTGAGGATTTCAAGAGTTTCCCATAGAGTCAGCCCACAAATATTGATCAAGCATCTGCCACTCAATAGGCCTAGCTCTAACTCAGTCCACAAACAGCCATAGAAGAGCAGAAAAGAAAGAATTATCTCACTATTGTCACTACAAATAACATGTAGGAATCACTCACTGTATACTGTTCCTGCTTCCAAGTGCTATACATGTTCTAACTCACTGAATCCCAAAAGCACAGGATGATGTAGGTACTGCTGTTATCTGCATTTTGCAGAGAGTAAACTGCCTTTTTCAGAGAGTCATAGAGAGCTTAAAGAACTTGCTCAAAAAGTCACACAGGTTATAAGAGAAAGATGAGCTAGTATTTATTAAGGTCCTATTATGGGCTAAGCAATTTAACTCCATCTCTGTATTAAGCCCTCCTGTGAGCCTGTGAGCTTGCTAATGTTGTTTCCCTATTGTAGGCGAGAAGCTGAGAATCAGAGTGATACAGTGACACTCCAGAATCACACAGCGAGTTAGTCGCAGAGTGGGGTCTGTCACTTACGAAGACAACAGCTATTTCCCCGATGGCAAGGTGATGGAACATGACTAGGACAAAGACGCTGTTCTTGAAGAAGACGCAGTCTAAAGGCCGGGGTGGGTAAAGCAGCACACTGAATGGCTGGGACACTGGGGATTCAATGTGATAATGGTGGGTACAGAAGAAGCTGTAGGGAGCTTCAGAGGGAGATGAGCAAAAAAACATGGGGCAAGTCAGAGCCTAACCCCGGGGGAAAATGGACAACCTCCTGGGGTGAGAATTTAGGGAAGCACAAAGGATGTGATGATCATAAGAGCCGCATTTCTTGAGCACCTACTATGGGATGGGCCCTGTGCTAGACCTTATGAGTGTTCGCACCTAATCTTCATATGACCCTCCAAGGTAGGAGCTATTTTTGTGCCCACAATAATAAGGTAGCAGTTTATTAACCCATGCACTCATTCCATGAGGTAGGTACTGTTATTGTTCCCATTTCACAGATGAGGAAGTGGAGGCCCCTGGGAGGCTGGTGAATACTCAGGTCACATAGGTAGTAAGTGGTAAAGCTGGGCTGTGAACTCAGATGGGCTGATTCTGGAGTCCCCCAACTTACCCACCTGTCTGCAGCTCAGATGGGTCCAACCAAGTCTCCCCAAGACAGCAAGCAGCCCCTGAGATGCACTGAGCATGCCCCTGTCCTCAGTACAGCTCCAAGCTCCACAGCAGACGAGTTTGCCCAGGCAGGTTCTCAGACTCCCCCGAGGCCTGGGAATGGGGACCTGAGCTGGGTCAACTGAAGCCGTGGGTGGTCTGGACCTGCTCTTAAATGGAGAACCCCATGGGGTTGTTTGTGTTGGGCGACATCACGGCTCCAGTTTGGTCTTGACCTCTCCAAATTAAAGAGAAGGTAATTGACTTTGCGTTAGGAGGGGCCTCTTTTTAATTTCCAACTGTTCTGGGTTGATGTGGCCACTGTTGAGTTAGCTCATTCTGGGAAGTTCCTCCAAAGAGGCCTTTTCATCCTCTTTCCATCCAAAGAGGCCTTGTCATCGTCAGGCTGGTGGGGCTGATTCATGGGCAGCTGCTTCCAGAGCTCAGAATGGGCTCCAAGGCCCCACAGCAGATAAAAAGGACCTCATTGAGCAGCCTTGGCAGCTGCCAAGGAGAACTCATGCCCGTGTCACTCACAGGCTGGGTGTCAGTGTAGGGTCAGGCAGGAAGATGCAGACTCACATACCTTGAGCACCTACTGCATGCCAGGCTATGCATTGTAAGTCCCCTTGCCTCTGCATCTTCTCAGAAGCCCACAAGGGAGACCTTTATTCCTTCTTCCATTTGGCGGACCTTTTATCAGACATTTAGCAAATGCTTAAGCCATGTCCTGCTCCATGCTAAGCCTGAAAGGGTGCTTTGAGGAGCAAAAACACTCAAGTTCCTGCCCTAAAGGGGCCCACAGTCCAGTGTGGAGACGCTGATTGTCAAGTGCAACACATGCAAATCACAAGCAAACACATGCAAATCACATGCAAACACATGCAAAATAGCGACTATAAAAAGTGGGTGGATGAGGGCTGCTTCTTCTCCCTAGGTCTATAATTATGGTTAAGAACCCCCTTTTACCAAGGACATTGAGGTTCCTAAACATAAGCAACAAGCCTGAAGAATAATGTCCACACTCCCTGGGGCAGATTACAGGACCTCTACTTGGGACCTTCCAGCCTCAATCCTAACACTCTACACCTTCACTACAGGGAGCTACAGACAGATATATTTGTAGCATATTTGCCTTTCTCCTCTCCTTCACCAAATTACAAGTACCTTCTTAAACAACGAGTGTTTTTTTACACCCATTGTCCCCTTCTCATGGCAGACTACTAGTCCTAGTACAGTACTTGACATTTAATAGGTAGTCAGTGAATATTTGGAGGATGGATGGATGAAAAGTTAGGTGGATAGGTAGGTGGGTGCATGGGATTTGGAATGGGCAGATGGAGGAATAGATGCATAGAGCAATGGTTGGACAGGCAAATGGTTAGACGGTTGGATGAACAGATGGATGAATGAATGGTTGGCTTGATTAATCCATGGATGATTAGATTGATGGATGGATAGGTGGTTAGTTGGATAGATGGATTGATGGATGAATGAATGGACATTAAGTCTTTACATATTTATTTTTATCCTTTGCTATTCTAGCATTACAAATCAATACATTTTTCTTTAATAGTTCTAAGAAAGACAATAATGAGGTGAAACTAATATTTTTGGCCTCCTTTCACCCATATGTCCTCCTCCCCACTCATTTCTTGGGAATGCACAATATCCTTTTAAATGCTCTGATAAGCCCTGCGATAAATAAAGATTTAACTTTATGTAACTGAGAGTTTACCAATTTAGTCAATGACAGCTTTTATTTTCCCTAAGACCATTTGACATACCTGGATCTACTCTTCTATGTACAATCTTGTAAATGTAAGCATAAAAACATCTTCAGAATTTTTTTTAACTTGGCAATCCCTTACTTCAAGTGTTTCTATGATAGGAAAGCCACTTTGTGTACGTGTGTCTGTCTGTGTGTGTGTGTGTTTGTGTCTATGTATGCATGTGTATGTGTGTATGTGTGCATGTGTATGCCTCTACGTGACTCTGTGTGTGTGTGTGTGTGTGTGTGTGTGTGTGTGTGTGTGTGTATTCTGATGGCATGGTTTTACAAACACTATGCCAGGAGAAAGGAGGTGTTTCATGCCCACTTTGCTGGTGATGAAACTTGCTGTGTGATCTTGGTGGTTCAATCCTCTCTGGTCTCCATATGTCATCTATAAAAGTAAGAACATGATGGGCGTGGTCTGTAAATTCTCTTCCAGTTCCAGCCTGGCTCTGCTGCGTGATACTGCCTGCCTCCCAAGGGATGCGTCCATGTATGGAGGACCTGCCACATCCCTTCTTGGGCTGCCCTCTTTCCTAAGATGCCTGCCCTTCTCCTCTGTCTAAGGAACAGACTTGCCACAAAGGGGTAAATTACCCATGCCTGCTCCAAATGTCTGGACACCTTGATGCTGTGACTCGATTTCCTTTGCCGGCCCTGCAGGCCTTCGCAGAGCAGGCACGTTTATCTTCCTAGCATGGCCCAGCCCTGCCAGGCAGTCAGCTCCCAGCACCAGCTGCTCTGTCCCAGCTGCATGCCCCACCTGCCCCTCTACGGAGCAAACTAACCCATCACTGTGTTTTGACTGCAGCCACTTGCACCCGCTGCTCTGGTTCCTCCTGTCTCTTGGGAATCAGCAGGGACTGAGCTGACAAAATCATTCTACCCCAAGTGTTCCAGAAGCTCAGAGCAACAGCACTAGGATCAGCATCACTACAGTCCCAGTGAGGACTGCCGGGGGCCCAGCTTAGTCTCCCTGGGCCCAGGGGACTTGGGGAAGGTGTCTGTCTGACTGGAGATGGACAGCAGGGCACCTGGACAGACTAAACAGAGGCTCAGCTCTCAGGCTCCTCAATGAGAGTTCCTGAGACGCTGGTGATGGTCACTACCACCCCCAACCTCCACCAACAAAGTGGAATCTGTCTGCAACTCCAGTTCCTTGAACAGAGCTGGCCAATGAACATGGTAAAGGGAACCAAACCCTGACACCTAAAATCCATCTTCCTAGGACTTCCTAAGAATCCCAGCTTGCCAGGAACCTGCTCCATGGATGAGGAGAGCAGCAGGAACCATGTCCAACACAGGCATATAATAGGCGCTCAGTAAATGCCATCCAATAGGACTTTGCTTGCCACCGCACCATTATTTTATGTTTCACTAAGAAAAAAAACCTACCAATTAAAACATGGCATGTCATGCATTGTATGATGAAACTTGATTTCAGAGATATTAAAGGCTAAACAAGCACATTTGAATCAACTACATAGGGTACCTGTTAAGTGAGGGGATGAATGAACAAACAGTGGGAGGTTTAGGTTTACAGTTTTGTATTTACAGATCATGCTGCTGCTGACTTGCTTTGTAACTTTGAAGAAATCACTGTCCATCCCTAGACCTCAGCTTTCTCACTAGTCACGTGGGATTCACCGTCCTTTCCAGCAACCCCAGAAAGCTACTGTAGAAATCAGATAGGATGCGGGCAGCAGCAAATCTTCAAAAGCTGCAAAGCCATTGAAATGGTCAGTCAACCAGTGAAATCCTCATCCAGGGCATTTCCTGTCAGTGTATTTGCTGTGTGCCTTCGGATAAGTTGCTTTGCCTCTCTGGGCTTCCATTTCCCCTAGTATCACCTATGGAGACAAAGGAATATCTATATATACCATATATATCTATATGGTGTATATATATACACACACCATATATATATATGCACACCATATACATACATATATATACACACCATATATACATATATATACACACCATATATATACATATATACACACACACATATATATACATATATACACACACACATATATATATATATATACACACACACATATATATATATCTTGCAGTGCTGTTGGGAATATCAGAGGAGGTGATGTTTGTAAGGTGCTTAACACCATGGCTGACACATGGTAAACCAGGCCTATGAACACCAGCTGCCGTTGGTGTTGGTACACATATTCACATTATCTGAGTGGTGGGAAACATGCTTCCAGCAGCCTTGCTCCCCATTTTCTTTAAATCACCATTTGCATCCCCAGTGTCTTGTAGACAGTAATTTACTCATTGAACAATCTGATGAATGAAAGGATGAATGAATGAATGAATGAATGAATGCATAATCTTGGGTGTGCAGGTAAGGCTGAATTCTATAGGCATAAACTTTTTAAATCACTCACAGGCAAAACAAGAAACAAATCACCTTGGAGATCATGCAGCTTCACCCCCATTTCATTAGAGAAGGAAACTGAGGCTCCGAGAGGTTCACGAAGATGCCCAAAGCCACACAGCCCACAAGTAGACTCCAGATCAAGCCCCCAACCACCATCCCCAGTATTTCTCCTTCAGCCTCAGATCCTGGGCCAATGTCCAGTCCCTCTCCGACTCCAGTGACCAAGGACACACTCTTCCCAGGTTAAGCATTGTTCCATTTTCCCTGACACAAATGCTTCCCTGGAAGCCCTGGGTGGAGAAACAGCCACTGCCTCCGGGGCCTCAGACCTGGCCCCATTATTATTCCTCTCGGTGTAATAAATACATTTTAAGAGAAACAGATGCCGGAACAGTTGGACAGGAAGGGCCCAGGCCTGTGAAGAGGAATCTGGTTTGTGAAAATCTGTCTATTTGCCAGACGGTGAGCAATATGCTGCTGCCAGCCAGGTCTGGGTCCGGCTGCCAGGCGGGCTAATCGAGCCTTCCCGCTGTGCCTGTGGGTCCTTCCAGACCACCATCCTCAGGCGCTCAAATGGGCATCCAGTTGTCGTGCCTGCTGCAAAGGACCCCAGGATGCCGATCATGTCCCCTTAATCACTTTGGCCACTTTCGTGGGAGGGGCACCTCCATCTCAAAACCCAAAGCAACTTACTCAAAGTGTGGCAGGGATGGGGAGGCATCTTCCAATTCAGACACACCACCATCCATGAATGGCTTTTCTCTTCCATCACTGTCTGAGGATGCTTGTTACCTGCAAATAGCTGCCTCGATACCTGACCCTTTGAAAGTGTGATAGGAAAGGGTCTCCTTACCGCCTTTTCTGTCTGGCAAGTCTCTTCACTCTCCCTGCATCACTGCCCTGTTGGAAAAAAAGAAATGTGGGCTGATTTACAAAAGGCATCTTGGCTGCTATAGGTGCAGGCTCCAGCTTCCACGAGGTACAGATACCCAGATCAGACTTTTGTCCTGGAATCGACACCCCATCACACACATTCTCCGTTGGCTTGAGCTCATAAATCCCGGTGTTTTTTGGCAGGCCCGTGGGCAGGGGCAGGAAAACAGAACACTCAGTGTATGACCTAACTTCATGTCCTCATAGCCATCCAGCAAAGAGAAGAGATTACCTCCACTTTGCAGATGAGAAAGAAGAGGTTCTAGGAAGAACACGACCTGCCCAAGGTCGTGCATCCCAGAAGGGAGTATCGGGGTGGGGGCGGGGACCCACAGGGCTGCCTGATTGTGATTTCTCATCTCTTTTTGCTGACTCGGCTGCCTTTCTAGGAACAGACTAATAACTCTCCTCCATCCTCCCAAAACACCGGATGGAGATGAAGATATTCCACTATTTTCTTCACATGCTCTGTGGTCCTAAGCAAAGTGAGGCATTCGTTTGCTTCTGGGAGAACTAATACCAAGAACCTCTTTTTCTTTCTCCTCCCTTCTCAGAGCTGCCCCACAGGGGGGGATTAACCGTATACTAAGCTTTCCCCTCAATAAATTTTGCTTTCAGTATTCTTTCCCATCGTCCTCCAAAAGCTAAAGAAAAGCCCTGGTAATTCAAGAATTCTGCATCTAAATTCTATTTCTCCAAGGATTCCTTGTTCTTAGAAGTGGTATGAAAATACTTCGTGTGATTGTGTAACCTGATTTTTCTTTCTTTCTTTTTTTTTTTTTTGGTGGTGGTGGTGTTGGTAGAGAGATGAGAGGAGCTAGTCTTTTCTAAAACTGTGATAATAATAATGGTCTCACTGCCTACCATTTGTTGAGGACTTACGGTAGCATTGTGCAAGCATCATCTTATTTAACCCTTTCAGCCCTGCTAGGAGATGGCTGCTGGCATTGTCATGTCATAGTGACAAGAAAGCAAAGCACATTTTTGTCACTTGCCAAAAACCACACAATTAGAGAGTAGCAGAGCTGGAATTCAGCTTTGGGTTTCCTAAGTGCAGGGTCCTCTGTGCCGCTTCACTGAACTTCCCTTCTACCTTCTTTGGCCTGGAGAGGCTACAAAGCTAAGCAGGATATTTCTTTTTCTTTCTTTCTTTCTTTTTTTTTTTTTTTTTGAGATGGATTCTCTCTCTGTCACCCAGGCTGGAGTGCAATGGTGCGATCTTGGCTCACTGAAATCTCCACCTCTCAGGTTCAAGCAATTCTTCAGCCTCAACCTCACAAGTAACTGGGATTACGCCCGGCTAATTTTTGTATTTTTTTTAAAAGTAGAGATGGGGTTTCACCATGTTGGTCAGGCTGGTCGCCAACTCCTGACCTCAGGTGATCCACTCATGTCGGCCTCCCAGCGTGCTGGGATTACAGGCATGAGCCACCACACCCAGCCTAAGCAGGATATTTCTAGACCGTCTTGAAGCTAGGGTTCTGGATGCAGATTTGTTCCTGCCAATGAGAGGTATTGATGTGAGATTTAGGAAGCTAACGTGAGTCCGTCCTCTGGCAGTTTATGGCTATTGCTATTGGCAAATAGCGTGGTGGTAGTAACTGGAGGTTTTCCTGCAACAGGGACCTCACTTCATTCTCCCACATTCTAGACATCAAGAGGCAGTGGTATTAGAAATGCAACAGCGCCTCGCATCTGGCATAATTCTGGCAGTAGCTGTCCAAGTGCCTCTGCTCTGTGTATTCTGGGAGTTATTCTAGGAGACTTAACCTAGAACTTGCTCCTTCTGCCCTTCCAGTGGTCTTATATGCCCTGGATTCCCTGTATTAAATCCCTTCCTGCTTAAGATACTTAGACTGGATTTTGTTTCCTGCATGGAGCCTGGACTGATACACATTGGGTGGCATCAGGGAAACCCATTCTAGTTTCTGAGCCTTACTTTCTGTACCACTTGCAGAGTCATAGAAAGGCTGTAATGAGGGAGTGGAAGCAAAAGAGCTTCCCAAAGGTAAGTCTTTCTGCAGAGATAGTGGCCCGATCAGAAGGTACTCTTCCAAATAGAAGACACGGGATGTAGTTTCCCCAGTAAATGGCCCATACTCACCAGTTACTTTCAAAGCCATTACAGAGCCTGCTACCTAAACAGCTTGCCAAGGACTTGGAGAGCACCTGGAATATGGAACAAGGGGCAGGACAGGCTTTTAGCTCATGTCTGTTTCTGCTCCTCTTCACTCTTGATTCTACCACCTGTGTCGGCTCACCTGGGGGCCTTGCTATGACAGCACAGTGAGGAGCTGCTGACATGAGCTGCATAACCCTTGCCCTTCTATCTTACAGGGGACATGGCAGGATGCCCCAGGAACAGACACCACCTCACCACTCTTAAGATGTTGCAGCTTCCAGAAGTCTGCAGTACTGATCAGGGTCCTGTGGAATCTTGTTCACCTAACAGAGAAATAGGTCTGAAGTGGATGGCTGTGAGAATGAAGTCAGCTATCTGCCAGGATGTCTCAGCCACCATCAAGACTTTTGTGTGCAGAGAAACAGGATTTAAGAGGGGAGGGACTGAAAGGCTGTGGAAGCCACTGGGTGCAGTCATCCATTCAATACACATTTTTTGACCACCCCCTAGGTGCTAGGCCCTGTGCTTACACTCAGGATTTAATAGTGAAGAAATTATTGGACCTCATTGGGCTGATAGTGTTTCAGGGGAGAGAGACGTGAACATGGTTATACGTGAGGGTGATTAGTGTCAAATTGGGGGAAGCAAAGTGGATGGGTGTGTGTGCTATGGAAGCCCAGGGAAACCACCTGATTCAGTCAGGGGCAATCAGGGAAGGATACCTGGAAGAGGTGACACCTAAGCCAAGACTTGATGAACATATACAAATATTTTTGGCAAACAGGGATGGTGAAGTGAGGGAAAAAATGCTTCTAGAGAGAACAGCCTGAGTGAAGACTCTGGAATGAGAATGAGTTTATCCCAGGACTCAGAGATGTTCAGAAGTGCTGAGTAAGGAGTGATGGGGAAAAGAGCAGAGCCAGACCTCACAGGGCCCTGGAGACCAGGCTAAGGAGCATGGCTTTGTTGTGAGGACACTGAGAAACCATGGAACGGTTCTGGGCAGTGAAAGGTGTTACAGTTATTGATGTTTGCATAAATCCATAGAGCTTCTATTTTTCTAATAGACTATTTTTTAGAACAGTTTCAAATTCACAGCAACATTGAGAAGAAAGTACAGTGAGTTCCCACCTATCCCTCACCCACCAACATAGCCTCCCCCACCATCAACATCATTACAATAGATGAACTAACATTGACACATCATTATTAACCAAAGTTCATAGTTTATATTCAGGTTCGCTCTTGGTACTGTACAGTCCATGGTTTTTGACAAATTTATAATGACATGTATCCATCATTATAATAATGTACAGAATAATTTCACTACCCTAAAAGCCCTCCAGCTCCCATGGAACTTTTTTAAAGGAAGGATTTGTGGGTTTCTCCCTCACATCTATAGAACTAGAATCCTTATAGGTAAGACCCAGGAATTTGCATATTAATGTTTCCCCCACCTATTTCCATATAGAGGGTGAAATTTAGACAGCTAATCCAAGCCATGATCTGTCTACAGAAACTTCTGGATGATACAATATCTAAGGCCTCTTCTCTGCCTTGGCCTGGAAATCCACTCCCAGTTGACTTTAGAAATAACCAAGCAGTTCTCACGGGACCCCGGTGGCCTTCCCTGAATGATTGGTGTTGAGAAAAGATCCTTCCCCCTGCAAAGCTTTTTCTTCCCACCAGGGCTCTTGGACTTCTAGCCTTCCTTTAGGGACACTCAGCAGAACTCTTTCAGGGGAATATGTGGTGCATGATGAACAAAGTTTGGAAACAAAATGAAGGGAAAGAGCAAAAATACATACATCTTCTGGAGTTAGCTCCCCCCATCTTTGCTATAGTAGTCAAGATTCTTGCCTGTAATCCCAGCACTTTGGGAGGCTGAGGCAGGTGGATCTTTTAAGGTCAGGAGCTCAAGACCAGCCTGGCCAACATGGGGAAACCCCATCTTCACTAAAAATACAAAAATTAGCCAGGTGTGGTGCTGCACACCTATAATCCCAGCTACTCAGGAGGCTGAGACAGGAGAATAGCTTGAACCCAGGGATGGAGGTTGCAGTGAGCCAAGACCGTGCCACTGCACTCCAGCCTGGGTGACAGAGCAAGTCTCCATTAAAAAAAAAAAAAATTCTCAAAGTGCTGTAGCAGCTTCCTCTACACTAACGAAAGCACCCTTTATGCATTAATGCATGTGGCTCTTGCCATGTCTAAAGTGGAAAAAAATATGACTTGGATCAAGGATGGAAGATTCTCATTCAGTAGAGTGAGTTCTTTGTAAACTAGGAGGTTTTATTATTTCTTTCTGTATCTGTAGTGCTAAAAGGTTACTGGGCCGGGGGAAGCTTAGTGAGTGTCTGTTGAATGAATGAATGAATTAATGACTTAAATAGTGAAGAGGAGACAGTTTGCTTCAATGCTTGGCGCATATAGGTGCTCAATTTAATGACACATTCTTATTGTGAGTCCTAGGTCAGCTGTCAGGAGCCTGGGTTATTAATCTGGTGTTACCTTTAATACATTATAAAATGGTGGGTCAGTCTCTTTTCCTCTCCAGACCTCAGTTTCCTCATCTAAACGATAAAGGTCCTTCCAGTTCAGGCATTTTATAAAGTGGATGAGAATTTGGCACTGACTTTTTAAAAGAGATCTATACACACAGTGAGACTACTACATACCCACAAGAATAAATAAGATGAAAAAGACTGACAATGCCGAACGTTGACAAGGATGTGGAGTAACTGGAACTCTCATACATTGTTGGCAGGAATGTAAAATGGTACCAGAATTTTGGAGAAAGATCTTATGTGGTTTCTTACAGCACTCAACATAGTCCTACCTTCTGACCCAGAAATTCAATGCTTAAGTATTTACCAAGAGACATAAAAATAAATGTTCACAAAAAGATTTGTATCAGAATGTTCATAGAAGCTTTATTTATAGTGGCCTCAAACTGGAAATAACCCAATGACCATAAACAAGAGAATAAGTAAATCAATTGTGGTATATTCATACACTGGAATCCTACACAACAGTAAAAAGGACAAAGTACTGCTACATGCAACAACAAAAACCAGTCTCCAAAATCTTATGTTGAATGAAAGAAGCCAGGCACAAAAGAGTACAAATTGTATGATTCTACTTACATGAAATTCTAGAACAAACAAAACTAATCAGTGGTGGGAAAAAACAAACAGCACAGTGCTGAACTCTGGGTGTGGGAAACGAGGTTTGACTGAGGAAGGGTGAAGGAAACTTTCTGGAAGATTGAGTGGTTTGGGCTACACAGATGTTTGCATTTGACAAAATTCAATGTACGTACCTTTAAGATGTATGCATTTCAATACATGTATATGCTTTTTACATAAAAAGCTATAGATAAATATTGGCATTGCATTGTTGAAATGTTTGCTTGAAATGCATCAAAAATTAAGATGGATCAATAGATGGGTTGAGGGACGGACAGACTTTACAAATAAAGTATATAAATGCTAACCAATGGTGGGAACTATGTGGAGGGTATACATATATTTGCTATAAACTTCTTCCGAGTTCTCTGCTTGAATACTTTTACAATAAAATTTTGGTTAAAAAGGGAGGGTCTGGGACCCATGTAAGTTTAATACAATGTTCATCAGCTTCATTCCTGCCCCATTTGATTTTTCTCAGACCAATGATATGAAAGAAAAATTAATCTTAAGCACCTCTAGGGCACATATAGATTTATCTCTCATATATATACATATATATATGTGCGTGTGTGTGTGTATGTGTACGTGTGTGTATATTTGTCTTTGAACATCTATAAAAAGATAATTGAATAAATAATTCCTTATTTCTACATAATTACTAATTATTAAAGATCTCCTGGGACCAGTAACAATAACACAAACTTACAAAGATGGCAAAATTTGGATTCAGCAAACATCTATTGAGCTGAACTAAAATGTGCCAGGCATTGTGATCCATGGTTTCCTTGGCTTTATCTTCAAAATAACTCAATATAGCATAGACATCTCTGTGACCATTTTACAGACTTCAAACTGAACTCAGAGGTGTTTTCAAATTGTATCCAAAATCACAGAGCCATTGAAATGATTTTTAATACCTATCATTTTTCTCTTCCAGAAAATGTGTCCACCTTCCCAATCTTAAGATAAAAACCCTTGTGGTGTAACCAGCCCTTTTGGATGTGTGCTCAGGTTAAAGGATGGTCACATGACTGGGGCAGACCAATCAGAGGCCTTCTCTGGGATTTTCTAAGTTGGACGTAGTGAAAGGGCATCTTGTTCTTTCTTTTAGATCTCATGCTCTAAGCTGATAGACTTGAGGACACTGGGGTCATGTGAAGGACACTCTATTCCAAGAACTCTATATGGTCCAGCCTATTCAAATTCGCAGCAACCTTGTGAGATGAAAACTCTTCTTTCCCTATGTTATGAAGGAGGAAACTGCAGGCCAGTGAGGCTAACAGGAAACACGGCTAATAAGGGAAAGATTCAAAACCAGGCTAAGGCACCATACAATGTGCCTGGACGGCTCCCACCTAGGTTGGTGAGTGCAGCCTGGAGCTAGCAAGGCCCCTTCCCATCCAGAACTGCACTGGCCAGAGCTCTCCACCTGCTCTCAGCAGAGACCTACAACTGGAACGACCCAGCTAGACTCTTTTAAAGGGGCCACCTGATTCTCCAGTCCTAGGTAATCTGGTCTTCACAGCTTCTCTTCCTGTATAAAGAAGCAGAGCTCAAGGCCGAGCACAGTGGCTCACACCTGTAATCCTAGCACTTTGGGAGGCTAAGGCAGGTGGATCCCTTCAGGTCAAGAGTTCAAGACCAGCCTGGCCAACATGGCAAAACCCTGTCTCTACTAAAAATACAAAACTACCCTGGTGTGGTGGCGGGTGCCTGTAATCCCAGCTACTCTGGAAGCTGAGGCAGGAGAATCAGTTGAACCAAGGAGGTGGAGGTTGCAGTGAGCTGAGATCGTGCCACCGCACTCCAGCCTGGGCAACAGAGCAAGATGTGGCTTCTAAAAAAAAAAAAAAGTAGCAGAGCTCAAGATCTGGTTATGGTTATCGGAAAGTAAAGGAATTCTCCAACCATTGAAGATCCCTTCCTGATACTGGGGGTGTTTATTCCTATAACAGCATATCCGATATCAGTCAATTACAGCAAACTGAAGACAGGAGACATTGGCATTGGCTTGGGGGCTGGACTTCTAGATCCTGATCCAGGCTATGCTGTACCAACTTATCTCATTTGATCCTTAGAGGTAGATAATAGACGTCCCATTTTATAGATGAGGAAACTGAGGTCAAAAAGACTTTCCAAACTAGTCTTTATTAACTCTTTACTCTGTAAAATCCTGTACTAGGTTCCCTCTATACTTTACTCATATACTTGCCACCACAGCCCTGTGATGGGTATTGTCCATGATACCCACTTGACAGATGACAAAACTGAGGTTTGGAGAGGGAAGTGAGTCATCTAGGAGGTAGCAGAGTCAAGATTTGAACCTATGACTCTTGAACCTTTTGAGATGCAGCTCTGCCTCTAATGTAGATTAAGGACTGAATGGTGGCTAAAGCCCATTGGATCCATGAGTATGAAATTAATTCTGATATTGACACTAAAATCCAAAGTGTTTTGTTTTTTTAAGGTATATTCTGTGCTGCTTTCAGGAAAAAAAAAAAGAGAGAGAGAGAGAAGAAGTGATTAAGTCTACCTTCCTCCCGTCCACCCTTCCCCTAACACTTACCCTTTCAAAGGTCCATCGCTGGACCCATAGGCATGGGTGTGGGGTTTATTGGCATCTACAGCAGCTGAGATGCAGCCATTGCAGGCCACACTGTGCTAAAAATATTTCAAAGTTCACAGGGAAAAAAAGGAGAGGAGGGAGCAGTGAGAAGCAACTTTTGCCAACTCTGAAAACAGTTCCGCCCACTAAGTCTTAACTGTGCAGAAGGGGCCAGATCAGATTAGGGCCACCAGTTGCCACATTATCCTGTCTTGAGTCCACTAACTCTCATTAAGCTCCGAAAATCCCATTTACGGTGTTTAGGACACCTCTGGAGGAGTTTGCTGTGTAAATATTATTCCACCATTAAATCCTACAACCAGGCCACCGTCAACAAGTGGATTCGAAATGGTTTCGCCGAGGGGGCTGTGCTGGGGACCTGTGAAGTGCGGCCAAGGGGCTTGGCCCATAAGCCAGCGTGAGTGGGAAAGCTCCTCATTCTCCTACCAAAGCCTCCTGCCACTTGGGCCTGCTTAATAAAATGGGGCCGCTGGGGCACTCGATTTGGGCTGGGAACCAAACACACCTCAGGAGCCACTTAGAGCTAGGGCCGGCCTTAGACAGCTGGCGTTCCTGCTTACCAACCTTAATCTCATGCGGGGCCCTTGTGGGCTGCAGCCCTCTTGGCTGAGACTGGGACTTACCTCCAGTATCTCCCACCTCAGCGGCAGAGCTGACGTGGGCATCGTTCTGGGGAGGTGACTTTTTCCCAGCCGGAGGCAATTTTGCCTTGGGTGCCCTTTCTGTTGTCTGCAAGCCCAGACCCTTTCTTTATTAATTTGTGTATTTGGAAGAGGGAAATGGCTGGATGTTGAACCATCGATTATTGTGGATGGATAACCTATCTGACTCAGCAGATGCTGCTGTTGCTGCTGCTGCGATGGCTGTCACTGATTTTTGCTTTTTTCTTTCTTTCTTTCTTTTTAAATTAATTAATTTGCTTTTTAAGCTGATTTGCAGATTGTACTTCTGGGATGTGGTGAGCAAGGATGAAGGACTTAAATTTGAAAAGTGCCTAGCTCAGGTATGGTAGGAATTCAACATTCCAGAATTGTTCTTTGCACTCAACAGTGGGCAAGACAAGCCTGGTGCTCTCACAGTGAGAAATCCAATGTTCTGAACATAAAGGGATATGACCCAGGTAGGTCCTGGCACACAATGGGTGTCCAGTAAATGGGGACTGAGGCATATGAAGCCCCAAGCACCACTGTGTCTGGCACATAGCAATTGCTCAATTAACATTCTTCTTTCAGGAGTTTGAACCCCAGCTCAGTCATGTTTGCAGCTGCGTGATGTTGAGAAAATCCCTTTCTTTTTCTGAGCCTCAGTTTCCACATCTGTAAAATGGAGCTTATATCTGCAACGTGGAGCTGCTTAAAAGGTTCATTCATCCACACATGGGCTTGTTTAATATGTAGTTGTTGACTACCTACTATGTGCCGGTGCTGAGGGTTTTGTGATGAGTAAAACCCAGTGTTTCCCTCAAGGAGCTGGTGGTCCCCAAAGGAGTTAACAGGTAATTAGGATGTTCTGTTGTCAGTGCTGTGATGTGAAAACCCTGATGAAAGGCCCTTAATGTAGCCTGCCTAGAGGAGAGATGACCAGCAATTACCTCCCAGAGCAAGGTTTAGCAAACTACTGCCCCCAGGCTAAATCTGGCCCACTGTCTCTTTCGTACAGCTCACAAGCTAAGAATGATTTTTACACTTTTAAATGGTTTTACACAATCAAAATCATGTCTCATGCCACTTGAAAATTATATGACATTCAAATTTCAGTGTCCATAAATCACGCTTTATTGAAACATAGCCATACTCATTCATTGGTGTATTGTTTGTGCCTCTTTGCACTTTGACAACAGAGTTGAGTCATGGCAACAGAGGCCAGGTGCCCCCACAAAGTCTAAAATATTTACTGCCTGGCTCTGTACAGAATAAGTTTGCTGACCACTGTCCTAGAGGAAGTGATATGTGAGCTAAGCCAAAGGACAGGGAGAAATTGGTCAGACGGAGATGGATGAAAGGTGTGAGAAGAGAACCTGCCTTGCAGGTTGCAGAAAATTTGTGGCATCTTCAAAGATGATGCAATTCCTGTGCAACAAACTGCAAAGTGCCGTACCAACTTGAGTGAGTATTCAGAACAGTGGAGGACAGGCCCATCACCAATCTCCTTAGAGAAAGTACAAGGGGAATAATCATGACACGAGATCTCATTTATTCAGCACCTATTTGGTCCACTGTAGTTTTCCTAACACTCTCATATTCAGTCCTCCAAATGGACCTGAGAAATGGAATCATTAACCCACTTCACAGATGAGAAATTGGGAGCTCAGAGAAGTAAAGACACACAGCCAAGGTCACACAGCAAAACAGAGAACAGAATGCCCAGGCTGTCTCCTTTGCAAATTCATGTTCCAAACCCACACTCATAAACCAGTCATTTGTCAGCCCTTATCCTGTAGCGTAAAAAAACTGCATGTTGGTAAGAAACAAGAAAAATAAATGAAAAATGAAAGAACTAGAATCCAAAGTGGATTTTTTTTTGAGACAGGGTCTCATTCTGTTGCCCATGCTGGAGTACAGTGGCGTGATCACAGCTCACCGCAGCCTCGACCTTCTGGGCTCAAGCCATCCGCCCACCTCAGCCTCCCAAGTAGCAGGGACCATAGGAATATGCCACCATCCTCTGCTGATTTGTTTTTATTTTTTGTAGAGATGAAGTCTCACTGTGTTGTTCAGACTGGTCTCGAACTCCTGGGCTCAAGCGATCCTCCCACCTCAGTCTCCCAAAGTGTTGGGATTAGAGGCATGAGCTACGGCGTTTTGCCCAAAGTAGAAATTTTGCAGCTACTCTCCACCCTCCAACATCTTGGATGCTGTATCCACTTCCCTCCCCTCAACTCTTGCAAGTCCTTCTGAAATCCAGCTACACCGCTGGGAAGGAGGAAGAGAAAAATAAAAATAAGCCAGGCTTCCCAGAAAGAGCCAGCAGGAGAGAGCTCTCTGAGATGGGTGGAGAGACGCATCCCTGAACGCAGCAGAGTTGGCAGGCCCAGCTCCCGGCAGCTGTTGGCTGCGCACAGAATAAACACAAGCGGATGGATGGGTTCGGGCAGGGAAGCCACCTCGCCTGGCGGGCTCCAGGCAAAGCCGCGAGGCGCGGGGTGGCAGGCCTGCCAGCTGACGGGAAGTGACTCGGGCGCGGGGTTTGTGCTTTTGGCTGCTTGGCGCAGGTCTGCACAGCATCAGGGGCATTGGTGAGAGACATAGGAAGCTATGGAAGTGGAAGGTCCTGGCAGCTCCTGTCTGTGTGTCCTGGGGTGAGACTGTTTACCCATCTGAACCTCAGTGACCTCATTCATATGTGGAGGTAGCAGTACCCTCCTTTGGGGACAGTTGTGCAGTGGACATTAAGAGGTGCTGCTTGGATCCCTCTTCGAGGAAAGCTTCATCGTCCCAGCATCTGGGAGTGCTCGCCTTGGCCACTGGCCCTTAAGGGATGGCCACAGCACCAGAACTTCATCTGAGGTCATATCCTTGTGGGGATAGGAGGCCTTCATCCAATGACTGATCCATGTAAGTTATAAAGGCCTGGATGGCACTGAAGGGCTGTTCTAGCTTCAGGGCTGCCCATGTTGTTGGCTGAGGCCATTGTTCAGCCCGCATCGTGACTCAACTTCTCCCTCCACCCACCTCCCCTCTTCCCTCCCTTCTGTGGGTGTCAATCCGAAGACTCTTCCTAATAAATGACACGCATGGTAAACTCTGCCTCACTGTGCTTCTTGGGCACCCAACTTGGGACTATATGCTTGAGAAATTGTGTTTGGAAAGCACCTATGGCCCAGAGGGAGCTCAATATGTGCGAATAAGCAAAAGGGAGATGAGAACTGCAGAGGAACCTACTTCAACGTGTCCACATCCCTCTTGATGTCAAAGATAATGAACAAAGTAAATCAGCAGAGCAGCAGTCCTTTTCTCATGCATTAGGGCATTTGTTCTGCCATCAAACACTGAAGCCCAGATATGCACCAAACATACACAGGCAGCTAAAGGCATTATTATTCCCACTTGACAGAGGTGAAGACTGAGGCCAAGAGAAATGATGACAATTTGGCAGAGTATGCTGCATGATCATTTATTCATTTATTCATAAGGTATTGAGTGCTGGGCTCTGGGGCAACTGGAGCCTGCTCAGAGCCCAGGAGAGAGACACTAGGTGAGCCCAGCAATGAAAATGACACAAAGTTTGAGAAAAGTATGATGCACACATGCAGGGGGTGATTAAGGGATAAAATGGGGGAACCTAAGGTGGCCAGGAGGGGTCACAGCAGGATTGAAATTGACATCTTCCAATTCTGCTTCCTCAGCTGCCCAACAAATTTCTGTTTGGAGAGGTAAACTGGAGAGGCTGGGTTCCCAGCCATCCCCAGCTTCTTCCCACTTCTGTGTTTAAGAGCCAGCACAAAAGCCCCAAATGTCCCCATCCTCTCTGCAACTGAGGAGCCAGAATCCCATAGCTGAGTTTCTTCTCCAGCCAATCAAAGACTTAGCAAACTCGGTTGTCTCCAAAGCAAGATGGCCAAGTTTGGAAGCAACTCCGAATCTTCCCTTTCCTCTGCATGTCTCCAGCGAGTGGACAGCTTCTCTTTCCAGTAATCCAAGCCAAAGTCATCTCTCTCTGTTTTCCTCCTTTTTCTCTCATAGGCTGAAGCATCTGTCCTCTGCAGAAGCTCTTTCCTCCTCTGAAGTCCCCCACCCAGGTCTTTTTCCTGGCAACATCAAGATGCTTCTCAGCATGGGGAAAAAGAATCTAGAAGGGTCATGGCTCAGTGGCAGCTATTGGATTCCTGGGAAAAGCCAGGCTTAGAGTGTGAAAGAGAGACAGGAGACCATCAGAGCTATGTAGAAGCAGTGGTGAGTGCAGCAGAAATGCCCCTTCAAAGCCACAGTCTTGGGAAGCTCTCCCAAAGACAGCCTGGGACAGTCTCACTTGTACCAGCACAAGTCCCAGAAAGCCTGGCCCCTGCCCAGGTCTGCAGCCTCCAAGCCCACTGCTCCATGTAAGTGCCCCAGCCTACACTGCTGCCAAGTTCCTTCCCGCTCTTCTTTCTGTCTGGAATGCTGGTCCTCCTGTTGGCTAGGACCAATACTTTCTTCTAACTGTAGCTCAAGTAGCACCTCCTCTGAGAAGCATTCCTGGCCAGCCCTAGCGCTTTGGTACCTCTCCTATAGACCTCTTACGAGGTCTTGTCACACTGAATTGTCTTTGTGGGTTGACTCATCTTCCCTCACCAGCCTTTGAGCCATTTGAAAGCAGGGATTACTGGACTTTACTCATGCTGTGACCACCAGAAGTTAGTTCAGAGCCTGCACATAGTAGGTGCTTTGATGTTGTTGACCAACTTCACCAGGGCTCCCCTTCTCTCTTTTTATCTTGGCTTCATCCTTCAAATAGGCCTCATATTTTACCTGGGATGGCCATCCACCTGCCTGAACTGGTACATCCCTTGCTTAGTAACCCACCAAGAGGAAAAAAATCTTAGGGAAGGTTCTCATTGGTCCAGAATGGGTCATGTGCTTCTCCCTGAAACAATCACATGACCTGGGGAAAGGATGGCTTTGATTGGCTAGGTCTGGGTCATATGTGGCTCCTGTGGCTGGCAGTGAGATCAGCTACATCAGAAAGCAGTAAAGGAAGCAAGAGGAAGCAGTGGTTCTATTCCTGGAAAATGAGAAGGAGTGTGAGACAGGGAGAGACAACACATTTCCACCATGAACCATGTAGATCAATCTTGGGGGGAAAAGATGTTTGTTTGCTTTACCAAACTGATTATTTTGTGGAGTAACTGGTGATTTTCTCCAAAAGGAGAGATTCTGAAATTCCTCTGATAAGACCCTATATTGGGTTATGAATGCACCTAGTAAGCAGTTGACAAATATTTAAGCATGAGGCTGGAGTGTGAAAGGCCTTGAATGATTCAAGATGTTTGATCCTGTAGCTGAGCAAACTACAGCCCTGGAACTGGCCATCTGTTTTATAAATAAATCTTTATTGTAAAACAGCCACGCACATATTGTCTATGGCTATTTTCACTACATCTGCAGAGTTGAGTGGTTGTGAAAGTGACCGTATAGCCTCAAGCCAGAAATACTTAATGTCTGACAATTTACAGAAGGTATAGGGACAATGGGCCATGCAGTTCGTTGGGTGGATCTGTAAGTGGTCGCTGGCCCACTGGTCTTTCTCTCGGGTGGGGCTCCCTAGAAACAGACCCTGAGACAAAGAAGCCAGTGGGAGTTTGTTTGGAAGGTGATCTCAGGAAGCACCATTAGGAAAGGGGCAGGCAGTCAGAGAGGAAAGGGAAGACAAACTTTAATAGGGGCATTAGGAGTATGTTATCATTGTCAACCAGAGCTTAGTTCCACTGGGAACTCTGGAAGTGGCGTAGATTAAGTACTTCTGTGGGGAAAAGGAGCTGGGGTATTTATACACCAACTCCCACCTGGGACTGGTTGAGGACTGTTCCCAGGGCAGTGTAAATTACTTGGCACTTGTACCCTTGCCCATGCTTGGGTAGAGCAGGCTCACAGCCAGAGGAAACCAATGAGCCACAAGTGCTGGCAAGCATGCCCTCTTCCCCAAACCCAGGGCAAAGAATCTGGCCCTTGATAATTCCTTGAGGCTTATTTTCCTCAGCTTCTGATGGAGCTGTCTTTGAGAACAGTCTTGAGGAATTCCCAGGGGAGGGCTAGTGGTGGCAGAAAGGGTGAGTGGTTTACACTCCTGGGTTGTACAAGTGTTTATAGATGTCTATGATACGTCCATGAGTTTCCTGGGACATCTGTGGGAGGCAGAGCCCCTCTTCTGCTAAGTACTGGCAGTGAGATCTGGAGTGAGTTCCTACACATTTCTAAGCCTAAATTTCCTTTTCTGTAAAGTGAGGCAACAAAGCTTCCCTGGCAGAGTGATTTGAGGATTAACAAGACACTTAGAGTGGCTCTATCATATATTGAGCCTCAATTATTATTATTTCCCATGTCCCTGGATTCTCCTCTGCCCTTCAACCTTTCTTTTGCATGCCCAGGGACTCTGTACCCCTGGGAATGGAACTCCACTAGGTGGGTTTGGGAACAGTGGGGCTGGAGCCACAAAGCCAACACTCCCAGTGGGACTTAGGGAAGCTGCTTCACCCCTCTGGCCTCAGTTTCCTCATCTGCTGATTTGGGATTGGAGTAACTTGTCTTTTCTGCCCACAGAGTTGGTGGGTGTGAGAACTGAATGATGTGTATTCAAAGTGAGTTGTCGACTGTAGAGCAATGGGATATTTGTTTATTGTTTGCATAAACATTTTTTGTTTGTTTTGTTGGTTTTTTTGTTGTTGGTGGTGGTGGTGGTGGTGATTTTTCTGTCACTGTGTGTGTGTCTGTGTCTGTGTGTGTGTGTGTTCTGTCACCCAGACTGGAGTGCAGCAGCATGATCATAGCTCACGCAGCCTCAACCTCCTGGGCTCAAGAAATCCTCCTACCTCAGCCTCCTGAGTAGCTGGGATTACAGGTAAGCACCTCCATGACCAGCTAAGGTTTTTAATTTTGTTTTTGTGGAAATGGGGTCTTGTTATGTTGCCCAGGCTGCTCTCAAATTCTTGCCTTCAAACAATCCTCCTGCCTTGGTTTCCCAAAATGCTGGGATGACAGGCATGAGGAACTATGCACGGCCTGTTTGGTTTTTCTTATACACGTGTTTCCAAACACATGTATAAAACGTGAGCTCCTCATATCCCAAGTAAGCAGCACCTGCCACATAGTAGATCCTCAATAAGTGTTTATTTAATAAGTCACTATGCCTGGCATATAGCAGGGCCTTAATACAAGCTCAACGAAAGAGTCAATGAATGAATGAGCAAATGAAATGCATCAGTGAATCAATGAGCGCGTGAGTGTAGAGAAAGTAGCCCAAGGTCTAGGGCTCCTAAATGGTAGCTTTTGCTCTGCTTTTTTCCAGCTGTTGGACCTTAAGCAAGTCACTTTCCTGATCCAAGCCTCAGTTTCCCTATCTGTAAAATGGAAAGGTACCAGGAGTCCTTCCAGCCTGAAAATTGAGGACTTTTCTGCTTCATCCAGACAGCCCAGGGTGACTTTGATGCCACTGGTTTGTCTCCTGGGCCCTCCGGGACCCAGTTGGATGCTTCTTTTTCCTTGAATGTTGTTTGCAATGTGTTTTCTGAGCCACTTCTTATCTAGCATTTTTGCTTTCCTCCACGTGCTAAAATTAACCAGTGGAGTAGAGTTCCTTCATATCTGCTTATGTGTCAGCATCAACATGGTTGATGGTCAAATGCAGAGTCCTGGGCCCTACCTCAAGTAAAAGTTCTTACTAGGTCTTACGTCAGAATCTCAGGGAAGGAGGGTCCAGGCACCTGCATTTCAGAAGCTCTCCTCGGGATGCCAAGGCTCTTAACATTGGGAACCCCGGCAACTGTGATGCAGTGCACAGGCTCTGGGCTCAGGTTGGCACATCTCACTTGCTGAGAGGATTTGGGGAATTATCTACTCTCTCGGATCCCTGCTTCTCTCCATTGTAAAAGGCCTTGTGGGCCAGGTGCGGTGGCTCACGCCTGTAATCCCAACACTTTAGGAGGCCAAGGAGGGTGGATCACCTGAGGTCGAGGTCAGGAGTTCGAGACCAGCCTGGTCAACATGGTGAAACCCTGTCTCTACTAAAAATAAAAAAGTAGCCTGGTGCCTGTAATCCCAGCTACTCGGGAGGCTGAGGCAGGAGAATTGTTTGAATCTGGGAGGCGGAGGTTGCAGTGAATCGAGATCGCGCCACTGCACTCCAGCCTGGGCGACAGAGTGAGACTCCATCTCAAAAAATAATAAATAAATAAATAAAGGCTCTGATCGGATGAAACTTAAACGAGACACAAATTCAGGCTATCATGACCAGTCCTATGGCAAGCTTGAACCCTGCCCCCCAGCTCAGGAGTCTGAAAGAAATCATAACTGTTTATTTTTTGTAAATCAATGTAATTTCTTTCTCCAGCCCCCATTCCGTTGGGCTAGAGGAAAACATAACATAAGGCAGATATTGAGAAAGCTCAGCCCCCACCTGTACCCCCAGGGTGGTGCCACAGCCAGGGTCTTAGTTTTAAAATATCAGAAAACCAGGGATCTTTGTTAATTCTCTGCATGGCTTGTACCCACCCCCAAATGATGACAGTAGAGCTGGCAACCTGCTTGAATGAGATGGGGGAGAGAAAAAAAGATGAAACCCTGCAGAAAACAGAAACGCACACATACCAACCAACAATTTCCATTCAAAATATCATCCAAACCCAGTCCCTCTACTCTCCCATCTCACATTGTTGAATTCGACCTTTCCTTATTGGGTGGGTACTGTTAAGGGATCACTTTTAAATAAAGGCAAAATCACGACTCTCGTGCAATTACAGAATGAACACCCGTCAGAGATTTTATTTAAAGCATTAATTAATGACTGAACCAGGAAAATGGCACAACTGGTTCAAAGGAGAATTTAAGCACCACACATAGACATGCAGTCAAACAGAAATGCTGGCATTCATTTACAAGTAGATACTAAAGTGGTCAATAACTTGAGGATAATAATCAATTGCATTCCACTGGACACAATTCATTTGCATTTCTATGGCATCAAGCATTTGTATTACTATTGGTTTTTTTCTTAAGCTTCGAGAGTTAGGAAATAGCTCAAAGATGATGAAAGGCATAGATATCCTGGAGAGTTATGCTAGACAGAACATTCAGCAATCTTTATACATTTTTTTTGGCCCATATCAACATCTTTTATAATTTTTTCTGACAGTACAATGCAGCCACCACCATCCCAGAGAAGAAGTGAGGGGCTATGTTGTGTTTCCTGGACCTCTGTTTCTTAATCTGCAAAATGGGCATGATAAGAGCCTTTGAGAATCCAGAGACATGAGGTCCTGCTGTGACAAGCACCGTGGGAAACGTGAAGTGCTAAGGGACAGTGTACCAAACCTCAGTGTGGTCCTCCTTCCTGATTTAGGTCATATCCTTGTCTACCTTGAAAGAGTTATTTTTTTCCTTTATACCAACTTAGATTTGATAATACCCTTGAAATCAGAGAATGAGGTGCTGATTCTGTATGTTTTTTTTTCTAATACATATTAAAATAGACAAAAAGCCACTGAGATAAGAAAGGTAAGTTCATTCTTGTACCAACTAATCCAGTGCTCTCCGGGAAGTACAAGATTAGGAAGATTTTGAGGAAGAAATTAAATGATAGCCTACAAACATACACACACACACACACACACACTCCTCTACCACCACCACCACCGCCGCCACCACCAATGTATTCTGCAAATTCATATATAATTTGCAAACCTCCTCCTGAAATAAGAGAGAGAGGGCAATTGAAACTATCTAAGGCAGCACTTCAAACACACAGGCCAAAGATTGAGCCAGGGAGGGATTGTTATCACATGGGCTGTGGGGAGGTAGAGCTCCCCTGTGTCCCTGAGAGCACCCCTCCCCAGGGCCCCACCAGCCCCCAACTCGCCTCTCAAATTCCCACCTCTCCCCTTGCTCTGCGCCTTTGGAAACCCAGACAGCGGCCCCACTCCTGTGATTCATCCAGCAGGAATGTGGGAGTTCTCGAATTGCTCCAGCTAAAGCCTTTTAATTCCCCTTCGGTGATGAATGGGTGAGGCCCTCAAATGAAATGTGGAGGCTCCAAGTCCCAGCCCGCGGCCCTCCCCATCCTCGGCATAATTATTTCTGTGCAGAACATGTCAAGTGCCCTGCTTCCCAGGAACTTGTTTCGCATGCAAACATTTGGTGATTAAGCGAGGCTTACTTAATTAAGCACTTTGTAATGACTCTTAAACCAAAGAACAGTGGATTAGGAGTCCAGTTCGTGCTGGTGATGGGAAAGGCAGCTTCATATCACAAGGAGGCAGACAGTGATCTGGTGTGGGGAGGTGGCCGGGCCAAGCGGGGCAGAGTAGGGGCTCTGGGAACTCTGCTGGAATCACTCATTCATTCATTCAATCAATTTATTTTTGGAGCACTTCTTGGAGCCAGAGTAGCTGGTGAACAATAATAATAATAATAATAATAATAGGGTCAGGCACTGTGCTAATAAATCTGGTGAATAACAAGAGTGAGGAGGAGCCAGAGATAGTTATTGAGAGCTGACTCTACTAGGCATGAACTGCTAGTAGTAATGACGGCAATAATAAGCATCTTCATTGCAGCAGCAAATCCTTGAATAGGATTTTGCTGTGGACCTGCGTGCCCTGAAACTCCTGGGTTTCTGCCATGGACTTGGCCTTTGGAAACAGCCCCCATCTTTGTTGCTGTCTTACTGACTTATTGGCTTCTCACCCACCCGGGGCTCACTTCCCACATCTGTACAATGGGTAGTTGGATCTGGATCTTCTCTAAGATGCTTTTGGGTCTTAGGAGCCTAGGGTGTCTCCTCTGCTTCTGGGGGCCACAGGAATGGTGGCGCCACTTTGGGGGACTCAGCTGCAATATTGCAGAAGGCTTCAGAGCCCAGCCCTACACAGCTCCAGGACAGAGCAACGGTGAGTCTCAGCTCAGACCTTCCTAAACTATGGGACCTTCACCAGGTAGCTTGTCCTCTCTGAGATACAAGTCTTTCACCTCTCAAATGAAATAACCCTTCCATCTGCTTCCAGGGCTCCTGTAAGGGAATCACACAGACTCATGGATATAGACGCCCTTTGAAAACCATCTACCTGATGATAGAAGCCATCATGTCTCAAACTTGGACCCACGAACACACCCCAATGTATTCACTTGTCTACTTGCTTTGGTTTTCCCATTTCTACCATAACCCGGAAAAGGGTTCTAATTGCCTTCTAACCTGGGAGATCGTCTTAGAACCAAGGACTTCCATGTGACTTCAGTGCCTGGGTTGATATTTGCTTTCACAGTTGTGAGATTATTGAGTAAAATCCAAAGGATCTCACAGCGTGGTTCTAATGAAGATTCTGCTGGTGTTCTAAGAGTAGCATGTGATGGAGGAGCTGCCTCATCACGTAGCAGATGAAAACACAGTGGCCTCCACAAGGTCCAGCCCACTGCATCAGCGCCAGACTCACACGTGAGTGGACACTAGACTCCAGCCCTTCACAGGCCAATGGGCAATCACTCACTGGCAATGAGGGAGGCAGGCAATACGCAGTGAAAACCTTTCTCTGTTTCTGATGCCTTCAGTAATTGTAATAGATGCTCATTTAATGGTGATTTCAAAAATCTGGTTTATGCAAAGCAGACTACCTTCTTGTGTAGTCAAGTGATGCGTCATTAAGTTCAGTAGATTAAGTGAAATCTGATTTAACTGAGGTCTGATTATCCTGAGCTAACAAGCTAAGCCTTTCCATTGCACATACAATTTTGACCAATACCCCATTTCAAAAGGCATTCTTTGCTTGGAATTATACAAGTTAGAAAACAAAAATAGAGTGTGGCAGCCACTGGTACTCTCCTATCCAAAGTCCATTCTTCCCTTTCTCCATAGTGACAGGCCCCTTATTTTATCTGAGGTGCTAATACGCTGAGCTAAAATATTTTATTCTCTGTCTCCCTTAGATATAGAGCTGCCAATGCGGCACAAGCAAAAGTTGTTAGCTGGGATTTATGAGCAGACTTTTCAAAAGAGATGGGTGTACTTGGGGGGCATGATTCCCTCCTTCTTTTTTCTTCTTGCAGGGAGTACAGATGCAACAGCTGGAGCCACAGAAGCCATATTGTGACCATCAGGAACCTTGAACTTGTTGGCCTCGTGCTAAGGCTCTTAGCGCAGAAGAGTCTGGATATTTCCTGATTACTGTGACCAAGAGAAAAATAAAACCTCAATTCACTTAAACGGTGGTCTTCTGGGTCTCTTTTATTAGTTGCCATTTCTAACTGATGCAGACTATACATATAGAAGTGGATCTAGAATGTCAATCTTTCTATATTAAGCCTGGCATGTGTGGTTTAAACTCAAACAAACAGCATTCATTCTCCATCATATTAAATTAACGTTGATAATTTAAATTGTATGTTTATGTAGTTATGTTTAGAAGGTGAGGGGGTTTTCTGCAAAAATAAGATATAAGAGGTTAATATGTTGATTTACACTGGTATAAATTTAAAATAAACTGATTTAAGTAACTATTAGGAGCCTCTTCATTTTTGTTCCTTAAAATGGACCCTACATTATTTGAGTTTAAGAAATGCTGGACTCGTGGCCAGAACTCCTCCCTGCACCCCCTCATGTTGGAGCTAAGCAGAAGAATCAGGAATTCTCATTAGCAGGTGAGAAGAACTCAAGCTGGGAAGTCTAGGGTTTGGCTTCAAGTGAGAGTGGGGAATAAAAGAAATGCTTTCTTGCATTTTAAAAAACGTTCCCACCCAAGACAAGCCCCAGCAGCGTTTGTCTTCTCAGCGTTTCCTGGCCCAGAGTGAGGCCGGAAAGCAGAAACTACGAAACACCTTCATGAGAGGCTGTTTCTATAGTGTCCCCTGCAAGTACCGGTGCAGGAAAGACACAGGGCTCAGAGGAAAACCCGCCTGATGAGATTTCCATCTCAGGGCAGGTGGAGCTGCTGTGACCAAGAGTGAATCCATCACCCATCAGGACAGAACTTAGGCTTCCCCTGTGGCTCCATTGAGCATATCCCTCAGTGGGCCCAGTCTCTGTGTCTGGGCAATAGGACCATGGGTTCAGCAGAGCATCTACTGGGCATCTGTAGTTTGAAGCAACTCGATAACCTATGTTCACATGGGAGGTAACTAAGTAGAGCAAGGGTTGTATCAGAGTTAACTTAGTTTGTTTAAGGTATTCCTTTTCCTTCCAAAGGGATATTTGTTTCAACCTTTTGTTGCAAATGGCATTTGCAGGCTCCACAGATCTGGGGCCAGTACCACATTTGGATGAATCAGAGCAAATCCTTGGAGCAGTCGGTGCCTAAGTGCAGATAAATGCTGGACGCTCAGGCTGAGTCCTTAAACAAGCTCAAGAGTAAAGGAGGCTTGAACCAGTGGAACCATGAGAAATCAGATCCAAAACAAATCTCTCCCGGCTAATCCCCACAGTAAGGGGAGAGGGTCTTTGCTTTGGAGGGGCTGTGAGTTTGCCGAGCTACATGCTAAATCTAATGAAGTCAAGTTTAACAGAAATAAGAGCAAAGTCATCCTGCTGGGTCCAAGAAGTCAATGATGCAAGTCAGAGTGGGGATATTTTTTGTTATTATTACAGTGAACATCAAGCATTTTCTATGTACCAGGCATATTGCCAAGCATCTGTGTGTATTATTTCACTCCAAAGAAGGTGGTGGATCTCCCCTGCCAGGGTCTGAGTCCAGCCAGGTGAAGCCCCAGGGTGTGTGGTGATTGCTGAGTCCCCTGTAACATCTCTTACAACATGGACTCCCCCGGAATCATTATTTATCATTGGTCTCCCCTGCTAGACTGTGAGTCCCACAAAGGCAGAGACTATTTCTGGCTGGTTCACCCTAAATCTACTGCTTTGCATGGCACCTGGCACATGTAGATTCTCAGTTAATCCTGGTTGCACAAATGAATGTGGTAATGAATCAAAGCCAGCCTCTTGGAAAACACTTGGGTCTTTAGTGACCTGCGAACCTCCATAAGATCCCCAGACCAACCTTGAATCACATACCTGGCAGTTCTGTCATTCAAGGTGGCTCACGGGTGAAGCATGGTCTTGAGTCATATGTCCTCTGCCTTTGAATCTTGTCTCAACCATCTACCAGCTGGAAGGCCTTGGGTATGGGAACAAAGCCTCAGTTTCCTCTTCTGAAAATGGGGATAATAACTGAACTCACTCAGAGGGAAGTTGTGGAGGATGAAGAAGACTGCATGCAAAGCCCTTACTTAGCAGTTTTTGGCATAGAATGGGATGGTTGTGAGCTTGTGTTATAGCTACTATTATTTGCATCGTGAGCTATTGTTAAAGTGAATATGATTCCTACAGTTGAATTTTTGGATGCAGCTCTAGGATCTTCAGAGCTCCCTGTTCAATTTTACCTGCATAGATTTGACCTATTCTCCAATCACTTGAGATCCTTTGAAGTCCTGGGTTTGCCACCTGCTGCCACCCAGCTACTTACCAGTCAGACATCTGGTCATAGATTGTCTGTGTTCCCCTTTGAATCATCAAAGAAAACGTTTAGAAGTGTATGGTCAAGGCAGAGCCACAAGGGACTTCCTGATGAGGAAGCTACCTTTCTGCAAAGACGCAAGCAGTGGTGATAAGTCCAGTGAAATGGAGTTGATCTACAAGGCAAAAGAATGGCACAGATTTGATCCAAAAGTCCACAGAGGTTCAAATAATGGCCAACCTTGATCACGACCATCCATGTGCCAGGCACTGTGCTAAGTGTTGCTAGTATTTCCTCTCCTTTCATCCTCACAAAGACCTGTGAGAGGACCTCTGCTATTATCCCATTTTAAGCATAAGAAACTGAGGTTCACAGAGCCCAAAGTCACACCAGAAGTGGTGAAGAGGGATCTAGGCATTGTTTTGTTATTTGAAGTTTTCACCTAAGACTCAAAACATGTCTGACTCAGCACCTTGAATTAGATATTGACTACAGTCTACCCAACTATAGGAGTCAAGGAATCTGGAGCTCGAAGGATGGATCCCACCTGGGAACTCACCCGTAGTCACTCCCCAGGGCTCTCCTGCACAATAGGCTGTCTTGGGAAATACTGTCTTTCCCAAGCTGTGTGACTGACTCCCTGGCTTCAATCAAAAGCCACTTATGTGGATGAAATGACACTCCCCTCCAGGGACCAGCGCAACAATTTGTTTTGGCTGCTTTCAAAGCCAGGCTCTAGTGAGGGCCTGCTTTCCCACCCTGGAGTGACTCAGAGCATCAGGAAAGAATTGAGAGGTTTTGAAGAAGACACAGAGCCTAGCCTACATACAGATGTGTCATGCAAGGACGTTTACCACTGTGATCCCTAAGGGTAAGAAAACAGAGACAGCCCATGATTTTGACATAGGGATTCCCCATCAGCCACTGTTTTGCACCTATTTAAAAATATTTACATTCACTTATTCTCCCTTCTGTTTATTTATTTATTCAGAAAATATTTATTGACCCACAACCATGTGCTATGTATTTCATCTCCTTTCATCCTCAGGAGGACCTGTGAGAGGACCTCTGCTATTATCCCATTTTAAGGATAAGAAACTGAGCAAGGTCTGTTAATACAGCAAAGAATAGGATGGCTGTGTCCCTGTCCTGGGGGAGCAGCCAGCCAATCAAAGCAATGGATGGGTAATTCGGACATACATGGGATTAGAGAAAATACAGGTGGCCGTACCATCACAGGGCCTCCTAGCATGATTACAGGGTAAATGTTAATGATCTGGGAAAACCCTTATGTGAAAATGTTAAGTGAAAGAACAGGCTACAAAATTTTCTATGAAGCGTAATTCCAACTTTATTATAAAAATATATGTGTTCGTGAATAAGGAAAAAGACCATGAGGAAATACATTAAAATATCAACAGTGGTTATTACTGAATTGTGGGAATTAAATAGTCTTTTTTTTTTTTTTTTTTAACCTTAATGCAAGGCTCAGATTCTCAACCACAAGTAGGGATTCATTTCATTTTATAGGTTTATATATGTTTTAATTATAAAAGTAATTTATGCTCTTTGGAAAACTTGAAAGTGCTTAACTCCCCTCTCCCCACTCCAAACCGTATTATTTAAAAATGGAATGTGCTCCAGGCATCACCCATAGGTATCAATTTGTTTCTGTTTCAATATATATACTGTTTGTAATGTTGGTTTGTTTCTTAAAGAAACATAGGGCCAGGTACGGTGGCTTACGCCTGTAATCCCAGCACTCTGGGAGGCCAAGGCGGGTGGATCGCCTGAGGTCAGGAGTTCAAGACCAGCCTGGCCAACATAGTGAAAACTCATCTCTACTAAAAATAGAAAAAATTAGCTGGGTGTGGTGGCAGGAACCTGTAATCCCAGCTACTTGGGAGACTGAGGCAGAAGAATCACTTGAACCCGGGAGGCAGAGGTTGCAGTGAGCCAGATCGTGCCATTGTACTCCAGCCTGGGCAACAAGAGTGAAACTCTGACTCAAACACCCACACACACACACACACACACACACACACACATACATATCTATATGTCTATATGTTTCATATATGTTCCTCTAAATTATATGTATATATTACATATGTGCATATATATTATATATAAACATATAATTTCTGCAACTTTCTCTTAATAATGTATTTTGGTCATTTCATAATAGTACATGTAAATCTACTCCCATTCTTGTTCCCAGCTGAAAGGTATTCCAAAATATGGCAGTAGAAAATGTACTAAATCCCCCCAAAATGATGGACATCCTTAAATCAATATCTCTGCACATCTGCACAAAGATCCTTTCTTTCTTTCTTCCTTCCTTCCTTTCTTCTTTCTTTTCTTTCTTTCTTTCTTCCTTCCTTTCTTCTTTCTTTTCTTTCTTTCTTTCTTCCTTCCTTTCTTCTTTCTTTCTTTCTTCCTTCCTTCCTTTCTTCTTCCTTCCTTCCTTCCTTTCTTTCTTTCCTTCTTTTTTTCTTTCTCTGTTTGTCTTGGAGTATTGTTCTATCACCCAGGCTGGAGTGAATGGCACAGTCATGGCTCACTGTAGCCTCGAACCCCTGGGCTCAAGAGATCCTCCCAAGTAGCTGAGACTATAGGTGCATGTCACCACACCCAACTAATGCACAAATATTTTAGAGGACAAGTTCCTGCAAGCAGGCTTCCTGGGTGTGGTATATTTGTAATCAGTCATTAAATTAGTATTGAAATAACACCCATGATGTTTGGGTGAGTGGCAGAACGGGGCTACAAGCTCTGGCAGAACAGGGCAGAAAGTACAAACAGTACTTTCTTGGTCCCATTTAACAAATGGGAAAACTGAGCTCAGGGAGGCCAGCTCTTGCCCAAGGTCATGGGTGAGTAGGTGCCATGGCCAAGCCTAGAAGTCGAGACTAACTCCCATCAGGGCTCTTTTCTCTCCCCAAGGCCCCACCTCAGCTGGGACCCAAAAGACTTGTCTGAGTCTCTCCCTTCAGGCCAGTCTGCCTTTGACCACAGCCGGGTTATTGACTGCACTTTTAATGTGTGGCCTTGTGGGTGGAATTACTGGCCCTTAATTGAATTGAAAACAAAAGGAGATTGAATTTTATGGGGAGCAGGAGGCCATTGGAGGGAGGAAATCAAATGCAGAACAAGCATGAAAGGTTCCTGGAGGAAGATGAGCTGCAGGTGGGAGTGTGGGGCTGATGGGGCTGTTTATGGGTCTAAGGCGGAAGGGAGCTGCTGCATTCGAGGTCAGTCCCTCCCTGTGGGCCCTCTGTTCTCTCACTCCCCTTGCTCCAACCCGACGCTGTCCCCTGATATGCATCCTGCAGACAAAGAAGCACCCGAATTCCCATGCAGCCGGCTGAAATGGCACTGGCTTTTGGTGACTCTGGGATCTTGGGTCTGGTTGTCCCAGGCAAGCGAAGGAGGCCAGCTCCTTGCTGCAGATGCCCAGTCCAGGGAGAAAGTATGTTTGCATCATCAATTAACTCCATGCCTGTTCACAGCCCCTCTGTAAGAAAGACAGAGCAGAGGGTGGGAAACAAGTCCAGGGAGGTTCCACCACCAGATAGGAGCCATCCAGGACTTGAATCTGGGGCTCCAACCTTCCAAGCCTAGCACTTTTCCCCCTCCATTGCCCTCCATTCCTCTCTCCATGCGGTATGTCTTTCTACGTCTGCAGACTGAAGAATTTGACAGTTGAGCTCACGGACTATAGATTATTTATTTCTGCTTCCCAAGCTTCAGCTCAGTGCCTTCCACATCCTTGGCCCTTGAAAAGCTTTGCTTAATGGATGTATTTGTGTTTATGGAAATAGATAAATATTCATGGGAGCCAAGACCTTCCAGAGGAGTGGGATGAGGATGGACCAGTCTTTCCACAGAGACACCTACTAACAGAAGAGAGCTTGGTGGACATAGAGAGAGGGGTATTTTGGGCAAACGGATGGTGTGAGCAGAATCAAGGAGGCTGGAATCTCAGGGGCTGTTTGAGGGGAAATAGCAAACAGCATTCTGCTCAGCCAGAGAAGGATGGCAGGAGGTGAGAACTGAAGGCCAGTAGAGGCTGGATTGGGAAGATCCCTACATACCAAGCCAAGGGCTAGACTTTGACTCCAGATTTTGATGCTTAAACTGTCTTTGCAAGGGTCATGTGGCATACTCTTGTGAGAAAATGGATCCACTGATAAACACAGCACATCCTTCTGGTGTGTTAACTAATTTTTTAGGGTTAATTATTCTTACCTATGAGATTTTCAGTCTTGTAGGTGGTTAAGCATGAAGCCTCTGGAGTGACTATGTGGGTTCAAATCTTCATTACAAGTGCTGGCTATGAGACCTTGGGCAAGTCACTTCCCCTCTTTTGCCTCCGTCTCCTCATCTGCTGGGTGCAGATCATCACAGAAAAACCTTTACATGCGTGTTCATAGCACTTTATCCACAATAGTCACAAACTGAAAACAACCAGATGTCCTTCGACAGGTGGATAGATAAAGCACGATACATCTATACAAAGGAATACTGATCAGCAACAAGAAGAAATGAACTGTTGATACCTCCAGCCACATGGACAGATCTCAAGGGCATTATGCTGAGTGAAAAAAGTCAACCTCAGAGGCTGAATACTGTATAGTTCCATTTATATGACACTCTTAAAGTGCCTAATTATAGTGATGGGGAACAGCTCAGTGACTTCCAGAGCTTAGGGTGGAAGAAAGCGTAACTTTATGATAGGGTAACCCAAGGGAATTTTATCGTGGGTATAGAAAAATTCTGTATTCTCATGCAGCGATGGTTGCTCTAATCTAAACATGTGCTAAAATATCATAGGACTATTTTTTTTAATGCATGTACACACTGGATACAAGCTGCATAAGATGTGTGGCATTGGACCAAAGCTGATTTCCTGGCTTTGACAACGTACTATGGTCATATAGGATATCATCATTGGAGGATGCTGGGGGAAGGGAACCTCAGAACCCTTTGTCCTGATTTTGCAACTTCTTGTGAGTCTTCGACCATTTCAAACTAAAACATTAGCTTTAAAGTGTAGATCATCACAGTCCCTGCTTCCCCATGCAGATGACAGGAGATGATTTGTAGAAGTATCTGGTACCCCAGTAAGTTTTTGATAAATGTTAGCCAGTGTTACTGTTCACTCTCAGAAAGGAGTAAGGAGAGGATTCTGGGAGCATTGCTGAAGCTGACAGCAATTCCTGATGGAAACTCTTAAGGCTGAAAGAGGATTCAGATTTAATCTCTCAGGAAAAAAAAAAAAAAAAAAAGCAAAAGGAAGAAAGACAGGAAGGAACGACTCCGGTTTGTATATGAGCCTGTGCTGTTCTGTCGAGCAATGCCTCCCAATGCTTTGCAAGTTCCTTGTGCAACATCTGTTAATCCCGTGATGTCAAATCCCCAACTCACTGAGCCTGGGAAATCGCTGCTGTGTTTTACTGACTTCCCCACACTTGGCAGCTTCCCTTGGAATCGCAGTGTTAATCAGAAACACGCCGTCCCTATTGTCAACACTTTGTTTAACCACTTCTATAAATTCAGCATTAGTGTTGGAGCGATCCTGAGTTGATGGATGAAATCGTCAGCGGCCCCAGACAGCCAAACCCCATAAAACAAAGTCCAGGGCTCAAGGCTCTAAAGCAGGAGACACTTGACATTCACCGAGACACGTGACGCATGGATGACTCACCTCTAAGCTTGGAAGAGCTGTGGGTCTCAGCGGGGAACAATGGCTCCAGGAGCAGGGGAGAAGTGAGAACACACAGGAGTCTCCTCGTGAGACCCTGTGGGGAGTCTGTCGAAGTCTCTGTCCCCATTGGATTCTGAAAGGAAGCCAGGAAACAAGAGGGAATAAAGGAACCTTGAGGAAGAAGGGAGTCCTGGGGATGGAATGACTGGTTTTCACAGACCAAATAAAGATCTTTCTTTTGAGGCACATGACCTCTTTTGACTGGTGATCACCTTATAGTGAAGGTGGGTGGGATATATTTATCCCTAAAGTGTGGCTTTCTGCATAATCTTAAGAAGGTGTAGAAGAACTCATCTCCATCTGTCCATCACCGGTCTGGTACCTGCCTGATGTCCTGGGGTCCAGCAAGGCAAATCTGAGCTCTGTCCTTGCACTTGGGTTGAGACACCCACTGCTGTGAGCCCTGCTTGGGAGGTGTTTCCATTTGCTCATTGAGCACCTTCTGTATGTCAGGCCAGAAGCCAGGGAAACCACAGTAAATGAGAAGGACATGGTTTCTCTCCTCATGGGCCTCAGAGTCAGTGAGAGAGGTAGACATTGGAAAAGGAATTATAGAATTAAATTGTGAAATGTGCTCCAAGGAAATACAGAATGCTAGAACAACGGAGGCCCTGGCTCAGTTTGGGAGATCAGGGAAGGCTTCCTGAGGAGGTGATATTCAAGTGATGCCAGGAAGATGAGAGAGAGGTAGGTTAGGAGCAAAGAGAAGGGTTCTAGGCAGAAGGGAAGGCCTCAAGGCTGGCAAGACCATGGGCCTTCAGGGGTCCGAGGGATGGTCAGTGGGGTTGGACCCCAGCACATGAAGAAGAGAGTGACGTGGAATGAACCTGGAGGGACAAGCAGGGACTGGGTTACACAAAGCATGCTCAAAGCTCTTGAGCCCAGAGGGGAAACCGAGGCATGCAGTGAGTCAGTGATATCTAGACAGCACTCCATGAGAAGCAACCCTTAGCTTGGTTGGCCTAAAAGCCAACCAAGATGGTGTCTGTCCACCTCTCCTCTGTCGTCATCCCCGCTCCAGGGAAAGGCCAAGTGAATGAAGCATATTTCTCAAGAGTGAGGCTGCAGAGACTGCAATCAGCTTTCATCTTCTAGCAGCCTCTTCCTCTGGTCCAGGATGGCCAGGCTCCCAAGGCCCAGCTCAAGAAGAGACTGAGCAAAGGGTGCCAGCCCTTCTCCCGGCTGTCTTCTCTGTCTCCTCCCCGCAGGCCCACAGCTCTCCATTCCACATCCTGCCTGCCTTGGCCAACTCTTTCCAAGTGCCTGTTTTTCCAGAAACACGAGTTGAGCAAAACAGTCCCCCTCCCTGAACTTGAGTCTGAAAAAATAACCCCAAGAAACACGCTTTCTTGGAAAACCCTTCAGAGTCTCCCGCCGCCTTTGGACACGTCAACACTGGGTTAGTTAAAATAATAATCTTTAGGAACTAGAGTTTCTCTGCCGCCAAATGCCTTGCATAAGAGTATCACACACAACCCCTGTCCCTGACCCAGAAAACCGGGCCATGAGCTAACGTGGCCTGGTATCCAGGGTAAAGTCACTTGATTTCATTCTTTATTACTTTTCTATTATTATTATTATTTAAGGTATAGATGACTTCCTGAATCTTGCAAGGTCTGGAGCAGCTGGATGGTGTGTTCCAGAGACAGGCTATTTTGAATGGGGCTGTGGTTGAATTTGGGGGACTAGGCTAGAGGTTCTGCGGAGTGTGGAGTCTCTAGATGTGGTGTCCCTTGAGACATGAATGTCCTGTAGAAAAACAAAGAAGCATCCAGTCTAGCTGACTAGCTGTGACCAGGCAGGGCCAGGCAGTGACCATCTGCCCAGGGCAGTGAAGCTGTCTTCAGTACCTTCCTCGGGTATTTGTAGGAAAAAATTCACATTTCTTAGCTCAGGTGATGGTGGATGGACCGTTGGGCTCCTGAGCTCCATCCTGGCCTCCATTGCTTGCCAGCTGTTGTAATTTGAACAAAGGATTTTGCCTCTCTGACCTCTACTTGCTCACCCATAAAATGGCAAAGCTAAGAGATCCACTCAGGGGTTGTAGTTAAGACCCTGTAGGATAAAGTATGTAAAGTGCTTAGTACAGAACCAGCACGCTGTGTGGTGACAGCCCACCGGATGGCGTGACCTTGCTGAAGCTGTCTGCTACCACACTCTGGGCAGTGACTTGGAATTTCCTCTAAGCAGTCTTGGGAGGAGGAGGCTCCTTAAGGGGGTTGCTAAAGAGGGCATGGAATTCTGCAGCCAGATTCGACTGGCCTCTTACATCTGATCGATGCAACAGCTGGGCTTCCACCATTGAAAGCTCATATATTTTCTGCCTCCAAGAGACTCCTGTGAATTATCAAACCCCCTAGAGTTGATGGAATATTTATGGACTCAATTAGTTTCTCTAAAGCCTTGATGCCATTCAATTTTTAGATCAATCCAGGGAAGAATGTACTACTTGTGTCCCCATTTTAGAGATAAGGAAACTGAGTCCCAGAGACTGTACATCGCTTCACTAGCCCTATAGCTAGTGAAAACTGGATGGCCGGAAATAAGGCAGAAACTCTGATGCCAGAGGCCCTGGGCTAACCATCAGCTTCCACTGCCTCCCAGTGCATCTCCAGACAAATTTTATTCCCATAGCCTGTGTCAGGCAGGAGTCTACTTATTGGCTGGCATAAACACTGGATTCAGTGCCAAGTCCTCATCCCAGATCTGACCATTCCTCACTGTGTAGCCCTGAATAAGTCACTTTCCCCCTCTGAGCCTTCACTCCTTCATCTCTGAAATGGAAATAAAAAATAATAATACCTATTCTTAAGTGGCTGGGTTGGAGGACACAAGGAGGCAAGCCAGGTAAAGCCCCAGACATTTGGGAGGTGCAGCAAATAGTTATCTAAATAGTAATTCTCTTCTTGTTCCAGGTTGACAGATACACTCATGGCCCAACCACTTAGAGCAAGTATTTTTGCTCAACCCAATGGAATCTTCCTCCTCCCCCTTTTTCTTTTAAACCTCTACTCCGACGCTAAATCAAAGCTGAGTGCTGGTCCCTGACAGGACTTGCCTTCAGCCAGCCGCCAGCAGACGTCCAAAATGTTTTATGGGTCCCCTACCTTTGCAATTAGCACCAAGGCCTCTGCAGGATGCACAGGCCTGAAGGACAGGGAAAGTCTTCCTCTCTCGGTGGCACCAACTCCTAGAACTCAGAGAGCCACTCCATGCCCTTCCTGGAGCAGAAGGAAATCTGGGGTGCTTCTTTGGACAGCTGGTGGCCCCATTCTCAGCTTTGGAGGAGAACACTGGTCTGGGAGTCCGAATGGGGGCTGGTGGGGCGGATCATATCCTTGGTTTTCAACCTGAATTATTATTATCGTCGTCAATGCCATTGTTGTTGTTATCTTTGTTATTATTTTAGCAGAAGGATGCTTTTTAACTGAAATCTTCCAGAGATTCTGTCAAGATGTAGTGGGTTCCCTGACCATGCCTGCTTGTCCCTCACCCTTCCCATGCCCACTCACTTTACTACTGCCTTTGCCCAGGGGCTTTCTCTGGCCCACTGAGTACACTGGGCATGTGCAAGGGATTAGGCCAGAGATGTAGGGGAGTTGAAGGATAAATATCCCAACTCTCTCGCCCCTGGGAGAGACAACTCCCAGGTGTGCTCTGTGCAGCCTCCCAGAGTTCCCCAGCAGGACTGTGCTCCAAGTGCCGGCAGCAGTCACCTGCTCATTCACACACCCTGGATTGGTCTCTTCTTTTCCTGTCTCCCGGCTACTCCTCTACTGGAGCATCCTGAGTTCACTTCCCAAAGGAACCACCTGCCCTGAAGTCTGTATCTCAAGCTTTGCTACTGAGGGAGCTCAAAGACAGATGCCTAAAAATGACCATAACTACTCACATTTATTTTGCAGTTTCTCTGTGTTAGGAGGCACTATGTTCAGCACTTTTCATGGATTGAGTCATTTAAAGATTACAACAGTTCTATCTAGAGGAAGGTATTTTTTTTCACTCCCCTTTTACAGGCAAGGAGATGCAAGATCAGAGAGGTGGAGTACCTTGCCCAGGGTCACACAGCCAGGAAGTGTCAGAGCTTCTCTGTTGGAGGCAGAAGTGGGTACCTGGATTCCAATGGCTGAACCCTATCTTGACCTTCTGAGTTGCTCCAGTGCTCAGCTCTGGAACTCTGTAAACATTTGTCCTGACACCAACTCACTGCGTACAGCCAGGGAAGTCTCAGCTCCCATCAGAAATAGGAATAGTGATATCTTTGTTTACAGGGGACTGCTGAGAGGGTTAAATGGGATATGGCTGGTGATGTGCCTGTGTGTGCTGCTTGCCACACAGCCTGGTAGCCCTGTGCTCTCCCTCTAGGGACACACTCCACAGTTGCCCTCATTCTATCTATTTATGTGGCTAATAAAGCAGCCCAGAGGAGGGATGGAGCCAGACAGCCTACTGCCTGGGTTTGAAGACTCATTCAGTCATTGATGAGCCTGTGTGACCTTGGGCAAGTCTTAGTCTTCAGTTTCCCCATTTGCAAAATAGAGATCGTAGTAATAGTTTAGCAATAGTATCTACTCACAGAGTTGATGAGGTCGTTTAAGGAGGCAGCCCTTGCAAGGCACTCAGAACAGTGTTCCTCTGTCAGCAACCCAGGTCACAGCTGTAACCAACGTTTAACCTTGTGGAGTCCTGAGACTTTCAGCAATAAAACGGGGACAATGGCATTCCCACATTGAGTGATGTGATGACAATGAAGTAATGTGAAGGACATGCCTGGAGCATAGTAGCTACTCGTAAATGATGAGTTTTAATATTTGTGCTGATTAATATTAATTAACTATATGAATAATCATTAATAATATAGTAATTGATATTAACAAATTAGTATTAGCACTTAATATCTAGTATTCCTGGTGTGACACTTATAGAAATGGTGACTGGGCTCTGATCACTTTCCCTGGGGTGAAGCACGCCGTGAAGGATGTGTACACACCATTTCACTTTACTGTTATAACATCGAGGGTTGCCAGATCAAATATAGGATGCCCCATTAAATTTGAATTTCGCAGGAACAAAGAAAAATTTCTGGGATAACTGTGTCCCAAATATTGCACAAGCTATACTTATACTAACAAATGTAATTCATTGTTTATCTGGCATTGACATCTAACTGAGCACCCTGTGTTTTTATTTGCTAAATCTGGCAACCTTTACAACAACTAATGAAACAGCCGATGAAGAAACAGATACTAGGAGAGGCAAAGGCTTGCCCAAGGCTCAAAGAGCCAGACACTAGCCAGGTCTCTTAGGTCTGCGCCCTCTGGGTTCATTCAATTTCCTGTGTTGGCTGTTGCTAGTAGGAAGATGTGTTCTCTTAGATGACGTTGCTATTTTGGTCAACTGCACTATCTCATTAGGTCGTGATGGGAGTGCAGTCTGCTGGTGTTTTGGGGGACCTGCTCCCATTTTCTTACATCCCCCTCAAGATCCCAGGGAGTCTGCAGCACCCACTGCTGTCTATGTACCCAACACCATCTCACTGGCCCTCAGGCAGGCCACCTGTTCTATGCACAATCTGGGTTGGGCTCCCTGAGTCGAGCTGTGCAGAGAACAGAACCAAATTCAAGGCTGGCTAGTGTCAGGCAACCCTGCAGGAAACAAACAAATGCAAATGGAAAAGGAAAAAAAAATCCACCAATTACTTAATGCTTTGCTGATGTCCAAATATTTCGCCTTATGTGAACCGAGCTCTGAGACCTGGCTGGGAAAACGAGATGGGGCAGGGGCCAGACCTTTTCTACGCAAATCCGGAGGGATAAAATTGCACTTTCAGATCCAGAGAGGTGGATTGGGTATCTCCCATCTGAAAACATCTTGAGGTGAACAACCAAGGTCAAGGATGGGAACTGGGCCCACCTGGAAATGAAGGCCCTCTCAGGCTGATCTTCCCAGCCCCAGCCTCAGCTTCCATTTTCTGCTGCTGCTGCTCCAGCCTGACTTCCCTCCTGTTCCTCCACCTGTATGGGTCCAGCTCTCCTTTCTTGGCCTGGAATATTTTCCCTTTCACCTATGTGAGCTTCTTTTCCCTGTGAAGGTGTCCCTGAGCATGCCCAGAGACACAGACACTCACTAAGGCATCTGGATGCAGCCCCATTTTAGAGATGCAGAGATTGAGGCCCAGAGAGCCGAACAGGGTTTCTCCAAGATTCAAGCCAGGTCTCTGGGCCCTACATCCAGGGCCCTCTTCACTGCCAAATGTTGTCTTTATTGGACAACATAAATGGCACTGACCCTGGGCTCTGCTTCTTTCTTGCTTGGGAACCTCAGGAAAGTTGCCTAACTTCTCTGAGCCTCATCCAGATAATGTTGTAAAAAGCACACTGGTGGGAAAGAATGAGACCCAAGTATTTATGCCAAAATTCTTTTTCTTTCTTTCCCTTCTTTCTTTCTCTTTTTTTCTTTCTTCCTTCCTTCCTTTCTTTCTTTCTTTCTTTCTTTCTTTCTTTCTTTCTTTCTTTCTTTCTTTCTTTCTTTCTTTCTTCTTTCTTTCTTTCTCTCTCTCTCTCCTTCCCTCCCTCCTTCCTTCCTTCCTTCCCTCCTTCCTTCCGTCCTTCCTTCCTTCCTTCTTCATTCATTCAAAGATGCCTTTGAGCGTCTCTCTATGCTGTCATTACCCTATGGCCTAAGGACATGGAGTGAATGGTGCTCACACCAAGTCTCCAAGGACCTTCTGGTCTAGGGGGAGAAGCAAACATCCAAATAGATGCAGATAACCTCAAGACAGACTTATTAGTGGTAGGGGGAGTCCAGAGGTCTCTAGGAACACAAAGATGCCCTCCCCCCACCCCACCCAGGCAGGGAAGGCCTTCCTGGAATGTCATCTGGGCTTGAGACCTGAAAGATGAATAGGAATCTGAGTAAAAAGGGATCTGGGTAAAAAGGGATGAGTAGGGATCTGGGCAAAAAGTGAGTGGAAGGGAATTTTAGGAATAAGGAACAACTTTTACAAAGGCCAAGACAGCCAGGGTCATTCTGGGACTTGCACAGAGTTCAAGATGATTTGAGAATGAGGAACAAGGTGAGGAAGGAATCAAACAAGGAAGTGGGGCTGGTCCTGAGGGGTCTTGAGTGCCCACCAAGCTTCTTGGGCTCCACCCAGAGGACCCAACACTAGCCCCTCCATGTGGCTTCACTGAGTTTCTGCTTTCCTGATCTGGCTGGGACCAGATGAGAGTCGCCCGCCTGTAGGCCTGCAGTCCAAGATCTCTGGACTAGACCAGCTCTAAGAACTCTGCTTATTCTAATGCTCTGATGGAAAAAGGGGTGGAGGGGCCCCACTCACACTACGTGCAGGTTGAAGATTAAACAGGATGAAGTGCAGAGCCTGCCTTGTAAACCACAGAGCTGTGTGGAAAGAACATTGTAAAGGTATTGGTTGGGAGGAGGAATCCTCTATCTCCTTCCAAGCCACGAGAGACTGTGACTCAATAATTGAAAACTGCATCTGATTTTCCTTGACTTGTTCTGGGCAGAATCCTGCCTTCTCTCCCCTGCTGACTCATGTGCAGGCTCACACCATCCTTCTTGAATGACAACAGCCAACCCTTACTAGGCACCCACGCTGCCCATGTGATGCTCCCAATGACAGCTTTGGAAGTATTTCTAAGCTGCACTTTATAGGTGAGGAAATGGAGGCTCAGAGAAGTGAAACAATCTCCCTGGGATCACAAAGCATACAAGGAGCTCAGTGAAAATTAAAAGGCAGGTCTGTATTATTCCAAGATCACCTGAGCCACAGTAGTTCTTGGTTAATAAACTTTGAAGACGCACTTAACCTTGGGAATTGGAGGTTCTGGGATGGGGAGGGAGGAGTTTAAGAATGTCTCATTCACTGCCCAGATGAAAGTTAAACAATAATTATCTCCTTCTTGAGGAGGAAAGACTGCTAGCTCCCTAAGACCCCCTGGATTCATAATAAGCACCTTCAACCCTCCAGAGCCCACTTGGTCTGTTCATAGCTGCCAAGTGCTCTCTGGTATAACAGCAAGATGCCAGAGACCTTGCTGGGGATCTGGGCAAAAAGTGAGCAAGGGTAACTGGTTCCCCAGTGGTGTGATGCCTGGCTGATAGGAAACTCAAAAGAAACCTTGTACACACACACACACACACAGACACACACACACACATAATTGTAGCACATTCTAGAGTTTATAAAGCCACTGCATCACTGTGTTCACAGTGATGAAGGTCATTCAAGAAGGTTTTATCAGCCAGGCACGGTGGCTCATGCCTGTAATCCCAGCACTTTGGGAGGCCAAGGTGGGCAGATCATGAGGTCAGGAGATCGAGACCATCCTGGGCAACATGGTGAAACCCCATCTCTACTAAAAACACAAAAATTAGCTGGATGTGGTGGCATGTACCTGTGGTCCCAGCTACTTGGGAGGCTGAGGCAAGAGAATGGCTTGAACCCTAGAGGTGGAGATTGTAGTGAGCCGAGATCCTGCCACTGCACTCCAGCCTGGCGATAGAGTGAGACTCTGTCAAAAAAAGAAAAGATGATTTTCCCAACATTGTCCCCATTTCCCAGGAAAGAAAACTGAGGCTCATCCAGAAGTTAAGGATTCCAATGGTAGAACCAGCACCAGGTGTCATGATCCAGCTCTGTCACATCATGAGTCCCTAGAGAGCAGAAATTTTGTGCTGACTTCAGGATCTCCCATGAACAGCTCCTCACCTGAATTCCAGAAATTAGTGGGGTGAACTGCACACAGGTAGGAACCAGGTCTGTCTCCTTCACCTCCTAATTCCAGAGCCTAGCACAGCACTTGGCACAAAGTAGTAGAACTTGTAAATACTCGGGGGTCTGAATAGAACTGAAGGCTTAGTAAATTAATAAATTAAAATATATAATAAATAGACACATGGTTAAGTGAATAAATTCATTAACATAAAGGCATTAGTGTGTTTGGATTAAATGAAAAGTATATCAATGGATAACGGATGAATGCAGGATGGGTGAATGGATGATGGATAAGTGTATAGATGGGTGGATGGAAGGATAGGTGGATGAATGGGTGAATGAATCGATGATGGATAAGTGGATAGATGAGTGGATAAATGGATGAGTGGATGGATGGATGGATGCGTGGATGGATGGGTAGATAGATGGATGACAAATTGATGGTGGATGAATGGGTGAATGGATGGATGATGGATACGTGGATAGATGGGTAGATGGATGGGTTGGTGGATGGATAGATGGATGCATGAAAGAATGGGTGGATGAATGGAAAGATTGGTGGATGGTGGGTGAATGGATGAATGATGGATGAAAAATGGATAAATGTATAGATGGGTGGATAGATGGAGAGTGGATGGATGGATGAATAGTTGAGTGCATGGATGGATAAATGGATTAATTAATAAGTAAAAAATATAGGATAGATAATGAATATATAAATAGATAAGCAAATAATAAATAGGGAATTAATTAACAGTTGACTCAGTGGAAGGATGGATAAATGAATAAGTGAGTATAATTCATGTGTGGGTGTGTGGGTAAGTGATCAGACCGGGGTTGCTCAGAGAGAATAGAGCTGCCTTAGTCTTCAGCCTCCCAGTACCCGCCTCCCATCTCCATTAAAATCCTGGAAAATCCTGGCTATTTTCATCCCTTTTGCAAAGGGGAGCTATTTTTTTTTTTTTTTTTTTTTTGGACACAGCTTATTAAAGGAGAAAGCACACAGAGCCCTTCCTCCCACAGGTGCCTCTTTAGCTGCATAAACCCACCCTCTGTCAGGCAGCCAGGAATAAAACTAAGCAGAACGCCACAGAAAGTGTAAGAAATCAAATACAGAAAGACAGAAAAAGAAGTTGGGCAAACTTTACTGCTCTCTCTAGAAAGAGCCATAGGAGGGAGATTTATTAGGCTGAGCCTGAAATGACTGATCTCCGTTTACCCATGCCTGAGTTACTTAGTGAGCTCCATATGCCAGGCTGTGGGGACACATGGATGAACCCCGCAGACACAGCCACTGCCCTTATGGAACTTAACGCCTAGTGGGAGAGACAGAGGAAAAAAATCAGCAAACAAAAATATAGTATGGCATCAGAAAAAAGAAATAGTGAGTGTATTGGTTATCTATGGCTGCATAATAAATTTCCCAAAAGGTAGTGGCACAATTTCTGGGGGCCAAGAATCCATCTGCATGGCTCTGACTTAGGAGCTTTTGTGAAGCTGCAGTCCAGATGGTGGCCAGGACTGCAGTCTCATCTGAAGGCTTAACTGGGGCTGAAGGCTCCACTTCCCAGGTGGCTCACAAACATGCTTGGCAAGTTAGTGCTGGCTGTTGGCAGGAGGCCTCAGTTTCTCTCCATACATACATCTCCAGAAAGCTGCTTGAGCACCCTCATGACATGGCATCTGGCTTCCTCCACTGTGAGTGATCCAAGAAATTGCTGGGGGAAGCTGAAATTTCACTTATGACCTAATCTCAGAGGTCACACACCATCCCTCTCCACCACATTCTATTCTCCAAGAGCAAGTCAAAAAGTCCAGCCCACACTCAAGGAGAGGGGAATGAATCATTGCCTTTTGAAGGGAGGAGTGTCAAAGAATGTAATGAAATATTTTAAAACCACCACAAAGAGTGTCAGAAGGCCAGAACGATGTGACAAGTAGATGCTGTCAAAGTCTTTGGAAAGAGCCTCCCAGGGAGAAGATCTGCAAGGACAAAGGCCTAGAGGTGGGAGTGAGCTTGTCATGCTTGGAAATAAGAAGGTGTGGATGAGGCTAGAGTGTGTAAAGAAAGCAGGGATCAAGGAAGACCTGATTGGAGAAAGGCAGGAGGGGGGCTGTGGTGACCAAGGTATGCAGTGTGGATTCTAGCCCACTGCAGATTTTATGGAGTGCTTGCCTGTGCCAATTTTTCGACTCCCTCCAGAACTTCACGTGAGAGGTGCTACCGTTATTCCCACTGTAAAAAGGAGTATGCTGAGGCCCAGAGAAGTTAAGAAAGGTCACACACCTACCTGTGAATCCCGAGCTCAGGTGTGCACTCAGGCAGGCCAGCCTCAAAGGCAACAGTGCTGATGTATTCCAGAGGGAATGCTGCAAGGAACATACACAGACATTGGGGTGAAAATGCTTCTGAAGGGAAAATAGGTGGAGAAAGAGAGAGAAACAGAAGACGTGGAACTGAGATGCCAAGAGATACAATGACAGAGAAAGACAGCAAGGGAGATAGAGGAGGATTAAGCATCGGAAATCTTTAGGCAGGCAGACACAAGGAGGTGGAGAGAAAAATAAAGTAAGAGACAGAGACCTGGAAACAGGAGAGGATGGAGGAGGTGAGCCAGCATATGCACGGCGTGCGTGAGTGCAGTGCCTTTGCGCTGGGTGGTGCCGGGACCCCGCTAACTCAGACCATCCATCGCTCCTGTCTCTCATCAGCAGGAGGACCGGGGGAGGGAGAGAAAGCTGACAGGAGACAGTGTGATTCCAGCAATTCCAGATGAAATCACAGCCAGAATGCTTGCCAGGAAGTAGGACGGGATGGTCAGGGAGATGGAGGGAACGTCCAGAGAAAGTTTAGCAAATAGCTTTACAATTCCCTCCTCCGTACCCTCAAAATGCCATAGATATGGGGCGGGGAGGATGGCCCTGAGTTTCAGGCTGGAATCAAGGCATCCAGGAGGGGAGCTTGTGCCCACTGACAAGGAGGACGTCCGCCTCCATCAGTCTATGTGAGGATCCAAGCCAGGATCACTCGTATTCGTGGTTGGTTTTCATACTGCTTTCCTGTCTTTTGCTCTAGAACAGCCCCTCACCTTTTTTCCTTCCTTTTTAATGACATTGACATTTTTGAAAAGTCTGGACCAACTGTGTTTTGAATGTCTCACAACCTGGGTTTGTCCAGTGATGTCCTCACCATCTGATTCAGGATAAGCCTTTTGGGCAGTCACATCACAAAGGTATGTGCTCTCCATTGCATCTCTTCAGGGGACATACGATGTCACTTGGTCCCATTACTGGATATGCTAAGTATTTGGTCAGTTGGTTAAGGTGGGATCCACTAGATGTTTCTATCATTAAAGCACCCCTTTCCCTGTGTAAATAATATAATCTGTGGGATAGTACTTTGGGAGTATGTAAACACCCCTTTGTCTCATAAACTTTCAACCAGTAGTTTTGGAATCCATTAATGATCCTTGCCAGAATCAAATATTGCAGGGATGACTGCAACATGGAGTTCTAAAATTTATATATTTTTTCACACTGTTAACATTCTTTGGTAAAGAAGGGTTTCCCACCGCTCTCCTCTTATCTTAAACACTATGCATGAGCATTTTTTAATGCTCCAATTGTCCCAGATTTAGCCGGGTGGACCCCTGTGAGCTGGCCCCTGCATCCTTGTACATCTGCCTCCTTCATTCTTTGAGAACTTACTAACTTTCTGACACAATAAAATGTTCCAGACTCATCTTCTATTTTCCTTGTTCAAATCCTTAAACCATCCATTTCTCCAAGATGACTCGATCCCTTTCAGTGGAGAATGGTATTTAAAAGCCATGATATCAAGTCAGGGGAATCACTTGAGCCCAGGAGTTCCAGACCAGCCTGGGCAAAATGACAAAACCCTGTCTCCACCAAGAAAAATACAAAAATTAGCCGGGCATGGTGGCGCATGCTTGTAGTCACAGCTACTCAGGAGGTTGAAGTGGGAGGATCACTTGAGCCCAGGAGGTCAAGGCTGCAGTGGGCCGAGATCATGCCATTGCACTCCAGCCTGGGTGACAGAGTGAGATACTATCTCAAAAATGAGTAAAATAAAATAAAAGCCAAAACACATGTTCTAGGTGTGCTTGTTACTACAAAGGTATTGCTATTTCTAGTTTCTTTCAGTAAATAGAAGACACACTTGAGTTCATTCTGATGCCTCCAAATTAAATCCTACATCACAAAGTTCTTTCTCACAATTCCCTCATTCCATATCATATCTCTCTGATTTCACTGTGAGAACCCCATTTCCCCCAGTATCAACATATTGGCTCAATAGTTTCAGAATTACACGGATCCTACTATCAACGACAATCTATTCATTCAAGTTCAAGATTTCTTTGAAATTCTTGTTGTCCTTAGAGTGTATTTAATTGAGAGCACAGTTAGAGAACTGTGTTCAAAGGTTATTTGAGCTGATTCCCTTCCTACATGGTTACATTTGTATTATTATTGATTGTTGCTTAACAAACTACCCCAGAACTTAGTGGCTTAAAGCAACAACATTTCTTGTCTCACAGTTTCTCTGGATCCAGGTGTGGCTTACCTGGGTCCTCTATTTCCAGAGCTCTCATAGGCTTTGGTCAAGGTGTCAGCAGGGCTGGGTCCTTCTAGGGGCTTGACCGGGGGAGATCTACTTCCATGCTCACTCACATGGCTGTTGTGGGATTTGATTCCTTGGGGGCTGCTGGATTGTGGGCCTCAGTTCCTCACTCAGTACATTGCCAGATGTCCTTCAGTTCCTTGCCAGGTCACCTTCTCTATCAAGCTTAGCACATGAGAAGCACCAGGGTGACAGAATACCAACAAGATAGAAGCCACACCCCTTTGGAACCTAATTGTTAGGAGTAACATCTCATCACTTTTTCCATATTTCATTCATTAGAAGTGAGTCACCAGGTCCAGCCAACGTTCAAGGGAAAAGGATTATACAAAAGGCCAGAGTACCCGGAAGTGAGCATCACTGGGGGCCACTTTAGAAGCCTGCCTAGTAGAGTTATCAACGTGATGTGTAGTTAGGCTTGTTTGTTTCTATTTGCCTTCAATTTTAGGGTTTGGTGTCTTTTTCAACATCTTTGATTAAATTTCATCTTTGAATCTGTAAAATATTTATATGATTCAAGAGTACAAATTATAGACAAAGAAGTCCCAAGAACAGTCACATTCTTATCTCCATTCTGTCACCCCATTCCCAATTACCTTCTTTTTTAAATTTTTTAATTTTTATATTTATTTATTTATTTATTTTATTTTATTTTATTTTATTTTATTTTATTTTATTTTTCTGAGATGGAGCCTCGATCTGTCACCCAGGCTGGAGTGCAGTGGCACGATCTTGGCTCACTGTAAGTTCCGCCTCCCGGGTTCATGCCGTTCTCCTGCCTCAGCCTCCTGAGTAGCTGGGACTACAGGGGACCGCCACCATGCCCGGCTAATTTTTTGTATTTTTAGTAGAGACGGAGTTTCATCATGTTAGCCAGGATGGTCTTGATCTCTTGACCTTGTGATCCACCCGTCTCAGCCTCCCAAGGTGCTGACATTATAGGCGTGAGCCACCGCACCCAGCCCCCAATTACTGTCTATAGTCACTTCTACCCATAAGTGAATCCTGCCAGTTTTTACTTCTATGACTCTATATTCATGTATTTTTAGCTTCCCATATTTTTTAGATAAAAGAGAACGTACCATAGGTACTTGCTTGCACTTTGCTTTTTCATTTAAAGCAAAAAAAGATTTAGAAATCATTTTCGTTTGTAACAGTTATCCTCATTTTTTTTGTAGCTGCTTAGTACTTCATTATCCAGAAGATTCACAGTTTCTTCAACTGGTCTCCTATGAGTAGGCATTTAGGTTTTTTCTAACATTTTGCTACTACAAATAATATCATAATTAATAACCACATGCATTTTTTGTTCTGGGCTTGCAGAGGTATATTTTAAGGTAAATTCCAAAATGTAGGATTGAAGGGCTAAAAGGTAAACGCATATGTGATATTGTTAGATATTTTCAAATACCCCATTTGCATTTCCACCAGCAATGTATGAGATAATCTGTTTCCCTACATTGTCGCCATGTTCCAACAGAGTATGTGGTCAAGCTCTCACCTTTTGTCAATCTAAGAGGTAAGAAATACTATGTTTGGGTAGCATTAATTTGCATTTGTCTTGTGCATGGAGTTGAATACCTTTTCACATTTTGAGGTCCATTTATACACCTCTTTCTGTGAACCATCTAATCATGTTTTTTCCTTATTTTTAAAACTGAGTTGTTTGTCTTTATTCTTGATTTTTAAGAACTCTTTATATATTAAAGACCTTAACTACTTATCTGTGACATAGATTAAAAATATTTTCTTCCAGCTTCTCTTTTGACTTCACTTTAGATGTTTGTTACAAAATGGTTATGCATTCAGATTTATGAGTCTTTTTTATAATATTATGTTTTGAATCATAAGTAGAAAGGTTTATCTGATACTTTAGTCATACAGGAATCTATTGATGCTTTCTTCTAATGTTTATATGGTTTTGTTGTTATTTTTACATTTTTACATTTAGATCTTTGGATAATTTAGATTTAAATCTGGTATAACAAGACCATTCTCATTTTATAATGGAGAAAATCTCTGAGGCTCAGAGGATTCATGTGACTTTTTTAAGTTCACATGGTCAGTAACAAAAGTATTTGTTTAATATCTACTATAAACCAGGCACTAAAGTATGCATTTTAAATTTATTATCTCATTAAATACACCTTGTATTTATTATCAATAATCTTTTAATCTTTACCAAAACTCTTTGAAGTAGGTTGTGCTCCTAGTTTACGTACAAAATAACTGAGGCATGAAGACCTGAGGTAACATGTCCAAGTTCACAGGGCAGCAAAATGAAGAAAGGCAGAGAGAAAAGTAGTATGTGCTAGTTGTCATTTTAAAAAGATTTGTAGAAGCTACAATAAAATATTTTAACTTACATCCAGTAGGACACAATGTAGTCACATAGACATAACTAGCTGCAAGGGAGTCTGGGAAATGTAGTCCTTATTCTGGTTGTTCATGTGTCCCACTAAATTCATGGAGGCTGTTACCATTGGAAGAAGGGAGAACAGATTTCACATTTCAGCAGGGGTAGGGTAATGGAGGCCTGGGGATGTTTTGCAGTTCCCAGAATGATATCTTTGGTCAGCAACAAATAATGGGACCTAGAAAAATAAGTGCTTGTTGAATTTAGGGCTCAAATGCCAATGCCCTTGAACTTTAACTCCACACATCAGTTCTGTTTGTGGACTGCATGGATCTAAGGTATATATGCTCAGAACCTGCTTCCAGGTCTTCTCTCAGGATGCCCATCCCTTCCTCATCCCTAGAGTTAGCCCTCTGCCTCTTTCTGACTTGTATTTTGTAGGCTCTTGTTCAAGATAAGGAAGAATACAAATCTGTCCATGTCTCAAGGTCAAAAGTCAAAGAATGGCCTCTCTCCTAAAGAAGAGAGATAAACCTAATGACCTACTAGAATGAACTCAAGCTGTTTTTTTGGTTTTTTTTTTTTTTGACCCAACTAAAGTGAAAATAATTATGGCTACTGATTTCTAAGTACCTTCTATATGCTAGTCCCTGTGCTGGGCATTTTACATGCATCACTTCTTATCCACAACTCAGTTTTACCAATGAAGACAATGGGACTCGGAGAATTTGAGTAAGGTGCCCATGACTTCAAAACTACAAAGTGCTAGAGGACAAATTTGAACCCAGTTCTGTCTGGCTACTCAGAACCCTATTTCCAATTCTAACTAGCTAGGAAACTACCCATTATGCAGTTGATGTTCAACAGGCTGAATTTTTGCTATATTCATTTATTTTAAAGATATATGTAAAAAGCACCTACCATGTGCCTGGAAATCTGCTGAACACTGGGGATACAGAGAAGAATAAGATAGAGTTCCAGCCCTAACAGGGCTCATAGTCTCATGGGAGGACTCGGGCAATGAACAATTAGTCAATAAACCTACAAATAGATTTCAGATTGTAATAAGTAAGAAACAAATCAAAAACTGGGATAGTTTATAGCTGGGGTTGGAAGGCAGGTGGGTAGTTATTGATAATGAAGTTCTGAGACCTGAAGAATGAGAAGAAAGCATCCATCAGTGGGTGTAAGAGTATTCCAGGCAGAGGGAATGGCCTGTGCAAAGTCCTTGAGGTTGAAAAGAGCTTGATATATTCTAGGAACTGACCTAAGGTTAGTGGGAGTGTTGTGGAAAGCAGGTCCCTGGCTTGCAATTAAGCTTGAGTGAAAGGAATGAAATAGATCAAACAGTGCCAATAGAGGGAAATTGAATTTACCTTTTCATTTGCCTGGGATAGTCGGGTGAGATTAAGAGTGCCCTTTTTTTTACTCTTGGAACTATTCCAACTTGAATGTTAAATTATATGATGTGTCAGTTAGCTACTGCTGTGTAACAAAGCACCCCTCAATTGTAGTGGTGTAAAATGGTAAGCATTTAGCTAGCTCATGAATCTGTGGCTCAGCTGAGGTTTGTGCCAATCTGGGCTGGGTTCCCTAATGTGTCTGTGGCCAGCTGCAAGGCAGCAGGGCTGCTCTATATCTGGGATTAGCTGGCTGTTGGCTGGGATGATGGGAGGGACTGGGTCACCTGTCTCTCATCCTCCAGCAGGCCAGCACGGGTTTGTTCTTATGGCAGCAGCAGGCTTCTACAAGAGAGAGAAGTGTGCATGGCCACTTGAGTCACAGGTTTAGAACTGACACAATGTTGTTTCTGCCACATTCTATTGATTAAAGTAAGTCACATGGCTAATGCAGATTCAAGGGATGGGGAAACAGATCTATCTCTTGATGGAGAAACTGCAAAGACAGATTGCAAAGGCTGTGATGGGATAAATGAAATATGCAGAAAAGTGGACCTTAAACCCAAGTGACTACCACATATGATTACCTTACTAACAGGCCACGCTGAGGAACTGGATATTATTATAAGTTGGGACTCTGCAAACTTTTTTCTGTAGAGGATCAGATAATAAAGATTTAAAGCTTTATGGGTAATATGGTCATATAGTCATAGACTCTATTGCAATGATTCAACTCTGTTATCTGTTGTCATGCATGAGCAGCCACATGCAAATTGCAAACAAATGAGTGTAGCTGTGTTCTAATAAAACTTTATTTACAAAAACAGGCAGCTGGCTGGATTTGATCCACAGGCCATAGTTTGCTGGCTCCTGTTTTAAACGTATTGGGAAACTATTAAAAGGTTTTAGAAAGAGGAGTTCTGAGAGCAAATTTGAAAAATTATCCCAGGCTGGAGAATGGATTGGAGGGTGGAGACAATGGCAGAAGGATGGAGAGCCCTCAGAAGGCTGCTGTAGTGCCCAGGAGAGAGATGGCAGTGGCCCTGGACAGATGGTAACAACAGATATGAGGGAAATTGGATACATTAAAAACACATGCAGAGGTGGAAATTAGAAGCTGCAGAAGCGTTGGATGTGGGTGACGCACAGTTGCAAAGCGGTGGGTGCAGGTGACTGGGTGCAGGATGATGTCATTTACCCAGATAGGCAAGGCTTGAGCATGGGTGGGTGACCAGAAGATGGGACTGAGAATTCTTCTATGTGTCAGAAAAAGAGGGCAACAAATACTGGAGACTCATAGCAGGGTGAATGAATGACCAAATGTCACTGGTCCATGGTGGGGCCAATGACATTTCTGAGGTCAGATAGTGATTGGCAGTGAACCCCCAAGCTGGAACCCAGTCTGCAAAGCTTGTTCCCCTAGAAAGCATGGTTGCTCTTCAGTTGCTATCTGTCACCCAACTCCTTAAAAGAAAAAAAAAAGGAGAAAAACCTCCTCGGAGGATTTGTAAGCAAGTGCGATGACTTCAGCGATAATTCGCCTCCACAAGGGCTGATGGGTATCTGGCTTAGCCCTGAATAGGGTCTTCAGTTTTTTGAAGCTTAAAAGAAAAAGAACTTTGAGCTCTGGGGCTTTAACATCACAAGGAAATAAAGTCCCTCACAGAATTAGAGGATCAGATAAGTTGAGACAAAAATAGAATTGCATAAAGTAAAAATATCTATCGGAAATTTTTCCCCTTAACTGTTGGAAACAAGAAATAGCGGGTTGTGCTGGCAACTCTTATTCTGATGAATAGCGTCTGCCTGCTCATTCAGATTCCATGAGGCTCTTGATGAGAGAGAGGTGATTTGGGCGAGTGAAGAGGAATGTCCAAAACACAATTTCTCCTCCCCAGCCTCCAGAATAGATGCTCACTGAATAACCATAGAAAAACCCCAGCTTCCTGCAGAAGAGATTCTGACCATGCAGGGCATGTCTGATAAACACTCAAAACAAAAGGAATGGCTTTGCTCCTTGGCTGCCAACTTCTTTCTTGCATTTTCCAGTCTTAGAAACAAAAAGTCTGTCTAGGATGAATAATGCATGCTGGCCTTTCATGCCCAAGTGCCGGCTTCTTTGCCGACAGCAGAAAGGAGGCACGGAGAAGCACACATTCTGGGGTTAACAGACTGGGTTCAAATCCCACCTCTGTATGACCTTGAGCAAGCATCTGTGCCTCTCAAAACCTCAGACTTCTCATCTGGACAATGGGGGTGATAATGGTAGGCACTCAGAAGGTTGCTGTGAGAATTCAATGAGATGAGCAAGGACACACTGCAGATGCCAAATAAATGACCACCTTAGTAATTCTTTTCCTCAGATCTAATAATCTGAAAAAAAGAGGATTGAAAGAATTGGGAAATAGCATTTACAAAGAACTTGTAGTGTGGTAGCCATTTCAAAAAACCTATTTCAGGGGCTGGCCATGGTGGCTCACACCTGTAATTCCAGCACTTTGACAGGCGGAGGTGGGAGGATCTCTTGAGGTCAGGAGTTACAGACCAACCCAGGAAACAACAGCAAGACCCCGTCTCTACAAAAAAATTACAACATTAGCTGGGCATTGTGGAGTGTGCCTGAGGTCCCAGCTATTCGGGGCACTGAGGCAAAAGGATCGTTTGAGCCCAGGAGTTCAAGGCTGCAGTGAGCTGTGATTGCACCACTGTACTCCAGCCTAGGCAACAGAGTGAGACCCCTGTCTCTTAAAAAATGATGTCCCAGGGGTGAAGCCGACTTGATCGTGGTGGATAAGCTTTTTGATGTGCTGCCGGATTCAGTTTGCCAGTATTTTATTGAGGATTTTCACATTGATGTTCATCAGGGATATTGGCCTGAAATTTTCTTTTGTTGTGTCTCTGCCAGGTTTTGGTATCAGGATGATGCTGACCTCATAAAATGAGTTAGGGAGGAGGCCCTCTTTTTCTATTGTTTGGAATAGTTTCAGAAGGAATGATACCAGCTCCACTTTGTACCTCTGGTACAATTCAGCTGTGAGTTCGTCTGGTCCTGGGATTTTTTGGGTTGATAGGCTATTAATTACTGCCTCAATTTCAGACCTTATTATTGGCTTATTCAGGGATTCGACTTCTTCCTGGCAAGCCTGGTTCAACATACACATATCAATAAATGTAATCCATCACATAAACAGAACCAATGACAAAAACCACATGATTATCTTAATGGATGCAGAAAATATCTCAATGGATGCAGAAAAGGCCTTCGATAAAATTCAACACTTCTTCATGCTAAAAACTCTCAATAAACTAGGTATTGATGGAATGTATCTCATAATAATAAGAGCAATTTATGAGAAACCCACAGCCAATATCATACTGAATGGGCAAAAGCTGCAAGCATTTCCTTTGAAAACCAGCACAAGACAAGGATTCCCTCTCTCACCACTCCTATTCAACACAGTATTAGAAGTTCTGGCCAGGGCAATCAGGCAAGAGAAAGAAATAAAGCGTATTCAGATAGGAAGACAGGAAGTCAAATTGTCTCTATTTGCAGATGACATGATTGTATATTTAGAAAACTCCATCATCTCAGCCCAAAATCTCCTTTAGCTGATAAGCAACTTCGGCAAAGTCTCAGGATACAAAATCAACCTGCAAAAATCACAAGTATTTCTGTATACCAATAATAGACAAACACAGAACCAAATCATGAGTAAACTCCCATTTACAATTGCTATAAAGAGAATAAAACACCTAGGAATACAGCTTACAAGGGATGTGAAGGACCTCTTCAAGGAGAACTACAAACCTCAAGAACTACAAAGCTCAAGGAAATAAGAGAGGACACAAACAAATGGAAGAACTTTCCATGCTCATGGATAGGAAGAATCAATATCGTGAAAATGGCCATCCTGCCCAAAGTAATTTATAGATTCAATGCTATCTCCATCAAGCTACCATTGACTTTCTTCACAGAATTGGAAAAAACTACTTTAAATTTTATATGGAACCAAAAAAGAGCCCGTATAGCCAAGGCAATCCTAAGCCAAAGGAACAAAGCTGGAGGCATCACGCTACCTGATTTCAAACTATACTACAAGGCTACAGTAACCAAAACAGCATGGTACTGGTACCAAAACAGATATATAGACCAATGGAACAGAACAGAGGGCTCAGAAATAACGCCACACATCTACAACCATCTGATCTTTGACACACCTGACAAAAACAAGCAATGGGGAAAGGATTCCCTGTTTAATAAATGGTTTTGGGAAAAACTGGCTATCCATATGCAGAAAACTGAAACTGGACCCCTTCCTTACACCTTATACAAAAATTAACTCAAGATGGATTAAAGACTTAAACATGGGCCCTAAAACCATTAAAACCCTAGAAGAAAACTGAGGCAATATCATTCAGGACATAGGCATGGGCAAAGACTTCATGACTAAAACACAAAAAGCAATGGCAACAAAAGCCAAAATTGACAAATGGGATCTAATTAAACTAAAGAGCTTCTGCCCAGCAAAAGAAACTATCATCAGAGTGAACAGGCAACCTATGGAATGGGAGAAAATTTTTGCAATCTATCCATCTGACAAAGGGCTAATATCCAGAACTTCAACAAATTTACAAGAAAAAAACAAGCCCACCAAAAAGTGGGCAAAGAATATGAACAATCACTTCTGAAAAGAAGACATTTATGCGGCCAACAAATATATGAAAAAAAGCTCATCATCACTGGTCATTAGAGAAATGCAAATCAAAACCACAGTGAGATACCATCTCACACCAGTTAGAATGGTGATCATTAAAAAGTCAGGAAACAACGGATGCTGGAGGGGATGTGGAGAAATAGGAACACTTTTACACCATTGGTGGGAGTATAAATCAGTTCAACCATTGTGGAAGACAGTGTGGCGATTCCTCAAGAATCTAGAACCAGAAATACCATTTGACCCAGCCATCCCATTACTGAGTATATACCCAAAGGATTATAAATCATTCTACTATAAAGACACATGCACATGTATGTTTACTGCACCACTGTTCACAATAGCAAAGACTTGGAACCATCCAGTGCCCATCAATGATAGACTGGATCAAGAAAATGTGGCACATATACACCATGGAATACTACACAACCATAAAAATGGATGAGTTCATGTCCTTTGTAGGGACATGGATGAAGCTGGAAACCACCATTCTCAGCAAACTAACACAGGAACAGAAAACCAAACACCGCATGTTCTCACTCATAAGTGGGAGTTGAACAATGAGAGCACGTGGACACAGGGAGGGGAACATCACACACCAGGGCCTGTCAGGGGGTGAGGGGCTGGGGGGGGGATAACATTAGGAGAAATATTTAATGTAGATGATGAGTTGATGGGTGCAGCAAACCACCATGGCACGTGTATACCTATGTAATAAACCTGCACGTTCAGCACATGTATCCCAGAACTTAAAGTATAATTTAAAAACAAAAACAAAACAAAAAAATGATGGCCTAAGCTTCCCATATAAATATCCTATGAGATGAGTGTGTGTAAAGGAGAGAATGAGACAAAGATTTCCAGGTCCTGTCTAGGACTATAAACCCAAAACATAACAGGTAAAACCCAGCATATACCGAGTTGTTCAAACTCAAAATATCTCCCGGATTAGGTGTCAGCAAATTAACAGCCAAATCCAGCCTGCTGCATGTTTTTGTAAGTTTTTATTGGAACACAGCCACTCCCATTCATTTGCATGTTGTCTGTGGCTTTCAGGCTACAGCACTAGAGTTAAGTAGCTTTGACCAAGACCTTCCGGCCTGAAAAGCTGAAAATATTTATGAACTGACCCTAATTTACAGATAGTTTTCTGGATCCCTGGTCTAGAGTAATAATGGTAATGATCCCACTACCTGCTGAGGGCTTACTGGGTGCCGGGCGCGGTGCAGAGCCTGTTAGATGTTCTCCCAGCAGTCCCAAGAAGCAGGCACTATTATTACTCCCCCTTAGGGATGTGGAAGCAGAGGCGCAGGGAGGTGAATAGGAATGGAGTCAGGCAGCCACAAAAAGGCAAGGTTTGCACCCAGTTCCAGTCTGGCTCTTCCACTTACCCTTTTGCAGGAGGAAGACACAGATTTAGGGTCTGGTCTCGATCACATGAAAAGGGCTAAACTGTTATTCTCAGCTTTGCCACTCATTAGAATCACCTAGGGAGCTTTAAAAACTAGAGTCCCCTCCTTTCCCACAATCAGAGAGTTTGACTTAATTGGTCTGGTCTGGGGTAAATATTTTTTACAGGTCCTCGGGTGATAGTAACATGAAGCAAAAGATGAGATCCACTGGGCTAAAGAGAGGAAACATAACTAGGGTCCCAAACCCCAGCATGATGGGGAGACCACTGAGCTCAGGACCCTTCTGCATGAGTACCATTGAGCGTTCACAGTCAGCCCTCTGATGGTGGCTCGTGACATGGAGGTGGGGAAAGGATGCACCAGTCCTGAGTCAGGCCCCATAACATCTCCCTCCCCTGATGAAGTGGCCCCAAGGCACACAAGCCAGTCTTGTGTGGCGTAGGATTAATTAGCATAAGGGTACCCCTAAAGGACTGTGGGGAAAAAAAATCACTGTTTTAGTTTTAGCCCAGCAGAATTCACCAACATGCTCTCCTATAGGGATCAAGAAACTCACTTCTCTTTGGAAACAATGACATTAACAGAGAAGGTATACTAAATGCCCTCTGTTATTCTTGATCTTATTTAATCCTAGAGACAATTCTATGATGGGGGTTCCGTCATTAGCCATGAGGCCCAGAGAAGGGAGGCAACATGTCCAGTTCTTCCATTTGTAAATGACATCTCGGGGCTGGAATGTGGGTCTCCAGGCTCCCAGACCCAGGAACATTCTTAGAGCGGGGGGCGTCTCTGAAATGCCTCATGCAGTGTCTCCTTGGCTCGGGAAGATCTTTGTTCTGGGAATGTGTGCTGAAAAATAATAGAACAGGGCGTTTCTTTTCCCCTTTATCGAGGCTTTCAGTGTTCTCCGGAGAGAACTAAGTGATCAGGAAAAGGTTATTCTGCAGCAGGGCCCCCTCGCTGCCGTAGGTCTAATAAAACAAAACCCCAGCCAAATTAGGGGCATATTTCATCTAATGGGAGGAAATATATGTGGCATTTCTGCCTAGCGGTTGACCGGCCGCATTTATGCTCAGAGAGAGGGTTCAATACATCACAGGGCAGTTAAGCGCCGCTTAAGTGGCCTCTCGGGCGGGGGGGACGAGAAGAAACATCTCAGGCCCTGGTCTCTGTCTTCTTGCATTTCCACTGCCTCACTCTGGCTCCAGCACTTCTAAGGAGTATCTCCAGGTTTGGGCTCAGCAGAAAGACCCCGGACAATTCCAAGACTTGGATTAGTTCCCCACTGAGCTGCTCACTAGTTCTGTGCCTTTGGATGGGCCACAGCTCCGCTCTGAGCCTCAGCTTCCTCGTCTGTGAATGAAGAGGTTGAGGATCAGTGTCTTCAAACTGGACTCAGCAAGGATGTAGAATTTGAGGGGAGAGGGCTGATTTCTAAGACCACCTTGGGGAGCAAATAATACCTGAGAGTGGAAGCCTGTAATCTTCCATCCACTAGAATCCTGCTGCTTGTGTCTGTATAACTCAGGGGTGTCCAAACTATTTGAACTCACACCCTAAAAAATACAAACATATGCACAGATACATACAAACATACATATATAAACTAATACACATGCTTATAAATTGTGACCATGCGCTACTGTATTCATAGATTAAGTACCATATAAAACAGACACAAAGATGAAATTTTTAAAGGAAAAGCTAAACTATATCCAGAAGTTCTATTAATATTTTTTTTTTTGAGATGAAGTTTTACTCTTGCTGCCCAGGCTGGAGTGCAATGGCGGGATCTCATCTCATTGCAACCTCTGCCTCCTGGGTTCAAGCAATTCTCCTGCCTCAGCCTCCCAAGTAGCTGGGACTACAGGCACCTGCTACCACACCTGGCTAATTTTTGTATTTTTAGTAGAGACAGGGTTTCACCATGTTGGGCAGGCTGGTCTCGAACTCCTGACCTCAGATGATCTGCACGCCTTGGCATCCTAAAGTGTTGGGATTACAGGTGTGAGCCACCACTCCCTGCCAAGTTCTATTAAAATTCTAACACCACCTCCCACCCCTGGGACACCCAATCTCCTTTATCCTCCTCTACTTGTTTCTTTCCCATAGAACTATCACCTTCCAACATATCATATAGCTTGTTATTTATAACTTTTGCATTCCATGGGGCCATGAAATCAGGCTGGAGGGAAGGGAAGACCAGGTACTGAACCTCTACAACTGGAGACTCCTCCTCTTAAACCGTGTACTTCCCCGGAAGCGGGTCTCAAACAAGTTCCTGTAAAACTGGGAAACCAATTTGAGTGCATTAAGAGAATGTGCCGGGAGCCATTTGGGGAATAATCTGGAGACATTAAATCAGAAGTAGATTCTGTCCAAAGCTGTATATGGGTAATTGCCTTGATCTTACAAAAGGAGCTCTAGAGCTCTGGAGTATATATTTAATGAGACACAGAGAATGTGCTAGCCAGACCTATTAGGTGCAGTCACATCCACTGTCTTACTTAATCCTCACAGCTACTCGAGGAAGTGGGTCCTGTTAATATTCCCATTTTAGAGAGGAGAAAACTGAGGCAAGTCACTAAGCCCAGCAGTCTGAATTCAAACCCATACCTGTCTGACTCCATGCCATTTCCCTGTTGCAACATCTCTCAGCTGACACACGCCAGGCCCAGTGGCTGTGTTGGGAGCTGGGAGGGTCTGTGTGTGTGGGAGGCTGACATGTTATAGTCTGGGCTCCTGGGCTTGGGCGTTGGCTGGGGTCCAGGCTCTGTGTCGGCTGCAGCTGGAGGAGGAAAGGCCCACTGATTTAGGGCCCATCTGGATGGACAGCCGACAGGAACCGGGCTGCTCCAGACACTTGGGGAGGGTGATAAGCATGGCCCCTAGGTGCCCCTGCATTCCTGGCCAGTGATGCTTCAGTGCAGGCGGCTGCGTGGAATGCCTCAGTAGGTTTTCCTCTCCCCACAGCCCTCCCTGCTGGCTGTGGCCTCCCAAGGACCCCAGGAATCAGCAGTGACCCTTTGCTCCAGAGAGCTCTGACCTCACCCCACCCAGGCTACAAAGGCTAGGGACCCAGAGGATGGGCTTGGGGGTGGGGGAGCTGCTCATCAGAGACAACCTGAGCTTGGGGACGTGACCTCCTGCCCAGGAATATGGAACAACATCTCCACACCCCTGCAGGAGACATTTCCTAGCCATGATCTGCTTATTTCATGAAAGATAGGGCCACTCCCAACTTTATTCTGCTCTCTTTTATCTTTTTTTTTTTTGAGGTAGAGTTTTGCTCTTGTCACCCAGGGTGGAGTGCTGTGGCACGATCTCAGCCCACTGCAACCTCTGCTTCCCGGGTTCAAGTGATTCCTTTTTTTTTCTTTTTTTATTATACTTTAAGTTTTAGGGTACATGTGCACAATGTGCAGGTTAGTTACATATGTATACATGTGCCATGCTGGTGTGCCGCACCCATTAACTCGTCATTTAGCATTAGGTATATCTCCCAATGCTATCCCTCCCCCATCTCCCCACCCCACAACAGTCCCCAGACTGTGATGTTCCCCTTCCTGTGTCCATGTGTTCTCATTGTTCAATTCCCACCTATGAGTGAGAACATGTGGTGTTTGGTTTTTTGTCCTTGCGATAGTTTACTGAGAATTATGATTTCCAATTTCATCCATGTCCCTACAAAGGACATGAACTCATCATTTTTTATGGCTGCATAGTATTCCATGGTGTATACGTGCCACATTTTCTTAATCCAGTCTATCACTGTTGGACATTTGGGTTGGTTCCAAGTCTTTGCTATTGTGAATAGTGCCGCAATAAACATATGTGTGCATGTGTCTTTATAGCAGCATGATTTATAGTCCTTTGGGTATATACCCAGTAATGGGATGGCTGGGTCAAATGGTATTTCTAGTTCTAGATCCCTGAGGAATCGCCACACTGACTTCCACAAAAGCATAAAAACCCTAGAAGAAAACCTAGGCATTACCATTCAGGACATAAGCATGGGCAAGGACTTCATGTCTAAAACACCAAAAGCAATGGCAACAAAAGCCAAAATTGACAAATGGGATCTAATTAAACTAAAGAGCTTCTGCACAGCAAAAGAAACTACCATCAGAGTGAACAGGCAACCTACAAAATGAGAGAAAATTTTCGCAACCTACTCATCTGACAAAGGGCTAATATCCAGAATCTACAATGAACCCAAGCAAATTTACAAGAAAAAAACAAACAACCCCATCAAAAAGTGGGTGAAGGACATGAACAGACACTTCTCAAAAGAAGACATTTATGCAGCCAAAAAACACATGAAAAAATGCTCACCATCACTGGCCATCAGAGAAATGCAAATCAAAAACTTTATTCTGTTCTCTACACTGCACAAAGTCTTTCTCAAACCCTTATCTGACTATATCCCTTCTGTGCCTACAGACTTCCATGGCTCCCTGCTGCCCTCAAGTTAAGTCCAAACCCTTTTCTCCTTTTGGCTGGAAGATCTGGCTCCTGTTGACCTCCATGCCTCCTTCCTCTATGACCTTCCCACCCCCACTCCTTTCAAGACCCCCTCCCCCATGATTGTCAGTACTCTAAAACCACATTCTAGTCCTCCAACACTCCTGTGGTCTGTCCACCATTAGGCTTTTGCACATGCTGATCCTACCACCTCCAATCCTGTTTCCTCTCACCTTCTTCTGACTAAGTCTCACCTATCCTCTAGAAGTCTACCCGGCCCACATCCCACCCTCTGCTGGCTCTGGGGCCTCCTGGGGGCTTCCCTCAGCAGCCCTGATCACTCTGGTTGGAACTGTCAGTTTCCTCATTGATCTCCCCACTAGGCTGGGGGGAGGGGCATGGGACAGGGATGGTGCCTGCCTGCTTCTTCACTATTTCACCCTCAGTGCCTAGCATAGGGCCTGGCAAACAGTGGGTGTCCAATAAATACCCTGTGGTTGGCAATGGGTAGCACAGACCTCGTCTATGGTGACAACTCCAGTTTGTAGCACACCCCTGCCCCAGCGATAGAAGTAGCAGTAGCCATAGTAATCATCACTTACAGTGAGCTCTGGGGTGTGCTGGCATTTTTCTAAGCACTTTAAATAGTCACTACTTTCATTTGCACCCTATGAGGCAAGTACTATTATTAGTCCCAGCTTACAGATGAGGAAAGTAAAGCCCAGAGAGGTTAAGTGACTTGTCTAAGGTCACACAGCTGTCAAAATGCAGATACAGGCAGGCAGATTCCAGAGCCCCTGCTATCACCACTCACAACAAGACCAAGGAGCTGGGACAAGCTGTTGGTAATGAAAAAACATGACACTGAGGCCAGACTGCAATGAACAAGCTAAGTATCAGGAATCAGGCAGGGAGTCTAACTCTGTGCCCAGCTTGGGTGGCTGCCAGAACATTAGGCTGGAGTGTGATTACTGATCGCCAGGCACTGCCCCAGGCTGTGAGATCCCCAGGGTCTACCTGCCCTGTGAGTGCTTAGCTCATGGCCTGGGCACACTGGAGGAAGCTTGACTCCATCCTCAGTGGGAAAGCCACATGGATAACAGGTAAAAGGTTGGACTCTGGTTCAAACTCCAGCTTTGCCACCAACTGGCTCTCTTCATCCGTTTTGTGCTGCTATAATTAAATACCCAAGACTGGGTAATTTATTAAGAAAACAAATCCATTTCTCACACTTCTGGAGTCTGGGAAGTCCAGTAGCAAGGTGCCAGTGTCTGGTGAGGGCCTTCATGCTGCACCATCCCATGGCGGAAGGTGGATGGCTAAGAGAAGGTGAGACAGAAAAAGGTTTGAACTCATACTTTTTAAATCAGGAACCCACACCCATGATAATTCCCATCACTCCTGTGATGTGATAACAAAATTAATTCATTCATGATGATTGAGTCTTCATGGCCTAATCACCTCTTAATTGTCCTACCTCTTACTACTGTCACAATGGCAACTAAATTTCAACATGAGTTTTGGAGAGGACATTCAAACCATAGCACTGGCTGCGTGACCTTGGGCAAGTTACTTAACCTCTCTGAGCCCTCAGAGTCTTCCACTGTCAATGGGGATACTAAAAGTATCCTAGCAGGGCTTGGGGGAGGATTAAATGGGTTAATCCTTATGTTAATCCAGAGTTCACCTTTTTGTGAGTGCTAGAAATGGCTAAGTTGCCTAATTTTTGTCCTCTGCCCTAAGAAAGCTGGTCATATCACATATTCCAATTACTCTCTGGGCAAATGGACTCCTATTTCTCCTAGGAAGACAAATACATGGGCACATGGGTCTGCATCCCAACCCTGTCCCATCTCGCTGTTTGACCTTTTCCCAGTAGCTTGCCCTCTCTGGGTCACAGTTACCCTAACTCCACAAGGAGAAGGGAGCCAATGCTCTCTGAGGGTCCTCCTAGCTCTGACCTGAACCCCTGACTGTCCCATCAGGACCACATGGTCTCTAAGATAGTGAGGAGATGGTCTCCGTGGAGAAGGCTCAGATCTGGGCCCTGTGCAGGAAGAGGAAGGCACCAGGAGCAGGGATTGGCAAGGCTCCCTTGTCTGTCAAGGTCTTGGGCACTTTTGGTTTCAGCCGGCACTGAGCCAAAGCCAGGGGCAGACAGCCCAGGGCTCCAGCTGCCTCCTGCCTGCTGCCCTGTGTTTGGCTTTATGAGGCCTGTCCAGCTCCCTCTGGGGCTCATTAGCTGGGCAGCCAGCTGGGGCCCAGGCAGCTCTGTTCCCACCAGGTCCTGTGGGAAAGTGCCACTCAGCACCTTCTCCACCCCAGGAGGGACAATGCCATTAAACCTGTCCTTCCCCAAGGGTAGGGGGTCAGGCAGGCCTGAGAGGGGCCCTGGGAAAGGCTGCGTGTCCCCAGCCTGTTTCTTATTCCTCTAGCCTTTCTCTTGTCAGCTCTGCTTTTCTGGCAGCCTGAGACCGGGCATGGGGCCACACAGACCGGGGCTCATTCCTGGCTCTGCCACTGGCAAGCTGCAGCTCCCTAAACAAGTGCCTGCCCCTCTCTGAGCCCCAGGTCCCTCATCTGTAAAATGGGCATCATAATTTCTATCGTGGAGGTTTGCCTGGAGGGTTGAAAAGAGATGACAGTGAAGGCGCATAGGTTTACATGGGGACTGGCATATTGAGTATGCTGGAAAGAAGTCCCTTCTTCCTCCTCTGCTCCTTTTTGGCTTCTCTCTTTGCTCTTGCCTCATTATTCCAGGTCCTTACAACTACTGATCTTCCTTCCCTGGGAGCAGAGGGGTCAGCGTCTGCTTGTTTTGCCCTAGAAAAGTTCTCCTTCACCTTCCTCTGAATTTTTACTTCCCTTCTTATTTCTCTCTCTCTCTCATTGTTTGTTAATCTCTTAACAATCTATCCAACATTGGTTTCATCCTTCTTTTCTTGGTATATTGGTGAATTCATAGCTTCTAGTTACTTAGGGAATTATTCCTTCTGTTACAGCACCCCTCCTGTGCGCGTGCACACACACACACACACACAGAGACAGACACAATAATGTTTGTCACCATGGGTCACTTGGCCACTTACTTCCCAGGAGCAACAGGTGGTCATCTGGGTAGGTGAAGGGACAGGGACTGTGCTTCTCACAAAAGCAAGACTTATGCTGTGCTCCCAGGGCTCCATGAACACTGTGTGTGAAGCTGATGTCATCTGCCATCAGACTCTGCCCGCTCCCCAAGGGTAGAAGTCACAGTGTGATTCCTGGGAGGGCATTGCTTCTTATCTATTACTTCATTCATATATAAATAAGACATGTTTGCACTTCCAAGGTGCACCCCCACCCCGAGGAAAAGGGATGCCGATGTGTAGTAGATGCCTTCCACTCCCTTGCAGAGCAGCTGGGGAGGACAAGACAGAGGCACGCAGAGACGGAGCAGCTTTAGAGCTGGAAAGGAGGGAGGGGATCAGCAAAGGCTTCTGGGACAGGGGGTGCAAGCTGGGACATGAAGCCACCCCAAAGGAAGGAGGGGGGCAAACGTGGCAGCACAGGTAATGCCAGCGGGCAGGGTGGTGCACTGTGTGGCTATGGAGCAGTGTGAGGACGGCTGCAGGGCAGGATGTATCCACAGAAGGCCATGAGAGGGACAGAGCAGGTGTCAAGAAGTTATAGGGAGAGCCCAGGAAAGACAATTTGAGGCCGCTCTGGGGAAGACCTGGAAAGCCAGGTTAAGGTTCCCTCCTTTGCAAAAATGTTCCTAAATATCCCCCAAGTCATTTCACTCCTTCCAGATTAATTGGTCTGTGTAAGTTCTGGTGCAGACATTTCTTTGGTAAGATCATGCAGATAGTCACTCCAGCAAGCCATTTTCCTCTGCAAACTAATGCAGGAACAGAAAACCAAACACAGCATGTTCTCACTCATAGGTGGGAGCTGAACAATGCAAATGCATGGACACAGGGAGGGGAACAACGCACTGGGGCCTGTCATGGGTACGGAGAGGGAGACCATCAGGAAAAATAGCTAATGCATGCGGGGCTTAATACTTAGGTGATGGGTTGATAGGTGCAGCAAACTACCATGACACATGTTTATCTATGTAACAAACCTGCACACCCTACACAGGTACCCCAGAACCTAAAATTTAAAAAAAAAAGAAAAGAAAATTTAAAAAAAGAAAGTCACCCCAGCAATTCAAGCCTCAATTACCCCACCTGCAAAATGAGAACACTAATAACAATAATAAGTATTAATATGAGTTCTCCAGGGAAACAGAATAGATATGAAGAGATTTATTATAAAGAATTGGCTCCTGTGACTATGGAGGCTGGGAACTCTCAGATCTGTAGTTGGCAAGCTGGAGACCAGGAGAGTCAATGGTGTAGTTCCAGTCCAAGTCCAAATTCAAAGGCAGGAGAAAACTGATGTCCCAACTGGAAGACAGTGAGGCAGAGAGAAATAATTCTTTCTTACTCAGCCTTTTATTCAATTCAAGCCTTCAGTGGATTGGATGAAGTCTACCCAGGGGTCGGCAACCTGCTTTACTCAGTCCACCAATTCGAATGTTAATTTCACCCAGAAACACCCTCACAGACACAGTGAGAGATAATGTTTCACCAAATATCTGGGCACTCTGTGGTCCAGTCAAGTTGACACATAAAATTAACCATTGCGTAATACGTACCAAGAAAATTACACAGGACCAGGGAGATGAGCATTACATTCCTAGGACTCAGATGCTGAATGGTTCTGCTATTTGTGCAGCATAGGGGCTTGGATAGGCCACAGAGGCCAAGAGGTGGCAAACAATGGCCCTCAGGCCAAACCTAGCCCTGTTCTTCTTTTTGTAAATAAAGTTTTATTGGGTCACAGCTGTACCCATTCATCTGTGTATTGTCTGTGACTGCTTTCACACTAAAACAACAGAGTTGAGTGATTGCAACTGAGCCCATATGGTCTGCATTGCCTAAAATATTTACTATCTGGTTCTTCAGAGAAAAAGTTTGCCCATTGCTGACTTAGACACATGGTGCCTCAGTCTTCTCATTAGTAAAATGGATACAGCCATGGTACTTCCGTGTAGAGTCATAAGAAGAACTTTGTGGGGCTGGTGAAGGGCCTGGCATGTAGTGTGTGCTCAATAACTGGTGAGGTTGTGGTGGGGTTGTGACTGTATTTTTGGGTGCTAGTGTGACCACTAGTCACAGTGATCAGATGAAACTATATGAAGGTTTGAGGTTTGCCTCCAGCTCTCCGAGAAAGGACCCTGCCAAGGAGGGTGAGGTGACCGGCCCCAGGCCCAGCTGGGATCCTTTCCAATACATAAGAGTCATTCCTGGGCATCAGACATAAAAGGCTGACCGGGAAGTCAGGCCAAGCGTCCATAATCGCCTGTAATTTGGACTCAGCCTCTTGAGGCAAAAGGATTTTGTCAAAGGCTTTTCACGGTCCAGTACCCCTGTAACCCAAGGTCACACGGATCGAGTCCTCTCTGACACATATTTATTATCAGGTGGAAATGGCACTTGGGTTTCTCCCAAGCTGTGTGCAGATGCTGTCTCAGGCCACTGCTGAGCTCCCCAGCCAGCAGCCTTGGCAGAAATGTCGCTGAGAGAGGAGCTGGCAGTGGGGAGGGGTTGTAAGTTAATGGCAATGGGAAATGCCTACTCTTCAGAAAGAGTAGGCAGGGGCTGTGCCACATGGCAGCTGTGCAATTTACCTTCAGGCCAGGATTTAACCTGAGCCTCAGTTTCCCCATCTGTAAAACATAGAAAATAAATGCCTATAAAATGCTTCACACTGTGCCTGGCCCATAGTGAGCTCCTGATGTCTTGCAGTTGCTACGCTTTATTTTTATTAACAACTCCGGCCTCACATCTGGACTCACAAGTGAAACCACAGCACAGTGGGTAAGAGATTGGGCTCTGGGATCAGCCAGAACTCAGTTCCAATGCCTGATCGGATGCTTAGTAACTGTGTGACCTTGACCAATCAACCCAATCCGAGACTTGGTCTCACCTGCAGAACAAATTAATAACAGCGTCACCCTCACTAGGAGTTGGAGAGTATTAAACAAGGCACAGGCTTCAAAGTGGCCACCACGCAGTGGGGAATCCAGAAATGTCCCTTTCCCAGGTCAAAGGAAACCAGGTTGTGTAATTCCAAAAGGAATTGAAGAGACTAAAATGGGCAAAACCCACAGAACAAGAATGTGCTCAGAAGGCACTAGTTTTCCCAAAGAAAGAGAGATGCTTTCTGCACTGTCTCTGAGGGGGCTGCTACGAGTCATGGTAAGTCCATGTCTCAGAGGAAACCCAGATGGTATTGCAGAGTGGCGAATGGCCTGGGCTCTAAGCTCAATGGATTTGAGTTCTAATCCTGTCTGGGAGAAACAAAGCAAATTGCTTCACTTTCTGAGAATCTGTTTCCCCTTTCACTTGTTTGTTCCTCATTTAACCCAATGTTTTCTTAAAGGCCTACTATGTACCAGGAACCACCCTAGCTACTGGAAATATAGCAGGGAACAAGATGGACAAAGTCTCTGCCCACTTAATGCGTGAGTCAGAAAACAAATAAGTAAATGAATAAATACTGTGGTAATATGACGATGTTAAGGAAAGAAAAAGCAGAGTAAGGGGATTGAAAGGGAAAGAGGTGCTGTTTTAGATTCGGTGGTCAGGGGAGATCTCTTTGCAGAAGTAGCAATTGAGAAAAACAGGAATAGTAACAGTACTAACTTCAGGATGTTGTCAGACTTTAACGGGTAAGTAGATAAACCTCTTACCACATTGCCTAGCACATACTAGGCACTACGTGCATATATGGGTTGGATAAAAGATGGATGGATAACAGATAGATGGATGGATGATGGAAGAATGGATGAATGGAAGGATCTATTGATGGGTAGATGGTAGATGAATGGATGGGAAAGTGGATGGATAACAGATGGATGGATGATGGATGAATGGATGAATGGAAGGATCTATTGATGGGTAGATGGTAGATGAATGGATGGGTAAGTGGATGGATGGATGGACGGACAGGTGGATGGATACATGAACTGGTGGATGATACATAGATGGATGAGTGAATGGGTGGATAGATGCATAAATAGATGGCATATCTGTGAGAGACCCGGTGGGAAATAAGTGGTATTCTCAAACGGCTTCAGTGAAAAGATGTTAATCAAAGAACTACATACAGAGGTATGGGCAGAATTTAGGGACCTAACAAGAGATGTTAAGACACACAGGTACTAGCAAAAGAGTAACATGTTAGCACTCCTGGTCTTGAAGGAAAGAGGGTGGGACAAATGTTCCTAGAACCTGCACCAGGGCCTTATAAGAGCTATGACAGTAGGTGGAAAATCACAGCCACTGCCAAAACAGGAGCCCAGAACGGAGGAAGTGGGCAATAAAAACGACAACCTCACTCTCCTCCACTCTCTCTTCTCCTCTTGGTGCCTTCCATTGACCCAGTTCACCTGGAAGCCATTAGGGAGGGAGCCTGGGTTTTGCAGCCCACAGATGAGGGCCTCTTGTATTCTAGTGGAATACAGCAGAGCAAAGAGGGGTAGAGAGAAGATCTGGAAAACAAAAGGAAAATAATCAGAAAATGAGTAGATGAATAAATGAGCAAATTAGTCTGGAGGATGCTAAATCAGCAGAGAGGGCTCTGTGACATGTGGATGTCCCATCCCAGGTCACAAGCCTCCTTGTAAATTTCTTATTAGTCAAAAAAGAGAGCATACTTTCCATTTTAAAAGTAGCGAAATCCTAATAACTGAGCATAATGAATGTCTATTTCTCAGTTATTTCACTGTCTGATGCAAGTCAGGGGCTGTTCTCTCAGAGACAACACAAGGAATCATCCCCTCGCTTGCTGGAGACTCCACCGTCTTTAATCTAGGAGATGCATCCTGGCTTTTAATTTGCCTCAACCTGAAAGCTATCCGTCACTTCCTCTCACATTCTACCGGCCGGAAGTAGCCACATGACCCTGCCTAGAAGCAAGGAGGCTGGGAAATGCAATTTTCCTTTGTGCCCAACAAGTGCAATCGGTTTGAAGAAAGCAGCTAGCCTATCTGCTCCATGTTGTTTCAGGACTCACAGCTGCCTGACACAAAGAAAGAAAATTCAGTCTGCTCTGACCTCAGATGATAAGATTTAGGAACATGGATAAAAGCCTAAAGTTTGGAGTCACAACGACCTGGGCTTGAATCCAGTTCAGCTCCTTGCCAGCTAAATGAAACTAGAGAAATCATTCCAATTAGTTTCAGTGTCTCTAAAGTGGAAAATAATCAAGGCTTTGACAGTTGTCTAGCACAGCGCCTGGCACAGAATATGTACTCAAAGTTTTGTTGAGTGAGTTTACAAATGTTCTTATAAGGATTGCAGATGGTGGTGCAGGTGAAGTGCCTTACACTGGAGGACACATCCCGTGTTCTCCACCAGTGTGAGTGTCATCCCATAAGCCACTGGTTCCCTGGATCCAGAGACTTCCCGCTTGCAGGAAGAAGCTGATAATAGCCCCAGAGGGGAGGAGAGATGCTTGCTGAGACCACGTTTTATGATGCAAAAATAAAGATGAGGGCTATTTCCCTGATTTGTGAATTTCTTTATGTGCAACATCTTACATAGGTATAAAACTGACATTGCATTTAGTTATTCATTTTTCAAATGGCCTTTCGTGTAAAGAATATGACTCTGTGGCAGCCTGGGAAAAGCAGATTCCACTCACTGCTGTTGATGGAGGCTCCTAGCTGGCTGCAACCTTGGCCAGGGCACTCGTGTCCTGGAGACACCTTGTGCTGGGACCCCCACCCCCAGATAAAGACACTCAAGGGTGGGCTAGAGGCTGTGGTCTAGTGGAAAGCAAGGACTATGAAGTCTGAGTGCCTGGGTTCTGACACATGCCCCCATTCCTCAGCTGTGTGGTTTCAGACATGCTGCATAACCTCTCTCTGCCTCAGTGTTCGTTGTGAGAATTACACTGAGTTTGCACATGTGAGTACTCTAGTATGCGGCCAGGAAGGTAGGAGGTGCTCAAAAGAAAGTGTGTTTATTAGAGAAGGGTGAGTCCTTTGGTTATTCATTCAACAGACCTAAACTGAACACCCATAGGGTGCTGCTTACCAGAGTGAAAAAGACAGACGTGATCCCTGAGTGCACAATCTGGACACAGGGATGGATGTGAGAGGAACAATTCCACTGATGTATCTTTAACTGCAACTCCAAGGAACAGTCTGGGGTGAAATGTGGCTAGAATCCCGATAGGCCCCAGATGGCTTTCAGGATCATGGATCCAAAGGCTCATTTTCAGAGCCTGCAGGGACATTTCAGGAGGCAGTGCCCCTGGCCAGTGTATGCTTGTGAGATCAGAGCAGAGACCCCAGGCATCAAGGCCACAGAGTCACAAGCCAGCATAGGCATGGCCAAGCAGCAGAGGTTGAGATGGAAAGGACTGGACGGTGGCTCATTTACACCAGCTGTGAATCAAGGCCTGCTTTCTCCATTCAGTAGGCTCCCATCCAGCTGAGGCCCTGCTATAACCTGTCTCCACCTCTCCAAGTGCAATGACTCTCTCAAGGGAGCTTCAGGCCTCCAGGATACAGGAGAGGATGTTCTAGGCATATCGGTGTCCTGTAGGCCAGAAAGGGGAGGAAGCAAAATAGAGAGAGAGCCTGGGTTGGGAGTCAAAGACCAGAGCTCAAGTCCCAGATTCCCTGCTTGCTATGCAACCTTTGAGAAGCAATTTCTCTCAGTGCTCAGTTTCCCTATCCATACAACGGAAATAACACTTGTGAGGATGGATGAAGCAAACCATTTGAAAGGACTGTAATTGAATAGACTTTTGTCAAAGGCAGCAGAGTATTTAATTAAGAGGGAGGACTAGGCTTGGGAGTGGTGCTGGGCTGGATTCTAAACCCAGGGCCACTAGTTACCCACCATATGGCACTGGGTACATCACCAGTGCCTAACATCTCTGGGCCTCAGTTTCTCTATCTGTAAAACTGGAAAAATGGAAGCAGTACCTGCATCTTTGGTCTGTTGTGAGGTTTAAAAGAAATGCTAGGCCTGGCGCGGCGGCTCATGCCTATAATCCCAGCACTTTGGGAGGCCGAGGGAAGTGGATCACGAGGTCAAGAGATCGAGACCATCCTGGCCAAAATGGTGAAACATGAATCTCTACTAAAAATACAAAAATTAGCTGGGTGTGGTGGCGGGCACCTGTAGTCCCAGCTACTTGGAAGGCTGAGGCAGGAGAATCGCCTGAACCTGGGAGGTGGAATTTGCAGTGAGCCGAGATCATGCCACTGCACTCCAACCTGGGGACAGAGTGAGACTCCATCTCAGAAAAAAAAAAAAAAGAAAAAGAAAAAAGAAATTCCAGATCAAAAACACATAGCACAATGCCTGGCAGAGATGCAGGGCTCTGTGAGTGGTAAGTAATATGCAGTCAACAGTCAACAAATATTTTTGAACACCTACTGAGTGCTGGTCGTCTTTATAGGCACTTGAGCTAGAGCAGGGGACAAAACAGCTGTCACAGAGCTTGCAATAATCAAATGGGAGCGGTCAGCACAGGCAAGACAGAAAAAACTATATAATAAGGCAAATGAAGGTAAGTGTTTTGGGGGAAAATAAAACATGTGAAAGGGAATCTTGGTTGGAATCTTGGCGGGGTGGCCAGGAAAGGCCTCCATGAGAAGGTGACATTTAAGAGCTGAAGGCAGGCAGTAATATGAGTTGACATGTTCTGAAAAGAGCTCTTCGGCTGATGTGTTGAGTACAGGCTAAGGGTGCAAGGCTGGACACAGGGACACCATTAGAAGACCATGATCTAGCAAGAGGTGAGGGTGGTAACTGTTGTGGGGTGACTATTATAATTTCCTGGCTTCCCAAGCCATTGCCATGTCAGCACACACCTAGCTCACAGTAGGTGTTTCTTCCCAGTAGCTGGGAGCCTGATGGCTGATCCTGCTGGAGTAGCTGACCTCCACCCCATCCCCCTGCCAGAGTCACGTCTCCCATTCCCCTCTTCCAGACATTTTTCAGCCGCCTCCTTCACTGTAGCCCAGCCAAGCTGAGGTGTCAGCACCTTTAATCATCCTTGGAGCCAATCTTCCCCTTCCCCTTAATCATGGAAGCCAGCTTGCCCTGGCCCCATTCCAACTTATCTACATCTGTCTGAGACTGAAGGGCTCAGAGTGAACTCCAAATGCTCTCCAGATAACCACAGAATTGTCCCAGCTTGAAGGAGCCTCAGAAAGCCCCATGTTCAATACCATTTCAGATACAAATGAGGAATGGTGTGGGCAAGTGAGCACCTTGCTCACTGGTTAATTGCACCGTTGGTTAGTTGCAGAGACACCATTCGTCCCAACTTGGCATTCTCCAGCTCCAACTGAAATGGCTCCCACATTTTGAATAGTTTTTTCCTCCTCCAGTGGAAGCCCTCATCTCTCTGTTCCACAAGCCAATGGCCCTTCCTCAGCAACCCTGAGAACTGCTGGGTTGTAACCACATTGGATGGTGACATGGGGTCCACTATGATCCCCTGATTTGCTTACCTCAGTTGGATGTTGAGTGGCCAGAGTTGTCTTAGTTCAGATCTACCATGCAGGAAGAAGGGAACACCAAGGAAGCAAGATGGGATCCAGGGAACTCTAACAGGAGCCAGCACTGGAATGTGGGAGGGAGCTTTGGGACCTGCCCCGCACTTCTTGTTACTTCCCAGGGCTGGCGCTGGCATGGCACATGTCTGTCCAGATAACCAGAACTCTGTTCCCTGCACCCTCACTAACATGACGTCATCTTTGCCTAGATAACAGGCAAAACCAGGACTCCTGGTGTAGTTCTAATTAGAATTTCTCTTACTGGAGGTGAAGTTGAGCATCTTTTCATTTATTTCAGAAACATTTTCTTCTTAGTTTGTACTACTGTTTTATAAAGAAAAAAAGTTAGACCTCTTTCTGTAATGCAAATCTTAAGTGTTTTCCCAGGTTTGTCTTTTTTATTTTGCATAGATTTTGCAATGCAGTTCTTTTAGTTGGATTTGTAAACATTTTCTTCAAGTATTCCTGGATCATATTTTTATACCATCATTCATTCATTCATTCATTCATTTTAAAATATGTAATGTATACCCATTGTTTGCAGGACTACAGAAATAAACAGGACACACAAGGCCCTGCCCTCACGGAGCTCAGAATCTAGTAGGGAAGACAGAAGATGAGCACGTAAACTCGTATTTACATAAGATACTTCCAGAGAGTGGCAAATGCAATGACAAAAACAATAAAAGGTGACATGAAAGAAGGTCAAGGTTGAGAGAGGACCTGTATTCTATTATATTAGTTATCTATTGCCACATAACAATTGCCATAAATTTAGCAGCTGAAAACAACACACATTTATTGTGCAATGGTTTCTATGAGTCAAGCGTCTGGCTATGACTCGCTGGCGTCTCTACTCAAGGCTGCATTAAGATGCTGGCTGGGCTGTGCTTTCATCCCAAGGCTCAGCTGGGGAGCAATCTGTCTCCAGGTTCATTCAGGTTATTGGCAGAATTCATTTCCTTGTGGCTGTTTGATCGAGGGCCCAAGCTTTTTGCTGGCTATCAGCTGGGGACTGCCCTCTGGTCTCAGAGGCTACCTGCAGCTCCTTACTACATCAAGCCAGCAAGGAGAGTTTCTCCCTTGGTCCCTCTTTTAAGGGATTTTACCTGATTAATTCAGGTCCACTCAGAATACCTTCACCTTTGCTACACAGCATAACCTAACCACAAGAGTGACGCCCCACTACCTCTGCTCCATTTATTGGTTAACCGCTAACATTTATTGGTTAGGAGCAAGTCAGTCACAAATTCCATCCCTACTCAAGGGTACGATGACAAAGGAATGCATGCCAGGAAGGGGAGAATTACTGCCAGCACCCTAGGCTCTGTCCACCACATAGATTGTGGCAAAGAAGGTCTTTCTGAAGAGATGACAAGCTAAAACCTGAACAATCAGAAGGAGACAACTGTGCAAAGACATAGGGAAATGATTTTCCTGGTAAGAGGGCACAGCAAGTGCAAAGATCCTGAGGTGATTATGAATTTGCAGAAAATTGAGAAGTTGGATATGAGTGGAGGACTTTGGAGAGGGAGATGGTAGGATGACACAATGAATGCAATACAATGCAATACAATTACATTAAATTCAATTAAAGTGGAGAGAATTAGAGCCAGGACGGCAGAGCTAGAAACCAGAAGACCTGACCTCAAGTCCCAGGTCTGTGAGCCTGGCCTGCAAGCCCCTAAGTTGCAGAGTAACCCTAGGCCACTCTCCTTCCTCCTTAACCTGCTCTTCCTCCTCTGTGGACTGAAGGGGATCGAGACTAATGACCCTGCAGACCTTTCTACCTTGAGCAACCCCAGAATCTCTGATTAACTAAATGACACCTCCAGCTAACTAACCAATAGTGCCAAATTAATTAAGGCCTGAGAAAGTGATTATCTCAACCCTGGGCTTTCTTATGCTTCTTGGATATCATTGGAGGGAAAACGGGGACTATGCAACAACAAAGAATGCAAGAAACACCCAGGGGAACAGGGGTGGGGGCTTTCAATCACCTGGAATCAATGCACAGTATTCCTGACTCTCGCTGGAATACTGCGGGTCTGCACAAATCATTAAGCCCCACTCTGTTGGCAGGATACGCGGTCTGAGGTCCAGCTTTCCTCACTGGAAATCCACACGGGGTTAGTTTGGCCCCATGAAGCATGGGGATTGAATTTCTCTGCTCGTCCTTGTCATGGAAAAGCAGAAATGTGGTGGTGGTTAGGAGTTTGGGATTTGTTGGGGATTTATTCTTTCTTTTTGGTCAGTTTCAGAAAAGTCATTGACTTTCAGTGGATCTGAAGTGAAGGCCCTGGATGGAAGAACAGGGTGGGCCCCAATCAAAGCAGGAATTCATCCAAATTTCTTTGCATCATTTTCAGGGAGAATATAAGCTATACCCTGTTGAGACAGGGACAGAAGGGAGGGACTTTTCATTACCACACAGTTGGTCCTGTTGTGTGGTCACCTTGAAGGTTCACAGTTTGAAAAGGAGCCTGAGTGAATGGGAGGTGCTGAGAGAGAATGCTAAGAATCAAAGTTCGGAAGAGAGAGCTGGGCATTGGGTTGGGGTGCTGTCCAGCCACAGGGCTGATGGTCCCAATAGCCCTTCACTGTAGCAGATAGGGAGTTTGGCTACAAAAAGATTTCCCGTGTGTGGTCTAGCACGGTGGCTCACACCTGTAATCCCAGCACTTTGGGAGGCCAAGGCGGCCGGATCACGAGGTCAGGAGATTGAGACCATCCTGGCTAACATCGTGAAACCCCATCTGTACTAAAAATACAAAAAAGTAGCCAGGCATGGTGGTGGGCACCTGTAGTCCCAGCTACTCAGGAGGCTGAGGCAGGAGAATCGCTTGAACCAGGAGGCAGAGGTTGCAGTGAGCTGAGATCGCACTACTGCACTCCATCCTGGGTGACAGAGTGAGACTCTGTCTTGAAAAAAAAAAAAAGGCTTCCCGTGTGTGACGACAATTCATACTGTTTTTGGAAATAGATTTATTTTTTTTTTTGTAAAATTGATGCTTTCCAATTGTATAAGAAAACAGAAGGAAGGAGGAGGGATGAAGATAGGGAGAAAACACAAGCATTTAAAAGTACAGGGATGAAAGGAAAAACATACTTTAGTGCCTCTGGTCTTGCTAGTCCCCCTAGAATGTAGCCCCTTGAAGGGAATCATATTGTCCCACATGTACCTCTAGGTTCTCTGCTAAGGAGAAAAGATACTCCTACAGGGAAAAACATGGTACACTCGAGGACTCTCTTGGGAGGACCATCAGTCCCCCAGCTCCATGCATATCCAATCGGTTGGAACCATTTACAGCATAGAGAGGGAGGCAAGATTTGCTCTACCCACCTTCCCACACCTCCAGGCCTGGTGCCATGTGATATAAATGGTGGGCTCTGCAATTGTGCCTGTGTCCACTTCCCATAGTCTTGGAACTCCCCAGGAAGGAGAAAACGGGCAGAGTGTGATTTCACAGAGTGGGATTCACAGAAGAAACTGCCAGAAGGAGACTGGGACAGGGCTGGGGGAGTATGTCACAGGGATCTGTTTTTCAATCATGCTCTGGGGAAGCTGGTACCACTTTTTTCTAGTACTTAAAAAGGCAAGTGGCATCTGGATGCCTGAATAGAGAATAATTTTCTCCTCACCATTTTTGTCTCTGATGAAAATCTCCTAATTAGAATCGGAGCCATTCGATTAGATAGGGCCAGAGTGTACAGTGGCAGAATACTCCTCCCAGATATGCTCGATGTTCACAACAGCCTGAAGGTTTATCCTTCCTTGTTTTCAAAACTGAGAAAACTGAGGCCCTGGGATTTGAAGTGACCTCCCCAGGGTCCCTGGATTACTCAGTTGCAGAGAAAGAATAAGTATGCAGACCTCCCCACATCTGGCTTTAGTTCTTCCCTCTCCAGCTTCATTTCCTATCACTCTCCCCCAAGGGCTTTGCTCAGCACCAGTTTTGAACCATGCATACCTCACACCCTATACTTCCTCATCTTCATGCTGTTACCCATGCTATTTCTTCTCTTTGGAAGTTTTTTTCCTTTCTGGCAAGTTCCAACTTGTATTTGTAACCTAGTTCAGATGTTCTCTGGCTGCCAAGATCTCAAAGTAAAATAACTCCTCCCCTGTTCTTGCACTGGATTTGTGCCATTTACATTTATTGTTGTAATCTCCTACTGTGTCTCCCCAACTACGTTGGTATGATTGCAGACTGTAGCCATGTCCTATTCAGCGATGCTTTCCTAGATATTTGCACAGGTGAATATTTGTCAAATGAATGCTGAGTCTCTAGCAAATAGTCAACTTTCAAACTCTAATAAGAGTTATAATTTACTGAGCACTCCCTATGTGTCTGCCACTAATCTATGTACTAGTTTAGAATGAATAAATAAATGGATTGGATCTGTAAATATTCTCATAACTCTTTGCTAAAATGGCAACCATCATATTAAGCTGCCTCATTTAGCTTCAGGCACAGACACAGAGACACTTGGGTGCGTGATGCCTGATATCTTATCACAGTGGTGCTGAGCAGAAGGATCCCAGATAACAATGCTCTTTATTCTGTTCCAGTGCCATGTGATCCCCCATTAAGCAGATGGAAAGGGCCTGCCTCACTCTCCTGCTTCCAGGAAAGTGATGTGCCCTCTCTTCCTTGGGTTGTCACCAGCAACATGATAAAGTAGATTGCTTTTCAATTATATCTTTTATAATTGAAATATTAATTATAAATATTTCTCCTAATTTTCTAATGAAATGTCCTTGTCTCAAAGTCTATCAACGTTAGAACCAGGAGGAGATTTAGATGATAAATGCCAAGAATCTCTAGAAATTGCTTTGAGGATTCAAGGTGGCTTCCTAGATGTTGGCCTTAAGCCAGGACACCTTGGCACTTGTCTTCACAGTCAGTGACTTGCGGTATGACCTTGGACACATCAATTACCTCCTCTGAGCCTCCATCTCTCCATCTGTAACATGGAAATAAATGCATTGTCTACCTTGCAGTGCTGCTATGGCAAGCTCCATGCGGTTTCAGGCATGAACCAAATGATAGCAGTTGTTGTTGTTGTTGTTGTTGTTGTTGTTGTTACAGCAGCTGCAGCCTGACTGCCTAGATTTCACTCCTGGTCTTACTACTTCACCACCTTGCTGGACTTAAGACAAGTAACCTGATGTTTCAAAGTTCACTTTCTCAGTTGTGAAAGGGAGTAATATTAATTTCCACCTCATAGGATTGTTGTGAAGACTAGATGAGATATTACATGTAAACTAGTACATAGATTAGTGGCAGACGCATAGGGAGTGCTCAGTAAATTATAACTCTTATTAGAGTTTGAAAGTTGACTATTTGCTGGAGGCTCAGCATTAACATTCTAAAATCTTAGAGCTAAAATAAGTCATGGGAGGACACTCTTCCCATTTCTCAGCTGGGAAAACTGAGGCCTAGAGTGGTTAGGTCATGGGCTGGAGGACAAAAGCAAAGGTTTCCTGGCCCCCAGCCTCCCACTTTGAACCCACAGTGGGAGGTGGCTGGAGATAGGGTTGACAAATATCTCAGTAGAGCTGCTGGGATCTTTCCCCACACCAGGAGCCATGGCTGTTATCTGGGAGGCAGCCACTCCTTGCTTCCATGTCATCATTGTCTTTCCTTCATCCACAGAATCCCAGGGTCCCAGGAATGAGGAATGGATGGGGATCTTGGAGGAGTACTTCCAGCCATTTTGAGGGTGACTTTGCCCTCAAATTCAAGAAACAAGTAAGGACTGAGCGCATTCCAAAAGTTAAATGCACTATTGGAAATCTGTAACAGGCCACTTGACTGTGAGCCAGACAGGGCCCTTGCCCTCCTGGAAAAGGCATTCTATTTGGGAGCTGGCAACAAACAAACCAGCATTAAGATCATGATGAAACAGAGAGAACTGAGTACCAAGTCTTTTCGATGAGACCAGAGAAGGCTCTGCCATTGGCTCTTACACACACGGCCTTAAGACCCCATTCCATCCCCAAATGGATTTTTTCCCAGGGGCCCTATGGGTTCATATGCATATCTAGGTAACTCCTGGTGGCTTACCTAGATATCCAAGAATTCCCAAGGTGAGCTTGTAGACCAACTTCCTTGGAAAATGCTTCAACATTTCCTCTTCTTGCCTCTGCATGAGTTGCAACAGTGAGTTTAGGCTGATTCCAAGCTCAGTATGTCTACCTTCAAACTGAGAATCCTCCACTCATCTCTGCCATGTGACTTTGGACAACTTACTTAACCTTTCTGAACCTCACTTCCTCATCACTAATACAAGGTGGTTATGATAATAAAATCTAACTGTAAGGTTGTTGGGATAACTGGATGAGATCATATATAAAAAAGCACATAGATATGCCTCAGAAATGTTAACCATTATTAATTCTTTTTCTTTATCCTTTCACCTCCATCTCTCTACACTCCTTTTTTCTATACCCTCCTTCTCCTCTCTTCATTCTATCCTCCCATCTTATATCTCTTTCTCTGCTACCTACTTCTTGTCCCCCTCCTCCTCCTTCTCCTCCTCCTGGTAAATATCCAGATAGATTTTATCCCAGCAGGGCTAAGAACACAAATGCCCTCAAACCATCTCCAAGTGGTCAAACCAAGAACATATTCTGCCCAGATGAGCAAAATCAGAAAGTTTGTCTGAATGATGCTGCATATCAGCCTCCTGGTGGTAGGTTCACAGAGGGCTTTTCACTCCATTTTCTGGGCACTGAGGTTGTGGCTGAATCTGCCTTCCCACGACCCACATGCGCCTCCCTATCCTCCATCAATGTGGAGGACAAAATACATCCTGGCCATATTGTAGAGATGTAGGGTGGGGCTTCCTCACAAGCGCCTGAAACAAAGGCATACTGCATCTAACTTATTTTAGCAGTTTTCATTAATATAATTTTCAGTTCATTTGGTTATCAAAAACACACTTTTTTTCCCTTTTCTTCTCACCAAAAAGGCAAAGCAGAGCTAGGCTGTTCTGGGGGTGCTAGTGGCTTGATATTCTTTATATACATACATACATATATATATATATATATCCTCACTAATTTCTCCATGCTGTGGAGAATTTGTCACATGCACAGGTCTGTTTGATTTCATTAAACAGAATATTTAAGCATAAAAATTGTTTAATCGCCTTGTGTCATTATGAGATGAATTTCATTTTGCATACATTTGCATATTTCATCAGAATTAAGGCTGCTAATATGCAAATGAGAGACAGGTTGTGGCTGAGGTGTTTATTGTAATAGCTGCAGGCTGTTCCACTTGGACAGCTTTCTAGGTGGTGGGGAAGGAGGGGGAAGGAGAACTTGGGGTGGCTCAGAACACTTCAGGAAACCCAGGAGTCTCTGGTGCTTCAGCCGTGGCAGAGCAGAGATGCGTGGGCGTGGCACACCTTGCTGCCCTACGACACTGGCCAATCAGAGCAGGCTGGGCTGGGGAGGCAGGAGGAAGCCCAGCTGTCTGCCCCAAAGGCTCCTGGGAGCCCATGGGTACCAGGGATGGAGTGAGGGACCTGGGCAAGGCTGGGGGCATGCTGTTTGCCGAGGTCTCTGCCTCAGCATGAGCAGATGACATTCTGGAGGCCTCCCAGGCCTTCTCCCTTCTCTCTGTGTTGCTGCTTCTTCCTCTGCCTGCTGTTTTGTTTTTTTTTTTTTTCCTTACCCTTTGTTTCCTCGTTGGCTTTGTTTCAGGCCCTATTTAGTTCCTTGTTAGCCTTTCTCTCTTCCTCTTCTTTGTTTTTCCTTTGCCTGTTTCCTCCTGCGCGGTCCTCCACCCCATGGGCTGGCATGCTTGTCTATTGGCTTTCCTGCCCTCTGATGCCTGCCTGCTTTGTTCTTTTCCCCACCCTGCCTTCCTCCTGCCTCGGCTTTCAATTTCCTCCTTCCCAAGGCCCCCTTTCCTCCTGCCCATCGCTCCCCCAGCCTGGAGGGCATCTGCAGCAGCCAGCAATGGCTTGAGGTGAGGACGGAATCAGATGTGCCCCCCACCCACCGTCGCCTCCTTGCACAGCCTCCCCTCCCCTCCATCTAAATCCTTGATTAATCCCTGTCCTCATTTGAAGGTCAGAGATTAGATACATATCATTTTCCTCTCCAGGGCCGGAGCTGCTGATCCCCAGGAGAGCCAGTTCCGAGTTACCCCCCAGGCACAGACGGAGGAGCAGAGAACTCGGTGTGTAATGAGCTGGCTTGGAGGTCGAGAGGGTGTTTAATACAGATGCAGATTTCAAAAGAAAGTAGTGAGGAGCTTCTTGCTCCTCTCCTGTGCAGCCCTCCCACAACAATGAGTGAGGATGCTTTGGAAAAAGGAGAGTTCATGTGGAGCAAAGTGGAAAGGCAGCTTGAGTCAGGCACTGGCCTGAACAAACCAAGCCCCTCCCTTCTCTGGGCCTCAGTTTCTCCCATTTATCTCTCGCAATTCTTTGGAGACTTCAGTGGCAGTTGCAGGCAGGAGGTGATAGGACAGGGTGGAATATGTTTATTGAATCAAACACTATTTATTGAACACCTACTATATGCCAGGCAGTGGGTGGGCACTGGCTACAGCCCTGAATAAGAAAGGCAGCTGATATTAACAAGATCATGTCAGATAGTGATAAATTCCCACAGTGAGCCAGTGAACTGAGACTAGATGCACCTCTTTCTACTTCTCTTTTTGGCTCTTGCTGGTGGCCATGTCTTGGGCCCATTTTCTGAGCCACACTTCCAATGGCTACAGGCCCCTCCCCTCCAGAATTCCCAAGGGCCCTGCAGAGAATCATTGTTTTTTTCTGACTCTCTGAGCATCTCCCAAGAGCTGGTAGGGCAGCATCTGCCAGGCAAACCACCACCCTCCCCCGCCCCCGCCCTCACCAGATAAGCTGTTCAGGCCTGTGTTTTAGAGCCTGAGCAATTAAAGCAGAATTAATTGGCTGGTAGGCAATCACCTTCCAATCGGAGCAGGGAGGGAGCAGGCGGGCCTGTTTTGCTGAGTCGACAAACTGAACACAATGCTCATCGACCAGGGGCAGTGGGGAGGGGGTGGCAAGGCAAGCTGGTGGGAATTAGAGGCATCCCCCTCCCCTAGCCCCCAGCCAAATGCAACAGCAAGCCGTGGGGATCTGAGCATCTCTGTGGGGAATCCAGCTTCGCTGGTGCGGAACTTTCTGGAATAGAACTTTGACTTTGCTACTTCAAAACATCCAATCCAAGGATGTTTTTCAATTTGATTTAATTTTTAATATCTTTATTCTCTTCCCAATCACCAAAGCAATACATTTTCTATTGATTCTTAAAAACCAAATATTGAAAATATGTATGACTTTAAAAGCCTCATAAAATTATACATCTGCATATATATTAGCATTTGATAGGAGAAAAATCTGCAAGAATATACACGAAACTGTCAACAGAAGCTAGCCCTGGCGTGTGCACGGAGAGGGGAATTGAAAGAAGCTTGGTTGCATGCAATATATTTAAAGGAAAATTTAATGGGCACCAAGATGTACAGTGGTGTTTGTTGTTTTTCTTGTTATTTTGGATGATGTCGGTTGGGCTTTATTTTGGTTTTTGTTTGTTTGTTTAGTATTATAAAAAACATGTTCATGGTGAAAAAAAAATACAGAAATATGTAAAAGACCCCTGAACTCCAGCCTCCCATTTCCACCCATAAGTGGTAACCCAACTGTGGGAAGCTCCAGTAGGGAAGAGTGTGGCTTTTGGGCTGGAATTCAGGCTCTTCTGTTTGCTAGCTGTGTGACTGTCTCCAAGTCACTTGCCTACTTTGGGCCTCAGTTTCTTCATCTGTAAAATTGGGAGGAGACATAATACTTTCCTTCACCTCCTAGGAGAATTGTAGGTAGAGAACTTTGCACAATGCCTGGCACACAGTAAGTGCTTAACAAATGGCAGCCATTAATCTTGGTTACTGCCAACCCTTTCTAGCAAGGTGCCAGCACACAGGTTTTTAAAGGGATTGATTCGTGGCATCAAAACCACCTAGGATGCAAGGGCCACAAACATCTCCCTCTCTCACTTCGTTGCACCCAAGTAGGATGCCCAAAATGAGGTAGTTTTACTCTCAGGATACCTAATTTCCCTGCAACTCAAGACACTCAAAAAGAGTTGTTGAAAAATAGTATATGGGCCGGGCATGGTGGCTCACGCCTGCAATCCCAGCACTTTGGGAGGCTGAGGCAGGATGATTGTTTGAGGCTAGGAGTTCAAGACCACGCTGGGTAACACAGTGAGACCCCCACCTCTACAAAAAATATTAGAAATTAGCCAGGCATGGTACCTGTAGTCCCAGCTACTCAGGAGGGTGACATGGGAGAATTGCTTGACCCTAAGAGATCTGGGTTACAGCGAACCACAATTGTGTCATGCACTCCAGCTTGAATGAGAGAGCAAGATCCTATCTCTAAAAAGAAATAAAAACAATAAAATAAAATAAACTTTTTAAAGGTAGTATATATGGTCCAGAACCCAGAATAGACGACAAGTGGCAGAACAGAGGCTGAGTGACATCAAAGCTGAGATGACAAGGAGAACCTAAAGATATGAGGCCAATTCCTGGCTTTGTCTCTACCCACCTCATGAGCTTGGGTTCACCCCTTTCCCTCTCGAGGGCCTCAGTTTCCCCCTCGGAGACATGGAACAAGGACAAACAGCTAATCAGCATGTGTTCACTGATGAAAAAATATTTTAAATTTGCATCATCTTTTTTCTTTTAATGAACTTGCATACCCAGTAGTCAGCATGCGAGGGATTGAGTGAGGGAGAGGTAGCAGTGATGGCAATGCAAGCCAGATAAGTTTGGGTGTCAGAGTGATGAACGGGGGCCCACAAACCCGTGGACAGAGGACTGTGTTGTAGGGCATCAAAGCTCCCTTCTGGAAGCCCGCAGCTGGGTCTAAGGCAAGGAAACGAGTCAGGAAGTCCTGGGCCTGGAGGTAAGTGTTTGTGTAAGAAGCAGGGGTGGGAGCCAGGAGGTGGGGGCTGCACTGATTGCACTGAGGAGGCCTCGAAACCTGAGCACATCCTGCAGGCAGTCAGACGGGGTCACCAAACCCAGACTAAATAGTCTGGCGGGCCTGGCTCAGGGCTGTCTGGAAAACGATCCTGGGATGGAAGGAGTAAGTCACGGAGGGGGCTGGGAGGAGAGCACGGTCAGCAACACAGAGGCCTGTATCAGTGGTCACTCTGAGGAGGCTGCCTCCCCAAGGAGGAGCCAAACTGTGAATGAGACAGCGTTTTTTTTGTTTTTGTTTTTTCTCCATTTCAGTTTCTACTTGATGGAAGAGGGAGAGGCAGAGGGAGGCTGAAGCTCCTTCAGCCCCCTCACCCTTAGGCACTCTGCTCACCTGTGCAAGGTTCTCAGCTACACACTTTGCTCTGTTCTTCAGGCTGGGAGCCAGGTCCTCACACTCAAAGGGGTCTCAGTACTGCTGTGTGGCCTTAGGCTGGTGCCCTACCAGCCCTCATAAGCCAAACAGGTATAATAAGCCTGTGTGTCTGTATTGATTGAGGCCAGAGCGACACTAGCACCTATGAGCCTTTGTGGAGATGGAACAAAGGTGGCCCCTCCAGACAGATGCTGCCACTGGATTCAGATTGGCAAGTTGAGTACCTGGACCAGGTGTACTTGAACAGTGAACAACATGGCAGTCCTGGGCAGGAGAGTGAAATGAATAAGGCCTACCTAGTACATCACCTAGCATCTGCTCTGCCGGTCACCGCCCTCAGTGCTCTAAACCTCACATCAACATGAGGAGATGGGTGTTTTCATATTTGAACCCAGGTCTAATCCTAAAGCCTTTCCCAGGACACCTCGTTGCCTTATTACTGTGAATGTTAACACCTCCTTCTAACGCATTAGGCTTCTGTTTAAATAGCTTTGCCAAAAAGTGGCAACAATCAAACTGTCCATCACTGGATGAATGGGAAACAAAATGTGGCCTATACATACAATGGAATATTATTCAGCCTCAGAAAGGAATGTCATTCAGATATGTGCTTCAACATGGATGAACCTTGAGGATGTAGTGCTAAACGAAATAAGCCAGGCACAAAGATAACTATTGTATGATTCCAATTATAAAGTAGTTTTGCTTGAGGGGACTGAAAGGTAGGGAGGGGTCTTGAGAGGTTTCATGAAGAAGACACTTTGTAAGCTGAATCTCTCAGTATGAGTTTGCTTGTTTATAGTCCAAAGAGGAGAAAGTCAGGCATCAAGAATAGCATGTGCAAAGGCCCAGGGGCATGAAAGTACATCAGGCATCTTCAGGAACTGCAGGAATGTTGGGCTTCAGTGAGTTACCTAGAGAAGTTAAACTCATAGAGACAGAAAGTGGGGTGGTGGATACCACAGTGGAAGAGAGGAAAGAGGAGGAAAGAGAAGCTTTAGCAGCTGATATAATCAGAATGCTCAACCTAGTCTGGGGAGGCCCTGGAAGTCTGCTCTGAGCCTCTTCAGATCATCACTTTGGATAACCAGGCTGAAATCTGATCACGTGGAGGGGGCAGAGAACTTTCCAAGCAAAGGAGACAGCATGTGGAAGGTGGCATGGTGGAACCAAGGTGCAAATCCCAGAAAGTCAGTGTGGCCAGAGCCATGGAAGGGCAGCCACAGAAGGGGGTGGGGAGAGGGGCTGGTGGAAAGGAAGGCAGATGGAGGGAGGGGCATTCATTGCCCTACAGGAGGGACTCCATTCCACAGCCTGGGGACAACAGGAAGTGTGGAAGGGGCTCACCAGGTGAGACGTGATTGAAGGTGTGTCTGAAAAGATCACATTTATTGCTGAGTGCGCAATGGATTCTAGGAAGCTGTAAGGCAGAAGGGAGATGTGTTAAGAGGCCACTGCAGGTATCCTGGTGAGAGATGGTAGTGTTGGCAGCAGAGAGGCAGCAGAAGATGGGATGAAGAAAATGACAGATTCAACAGAGATTTAGAGAGGAAAATCTCCAAAATCTTCTAACTGTGATGGGGACCCTGGGAGAAGAGCAGGCATGGGGTGGGAAGAGAGGAGATGAATCCACAGTCACAAAAATGCTCTTAGGAGCCGGCAATCCCCACCCTGTTAATTTACAGATGGGAAACCGAGCTGCTTAAAAGCAATGTCTTTCCCAAGATAGCACATTGAGGCCATGGCCAAGCTAGGCCAAAATTCAGGTCCCATGTGAATGACTATGAGGCATCAGCTATGATCCAGCCAAGACAGAAAACTTTATTCATTCATTTATTCATTCATTCATTCAATAAGCATTTTTTGATTGGATAAATATATCCCAGTTCCTGCCCTCCAGGAGTTTTTGGTGGGGGAGACAGACACATCCACCTGCCATGGTAACCCAGAGTGGGTAAGTGTCCCAGGGGGATTCATCACAGCTGCAGGAGGTACAGAGAAAGAAGCACAAATTATGCTCGAGAGGGTTGAAAGGTAGGGAGGGATCTCAAGAGACTTCATGAAGGAGATACTTTGTGAGTTGAATCTCTAGGTATGAGATTATTCATTGTCCAAAGGGAAGAAAGAAAATCAGGCATCAGGAATAGGATGTGCAAAGGGCCACAGGCATGAAAGTGCATTGGACATATTCAGGTACCGAAGTATTGGTTGGAATGGAGTAAGTGCCATGAAGCAGGAGTGGCCTGAGGGTCCAGGTCAGATGACACACTCTGGAGGGTGGACCTCAGTTCTCAGGCAAGCTTGAGACCCACCACTTAGAGCCCCAACTTCAGCTCTGTAGGTGATGGCTTTTGCTGTTGCTGCTGCTGTTGCTGTTGTTGCTGTTGTTGTTTTGTTGTTGTCGTTAACTGGAAGCCTCCTTTTGCACAGCAAAACACTAACATCCCCCATAATACAAAAACACGTGATGTTCAATAGTTTTACCCACATGCTAACTGTTAAGTAGCCTTGTTTAACCAAGAGGTAGCATAGGGTCCTGGGTAACAATGGGGCTCTGGAGCAAGGCTCCCTGGGTGCAAACCCCAACTCCATGTGATCCTGAGTGACTCACCCCACTCTCTTGGTTTCCTCCTCTCTAAAATAGGATCAGTCTGGGACTGGGAAAATTAACATACGCAAAGTGCTGAGAAGGGTACCTGCCACATAGTAGGCACTCATCAAATATGAGCCACATTTATTGATTGCATACCAACCTTATAAGAAAGATGTGATTATTATTACCATCTCCATTTTAAAGATGAGTGATCTGAGGCTTACATAGGATGAACAGGACCAAGGCTTCACAGATAGAAGTTGGAAGTCAGCAGAGGTGTCATTGGAACCCAGGTCCTGAACTCTTAACGGCTCTGCTATATGGTTTCTGATCTCAGCCTCAAGGTCAAGGCTACACACAAGTGATACCAAACCGGAGAATCCAGACTCAAGCTGGAAGATGATCTAATTACTTCCACCAAAGAGAGCCTGGCATTGCCAAGCATCAGAGGAGGCCAACTCTGTGTGTGGACCACTGCGGTTGTTCTCCTGGGTCAGGAACTGCTGTGGCAGAAACACAAGATCTGAGACAGGCAGCCATAAGTTTGAGTCCTAGCTCCTGGCTAGGGGACCTTGGAAAAGGCACTGATAGTCCCAAGACTCAGTTTACCCATCTGTGCAGTGATATATTTGGCTAGCTCAAGTCAAAGGAATCTTCCAGCACTGCTGTGACCTTTTAACTAATCAGTCTGTGAAGTTAGCCCAGTAAAAGGAAAATGCTATTTCCCAGAGCCTCCTCTGATGTGCTCTATGGTCACCTAACCTGTCTGAGACTCAATATACTCACCTGATAAATAGGCAGAATAAAAATAAGAGGTGCCCTGCCTCCTTTCAGAGTCACTGTGCATGCAAAGACCGCAGCTTTGGAGGCCAGAATTCCTGATGTTGATTCCCACATGTTCTTCCCAGCAGATGCCTTTGGGTAAGTCTGAGCCTTAGAGCCCTCATCTGTAATTCAAGAACAGGAATTCCAATTTTGCAGGCTCATTTAAAGATGTAAAGATAACATGCACTTAGGATCTGGCACATAGTAGGCATGTGGTTAACAGTAATTAATGACAATGAAACCAACAAGAGCTAGAGTGTCTTCTTTTTTTAGACAGAGTCTCACTCTGTCGCCCAGGCTGGAGTACAGTGGCATGATCTCAGCTCCCTGCTGCCTCCATCTCCCAGGTTTAAGCAATTCTCCTGCCTCAGCCTGCCAAGTAGTTGGGATTACAGGTGCCCACCACCATGCCCGGCTAATTTTTGTATTTGTAGTAGAGATGGGATTTCGCCATGCTGGCCAAACTGGTCTCAAACTCCTGACCTCATGTGATCTGCCCACCTCGACCTCCCAAAGTTCTGGGATTACAGGTGTGAGCCACCGTCCCCAGCCACTAGGGTGTCTTCTTCAGGCCAGGCAGGGTGCTGGCCTTATGCATTTTGAGCTTGTAACATAACTAAGATTATTAACACTAAGGGGTTTTCTATAAACTGTAAAGTCCAGTGCACACGTACATGACCCCAGCAGAAGGGTCATCAGATGTCCCCAGGGGCCTCCTTAGGAACAGAGACCCTGTATAAGGAGGCCTTACAGTCACCACAAGAGGCTGGGTACAGGCCTCCCATCCGAAAATTTTCCATTCATTAGAATTGGAGACATTCACAACTCAGCAAAGGCATCTGAGGCTGATGACAGAGCCCCAGCCCGGCCGCTCCAGCAAGGTAGAGATGAAGTACCCGTTGAGTCCTTTCCAAGTTCCAATGGCATGTAATGATGGCCTTTTCCTCCACTCATAAACCACATATGGAATTAATAGCACCGGTATCACACCAGACGAGGCTGGGTTTATTCACCAGAAACAATGAGATGTTAAGAAAACCGGGGCAGGAGAGGCACAGAAGGCTTTAACAAGCTTCTAGGTGGGATGTTTATTCCTCCCTCCCTTTCCCCTTTATTGAATCTGGTCCTTGCTGATTTGGTTACAGCCTGTGATTTCAGTTTATGATTCAATAACCCATTTGAAAGCTTGTAAATAGCACGGTTCTGCTATCTGCTCCCTCCTCCCCAAGGGGGCTGCCACTGAGGAAAGAGTGAGAGCTTGCTCCTTCTCACAGCTGGTTGGGCATCCCTCAGAGGGACGTTCTGAGGATGGGGTCTCTGAGCAAAGTAGATCTGGGGTGGGGTCTTGATCATTAGACAAGTTAGGTCTAGGCTGAATCGTCATCTAGACAACAGGGACCCGCCAATCCAAATGAGGACGTCTGCTACTGCCACTGCAGACACAACCACGTCTGGATGTTTCTGATCCTCCCTACCAGACCCAGGGGCTGAGGACCCCATTGGCACAAGCCTCAACTCACCCTCTTAGAAACCCATGAGAGTGACCACAGCAGCTCTGGTTCACAGGTTCTATGAGTCTGCCCAGCCACACTTCCTCTGCCGCTTCCTCACCTCCCCTCGCTCTCCAATTCTCTGCTAACTGGCTAGCCTGCTGGTCCCAAGAGGAGGATGAGAGACACATGGAATGGAACCCCACCCCCAGACAAGCTCAGCCTAAAGCAGATCTTCTGACTGAGCTGCAGATGCATGCGTGAGCCCAGGCAAATAACAGATCAATAAGTTATTGATTATGTAAATCACTGAGCTTGGGGTTGCTTGTTTTGCAGCAATAGCTAACTGATACATTATCTAGTGGGGGGCTTTTCAACTTTGTTAACTAAATGAGTGAATGATAAAATGCATGATGCTGTTCCCTAGATAATTGGGTTTGTAAATTGAAGAGGTGTTAACAGGGGGAGCCTGTGCTTCTGTGTTTCTGTGGCTTAAATTCCTAGTGGGGAAGTTGAGGCATGATTTTCTCCAGGGGAGCAGCATGGTCCATGACGAAAGATCTGTGCTGATCTTCACCCCATTCTGAGTTACTTTTGACCTCAATGAGAGCAGTCTGGTGCCAGGAAGCTGAGCATGAGGGGAAGGGGAAGCTATGGTGTGAACAGCTGAACTAAACATGTCTTCTAGACTACCCTGCCCACAGGGGAAAGCCAAGTGCCAGGGAAGACCTTCAGGCCGGCATTACCTACCTCATGGCCTCATCTCCTGCAGCTCCACACTTCTAAGATGAGACAAACAATTTTCCTAAATTGTCCAAAAAAACACAGTTTTTTGGACCATGCTTTTTCATGGATCCCTGCCTTTGTTCCTACCATCTCCCCTGTCTGGTGATCCCTTTTCTATGTAGCCAGTGAATGAACTCCTATTCACATGGTAAAACCTGGCCAACAAAGCCCTCTGTGAGGCCTTCCCCACACTCAGCTCAAACATTCTTCTTCTGATACTGAAATAATTTAACTACACGTGAGGCCACGCAGGCCCCAGGCCCCCAACTAGACTGTGAACTCCTCCAGAACATGCTCGATAAAGTGGAAGACAGTGAAGAGTAAATGAGTGAGTAATTAGAGTGGAGACTTTTCCAACCAAGGAAGATCATTCCATGAAAATACAATGGGCAACAAATCCTGGGTTCACATCCAGACAATTTTGACTCCATGAAACCAGGTTAGTTTCATTGTTTTTCAGATGTCAGTTTCCCTACCTGTAAAATGGGACCATAGAGTAATGATGTAATGACTTACTTTCCCCAGGAGAAAGGCTTGCTTCCTTCCCTCTGCCAGGTGACTCATAGGCTTCCTCCTCTTCTTGGGGTCCCTGCCTTTTTGACCTCCTTTCTGGCACCTCTCCCAGGAGTGAAAGGTCCCAAGCATTGGAAATCAAAGAAAGGCTGGAGCTCAGGCTTTGCTGAAGGCAAATTTCCCTCCCTAAAGAGGTACTCATGAGCAGTGTAATGCAAAAATCATATTAATAATAATAACTCCCACTTATCAGTCACCAGTGAGGACTTTCCATTCATCATCTTGCAACAGTCCTGCAGGGTAGGACAATAATGTTCTATTGACTGATTGATCTTATCTATTAAAATGAAGTTGCATGGTTATGATTTGCAGGTCTTCAAAATGCTAGTGAGAACAGATTCATGGAAAATAATAGTAATTCAGTTCTATAAGATGATTGAAATCTCAGGTATTCAGTATGCTTATTATAAGTCTATTTTATAATTTAAAAAATCCCCATTTTAAAGATGAGAACACTGAGGCTCAGGGAGGTGATGAGACCTGGTGAGATGGCTTTCCTGGGTCCCACTCTCATCTCACCATTCTCTAATTGGTCTGAGGATCTTTTATCTTTGACCCTATATACCTGTGCTGCTGATCACTGGGATATCATTTTTTGATTTGGAAATGATCTCAATGAGTTTGTGGTTTGGGTTTCCCGGGCTCTGGGCTCTGTTCCCTGGAGACTGCAGGGTGGGGCATGAAAAGCAAGATCCCAAAAAGCTCCTGGGGTGTTTCTGTGTATGTCTGATGGGTTCTCTCCACTTCTAAGATTCCACACTTGATAAACATTTTTTCAGCACCTAGTGTTTGCCAGGCTCTGTTGCCAGAGGGAGAGATGCTTAAATAAGTGACATTGTCATGCTCTTGAGAGCTGCCCTGTCTGATGGCCAAGGTAGCCATGAAGACAAGATTCTGGAGCCCATTTATCTAAAGCCTGTAGTTAATGACACTTGGGAGTGAGGTCCCATTAAGGCATCATCTTGGTGCCATCTCCTGTCAATGCTCATGGCTGCCTGGAGGCCCCAGGGCTCGGAAAGAAAGGATGTTATGATTGATTAGCAATGTCTGCCATGTGCATGGCTAAGAGAGTTCTAGCCTGTGTGCCAATTATCTGCCACCCCGCTACAGCAAATGCCACTTACTAGGTGTGGCAGCCTGGCCAGTCAGTAGGGATAGAGAGAGCCATAAACAGTGAGAATCTCTCCAATCCTGATCTGAGCCTGAGCAATATGCCTCAGAGGAAGGAGGGACTCCTGCTCCTAGGGGAATCTAGAAGGCTTCCCTGAGGGACTGACAAGAGAGCTGAGCTTGATGGATAAGTAAGAGTTCAACATTGACATGTGGATTTGGTTGACATATATTGAGCACCTACTGTATTCCATATATTTTCCAGGTGGGGAAGATGGCCAGGAGGTCCCTCCAGGCAGCCAGATCAGTCAAAGCAAAGCTGTAAGGGACATCACCAAAGCAGGTCTTCAATGCAGCATGGCAAGGGTAACCAGAGAAAGGAGGGTGAGGAGAGTGGAGTGGAGGGGGTAGCTTATGAAGGTTCTGGGGTTTGGACTCGGACTTTCATCCCACAGAATGGGGCACCTGGGAGCAATGGGGGACATTGTACTTGAGAATAATTTCCCTGGCTCCTTGCAGAGGGGGCACCAGCAAAGAGGCGGCTGCAGGGCTGAGGAATCTTCTCCCTGATTGTTCTCGGCCGGGAGAAGAGAGCTCCTGCAGCCATGAGGATGCGCTGCTATTTTAAGCAACCTGCCAACAGCCTGCCTGCCTCCCCCGCTGCTGCCTTGACATGCTGCTCCTGACAGCGAGCCCGGTGTCACCCCAACAGACAGCGCTGGGCGGCTGGATGCAGACGCATTCCCGGGCAGGTGACAGCCGTGGGCACCCTGAGCTCCTGTCCCACCCTTAGCATCCAGCCTCCTTGACACGCCAGCCTCCAGGAAGTGGAAGGGGATGCACTATCCCACACAGCTCAGGCACTGGGCAGGCAGATTGGGTCCCCTGTCTGGTATTTCCTCCAAGTGTCACTGTGGTAAGACATCTCTCTTCTCAGAGCCTCAGTTCCTCATCTGTAAAATGGGTATGATGATGTAATAAAGGAGCCTACCTCACAGGGTGGTTGAGGTCTCTTCATGAGATCAAATGTGTAAGGCACTTTGCACACAGTAGACACCTGATGAAAGTCAGAACATCTACATTAACCACTGAATCCCATGATCACCCTCCTCCCCTTGTCCTGCTTTGTTTCTCAACACCAAACATCATATGAGATGTTTGTTGGACCCAGATAGCGAGGACTTTGAATCCCCGGCATCTCCCACAGCACCTGGCATACAGTAGGTACTCAGAAAACAGTTACTAAATAAGGGGGATGATCCTTGTCAAATTGCTTAACTTTTCTCAGTCTGTTTCTCATCTTGAAAGCATTTGCTCAAACAGATGAGCATTCGTTCATTCATTCACTCATTCATTCAGTCATCAGTCACTGAGTCTCTACTGTAGGCCAAATACCATGTGTCTCCAAGAGTGCAACACTGGGCAAAACCCACAGAATCTCTGCTTGGAGCATCGAGACTGGACCTGGATTCTCTGGTCAAGGATTAAATTCTTAATTCTTAAAGTGGACCAAATAATAGACTATTTGACCTCAAAACAGGCCAATTTTTATCTGGCTTCCTTGACTTCCATAAACCAAGAGTCTGCTTTGTTTCTGTTGCTGACCACCACCAGATCTAGTGGTCAACTGGTCCAAGTGGGGCCAAGGCCGCATTTGATGGTGGAAGGCCAGGCACTATCCCAGTGGTCTGTAGTTCCCAGAGACATCTGTGTCCACCTAGCCTGTTGGCAGGAGGTCATCAATTGTACCAGCAGGTTCCAGAACATGTAATGCAGTGTCTGGGATCAGAGTGTGTCCTGACAACTCAGGTTGACCCAGAAAGAGCAAGAAAGAGAGACATGAAACTGTGCCCACAGGATAGGACTGAGTGAGTGTGACTCTTCTCAAACATGTCCGGACCCTCAGAGGCTGGTCCGTCCTGGAGCAGATACCAACCTGATCCTGCCCAAGTGTATTTCTCAAAGTCGACTGAAGTCTAACTTCTCAAATAGAGCATCTTGCTCCAAAATTCAAACTTCTGCATTACTATTTAGTTTCATCTAGGGTGGTTCAGGAACAGCCTGGGTTCAAATCCTGACACTACCCCTAACCAGCTGTGTGGCCTCAGGCAAGTTACCTTACCTCTCTGTTCCTGTTTTTTCCTTCTGTGAAACAGGGATAATAATAGCACCTACTTTATTGGGTTATTAGGAGGACAAAATGAGTCAATATATGTAAAGTACTTAGACTAGTACTTGGTCCTGTAGACTTCAGTTAAGGATTTGCCATTTTGTTTTTTATTATCATTTGATTTGTAGGCTTCTCATGTCATTTAACAAGGAGCCCAATCTGGAGACCAAAGGGTACAAATATTTTTGCAAAAGTGGTATTTTCTTGGAGCAGTGGGGGCAGATTTCTGGATCCCCGAAAGGAATAGCACTACAGTCTCTTTCTTGGTACCTAACTCTTCACTCTCCTCTAGCAGTATTAGACATCTATGAGGTTGCCCTGGACTTACGGTGGGCAAAGTTTACATCCCCACCCGTTGATTCTGGATTTGGCCATGTGATTTGCTTTGGCCAGTGAGCTATTAGCAGACACGATGAAGACAGAGGCTGGAAATGCAATTGCCCTTTTGCCATCAGGTAGCTCTGCCCCTCCAGCCTGGACCCCAGAATGAGACACGTAGAATAGACATGACCTAGACCTGCAGCCTGCAGCCAAGCCCCACTGAACACAGCTGAGATCAGCACATGACTGACCTACCTGCAGACCCTTGAACGAGAAAAATAAATGTGTGTTATTGTTAGCTACTGAAATGCCGAGGTTATTTGTTATGTGGTATTATCATGCTAATAGCTAACTGACATGTCCACCAATGCATTGCCATCACGGGGTTCTTGTGATGATTAAAAGAGATTATGCATGCAACGTGGTTAATACAATGCCGGACACATAGTAAGCCTTCAACTAACCTTAACTATTTTTCTGATTATTATTCTCATCATCATCATTACACCCCTCCTGCAGCTGGAGCCAAGGTTCTCCCGTCCTAACTTGAGGTCAAGTGCCCTCCAAGGACCAGGCACATACCCCCACCTGCTTTCCACCCTGCCTCTCCTTGATGTTCTGAAGAAATGAGAAAGAAGTGTTAAATTTGTTCTTGGCTACTTTTCCTTGCAACTCCCAGAGGCCCTGCTTACAAACTGAATCAGTTATCAGCTAGTTAGGCTGGCGGTCCCCGGAGGTGCCGCTTGAATACAGATAGGGACCCATGCATTATTCAGTGTGAAGACGGGGAGAAATGAGCAATGCGTCCAAAGCCAGAACAGCAGTGGCAGTAAGGGAATAATTAGCGAGCTGTCACTTGTCCCTGTCACTGTTTCCTCCCTTAACACATGAGGGAAAATAAAAAAATAAAAAAATATATTTTTTGTTAAAAAAAAAAAAAAGGAAGAAGAAAAAAGGCAGGGAAGATCATCTTGCTTCTCAAGGCAGCTGGTAGGTTAAAATGTGACACTAAAGAAACTCAAAGCCAGGGCTCCGGTTGAGCTCACAAAAGACATGGCCTGAGGACCCTCCCCCTTCCCCCCCACCCACCGCCAATATTGTATCGAACTCCCCTTCCTGCCTGACGATTCACGAGTGCAGTCCCAGCCTTCCATTCAGATTTTCTGCACGTTTCCATAGCACTGGGAATTAATTTCTTCCTCCTGAGGAGGAGGTGGGGGCCGGGGAGGGGGTAAGGAGGGAGTAAATGTGAGGGACACAGCCGGGACACAGCCACCAGGCCTGCAAAGGTTTGAGGTGACCTTCCAGGAGAAAACTGGGATGAAGTTGACAAGAGCTGTGCTTAGCTCGTTTGGGGACCATGCAATTTGATTATTCATGAGTTTACGCACACAGAAAGAAATCATTTTGTTGCGTGACTCCTCATCGTTTCTTGTGGAAGCTATTTTTATTTATCTATTAATGTCTTGTTAGAATTGTGTGTGTGTGTGTGTGTGTGTGTGGTGGTGGTGTGTGCTGGTTTGTCACTTGGGGGGTTGAGCCAGATGTGTGGAGGTCTGGGATGTGCTGAAGGTGAGGCCAGGTTTCTCAAAGACTTCCCCTCCCTTGGGAAAAAAAATAGCAAAGATGGGGTGGGGGCGGTGGGGAGAGCCTCTGAGTCTTTGCTTGTTTGATTCATGCATCTGCTTCCCATTGGAAATGAGCAGGTTACCTTTGGGTAGGACAGTTGCTTTCGGCAGTTCTGAGTGCTGTGAAACTCAACTCAGTGAGATGGGGAAAATGTGTTGCATAAAAAGAGTCAGAAAGAGGTCGCAGGAGGAAGCAGGGCTTGTTGCAAAGGAGCACAAAGCTAGATGACATGATGGGGGGTCTCCAGAATCCAGGTCCAAATGGGAGGCAAAGTTGTCCTTGTTTGATTGCCAACTGTTAAAAAAGTCACCCCTCTTTATAAAAATAACCCAGCTTCCTTACTGCGCAGTGAAGGTCACTCAGGGATAGATTTCCTTCTGAAACCCCAGAGATAAAGAGAATGGTTTCATAAAGCTACGAGCCAAGACTTCGCAAGTCCATGGCAAGCAAACCACTGCCCCTTTACCCAGTGCCTAAGCAGACATTGCTAGTCAATTCCAGAACACTCAACTCCCGTACAGCCACCTAAGTCTCCCAGGCAGCTACTAGCATGCAGTCAGAGTTGCCACTGGAATTGGAGCCACGAGAACTCTTACACTCCTTGCTATGGGAGTGTAAGAGGGTGGATTCTTAAGGGAGGAAGTCATCACACCAAAACTTATGGAGTCAAACTGTACAATGAAAATATCATGAGTTCTGGATTAGAGAAACAAAGAGTGTGGACCCAAGTGGGAGTCTCAGCAGCTGTGTGACCTCAGGGAAATCTCTCCACGGGCGAGGCCTCAGTTTTGACATCTAGGAAATGGGTCTAATAATACTAACTCATTGGGCAGCTAAGAGGATCCAGTGAAATGCAGCAAACAAACACAGAGCTGCATGCCATATGAAGCCCCTCAACCTACCTCTCTTTTCAGACTCTCGACCCCCTTCATACATGTTATTCCTTTAACCTGGAATCTCCCCTGGCTAATATCTACCCAGGCCAAATGCCACCTCCCCCTTGGAGGCTTCAGAAGCTAACCCTTAGTTCCTTCAGGGTAAATTACTTTCTTCCCAGGCCTCCTCTCTTCCCTATTTTCACATTTGTTACGTATGTTCAGAAACAAATGACTAGTATAATTTGCCATGTCTTTTCCTCACTAGATTAAAGATACAAGGGATAGGTAACTTCCCTGTCCCCAGCAGACAGCACAGAGGTTGACATATGGAAGGAGATCCAGTAAAGGTTTGTCAATGAATAATGAATTGCTATGTGTCTCCGGGCAAATTGGTCCCTCTCTGGTCCAGATGTCTGGCATTCAGCCCAAGCTTAGACTTAGAGGTGACCAGGCTTTGTGCGGGAGGGTTACAGATGGGGCACAAGTTAGGGGATGCCACCTCTTCAGCCTCCTCCTTGGCTCTGTTACCAGCTGCCAGGCTCACAAAGCCAGTACTGAGGGAGAAAATAGAGACAGGTTGAGGCAGGAGAATGGTCTTTTTCTGCAATTATCAACCCAGGGAGGTCTAGGATCTGCAGTCAGGAGGAGAAGGAAGGCAAGGCAGAAATGGAACTCCCGATGCTGATGATTCCAGATAAAAGCCCTCAAGTTATGTGATAATGCCTGGATATTAAGCCCTTTAAAACTTACGTTGAAATTTGATTCCCAGTGTTAGAGGTGGGGCCTGATGGGAGGTGTTTGTGACCTCATATTGAGAGACTTCTCTATTTGTTTCCGGGAGATCTGATTGTTTTTTAAAAAGCCTGTTACCTCCTCTCACTCTCTGTGTTTGTCCCTCTCTTACCATGTGGCATGCCAGCATCCCTTCCCCTTCTGCTATGACTGGAAGCTTCCTGAGGCCCTCACCAGCCACAGATGCTAGTGCTGTGCTTCTTGTGCAGCCTGCAGAACCATGAGCCAAATAAACCCATTTTCTTTATAAATTAACCAGCCTCAAATATTTTTTTTTAGATGGAGTCTAGCTCTGTTGCCCAGGCTGGAGTGCAGTGGCACGGTCTCAGCTCACTGCAACCTCCGCTTCCCAGGTTCTAGCGATTCTCCTGTCTCAGCCTCCTGAGTAGTTGGGACTACAGGCACACACCACTATGCCTGGCTAGTTTTTGTATGTTTAGTAGAGATGGGGTTTTGTCATGTTGGCCAGGATGGTCTCAAACTCCTGACCTCAGGTGATCTGCCCACTTTGGCCTCCCAAAATGCTGGGATTATAGGCATGAGCCACCACACCTGGCCAGAAATTTCTTTATAGCAACACAAGACAGACTAAGACATCATGTATAGTCTGAAATATGTCCCCCAAATATAACAAGTCTTTATGTCTAGAACCTGTGTTACTTTTTAAATAAAAAGGTCTTTGTAGATGTGATTAAGCTAAAGATCTTGAGATGGGGAGATTATCCTGGACTATCCATGGATGTCCTAAATATAATCACAAGTGTCCTGAGAAGAGAAGGACAGAGGGAGACCACATGCAGAGGAGAAGGGCATGTGATCACAGAGGCAGAGATCGGAGTGGTGCAGCCACAAGCCAAGGAATGTCTGCAACCTCCAGAAGCTGGAAAAAGCAAGAAATAGATTCTCACCTCCGGAGGGAGTGTGATCCTACCAATACCTTGATTTCTACCCTGTGGCACTAACTTCAGACTTTTGGCCTCCAGAACTGAGGAAGAATAAATAGCTAGTGTCTTCAGCCACCAAGTTAGCGGTACGTCTCTACAGCCTGTAATTAATTAATACAGGCTGAAAAGAGGCTGATGATGGAGAGGAAATGGGGTGGGGAAGATGACCTTGGCTTGTCTAGAGTCTAGTCCCTTCTTCCCTGCATGTAAGCACCCACTGGAGCAATGTCACAACACCACAGGTGGCATCGTCCCTTCCACATCCCTCTGTCACTCAGTGGATATGGTGGCAGCACGGACATTAGGCACACAAGCTAAGAACTACTCAGAAGTCAGGCTTTTCTGGGTTCAAATCCTGGCTTTGCCACTTTCTAACTGTATGATCATGAACACATCATTTAACCTCAGTTTTCTCATCTGTAAAATGGGGATAATAAAGTGCAACTACTTCATATAAATGACCCTTGTATGAGGAGGTGACTAGCATCTAGTAGGTGCTTAATGAAAGGCTAACTATTGTTACTACTAATTATTATTTATTGCACATCCATTTATTGAGCACCTACTAGGTGCCAGAGATTCAACTAGGTCCTGGGGATATAACTGTGAATAGAAATTTAGGGAAAGGGACAGGGACAGAGACTGCATCCTCGGAGACAATCCCTTTTCTGTCCCCCATATGGCATTTTGCCCTTGTCTTTATTTGCCTTGGATTCTGCCCCAAATAGTGTTTTGGTTGATTTTTTTACCAGGGTAGTTTGCTGCAAGGGGGAATTTAGAGTCCTGGACTGGGAGACTCACTTTTTCTTCAGTCTTTTGTTTGTTTGTTTATTTAATCTGGACAATTGTACAGTGAATTAAGGTTTGCCATGTCTTTAAGATCTGTGATCTCCATCCTCATGGCGTCTACAGGTAGATACTTTTATTCTGATTTTGGAAATGGGAAAATAGAGGTTTCAAAGGGGTAGAACACTTTTAGCAGGGTAAGAGAATGCCACACGGATTCATCACAGTGTCATTTAAATCTATCTGGGACCTTGGGCAAGGGACCTCATCTCTCCAAGTCTTGGCTTACCCATCTATAAAATGGGGAGATTGATAAAGTTGGGGGAACCCTGCCAGGTCATTTCCTCTCTCTAGTCCCCCTGTCCTGAGGCCGTGCAGCCTAAGTGGGGGTACAAGACCTGCTCATCATCCCTCCTATCACATTCAGTGCCCCAGGGGACACTAGAAGGTCCTGAACTTGGGGAGGACCTATCCCCCACATACTTTAGAGATGACTCCTGAGAATTGGGTTCAATGAAATTTCTTTAGTTAACATAATGTTACATTTTACAGACAGTTGGTTAAACATTTCTTAATTTTAACTTTGCACTTGTCTTAAAATTTTGTAGTCAATGAATTTCGCAGCAGGGGATGGTCTCAAATATTTTTGGAAATCTTCAAAAATCTGTAGGTAAGAGGTCAAGGATTGGAGAAAATCTCTGCCCTGTCTCTTTCTTCATTTTGCTCTCTGGCTCTTCTCCCTTCCTCTCTCTGTCATTGTCTCCTTTTTTATTTCTGTCTCTCTGTGTCCCTATTTCTCTCTCTCTCTCACTTTCTCTCTGTCTCACACACACGCACCCCCAAGACTCCACGGATGAATGGTGAAGACGCCTTTCCTCCCTCCCTCTCATCATCTCTTCTAACAACTTTCTCCATCTTTCAGGCCATTCCTCCCTAATCGGACACACATACATCAGAATCACATTTTCTCCACCATCTTCCCCTTGCCCATCTAGCCAATGGGCTCCATGAAGAAGAGAATTTCCCTCAAGTACCAGGGTCTTCTTAGGAATCAGTATGTGGCCAAAACAAATCTCAAAAGGGAGCCACCAGATTATGTAGCAAGAGAGGGAGGGCAGGACAGAGCAAGCAGGAGCCAGGATGATGAAGGAAACAGCAAGAGAGCTGACAGCTGATAAGTCAAGAACTTGGCTATTAACTGGCAGAGCCTTGGCACAGAAGACCCAGCAGCCGGGGCTCAGCACATGTTGCCTACCCCTCTCCACGGAGCCTGAGATGACTCCAGATGACCAGGCATGCGGTGGAGAAGTGGCTGGTTCTCCCACCGGGCATTAGTCCTGGGGCCACCACACCTCCTGCTCAACTGGCATTTCCCAAGAGCATTCTCTGTGCCTGGCCCTTTGTGGAGAGCTCTGCTTCCCAGAGTGTGGCATGATTCCATGTGGCCTTATGACTCACTTAATCCTTTAAAAAAATTTTTAATAGACTTCTTTATTGAGGTGTAACTTAAATATAATAAACTGCGCCAATATGAAGTGAACAACTCAATTAAGGTTTGCATATGCGTACTCACCAGCCAGGCCAAGATGACACCCCTTTTCAGGCCCCCGGGCGGCTCCCTCATGTCCTTCCCTGTTAAAACCTGCCCCACTGTAATCACTCTGCTGACTCCTACCACTTCTATTCCATTTTTGAACCTCATATGAATAGATTTATCTAGTATACACTTCTTGGTATCAAACTTTCACTTAATGTTGTATCTTCGTCATATTGTTGCATATATCAGTAGTTTGCACGTGTGTTTTTTTTAATTGCTGGGTAGTATTTCTTGCATGCATATATCATAATCTATTTATCCAATGCACTACTGATGGACATTTGAGTTGTCCAAATAAAGAGCTGGTATGAAATTTTATCTTGTGTTCTTTTGGTGGTTACAAGCATTTTTTTTTCTACAGTTTATATATCTAGAACTGGAATTGCTGGGCTAAAGCATGTTAGCATATAGAATAAATGTATGTTTAGCTCTGGTAGCGGTGCCATATGTTTTTTTGGAGAATATAAATATATATATATATATATATACATATATATATATATATATACACACATATATGTATTATATATATATAGTGGTTCCAGGCATATTTTGTTGCTTAGAATAAGGATATAATTTTTCAAAGTGATTCTGTCTAAAATTAAGTTAAACAAAACTATTAAGTAAATAATGATACTGGTGACAAGGTGACATGGGGCATGGCAAAAACCACTGAGGCAGTGTACAAAATGGCTGGGGTTTAGGGACTACTCAAGCCCTAACTCATTTATTCAGCATGTTATTCAAATCATTATTCAGTACATACTTCATTGTTTCAACTCCCTCAACTATAAAATGGGGGTGACAGAACAGCCCCTCCTGGGGTTTCATGAGTATTAAATGGGTTTGTTGCATGTAAAGCTCTTAGAACAGCACGTGGCAGAGTAAGTACAAAATAATATGAGCTATTATTGCTGTTTATTGAGCATCTGCTAGGTGCCAGACACTATGAATTCTGTGTGTGTGATCTCACTGAATCCACACAAACACCCTATGGAAGCCTCATGATCACCACTACTTTGCAAATGAGGCAACTTGAGCTCAGAGAGGCTGAGTCCTCTGCCTGAAATCACACAGCTGGCAAGTAGTAAAATGGGAAGTGGGGTCTACACATTTCCAATGCTCGTATTATCCTTATTACTCCTTGAAGACAGTTGCTTCTTGTTCACCAACATAGCAATCAATTTCTGCAATATTACGAATAGTTGCATGTAACCATATATCCAAGCACAAATGGTGTAAACAAGCAGGATAGAAATTATTTTTTTCCTCCTGTAAGTCAGATAGATGGCAGCTCCATAATGCCATCAGGTACCCAAGTTCTTTCTAACTGTCATATATGAATTTTTTAACTGTGACTTGCATTCCAATGCTCTCAGAATGATTGCCAGAGCTCCAACCATCACATCCCCAATTCAGACTAGAAGAAAATGCGAGTCTAGTGATAAAGATATGAGTGTTAGCTCAGATTGCCTCCTTTGTAAAGGAGCTTTTCTGGAAGATGCACCCAACACCTTCCACTTACAAGTTATTAGACAGAGGTTACCACATGAGAGTCCCACATTCAAGTAAGGCTGAGAAATATAGATTTTTAAAAATGTTTAGAACATTATGACTCATTCCCTCTCTCCCCCACAAAATAAATGTTATCTGGGTAAGAGGAATTTAATGGAAATTTATGGAGAGTAGCAGCCCAGACCACAACACTAACCCAGGGACCCAAGGTCCTTCCTCACTTGTGCATAGAGAAGGGTGATAACTAGAAAAGTCCCAACAATTCCATGGTCCTTCATTCTTGCGTATATGCAGAGGTGTATATGTATTATAACCAGCAAGGTTAGATCAGGCATTATAATTCAAAGTGTAAACCTGAGAGACCAAAGGAGAATGAGGGAAATATTGAGGATCACAGAGCATGTGACAAACCCAGGACTTGGATCTGTCTCTGGGCTCCAAGTCCAGTGCTCTTTCAAGGATCCCGGGCTGTTTTCTTTTTCTCCCAGATTCAGTATTTTCCTCCTACTTTTATCCCAGCTTTTAGCCTTGCATACTATGTAATCATTAGTGCAGATCACCAAATATTTCTGGGTTTCTTTCCTTCCGGAACACATTGTGTTGCATTTCCTATACCTGCATATTCTATGTAGGGGAATGATGTGTGAATAGCTCTGGCCAATAAGTTGGAGGCAGAAACAGTAGTATGTGTCCATTCTGAGTAGCTTTCATAATCAATGCAAGGTCCTTGACAGTTCAGTTTTCCATCAGGCCCTTTGAGCAGTAACTCTCAAGAGGGTACTAGTCCATTAGGTTGGGTACCCAAATAACTATGATGAGAGAGCTTCTTGCCAACCTGTGATGAATATCCAGCATAAGCACTGAGATCTGAGGGTTGCTTGTTACTGCAGTGTAACCTGCTCTCTCCTGACTGAAATACATCAAATTCATGTTTCATTCAGTGAATTCCAGATCAAGTGACCCAAACTGAGGTTGTGGTGCTGTTGAGAACTTCAGTCATGTTCCATGAACTTTGCGAGGATAAGGAAAATTAGAAGAGGATGTATGGTTGTGATTCCTAGTACAGCAGCCACTAGCTATGTGTGCTACTTAGATTCAAATTAATTACAATGAAGTAAAATTAAAATTCAATTCCTTCTTTACACCAACCACATTTCAGTGCTCAATAGCCACAGGAAAATATTGGCCACCATGCTTCTGTGCTGGAAAACATTGATACAGAATCTTTCCGTTGTTGTGGAAAGTGCTCTTGGACAGCCCTGGTCTAGAATCTTAGAAGTTGAATTTGGAATTCCAGAGCTAAGGAATGGTGGAAATATTAGAAATATAAGATACAGAATCTTAGAATGTTGACATCTTAGTACGAACGACTCCTAAGATAATCTTGGTCATGCAATGGGAAAGCACTTCCCTCATTACCCTGAAATGATAAATGCCACCATCAGACCATGGCTGCTACCTACAGGAGGGGCTCAGGAGTCACTGTATCCTTGTATTTTTCAGGATTCAGATCTGTTTGAAGAGGAAAGCAAATGGCAGAGCATCTCACCTTTAGACCAACTGACCTTTGGGTCAGCATCCATCAGTGTTCATTACAGGACATGGTGCCCACAACTGGTCAGGAAACCAGGTAGGCTCTGATTGAACAATGCAAGACGAAGAGAGGGTTCTCATGTGTGTGGAACATGAATGAGGTCAAGGGTGATATGACTAACAGAGGCCTCTGCAGCCACACAGTCACTGGGTCACCATCATCACTGAGTGACCTTGAGAGTCACTTTACCACCACGAGCCTCGATTGCTTCATCTGTAAAATGGCCATAAAAGCTTGTATTTATAGAACTCCGATTTTTGCTGGGTGACATGCCAAAAACGTCATGTGCTTCAACTTCTATTTTCACAATAAGTCCAGGAAGCAGGTTCTAAAATTACATTTCTTTCTTTCTCTCTCTCTCTCTTTTTAACAATTGGCCCTGTCTCCCCAAGTTGAATGTGAACTGCTAGAATGCAGTTCATCCCTTAATCCCAAACACCAGGTGGAGAGCAGATAACAACAGAAGGTTTCATCTTCTCACCTTTGGGGTGAACATGAGACACATGGAAAGTGAGTTTGAGTCAGGTGCCAAGTTCTTCCCTCTTTTTAGAGGCAGATATTATTACTTCTCCCTGGTATTTCCAACCTGCCTCTCCTTCAGGGAATATGGGAGGATTACTTGAAGTTGGACACCATTATGTAAGCAGACGGGATGTGTGTCACTTCAGGCAGGAGAAATCAAGAGCCAGGTCACCATCCTCCATTCTTCATTTCCCTTCTGTGGAACCATGTGTGTATAAGGTTGAAGCTTCCCAGATTGTTGATTTGCTGTGCAAGGAAAAGCTCTCCTGGAGAGTCACCCAAACTCACCGTGAACTTTGCGAGAATAAGAAACAGGCATTAATTGGCTTTGGTAAGTCACTAAGATTTGGAGGGGTGGAGGTTGTTACTGTGCAGCATCACCTGACATATCCTGTCTAAAACAACCAACTTAGAATCCCAGACACACTTTTCGAAGCTTTATGGTACTCCCACCTACCACTCCAAATCTCCAGCATAGGATGACCAATGTTTGTGTCCAGTAGGGGTTCCAGGGAGTCTTGGCTGGTCCATCAAGTGGACACCACAAGACCCAGACCGCTGGGAGGAGGTTGACTATCTTTATTTCTTTATAGGCAGCTGGCCTTGAGGCATACCCTTGCACACTCAAAGTTCCTGAGTCAAGCACTACTTATGGCTTGACTTTCCCATGCACTTTATGTAGAGAATCAGGCAATTTTCCAGAGACTACGTCAGTTTTTGAGGCTATCTTCTCTCTCCTTCGGCAGGAAGAAAGTAGAAAACCCTTGTTTCTGTGTGGGAATGCATGGGTTTCCGTGTTTAAGGGGAGAAGCATGTGACCCAGGAGGAGCCTATCAGCATAGCCCATCCCCAGACCACAGGGATTGGTTCATGGTTGTAGATGGAAACCGAACTGTCCAATCAGAGTGGATCTCAGGGTTTGGGGGCAGTACCCAGATTAAGACACACCCTTTCTTCCCTGCTGAGTGGGAACATGAAAGCTTGGTCATTTGCTGTGCAAAGAGCCAGTGGCAGCCACAAAGGGAAGCAGACTTAGAATGAAGACAGAAGACGCGTAAAAGATGAAAAAGTAATGGTGTCTTTAATGAGTGACATCATGGAGCTGCTGGTCCCAGACTCAACTGACAGCTGGAACCTCTGAAGTTTTCTTACCTGAACTCAGACGGTTCATTTTTAAGGTAATTTGAATCAGGTTTCCTGTTACTTAAAACATAAATTATCTACTTATGGACTAGGCCTTCTCTCAGTTCACTCTCCTCCTGGTGTCCTAGAGTTAGAGACCCCAGAAACATGAATTTATCCTAAGACCCGAAGAGGTGAAAAAAGGGTCCAAGTTCACTCAGGAAGTCCCTGGAAGTTCCTGGCTCCTGACTCTGCGCCGAAGGGGAATCATGCTGGATGTGAGCTCACATTCAGAGAGAGAAAAAGAGAGAGAGAGAGATGCTCCTTTTAGCGCTGGCTTCCTGCAGCATAAACATATGCAAATTTATTCAGAGAAGCTCTGCATGGCATGGGCAGATAGAGGCAAAGTGAGGAGGAAAATTCATCTCCGTCTCAGGGATTTTGCCTCTGATAGGGTGCTCCTGGAGATCTCGGTGAAACCTTCATTATCCCCCCTTCTTCTCTCCAATTGGTCCCCACATACTGGCTGATTCTGCTTAAAAACTCATCTCTCAAATCTGCCCCTTCTCATCAGCCCTGCACCAGCACACTGTCTCCTGCCTCCTTTGCTCTCCAAGGAGCTGTTTCTCCAGCTCCTGTCCAGGCTCCCTGCCTCCACCTTTGTTGTCTGCAGGATGGAGCCCCCTGAGGTGCCAATTGGATGGGGCCATGTCCTTGATGAAGGCCTTCCATTGGCTTCCTGTCATCCCCAGGGGGAAAAAAACCCAAGTTCAATATCCTAAAATGCAAGGCCTTTGAGATCTACTTCAACACATGTGCCTTCTCCCCTTTTGCCCATGGGTCCCGTGCTCCTGCCACATCCCCCTCACCTTTTGTTGAATCTTCAGTTGCACCTTCAGACTTTTGTGCAAGCTGCTCTCTCTGCTGGTCATGCTCTTCCCTTCTGGTAACTAAGGAAAGCTTCCCTCTTCTATAAACCCAGCTCAGATATTGTTTCTTTGGTAACATCTTTCCTCATCTTCTCAGTTTGACATTATTTCTCTTTCCTCCTTTGTCCCTATTATTCATGCAACAATCAGAATAGTAAGAAGAAGAAAGTGAATCAGGTGCTAACTATGGCCTGACACTAGGCTAAGTGCTTTATATGGGTTATCTCATCAGATTCTGCCAAGGCCCCTGCCAGGGGTATTAGTATTATTATTAATTATTATTATTAATAATTACCTCCCTTCCCATTTTATAGATGAGGAAACCAAGGCTTGGGAAGAGGAAGTTGTTTACCTGTGGCTCCACAGCTAGATGGAAGGAAGCAGGCTGCTCTAACTCATTACATCGTTTACATATATGTTATATTTTTAAGAGATTTATAGTTTGTTAAGCACTTTTTATATGCATTAAGTAATCTGAGCTTCACAATGATCCTGGCAGGTGTATGTTTGTCTCCTCCTCTTATCCATGAGCTTTGTGAGCAGTTTCTTGGTCATCTCTAATTCCCTAGTACTTAGTGCAAAGGCCTATATTGATAAGTGTGGAATGGATGGTTGGATGGATTCGTAGTCAGATGGGTGGATAGGTGGGTGGGTGGATGGTTGGATGGATGGATGGATGGATGGATGGATGAACTGGTCAGTGGGTGAATGGATGAATGGATAAATGGATAGACGAATGAATGATGAATAAGTGGATAGGTTGGTGGATGGGTAAGTGAATGGGAAAATGGACAGATGGATAGATGAATGATGGGTATGTGGATGGATTGAAAGGTGGATAAGTAGATGGGCAAATGGATGGATGGATAAGTGGGTCAGTAGATGAATGGATGAATGGATGATGGATGAGTGGATAGATTGGTAGGTAGATGGGAAAATGAATGGACACACGGACCGATAAATGGAGGAATGGCTAGAGATATGTCTGGAAGAATGGATCAATGAATAAATGGTCAGACAGATGAAGCAATAAACCCCAATAAAGTCCTCACTGTCAATTCCAATACTTCCTGAATTCAGGTGTCACATTAGCCATTAGAGTTATGTGAATGAGCCAAAGAATGAAAGCCCAATATATCCCAGGAGTCTTCTCCACTTTCCCTACCACAATCCCCGTTCACTGCAGAGGAACAAAAATATTCCTTCTGAAAAGCTGTCCTTCAGCATCTGATCTCCACACAGTGGCTGGGCCTAGCATCCTGCATATTCACACACAGTGGGGCACTGGATTCGCTGAAGGTGAAACTCAACCAGGAGACTTGGGAGTGGCACAGTGGACTCCAGCCTGGGGAAACAGACATCCCATGCCATGCTGCGCTCCGCAGCCTTCCCGGACCACTGTTGTCTGCTTTCTAAATAAACTCTGAGACAGAGCCATGTGGGGTTATAAATCAGCCGGAAATCAAATGCTAACATGTAAATAAATTGCAAATCAGCTGAGAAATTGGTTTCATTTTGAGACGATAAAGCACATTTCTCCTGCACTGATTTTGTAAGGCGCCCCTTAAGAATTGTAATATTTCTGTGTGGTAATGATAAACATTAGTGAGTTGCTTTAGAAATGAAAAAATAGACAGCCTCTGGGGATTTGAAAAACATATGCACTTCAAATTTGAAAATCCAATTTAACTGTCCATTATAAGGAGAATAAAAAGGTAAGGATAGGATAATTTTGCAGTTACACAGCATTTGACTAAATCTGATTCCGTGATGACAGGCACACTTTAAAAGCTACAAGTCTGAATGCGAGGAGACAGCAAATCATTTATTTATGATTGTAATCTAGCTCCTGTCTAACAAGTTAGCAACTGTGCTGCTTGCTCCCTGGCTGCGGATGGCATGTGTACACTTGTCAGTTAACACTCTCAAAAATATTTCTCATGGAATTTCTGGGTTTGGAGGGGGGAAAAAAATAAAGAAGAGGGAAGACAAAAGAGATAATCCTTGTCTAATTTACCTAAATAGGTAGATGCTGAAATTGCCAAAGTTTAGAAAGAGACAAATCTTTTGTCTTTAATTTTTGTGGAAAGCAACTTTGGTAAGTACGTGTGTGCGCAAATGTGTGCATACCCACACACACACACATGCTTAAACATGGTGTTGTATACACACACACACAGACACACACACAGAGCACCGGAGGCTTTGTCTGAAGCTGGAAAAGTTCACAGCACAAAACTTCAACGCAACAGTTGGTTTTCCTCCTGAATATTGGCTCTCCTTAATTCCTGTTGTCAGCATCTCTCTAGTGACATCTCTCCGCCTTTACCCTCCAAACCTATGGGACTCCTCCTACTGCAATTAATTATCGCAAGCATGTTTTCTCAAAATATGCCAATGTTCCTCCAGAAACAAACTTGGAAGTTTCTAAAAGCCTGATATGGAGGGAAAGGTCAGAAGGACTAAAATGAATAAAGATTCCTTTAGCCCCTACACAATGAATGTCCAAATCCAGGATTCCAACAGTTACATAGTATTAATTTTAACCACCAAATGGAGTCACCCGTGGTATGTGACGCTTCCCCATGCCGAGCACTAGATCCTTTCCGTGTTTGGAGCCTGTAAAGTTTCACAACGCTACCAACAAGGTAAATCCAATTACTTCATCCTTTTTCGTAGATGAGGCTCATCCGGTTTAAGTGGCCCAAGGTCACAAAGCTAGCATGTAGTATAGTTTAGAATTTGCATGCCATCTATTTGAATCCTGTGCCTGTCCTACCTGTAACTACATTCATTTATTTGTTCAATCAAACTGAGATTAACTGAGCACCTAGTCTATACCAGATGGCACTGCAGGCAGGAGGTATGAAACAGTAAGCAAATACACAAGCAAGACAAATTGATGAAGTGAACTTAGACAATCACTATGAAGGAAGAACCCAGGTGTTGGAATAGGGTGTGGCCAATGGGAGTTGGGGAGGACCATTTTAGGGAAGAGCTTGGAATGCCCCTCAGCAGTGGTGACATTTCTGCTGCCTCCTGCATGGGTTGGTGGAGCCAGCCAGCCTTGCTGTCTTGTAAGTCTAAACAGATCCCACGAGGTTCCTGACTGCAGGACTTGTCAGCCTTCAGTGCACGGCCATGCCCTGTGCTTTGAACAGTGGGAGGGCAGCAGTATTTTTGGAATCCCTCTCCTAAGGGAACATCTGGAGGGTCATGTCTTTTATGAGATGCATATGAAGACATACCAGATCAGGGCTAGCTTGGACCAACTGTCAACTGGTGGCTGTTGTTTTTCAGTTACTTGACACTCAGGCCCTAAGCAAAAGGCCCTCTTGCAGTGTGACTTAGCCCCTCCCATTACCCCCACCTCTGACTTGCAGGCTAGCAGCAGCTCCCTCTGTGTGCTTCTTCTGGGGCATACTTGGGACACTTTGGAGCCTGTTTTACTAGCAAGACAACTGAGGCTCTCTTGTCTCATGGGCAGCCTAAAAATGGAAACTCCTCTCTCTCCTCCCACGTCCCTGCTCCATGCATCCGGCCTCCGTGGACGCCAGCTTCACGCTGTGTCCCTATCCCCTTGGCCAACCTGCTGCTCTCCCAGTACCCTGTTCCAGGAACAGGATAAACTCACCTCGGAGCATTGCATCTGCCACTCCCCAGCCTAAAGCGTGATCCCCAAAACCACCCATGTGCACATTGGAACCTTCTGGGGAGCTTTCTAAAATACTGGTGATGCCCAGGTCCCACCCCAGACCAATGACATCAGACTTCCTGACTGATGACAACGTGAAGCCACCCTGGTAAATCCTGGCCTTTCTTTCACTTCTGGCCCCTTATCCTTTATTATGGTTTTATCTCAGAGAGACCCACATCTAAAGCGTGTCTTTAATCCCAAGCTGCCTGCAGCCCCAATCCTTTTCCGTCACCTCGCTGGGTTCCTGTTCTTCTCAGCACCTATTGCGGTGGAAATTACCTCGCATGGTCATTTGCTTAGTGGCTGGCTGTTTATGGTCTGTCTGAGACGGGGGCTCCTGGGGAGCAGGGGCTGGTATATTGTGTTCACTTCTACAACCCCAGCATCGGAAGCAGTGTCCAGCACACAGCACGGCAGCCTTTAGATCTCTGTTGACTTGAAGGAGGTTCAGAGAGGCTAAGCTACCTTCCCAAGATCTCCCAGCTGGGCCTGGACTCCTGCCTGGAATGCTGCACCCTCAGACCCCCTACAGATGAAATAACAGCCTGGGTCTATACTCCTTGTTCCACAGATGGGAAAATTGAGGTATAGGGGCCCAGGATCATAAGATCATAACCCTATGCCCACTTCAAGGTCCCAGGCTGAGTGTGGGACAGAATCATCTGCCTGCCAGCTGTCCCTCCTCCCAGCACAGCCGTCAGCAGATGTCCCGATGAGCACTGCACTGTCTGATTGCCTAAGCTGACCAGACTTTGTAACCTACAAGGGAAGCTCTAAATTGCCAGGAGACCTCCAGGCAGGGAGGTAGAGGAGTGAGATATTGCATGGGCTTGCCTCAATTTGGAAAGCTGTCTGTGTTTGTCTCTCTGGGCCCATTAACAGGGTCAGAATGGAAGAAAAAAATCACCCAGCATCAATTCATGTCTCCTTCATTCCCTGCCCAATCCTATTCCCTCCTGTAGGATTCTAAGGGTTGTGGGGCTTGGTTTTTCTCTGATGGCAAAGAGACCTAGTGGGTCTTGTGAGACGGAGGAGTTTTGAGGTTGACAGACGGGAGGCCTTGCTTAGGTCCTAGACTGGTTGTTATTTCTCTTTTGACATGGAGAGCATGCATCCTGACCTCAGAGCCTTACACTATGCCTATGTTTTGACCTAGTGGTTATTACTTGGTTGGGAGGGGGGATAGTAGGAGAAAATTAACATGGAAATATACAGCAAATATGTAGCTACAAAGATGTTCAATGCAGCATTATTTACATTAGGAGAAAGCAATTGGAAACAACCTAGTCATCCATCACTAGTGGGTTGATTTATGTATCTATGTAAAAAAATGATATACAAATATATATTATATAATAATATAATATATAATATATATTTCCATATATATGTGTATATATATGGAAAGAACAAAATCATTTAAAAATTTGCTGTAGAAAAATATTTTTTGAGGGCCCCTGTTTTCTCTTTTTTTTAATTTTATTTTTCTGTAAGTTATTGGGGTACAGGTGGTATTTGGTTACATGTGTAAGTTCTTTAGTGGAGATTTGTGAGAACCTGGTGCACTCATCAACTGAGCAGTATACACTGCACCATATTTGTTGTCTTCTATCCCTCACCCCTTCCTACTCTTCACCCCAAGTCCCCAAAGTCCTTTGCATCATTCTTATGCCTCTGCATCCTCACAGCTTAGCTCCCACATATCAGTGAGAACATATGATTTTTTGGTTTTCTATTCCTGAGTTACTTCACTTAGAATAATAGTCTCTATTCTCATCCAGGTCATTGCAAATGCTGTTAATTCATTCCTTTTTATGGCTAAGTAGTACTCCATCATCTATATATATACCAGAGTTTCTTTATCCACTTGTTGATTGATGGGCATTTGGGTTGGTTCCACGATTTTGCTATTGTGAATTGCTGTTGAAAAATACTGAATGACATGGATAAATATTCTCCCTGTGTTGTGTCATAGTTTTCAAAGAGCTTGTTGCAAATCATGAAACCACAAACAACGTTTTTCTTTGGTAAACAAACAATACACATTCACTGAAAGAAAGACCTTGAAGGTTACAGGTTAAACTATTTATCTTGGCTGTGATGGGGCAGGAATTTCAGATCACATTGATATCTTCCTTTCCTGTATTTTTAGTAGTGTACGTGCATTACTTTTCTAATAAAATAACACAAAAGGAAAGCTCCACACCACTCTCACCTCCCAATATTGTTTTGAGAATCAACTGCGAGAGATTGTGTGAAAATATTTGCAAAAGTTCCAAGAATGACATGAGTATGAAACATAACCACACTTGGCTAGAAACGGTATTGCTTATGAAACCTGATGAATATTAAATATATACACGTACATTTAATGTTCTAATCTTGGGAAAATTGTTTAATACTAGGACAGTTTCTAACTGGTGAACTGCTACTCATCTCACAAGGCCCAGCTCACATTGCCCTTCTTCAGGAATGTCTCCCTTACTCAGCATGCCCAGATTTAAGGCAGTGGGCTCCTTTCTTTATTTTCTTAAAGCATTAATTCATTTTCAAGTTGGGAAACTCATCTGTTAATTATCTCCCTATCAGACCAGACTGGGTGCTCCTTGAAGTTTGAAGCTTCTGAATCCCCGGCTCCTTACAGAATACATGGTACCTAGTAGGTGCTCAATAATTGCCTGCTGAAAAGCCAGATGAATGAATGACGCTCGTGCCAGCTCCCTTTATTCAAGCAAGGGCTTCCGAAAGCGTGTGTGTAATTCCGAGCTATAAATTGAATCGTATTTTTAAATGCACTAGGGGGACTTGCTATTTAAAGAAACAGTGATGTAAATCCTTTTTATAAAATGAAGACATCTTGAGTAATGTGAATAATTGCTCCTTGACATATCTGTTTATAAGTTGATATTTTTAAGGATCAGAAAGACTGGTGCATTTTTTAAAAATTCATTTGACAAATATTTGTGAAGTCATGCTCTGTGCCAAGCTGGGTGTGGGAAGTGGGCGTGATTGCAGTGTGACCCCAACCCTTAAGGACTCACAAACCCAGGTACATTCATTGGTAGAGTTGTCTTGGGGATCTGGGGACAAGCTTCAGCCTGCTAAGGTAGAATCTTGCCTTCTCTACTTTCTAGCTGTGTGTCCCTGGGCTACTTACTTAACGTCTCTGAACCTCAACTGTCATGTGTATTAGCTGATGGTGATAAAGGTGCCTACCTCCTACCAGTCATGAAGATAAAATAAGATGGTACATGTAAACTGACTGGAAAATCGCCTGGCCTAATACGTATTTGCTTTTATCATTAGAAGGCAAGGTGGGGAAGTGTCCATGTGGAATGCCCACCATGGGAAAGCTTCTGCCACTAGAGTCCTGAAGATCTGTGTGGCTTTACCTCTTCCTCTCAGCTACAGGACTCAGCCTCAGTTTCTCCATCTGCACAATGAGGGCAATAATACCTACGAAATGAAGACATGTCGAACTCTAAGAAAAATAGGTTTATTTAGTGTTTCAGAGACAATTTCAGAAATTACAATCATTCTTTTTCTTTTAGTAGGTAGAAGATTATTAATTTAAGCCTGTTCCCATTTCCCCCTCAACTCCCCCTCAACTCTCTGCACATGGAAGAGGATTTTAGCTTAGAAGGGTAACGTCTCTTTTCTCCCTAATGGGTGCCTTTTGGTAGAGCTTCTATGGATGTGCCTGGCTCTGAGCCGAGGGGGCCCCATGGAGACCCGCATCAACGGGGTGATGGAAGTGCCTGTTGTTTGCACAGGCTGAACACGCGGGAGAAGGTGACTGTTCATTTGTACTAGTGCCTGTGGAAGACAAACCAGCCTTAGTTTTAGATATAGGATAATAATGTTAGGTGTAGATAATAATCTTTTGCTCCCATTTTGTGGACGGGAAAACTGAGGTCCTGCAGCTGTTCAGAAAAAGCAGAACCACACCAATCTGCAATGCAGGAAAATTCCAGGTTGGAAAATACCTCCTACAGTGGGTGTCTCCCTTTACAAAACTACAGCTCTCTTGGAGGATGGTTTCATTACAGGGCATGGGAGAGCCTTTAGTGTCCAATTGTGGCCCTCCTGAGGGCAGAAGATTGGACTGGGGTTGACAAATGGAATGGGGGTGTTAGAAAACCAGGAGATAGTGGGATGCAAGCTGGTGTCCCACTGTGAGTCCCTTTCCAGGCAGTTTCCTAAAAATAGTCCTGCTGTGGACTATGAACAGATGAGTGTCACCTCCAGTTCCTGGCCCCGGGCTGCTGAGTGGACCTTGTGAGACAAGGGCTCTCTGAGGCCATCTAGCACCACCCTTCCCTCTGAACGTACAGATGAGCTAAGAGACTGGCTAGGGCCACCCATTCAGTGAGTGAGATTAGGTACCCAGGGCTCACACCTCACTGGTTCTCCTTGAATCCTCATAATGGCTTGAAACTTGGGGTGCATTTAGTCCTTATTCATGTATTTAACAAACACAGAACACTTGTCATCTGCCAGCTCTCGGTGCTTTCTAGACTTAGTTCATGTCATCCTGATCAGAGTGACCCTTTAAAACAGGTACTACTATTATCCCCATTTCATGGATGTATTAACTGAGACATAGAGAGTTAAATCCTTAGTCAAGATCACAAAGCTAGTGAGCTGCAAACTGGGCCCAGGGTCTCTGCTTCTAACCACCTCACTATGCCACTTGGCCTCTTGTGAAGAGAAACTCATTCCCTTTAAACTTCTCTTTCATTTTCTTCTGATTTCATCAAGAAGAAAGTCTCAACTTGGTGTTAGTCTGCCTTTAACACTTTTCCAATGCTTACTAATATTTTTTAACAAAGAGAAAGCAGGCCTCAGGCTCCGTGCCTTCCTGGCAACTGTGTTTAATGGGAAGTGTTATGAGGGTAGTATGTCCATGAGTAACTTTGGGAAACGCTGTCTTTTGTAGAAATAGATTCTGAGGGATGCAGAGACTTGCATGAGGTCTCCGGACAGGCAGGTCACTCAACAAGAAGTAAAAAAAAAATTGGTCTTTTTGACCACCTGCTGTCTTGAGCTTTTTCAATCCAATTCAGTTCAAAACCGATTCAACAAACAGCTTTAGAATGACTGGCAAGAGGCATAACGCATATGTGAATACTGTGAGAATCATAAACGTTATACAAATGTAATGGATCATGAATGCATTATTTTTTTATTGGGGGGAGCTTATTTCTTTGCTATACTTCTTTTCCTGAAGATACTTTTAGCCTGAAAGGGTTACAATCCCAAGGAAAGCTTTTTCGTAAGCACAAAGAACTAATATTAGCAGATTGGGGTTTCTGTAAATATTCATTGTAATCTGTGACTTGGTGAGCATCAAATTCCACCCTCCCGAAAGCTGCACATTTATAACTTGTGAATTCATAAATATTTACGAATTCACACAATCATCACTGACAAATTATTTCATCTGACAGCTCCACACAGGCTCAGCCTGGTTTTGTGAAATTCTGATCAAATCTCGCGTAAACTTCCCGGGTGACAAGCAGAGACCGAACACAGCTAAAATCACACCAGATCCTGCAGATTCTAGTGGGTCAGTAACTGATATTTTACAACAACAATAACAACAACAACTACAACAAGAGAGATTTTGTTTTGTGATGGGCTGCCAGATGTTCTCAACAACTGTACACATATTTATAGAGACAAGTCTTTGAAGGTGTCAAAAACGGGGACTTGTCAGGAGGAGGGAGGTGAGCTTGGAATCTGGACAGGCTGGGTTTGAATCCAGAGTTGGCTGTTGAGATCTGTGTATTCTGTAACAGGTTTCCAAATCTTGCTGAGCCTCAGTTTCTCAGGCTTGAATTCAGGAAAATAAAAGCAGCAACGAAATAGGATTACCAGAGTCAAACTCTTGGCCGAGGGTCTGCCACATAGTAGGCAGCTCAGTACATCTTGGTTTTATTATTATTGTGGCGAATAATAGTTTAAATCATCATGATTTCCAGCATGACCAAGTTTTCAGTGAGTTTGAATGTATACAGAGGAAGAGTTGCTTCAAAGTCCTTTTCCTGTGTTTCTCCCTAACGTTGCTTGGGAGCATGTTTCTGTGTGGTTTTCATTGTGCCCCCAAAAATAAATCATGTGTCTCCCACACAAAGACTGCAGGACACCCTAAGCATCCGTCTACCAATTGGACTTATTCTTTCATTTATGCACCTTTGCAAGGACAAGAAATAACTTGCCTTTTTATTTTACTTTTTTCCAATTTGGTAATTGAACATCATGCTGGTGAATATGAGTTTGCTTCCAGATGAGTCAGAAAAAAACTCCCACCATTGTTGATCAGGGTTGAAGCCATGTCTGGAGGAGAAAATCTGACTCTGGTGATGAGAGCTAGGTCTGCCCGTGGCTTAGCTTAGCCCTGGCAGATGGAAGCAGTCCAATTTATTACAATGATTATGGTTTAGCTTTGACTCAATGCCGGGCACTGGAGTCCTGCTGGGACAGCTATAAAGGCTGGATCAGATCATGCTATTCCTTGGCTTAAAACATCTAGTAGCTTCCCATAGTGCCCCACATAGCTCTGGTTATCCCACGTGTCCCTGCCTCTGTGGCTGCCTTGGACACCTTCTATTTTTTGAACAAATCCATCTCATTCCCATCTCAGGGTTCTTGCACTTGCTGCTCCCTCTGCCTAAAATCTTTCCCCACCCTGCCAGTTCTTCCCTCTATCTGTACTCATCACCCATTACCCAATCACTCTCTTTTTGTTACTCTTGTTTCCTTCATAGCACTTACCAATTGAAACGCTAATGTCTCTACTTTTTTCTTATTTTCTGTCTCTGTCCACTCACTCTGAAGTCTGCAAAGGCAGGATCTCAACTGCCTTACCATGGATGGATGGATGGATGGATGGATGGATGGATGGATGGATAATGGTTGGATGGATAGGAGAGAGGGAAGGAGGAAGGAGAAAAGTGGGAAAGAAGGGAAGAGTGGAAAGGAAGGAGAAAGGAAGAAAGGAAAAGAGGGAGAAAGAAAAAGGGAATAAAGGAAATGAAAAAAACAAGATGGAAGGATGAATGGATAGATAAATGGACAGTGGATGGGTGAGAGGAAAGGAGGGAGGAAGGGAGGGACAGAGGAAAGAAGAGAGATTAGATGAACCTAGTATTTCCCAAACTTAGTTGACCACAAAACCTTCTTTGTCAAAGACACACCTGTTTATAACACTTTGGGAAAGAAAACAAAACTACTCAGCGCTCTGACCCCATTACAGAGAGAAAGGACACACAGTCATAGCCCTTAGCTCTGGTCTATATACATACACTATTTTATTGATTTGCTTGCTTTTATTTTTCACCTTCTTACCTTCCCCCAGACAGCAACCACCTGATCTCACACAGGCGCAGGGCACCACATGGCGCCGGGCACCACTTTGCCGCTGCAGCTCGGCCCAGAGCCTGCCGTTGGCACCTCGAGCCCACCGTGCAGTTGCTCAGCCCGTCTGCCTCCTCCATGAGCCACGGGTCCTCAGAGCGTCAGCAGAACAGCCGGGCCCGACTGCAAAGCCCGCGGTAGCACCAGCCTCGGAGGGAAACGAGATCTTGAATGGAAACATATGGATCTGAGAGGTGTGGGAGTCTGTCTTTTTTAAATTGCATCAAACCCTTCCCTTGCCTTGAGAGCTCTATGTGTTTCAAAGGCGCTGAACACGATGGCAGGCTGCAGTTTGCTTTTCCCTGTTCACCTGCCTTCAGAGCGCCGAAAAATAATGAACCTCTCCCCTCACCCCGCCTTCAGCCTGCACAAGGAAGACGGAAAACAAGCAGCCACCTTCTTCCTAACCGTTTAACATGTCTCGACGCCTTCTTTTCCCCCACAGAAGGAATTGGCATTTTTTTATATTCCTCTTTTTGCAAGAGGTGTTTGTGCTGTGCAGATCAAACCCCTTTATTCCCAGTTTCTTGTTGGTTCCTGTGTTCTGGAACTTCAGAATGCCGTAGTAGGGAAGGCAGGGCTGGGGCCTGCAGAAAAGGAGAGGAAACACTGGCTTGCAGATAGCAGAGTTCTCATTCATTCATTCATTCATTCATTCATTCACACAGCAAGCATTACACACTCAGCCTGCTCAGGAACTTTCATTCACTCATCCATCCATCCATCCATCCATCCACCCATCTATCCATTCATTCATTGGGTCTCCCACTATGTACCTAGCATTATGCCGGGCACCAGGATCGGACATTCAAGTTTCAATAACACTGTTTTCAGAGACCACACTGCAGCTTGCAGATGTGAGGCCGGCTTTATTTTTAGCAGGAAAGCTAGTCGGGAAGCTAAATCAGCACAGGCTATCCCAAGGAAAGGCTTCAATGCCTGTAGGTAAAAGTTGGAGAAGGGGATGGAGGTGAGGAGTCAGGAGTGAGAGGCGCTATGCACATTTGATTCAGGACTCACCAGCACCCTGCCAGGAGGCACGAATAGCCCCATTTTGCTGATGGGAAAACTGAGGCTCAGAGACATGAAGAGCTGGAAGCAAGCTCATGCCGCAGTAAGATGGGCACAGGTCTCTGTGTGGTCAGTAAATGACCAGAGCCACAATCATTGTATAATCAGGACACGGTGGGAGGGCCATAAAGGAGGTCACCAGCTTCGTCACATTTTACCCTTACTACAGCCCCCATGAGGGTGAGGTAGGTTTTCTTATTGCCCCTGTTTTGCAGATGAGGAGACCTAGGCTCTGAGAGGCTCAGGTTTATTTAAGGTTGCACAAGTGACAAAACCAGGATTGATTTCAATGCTTCCCCCTGCCACCACCACCCCCCGCCCCCCGCCACAACACACAGTCAGCTCAGCCAGATTCTGCCCACACATGACAGCTTGGAGGACACTTGGAGCCCTGAGTGTGGCTTTTCCCGACAAAGCCAGCGCTCAATTATTGGGAAGTGCCTCCCCCAGCCATTTCTGGATCCATTTGAGAAAAATAAATAAAGCTGGGGTCTGACTCTGCGGTGATAAAATGACAGGGGTGGAGAGAGGGGGAGGTCAGCCGGCTTTGCAATGCCACTGGCGAGAACAGACAGCATTCCCCACCACTAATGGGGTTCCTACACACACCCCCACACCCAGCCTTGGGGAAGTGCTGCTAATTGAATCTGCATAAGAACCTAAGCCTTCACCACTCCTTCCTGTCCATTTGATCTGATTACTTTTTTTGTTATAGTAGCAATGGCTTTAGTAATGTTCAGTTACCATTAAGGGGACAGGAATCTAAGAAAGGACAGATATGTTAAAGTCACATGGACATTCCTCTTCCTCCCAGCCCACTCCCACCCCAGCTGGAAAAAATTTAAACAGTTTTCAGGAAACGTGGGCTCTGTGTTAGGTTAGGGCAGTAAAGACTTTGCATATGTTTGTGTGTGTGTGTGTGTGTGTGTGTGTGCATGTGTGTATGGATCAAAAAGCCCAGATAATTCATTTTTTTCTTGGGTTGTTCCAAACTGTCTTCTTTCCTTTCCTCTTCTTCTCCTCTACCTGAGAAGATGTTATTTTTGTTTTAAATGGAGATTATTATCCTTCAAACAGAAATATTGCCTCCAAATTTGGAGTAAGCAGATAATGAGGCCACTCTGGTAATTTCACACTGATGACAAGAGAAACATCTACATGACTGATTGACAGTTGCCACGCGAAAAGCAGAACCCTCCGAAATCCCTCCTCGGCTGGCTGCCGAAGGGTGGGTTGTGCGGGAAGGGGCTGGGGCTGAGAGCTGGTCTGGTCTGAGGAAGCAGGGAAGTCTGGTGGCCCTGTGACCTCTGCCCACAATCTGTGGGGTCTTCATCACCTCGTCAGACATTTGAGCTGACAACTGTGTGAAATTGAAATTGTGGAGTTGATTAAATGATGTATTTAAGGCTTCATGAAAGGAGGAGGTGGGTATGGGAGTGAGGAGGGGAGGAGTGGGGAGAGATGAAGGAGAGGGGAAGAGGGAGGGGGCAGGAGGAAGAGGGATAGGAAAGGAGAGAAAGGAGGAGAGTGGGGAGAGAGAAGAAGAGACAGGGAGAGATTGGGAGAGGGGAGAGAAATGGAGAATGGGAGAGAGAGGCGAAAGGAGGGAGAGGCAAGGAGGAAGATGGAGAGGAAGGGAGAAAAGGAAAGAGGAAGAGGTGAAGGGAAAAAAGAGAATTGAGAATTTAGAAGGAGAAAGAGAAGAAGAAGGGAGGAAATAAAAAAGATGAAACACGCAGGCAGAAAGGACGAAAAGATGGAGAAAAAGAAATGAGAGAGACAAATATCCCCAGGAGAGAAGGAAAAGAGGAAGAACAGCGGAGGAGGAAGGAAGAGGAAAGAGAAAGAAAGAGAGAGATGAGGGTGCAGGGAAGAGAGACGAAGGGGGCCGAGCTGGTGAGGGGGAGGCCGCGCAGACAACGCCGGGAGGGCTGGTGGAGGAGCAGGAAGTCTGGGGGCTCAGATGCGCGCCCTCAGTCCACCCCCTCTCTCCCCTGTAATGTGGGGAGGGTTTATCTCACCAGGAGCAGCAGGCTCAGTCACTGATCTAATCAAATTATTCAGCATTAAAAAACTGCCAAGACATTCCAGTACTTCAGCTCCCAGAGACCCAGCTGGGATCAAATGCTAATCAACATCGCCACGATATTTATTCCCACTGTCAGGCTGCTGCGTGTTTGTTTTCCGAGGGCTGAATACTAAAGCGGAGGAGCGAGATGGATCGGCCCAGTGGCCGGGAGATGAGGAGCCGAGGATGGCAGGGAGGAGGCCAGGCAGGTGGGGAAGAGAAGGCCGGACCCAGGAGAGGCACCCACAGAGCCCACAGGGTGGGGCAATGGCCCCGAAATCACCCCACCAAAATGTCCAGTGTCCTTTTCCAAGATGCCCTCTCCTCACCTCCACTCTCATGAGTCCCATTTCAAGGCAAGTCAGTGGCCGGTTTGGACTCAGAGAGGCTGACCTTTGAACTCAGCCTCTGTGATTACAGGTACACGGTTTAACCTCTTTGGGCTTTCTGCTCTCTCCTCTGTCGCAGGGGGCCCTAAGCCCACCCCACCAGCTTGCCAGGGATTCACTGAGAGGGAGGTGATAAAAGAAGCAGGGCCAGATGGATGCCAGTCCGGCCCTGGCTGTGTGACTGTGTGCAGCTTACTTAACCTCTCTGTGCCTCAAGTTTTCTCCTCGGTAACTGGGGATAACAATAGTGACCAATCCCACGAGGGTATCTGTTTAAGTGAACTAATACACAGAAAGCATATATGAGCACTCAGTATATGTTAGGAATAATTACTAGCTCTCCACATTTTTGCAAGAGTTGGATGAAATAATGCATGTAAAATATTAGCAGGGGAGCTGGAATGGATGAGATCTGATCATGATTATCAGGATGAAAGAATGAATCAAATGCCCACACTGTCATTGCGTTCAGGTTGCTGGGCTCTTACCTCTCTCAGGGATCCCTCCCTGGATCCCAGAGGGGCCTCTGAGCCAAGATTGCAGGCCCCGGGAAGCCTTCCCTGCAGGGGCAGCAGAAACCAGGGAGGACCCTCCCAGACTCATGCCTGAACTTGGCACCCTTCTCCTGGGATCCTGCCCTCCCCTCCCCCACTCCCTGAAGGTCACAGCACAGGGGGGAAGACGAATTAATTTCCTTTGTTTTTCAGAGTTTCATTTTTTAAATTACAGCCTTCCCTCCTCTCTAATAAATACTCAACAATTAAAGCTTTTTTTTCCCAAAGTGTGATTTCAACATTTCAATGTCCCTCCCCTCCTGTCACCTTCGCTGCCATAAACAGATTCGTAAAAACTGCTTTTGACGCCCCAGCTGCCATTAGCCACTTAAAATCCCGTAATTATCATCCTATCACGGGCCTGTTAACGAGCAGTAAAAATAAGGCCATTGAATATGGTAATTTATTCGTAAATTAGCCTAATGAGAATAGGTTTCAGACACTGTTTACTTGCGGGCTGCCTACGCCAGGCCCAGGCAGCAGCGACAGGAGCTATGCCTGGGAGGGCAGCCGGGTGCCCACCGGGTGCCCTCTGGGTGGCAATGCCCCCTCCCCATGGCTCTGCACCCATGGCATCCATTCTTGTTCCCTTCATCAAGATGGCATCTGGCTCCATGGCTGTGGGGACAAGCGACAGCCCTGCCTACCCTAGCCTGGCTCCAGACAGTAAGACATGAATGCCAGGGCCTGTGGTCAGTGCTGATCGCTACTGGGAAACCTTTCTATGCTTGGTGACCTTGGGCATATCACTCTCTGGCCGTCAGTTTTCTCTGCAAAATGGGATTAATGTGCCAACTAATGGAGTTATTTTGAAGATGAAGCAAGGTAACATATAGAAATGCTTGGGACAGGGCCTAGCACAGAGTTAGGTGCTTTCTACATATATTATAGCCACTATTATGATCACTGGGACGTTAGCCCCAGCAGATAAAATCCAGGGCTGGCTGACTTACCCTAAAAAATTATCCCTACTGGGCCGGGTGTGGTGGCTCAGGCCTGTAATCCCAGCACTTTGGGAGTCCGAGGCAGGTGGATCACGATGTCAGGAGATCGAGACCATCCTGACTAACATGGTGAAACCCTGTCTCTACTAAAAAACACAAAAAATTAGCCGGGCGTGGTGGCGGGCGCCTGTAGTCTCAGCTACTTGGGAGGCTGAGGCTAGAGAATGGAGTGAACCTGGGAGGTGGAGCTTGCAGTGGGCCGAGATCATGCCACTGCACTCCACACTGGGTGACAGAGCGAGACTCCATCTAAAAGAAAAAAAAAAAAAATTATCCCTACTGCAGTGAGTGAAATAGTCACCCCCACCCCCTGAAGTCACATCAACTTGGAACACAGAAACATGAAGAAGAGGAGACAGACATGTGAAAATGGGGGCAGAGACTGGAGAGATGCAGCCACAAGGTGAGGGACTCCTGGGGCCACCAGAAGCTGGAAAAGGCAAGGAAGGATGATGCCAAGATTTTGGCCTGAATACCTGGGAGAAGAGAGGCGCCATTTTCTGAAACTTGGCTTTGGCTAAAAGTTGGGTGGAGGAAAGAGCCTGGGGTCTGAGTTGTGCTCAGCTGTACCATAAACCAGGTGTCCAGTGGTCAGTGGAGCTCCGTGAGGGCAAAGACTCTGTCCTCTCAGCTTGACCAGCATATTATGTATGTAATGAATATTTGCTGAGCAAACCGCACACCGGGCACCTCACTGGCCCTGGACCAGTTTGGCAAAGCCCCAGTCTGCCCACCAGGGCTCCAGGCTGACGAGTGCAGCAAGTATCAAAGGAACCTTCATGGGAAGTACTTTTACTTTCCACTGAGTGAGTCTGTGGCCTCTGAAGCCCAGAGGAGGCCCCAACCAGGCCGGGGGTCTCAGGGATGTCTTACTGGGCATGTGGGCTTCATTCACGTGTTGATTGTTCAGTAGGGAGGAACTGCCGAGTCCCCAAGGTGGTAATGGAACACGATGCACACTAAGGCCAGCAAGTGAATGTGCCCGAGCCTCAGTTTCCTTACCTGTAAAACGGGCCCAATGATCTGTACCTCCTAAAACCTGGTGGGGCATGACTGAGATCTAGCACATCAAGTGTGCAGCGTGGTACTAGGCTGTATGCAGCAAACAGAAGCTGCCGTTGTGGAAGCTGTGGTCATTATTAGCATACTTGGTGATCCACCTCCTCCTCCGAGTCTGCAAAGCCTGGCAGCTTGGCTGGGCATCCTGACTTCTCTACCTCATCACCCTCTTCTCCCTCCACCCTCATCTCGCTCCAGGTCCTTTTGTCCCCTAAACATTCCACCTGAAACCAAACATGAGGCAGACCCCAAGCCTCAAACCCTTAAGGAGAACTGCATTGTTCTCATGCTCCAGATGAGGAAACTGAGGCTCAGAGAGGTGAAGGGACTGCCCAGGGTTGCCCAAGCTTGCTGCCCACTTTGCCTGAACCAGCCTAGTGCTCCCTTGCTCCCCTTTAATCTGGTCCCAGTGCTGCCCCAAGGCTTTCCTAGCACCTGATGCGGTGGCATCCAACTCAACCCCAAACCCAGGCCAGGCTCGAGGCACCTGTGACTGAGCTCCAAGCTTTCTCCCCAGGCTGGAGGTGGAGCTTGGAAGCGCTGGATTCTAGTCCTGTCTTTGCCCCTGACTATTGCTGTGTGACTGCAGGCAAACCTCTTATCTTCTCTGGTTTTCTGTTTATATATATATATAAGTGATAAATATAAATTATGAATACTCACAGAGATTTATTATTACGGAGATTAAATGAAGAAAGCGTATGTCCACGGGGGTTTATCAACCACCTCCCAGTGCCTTGCTTGGTGTGTTAGGAATGGCAGACAGCTGGCAGCAGGACCACAAATAAAGTAATTAAACAAATATTTATTGAGCACTTTCTAAATGTTAAGCACTGGTGAGCCAAACTGACACAGTCTGCCTTGGGGCTCACAGTCTGGTAGGGAGATGGACACTTCCTTGATTATCACTGGGTAGATGTAACTGCACTGGTGACAAGAGGTCACATCATGGGAACATGGAACATTTTGTCATGAGCAGAGACTTGACATAGCTGGGGGTCAAGGAATGCCTCCCTCAGGCCATCGTCACTGAAATGGATGGTCTCTGGAACAGAGATCTAAAGGAGGACAAATGGGCCAAATAATAGGAGCAGACAGTGTGCTCCAGGCAACAGGGATGGCACATGCAAAGGCCCTGGGGCAGGCAGACCCCAACAAAGTGCATGTGGCTGGAGCCCAGATGTGGAGGGAGCACTGATGTGGGACAAGATGGGAGCAGTGAGCAGGGGCCAGGCCATATAAGAGCCTATAGGCCTTGAAGAATAGTCAGACCTTCATCTCAACATTGGTGGAGGGTTTAGCTTGAAGTGAGGGCACCTGAGCAAATCAGTGTATAGAAAACGGTGAGAGGGGTCTACATATGGCATCAAAGAAGTAAGTTAGAAGCCTCTTTGGTTCATGGACCAGAAGGAAAAAATAAAACCAGGGAGCAAAGGATGCCAAGTACAGATATTCAGGTTGTGGACTGCACAAAGGTCTTGCAGAGCCATATCTTTGCCTTCATGGTCCAGAAAAAAAAATTAATAAAGGCAGGAAGCAAGGGATGTCAAGTACAGATATTCAGGTTGTTGACTACACAGGGGCCTTGCAGATCTAGGTCCACCTGAAGAAGGGGTTCTTTTCTCCACCTCCCATCTTCTCTCTATCTCTCTCCTTTCCCTGCCCTGACTCCCCATGATATAACCTTCCTGATTCAGGCCTAAGTTCTCATGCTTTCTACAGCATCCTCGCAGGTTGCAGGAACCAGATGCCTACATCTCAGCAACTCACCCGAGCCCTGATCCTCCCACTTTCATAAAAGAGGGAAATGAGGCTCAGAGAGATCCAGCGACTTTACCAAGATCACACAAGCCCAGAGTGGGCAGAACCATGGTTCATGCTAAAATCTGCTGCCCTGTCTAAGGTTTTTTCTCTCACTGTGGTTGTCAGGAAGCAAACCACCAATTCAGATGTCACCACTGGTGGCACATCCTTGGGCAATCTGTCCCTTTCTGGAGCCTGTCACAGGCCATGAAAGGAAAGTAGGGCCACATTTCTGATTTCTATTTGTTCCTCAGGGCGCAATCTCTAGCTCACACTCTGCTCACACTCTTGCAAAAGAAAGGGCCATGTTAGACTGAAGCCAGAGCCATCGGGACCTGGAGTTGTTCTTTCCTTGAAACCACAGAAGACCCATGGCTTCACCTCCAGATCCACAATTTAAACCACCGTATATTCAGATCCATGTAAAAGTTTGGACCCACAGGCAACATTTTTGAAAAATCACACAGCCCCTATTATTCCCCTTCGTGGCCTCATCACCTTGACTTCTGCTGGGGACCTGGACCATTTTTCTTCCACCCCCCTGACAGAGGCTGTGAGTTTTCAGGGACAATGGTGATGAGGTTTCTGACCGACTTTTGACCAAACGGATTTCCAACTGCATTTGAAAAGGAAAATATCTTTCCAATGTACCAAATAATGAAAAATGACTGGGCGAGTTTATAACTGTTGATTTAGCCACCAACTTCCCCCCAGCCCTGACTCTGGTTCTCTGGAGGTTTTCATTGAGCATTAATTCACTCTCTTTCTCAGCGCACAAAGAAATAGGTCCTTCTGAATCCATTCTGCAGCGTATTAACTTCAAGGCCTGTTGGAAATGGTTTAGCATCTGCTCTTAATAGACACCGCAGCGTGCGGGGTGGGCGAGGGCTGGGATGGGGTCTCACGGCGTCAAAGAACAGACATGAAATTTCAGGGAAACAGCACCTTGAGAAGCTGTTGCCTTGAACAACCACAGAATATAGCAGGGAAGGTGGTTTTTGGGGGCCTCAAGAGGCACAGAAGTGAGCTAAGCCACTCATAAGCCCTCCAACCCATTCAGCCACAAAGAACATAAAGGTAAGGAGTCAAAGATGAATGCTGGGCTGGAGCTTCTGGCTATGCTGCATTCTAAACATGCTGGGAGCTCTTTTTTTAAATATTTTTTATTTTTTGAGACAGAGTCTTGCTCTGTCACCCAGGCTGGAGTGCAGTGGTGCAATCTCGGCTCACTGCAGCCTCCACCTCCCATGCTCAAGCGATTCTCATGCCTTAGCCTCCTGAGCAGCTGTGACTACAGGTACATGCCACCTCACCAGGCTAAATTTTGTATTTTTAGTAGAGATGGGATTCCTCCATGTTGGCCAGGCTGGTCTCTAACTCTTGGCCTCAAGTGATCTGCCATCCTTGGCCTCCCAAAGTACTGGGATTACAGGCATGAGCCACCACACCCTGCCACACTGGGAGCTTTTAAAATCCCCAATGCCTGGCCACACCTCAGATCAATTGCATGAGAATGTCCAGGGAAGGAGCCCAGGAATCTGCATTTTCTGAAATTCCTGCAGCTGGTTCCAATGTGCAGTGAAGATTGAGAACCAGTGAGCTAGGGCTGCTGAAACCAGTGGTTCTCAAGGTAGATAGCCCACACCAGCAGCATCAGCATCACCTGGGAGCTTGTCAGAAATGAAGATTCCTGGGTCCAACCCAGACCTGTTGAATCAAACACACCTGGAGTGTATCCAGCCATCTGTGTTGTCACAAGCTCTCCAAGAGATCCTGATGCTTGCACAAGTTTGGGGGCTGCTGAGCTGGACATTGGCAGGGTAGGAAATATGTATTCATCCTCCCAGTCATTCCTTCACTCCACCAACTGCTCATGCTTTCAGCATACGGTATCCCTACTACGAGCCAAGCACTGTGCCAGATATTGGGAATCCATTAATAGGGCAGAAGTGGTGAATTTTGCATTCAAAGAGCTTGCAGTCCCCATATGGAATTTTCCAGATAATAGAACCAAAGATGGTCATCAAAGTAGGAAGGGATTTGAGCTAGGCCTTCCAATAACAGCCTCAGTTTCTCTCTTTTCTCTGCCTGTGTGCATCCAGTGTGAGCAGCTCACATCACTGCAAAGGAATCTGTGTGTGTACTGTCTCACTCACCCAACACTCATTTAGCAGATGCTTCATTAAGCATCTACACAGTTCCAGGTTCTGTGATAGAAGCTAGAGATTGAGGAAGGCTCAAGTCTCCCAGATGACAAACTCCAGAGGCAAGCAGAACAGGTGAGTATAAAAGAGGGTTCAGAGCAGACTGTTCTTGTTGGAAGCTCACCCCATGACAGATGGCAGCACGGGTCTTCCCAGTCTGGCCAGACCTGAATACTAGCCAGTTTCCTTTTCATGTGTAGAGGCAAAAAATTGTAGCAATCAAAACTATAGACTCTGTCCCCAACAGTCTGGGTTTATACCTGGTTCTGAGGCTTACTAGCTGGATGGCCTTCAGCAAGTTATCTTATTTCTTCATGCCTCACTTACTTGATCTATAAATTGGGAATATAAACAGCACCAGCCTCATTGTGTTGTTGCAAGAATTAAATGAGAATTGGAAAGCTTAGAACAGTGTCTGGCATGTAAGAATTATTAGTTGTACTAATCACAAACATTACTTTTGAAAAAGTTGCTTGAAAATAAAATTCATTTTAAAAACATTGCTTTTCACGTGTACTGGAGATCTTGCTTCTTCAATGATTACTGCAGGGGATCCATTTTATAAAAGGAATAACTTGAGTAACCATATGTTGAATTTGCTTAAAATGAAGTAAACATGTCACCTGCTTCTGAGAGTGGCAGAAAGGGAGCTTTGCTAGGAAGTGTGGCAGGATTATTATGAAACTCTCATCTCAGATGGATCTGGAAATCCCTTGAAGTCCCTGATTTTGCATCCATGCGGGTCTGTCTTCTCTTCTTCCTTTCCCCGATAGTTCTTTCAACACTGGGAAATAAGAAGATGTTTTAACTGAGAGCTAGTAAGGGACAACACATCTTTCATTCTTAGTATGTCAGGATGGGAAATATTAAGAACTTCTATGAATCCACAAGCCACTCTTGCTCTGAAAATGGCTTCCTTATATATTTGTCTCCACTTCCTGTCTCACAGGAAGGGGCCACCTCCTGTCTTTGTGGCATCATAGCCAAGGTGCTTTGCCTAAAATCACTCACCTCTTCAAAGTCCCTGGCATGAGCTACCCATCACTGTCTTATGCTCAGTGACCCAGGACCACCTATGAGCATCTGGGCCCAAGAGATGATCTCAAACTTTTCACAATTATTTCAGGTATCAACAAGATGGTAAAAAGCCAAAAGCTGTGCTGAGATTCAACCATCAACATCCCAAAAGGAGGATTCTGTTTCCCAGCATTTCTTGCCAAGGATGATCTCAGATTCGTCTGTTTCCATTCACAGTGAGCAAAGGCCTCAATTTTAATAAGGGTGTGGTTCTGTCTCTCCCTCTCCTGTTCCTGAAGTTGGGCTGGGTGGGGACACTGATGGTCAGAACAGGGGCGAATCCAGAGAAAAGCATCTTCACCTTGGCAGCCCGTGAAGCCTGCTACCTACAAGGGTTTGAGTATCTCTCCTTGAGGCTCTGCTCCCACACAATTCCCTCTCCTGTGAACCTCTGTCTGCCCCATCTCCATAGGATTCATTTTTTTTAATGTTGAACATTTATTCTGAGAATAGAGAGTTGGATAAGATATGGCTCTGTCTCATGGAGCTCACAGCTGGAACACAGGATGGGGGCAAGCAGACAAATGCACAGACAGTTAAACACAGTTGCAAAAAGCATGGCATTTGGGGAAAGGAGTGCTTAAAAGCATGGGGAAGAGGCATTTAACAGCCAGGAAAGTTCTGTGAGCAAAAAGTATACAGACTGAGAGAGGGTTGTGTAGCAGCCCTGTTGGAAACTTACCTGCATCCTTCAGCCTTATTAATTCAGTGTGCTCAGCTGTTGGTATCTTTGAGTCTTAGGGACTGTTCTAGAGATTCACAGGGTAGGCTGGAAGTGCCAAGGAATTCTCCTGCCCCAACCCAAAGCAGCTCTCAGCTAGTGATTCTTGGGATTTGGTGTATCAATACCCCAGCTCCCTCACTTCTCAGGTGGGATGACTTCTGAAGCTAGGATTTTAGGGTTTTCTAGAATTTGTCTGCTGGAGTAAGCTCCAGTCACCCACACTGACAACTGGCTTTATGACATACCCTTTATTGGCTGGATTATTTCTCCCACTCCCATCTTGGGGCTTCCTGGAATCCCCTCCCCAAAAATATTTCTTGTCCCTAGTTCCTTATATCAAAGTCTGCTCTGGGGAAATTCAAACTAAGATAGTTTGTGAGGAGGAGAGCAATGTGGTCAGGTTTGGGTTTCTGAAGAAGGGCCACTCTTTTTGTCCCTGTGGTTGGAAAGAGTCTCTTAAATGAACAATTATTAGTTACATTTTCATGTCTTAGAGTGGACGAGAGAGAGAAGACAGCCAGTTATGATATTCCCAGATGGCTAAGACACAGACCACTCTTCCAGACCTGGAAATGCTAACAATATTTCATTACCACAGCCCTGACCAGCTTGAAGTAACCTTCCTCATACCCAAATCAAATACCTGTGTGGAGAGACTAAATCTGGCTAAAGGTGACACAACCCACCCCGACTCGTGTGCTCACGCAAGCACTCAATAGGAAAACAGGGCCAGGTGTGGTGACTCACACCTGTAATCCTAGCATTTTGGGAGGCCTAGGTGGGCATATCACCTGAGGTCAGGAGTTCGAGACCTGCCTGGCCAACATGGTGAAACCCCATCTCTACTAAAAATACAAAAAAAAAAATTAGCTGAGCATGGGGTGGTCACCCATAATCCCAGCTACTCGGGAGGCTGAGGCAGGAGGATCACTTCAACCTGGGAGGCGGAAGCTGCAGTGAGCCGAGATTGCACCACCACACTCCAGCCTGGGTGACAGAGTGAGACTCTGTCTCAAAAAAAAAATATATATATATATATATATATGCACTTCATATATATATATTTTCCTATATATATATATATTTCCTATATATATTTCCTATATATATATATATATATACATATATATAGGAAAACAGAAGAAAAGGGCACTGCAAGCTGGAAGGTGTCTTAAGATAGGATGGCACAGAGGGGATCTCCTAAATCAGCATGAGCTTTCTTCCAGACCCTTCCTTCCAGGAATGCTAACATTGTTAGCATTTCTCCTAATGCATCCTGCAGAGCTCAGATATTTTCAGAGTCCCTACTTTGTGTAATCATGATTGCACCTCTGGCTATTTTTTAAAGTCCAAGAATAGCCTAGACCAGCCAGGTGCTTATAGATCCTGCCAATAACCAGGCCCAGCTTTGCAAGAGCTTTGCTTTGCAAAGGCCCGGCTTTGTAAGAGGTCAAGATGCTCCTGGCCCTGCTGGCTCCCAGAGAGCATTCCCCTCCTCCCCTAAGCCTCACAACTCCCAGGAGCAGATTCTGCAGATGGAAGCCCCCAGGTCCAGGGAGGTTCCAGGATTCACCCAGGGTTGCTCTGCTTGATAGGTGCAGGATTCAGGGCCAGGAGGACCCAGATCCAAGGCTCCTGGTCTGGCATATTTTCAGGCCCAGAGATGGGGAATGATCTGTCCAAGGGGACTTCTGATGAAGGAAAAATGCGACGATATTCATTGAATACCTATTGCATGCCATGGGGTGATGGTGGGCAGGACCACATGGTCCCCAGCTGCTATGCTCTCCAGAGGGATGATCAGATTCGTCTCAAGTGTCCTTTACATGGCCAATTGCCGTGCGTGTCTTATTATTCAAAAAGAGAAATTAACATTTAATAGAAAAGAAAAAAGAAAGAGATGGAGGAAGAAGAGAGGATGGGAAGGAAGGAAGGAGCGAAGGAAGGAAGGAAGGAAGAAAGGAGAGAGAGAAGAGAAGGAGGGAGGAAAGAAGGAAGGAAGGGATACAGGGAGAAAGGAAAAAAGGAAGAGAGGAAGGAAGGAAGGGAGGGAGGGAAGGAGGGGGGAGGGAGGGAAGGAGGGGGGAGGGAGGGAGGGCAGCAGTCAAACCTCAGAAGGGCTGCCCCTCAGGGACATCAAGTGGAATATGAATACTGATTTCTAACCCCGCTTCCAACTCCTGAGTGCTTTACACCGGGCTACAAGGTTCTCAATGTCTCAGTGCCTCAGTGTTCTGATTTATCTGAAGGAAGCCTGCCTCATCTATTCATATATTGCATTCTTAAACACAGAATAACAACAGCAATGACAACAATACTAATATCACTCCAATAGAGCTTGCTGTGTGCCCAGCCCTGTTCGAAGTGCTCCCCAGCGTTGGCCTCTAGGATGCTCAGAACAGCCCTCTGAGCAGGCACTGATGCTGTCCCCCTCACATGCAGAGAAACCAGGACACGAGTGTGGTCACATCATTCGTGCAGAGCCACCGGGCTGGAGATGGGCAGAGCTGGAGTGTGTGGGCACAGGATCGGGGTTTGTCACCACTATGCTGCACTGCCTCTGCACTCCAACCAGGCCTCACACTGGATGGAGACATCGCAGTGCATGGGAGAACATTCATGGCGTGGAGCTGAGGACGCAGCAGGCACTCAGTACAACCTGTTCCTTGCGTGGCCCCCTGGCTTTGGGTCCCAAAATAATCTGCCTCCTGAATCTGCAACTTTCTCCCCACCTGCTGGGCATTCTCTTAATTCAACCAAAGCCTCGCCCTGTCCCCATTAGGACGGCCACTCCCAACAGGAGTTCCAGGCCTGTGAAGGCCAACCGGTCGGGGCTCGGCACCCCATTATCATTCTGCCACTTTCCAAAGGAAATTATAAGCACTTTGTGTCAACCCTCATCTGTCCCGGCAGCCGCACCGCAGGAAAGCGATTGAGGTCAGAGAAGGCAGACAGCCTACCCATCACACCCGCCGCGGCCATTCCTCATGTAGTGACATGCAATCTCCCGCCAAGGGTCACCTCTGGGGAAGCGATTCCTTCAAGCCCCGAACAAGTGCCAAATTGCAGCTTTGCCGAATGATCATGTGGAACACATTGAAAATAGCCGCCTCAGTAATAAATGCTTAACCAAAGCAGCCCCTTCCTCCGGCATAACCAGGAGCGTATTTACTGTAAATATATTAACCAATTCATGCTGCAGCACATGGCCCAGGAGTCTGCTTCCCAGGCAGCAAAGAGCAAACGCCCGGCGGGCTGGGAAGGAGCAAGCCGCGAAGGAGAGGATTGTGTCCGCCAGGAAAAGGAAGAGGCAGGAAAAGGCACCTGGGACAGAGGAGCCTCCTGCAGGCGCCACAGCCCCACCCAACAGAGGAGTGGCGAGAAGGGGACTTGGCATTCTGCATCTTGCCGTCACCTCCGTGCCCCACGGAATCTGTGAGTTAAGACTGGCTCCAAGAGGAGTGGCGTTTGTGTTTCTCCTTCATTTCCTGCTCACATGGTGAAGTCCGTAGTGTGACAGCTCTGAACTCCACAGGATGAATCAGGGTCAGGGGAGAGGACAGGAGGAAAGAAGGAGCGAGAGAAAGGGGAGAGAGACAGAGGAGACGGGAGAGCGATGGCGAGAGACAGAAATATGAAGGAGAAACGGGAAAAAAATCGAGAAGGTGATGAGAAGCCTGAAAGACAGAGAAAGCAATCTAAGATGAGAAAAAGAGCACTGAGAAAGAAAACATTCTGGAGGAGAGAGAAGGAGGGGCAGAGACAGGAACAAGGAGGAGGTGGAGAGAGGGAGATTGAGAGGGCATGAGTCGCCTCTGGAAGGCTGGGTTTTGTTTCCACTGGGAAGAAAAAATGTTCTTTGTTATCAAAAGCCTTGAGTGACACCAGCAGCTCCTCCCCACCCCTCTCTAACACACTGGCACCCAGGCTGGTGTGCACATACACATGCATAGTCAAGTGTGCACACACACACACTAACATGCACATATTTGTACACACACAAATATATGCATGCACACACATATGCACATTCATGTGCACACATGCATACTCGTGCACATACACACTAACATGCACACATACTCAAGGTACACATATATTCACATGCACCACACATACACGTATGCATGTGTACATACAAGCACACACACACATATGCACACACCTACTCAAGGCACACACATACATGCACACATTCACACATTCATACATGCACACTCGTGTACACACACATATGTATAGGCACACACACGCATACATTCACACACGTATGTGCACACACATACATGCACACATTCACATGCACACACTCACTCATGTGTGCACTCATGTGAGTGCACATACACTCACATGACCTCATACATGCACATATATGCACACATGCATGCACACATACATCACATACATCACATACATCACATACAGGCACACAGCCATCTACATGCACACATACACTCTTACAGCACACAGTCAATTCCCTCCCCCCACCCCTGAACCTAATTCAGTCCCAGAACAGAGAGAGCAATACATGGTCTGAGCCAAAGGAAACAGACCAAAGCCAGACTGGGTCTGGGTGTGGGGGAGGAGGAGGAAGGGGGTCGGGAGGAGGCAGCCCAGGTCAGGGGCCCGGAATGGACCAGCAATGCAATTGGAATGGGAAAGAACCGTAGAGCCCCCTGAGAGGCTGCAGCCCCCCAGGCCTGGGCCTCCCTTCATTCCAGTATCAGGCTGCATTCTTAATCGGACCACGGCCCCGGCTACCTAGAGAGACAGTCACACACTGGCTTCAAGACCAGAGAAACCCCAGCAAAGGGCAGCCAGCTTCTGGGCAAAGAGTGAAGCCACCGGCTCCCTCTGGCTTGCAGCTTCTCCTTTCTGAAGTGGGTGGGCAGTTTCCGGCCAACCTTTTGCCTCGTTCTCTCCAGCCGCCCCTGCTAACTCCCAGTAATTTGCCAAAATTAACAGATTTATGGCAGCAAGTTGGTTTGGATCAACTTTTCGTATGTACTTTGCAAGAGAAAAACATTTTCTTCTCCCCCCGACTTACTGTTTGCCCATTAATACGCTCCACATTCGCTGGTGCTTAATGACTGCTCAAATTTTCTCTGTTCATAGAGAATGTTGTTGTTGTGATTAAGGGTGCCAGGGTGCTTGCAAGTACAAACACACCAAAGCCATAAAAAGGGCAATTAATTCTTTAAAAAAAATGCAAGAGATTGGGAGAGATTGGATGCTCTGTTTACAGAAAAGCAAGAAAGAAAACAGATATTTCTAAGAAGTGTCCTTCCAGGACAGCAACGTCTCCTGTAAAAACGTCTCCTGGAAAAAATGTTGAAATACAAATGTTCATGGAAAATGCTGTCCAGCAGACATTTGGTTATTCAACAACCACATGTCAACTATTCATTATGGGTCTGGTTCTGGGGTAATTCATAAAGGAAGCCACAGGGTGTGGGTGAAGTGGACATCTGGGCCAGGACTGAAATCCCAGCTCTAGATAAGTCATCACTTGCCTCTGAGCCTCAGTTTACCCATCTGAAAAATAGGAGGTGGAAATCCCAAGGGTGGCTATCAAAATTCAAGAGGGACATGTGTATCAAGGGCTTAGCTTGCTGCTAGCACATAGTATGCGTACAAGAACTGCCTGGTTCATTATTCGTTCACTCTCCTGAACAAATCAGTGGCCATTTTAATGGCTTTGGTGTGTTTGTACTTGCAAGCACCCTGGCACCCTTAATCACAGCAACAGCACTCTCTAGCACCAGAGTACATTCTCTGGGCCATGCCATGGGGCTGGGTTTTGAAGTTACAACTTCGAGAAAGGCAAGTTTCTGCCCATGTACGGCTGATGATCCAATGGTGGGAGACAGAAACTACTAAACATCTGCAATGGCAATGTGTCCAATAGTGATAAATGCCTGAAGGGAAATAAAACAAAGTAAGATACTAGATAAGGCCCTGCTGAGCTGTGTTGGATGATGTCATCAGGGGCCTGGGGAGGCCAGCAAGGTGACTTGTGCAGACACCCGAGTCGGGTGTTGATATCTTCCTCCATCCGTTTCATCTTTCCTAAAAATATGGTTGGGAAGCCCTGGTCCATCTGCAAAGGACAAGGGCAAGTTGGCCTATGCGCTAGCAATTGCTACATATTGTGAGAGCTCTTAAACCAAAGGTCAGGACACACCCAATGAATGTTTCCCTTCCAGATAAGAAAAATATTCTGAGCACCTGCTATGTGCCAAGTGTTGTGCTATGTAGTGGGGGCACAACTGCAGGGAAACCAGACATGGCCCCCCCTGCCTCCTGGCATTTACAGCCAAGACAGAGGGTCAGATTATAAATGAACAGAGGCACCATGATTATTTCATCTCAAGCTCTGGTTGGTGCTGTGGGAAAGGAGTAGTGATCTTTGAGACCTGAGAGGGGGTCCTGATGGAGCAGACACCAGCAGAAGGATCCTCCCAGGAAGTGACGATGAAGCTAAACTTGAAAAGGTAAGTAGGAGGTAGAGAGGAAATGGAGGGTAAAAGAGGGAACAGTGTTTCTGACAGAGGCAACAACATGTGCGAGGGCCAGGTCAGTGGGAAAACGCATGGGCTTTGAAGTCAGAACCCAGGTTCAAATCCCAGCCCCACCACCTTCCAACCGTGTGACCTTGGCCAGGTAACAGGGTCTCATTCATAAAGTGAACTCAAGAAGACTTCACTGGCTTGTCCTGAGGGCCTGCGTGAGGAGAGTGTTAGTAGAGTGAAGTCCTAAAGGAAGGTTGGTTTCTTGTAGAATCGTCAGATCAGGGGATGGGATGGCCTTGGGACAATGATCAAGACATCTAGCTTCTAGTCCCCGTTCTGTCAGTTTGACTCATCTGACCACCCTCCATTTCCCCCATTATAAAATAAAGGGGTTCTATTCTCTGTTATAGGAAAGTAACATTGAATCCACGAATGAATATGTATCAGGGGGCAGGTGTTAATCCAATAACACCCCTGTGGCCGGTTGCAGATTCCCTCATGGCCAAGACTCGTCTTGTCTTATTGGGCTTCTCAGAATCAGGTCACTTCTGCCTTCTGCAAAGGAGTCCTTGCCTCCTTCCCGGGCACCTCCCATCCTGCTGTGTTCCCATCACCGGCTGTGCCTTTGATCGGCTCTGTGGGGCCCTCTCTTCCTGACAACACGACACTCCTGGGGCCACTCTTCTCCCCTGCATGCCCTCCATAGGACACCTCATTTGCAATGCCATGTGGGTGCCATCAGCCCTAATGTCTATGACCAGCCTCCCATGCGCACCTGCATCCTCTTCATCTCCCCTTTGACATCTAAACGACACCCAGACCTAACATCATCAAAACTCCAACCATGATCCCCACCTGACGCCCCCACAACTTACTCCACCTGCACAGGTGTCCCCATTTCAGCCTAGGACAGTGCCACCCTCCCACTTGCTCAGAAAAAGAACCTGGCAGTCATCCTGGACTCCTGTCTCCTGCTCACATCCCAGTCCACGTACAGCCAGCGCTGTTGCTTCCAACTTCATCATTCATACAGAGTCCACTCAATTCTCACCACCTCCACAGCCACCACCCAAGTCCAGGCCACCTGAACCTCTCGCCTGTTTATGGCAGCAACCTCCAAGTGTCCCCAGGCTTTTTGTGCCACTCTCCATTGTTGATTCTGCAAGTTAAAATGTATGTCAGGTCACGTTCCTCCTCTGCTGGAGACACCCCGACCTGTGTCCCAGCTCCCTCAGAGGAAAACCCCAAGTTCCCACCACTCACCCCACAGTATCCTGCCCCACATGGTGGCCTCAGGGCCTTTGCACTTGCTGGTCCCTTGGCCTGGGATGTTCTTTCCCCACATGCCATTCCCTTCCCTTTTCCAGTCCCAGCTGTCACCTTAGGGAGAGCTTGCTGCCAGCCCATGTAATAAGACAACACTACCTAGCCTCCTTCCTGCTTCGTGTTTCTTCATGGCATGTGTTCCCTTCCTTGACATTCTCTATTCTTAACCTATTTAGGTGCTCATTCTCTCTCTCTCTCTCTCTCTCTCTCTCTCTCTCTCTCTCTCTCTCTCTTTCTCTGTCTGTCTCTCTGTTTCCAAAGGCTACCTCCTTGAGGCAGAGATCTTTGTCTGGTTTGTTTGGGGTTGACAGGGACACCCAGTAAATATTTGTTGAATGAATGACTTCTGTGACTCAAGCAATTATCCATTCACTGGCTGTTTGACCTCAGAAGGAAGCCAATGGACATCTTCTGGTGAGACCCAGAGCACCCCACCTGCAAGGAGCCTGATCTCCTTTAAACCAAGAGCCCCGCCACTTGCCCCAGCTGCCTAAAGGCTGACAGGAGAAGAGGGAGTCAGAATGGTGCTCCAAACAGAGCTGACTGGAATCTCAGCTCAGCCATTTACTCGCTCTGTCAACTTGGGCTCTCGCTGCGGATACCTGAGACTGTTTTCTCGCCCATAAAATTGGAAGGTGTTATGGGTTGAATTGCTTCCCCCAAAAATATGTTGAGGTCTTAACCCCTTGAAATGTAACCTGAGTTGGAAATGGGGTCTTTGCAGATGTCATTAGTGAAGATGAAGTCACACTGGAGTAGGCTGGGCCCTAAATCAAATGGCTGTTGGTTTTATAAGAAGAGGGAAATTTGGACACAGACACACACAAAGAGGAACAACCAGCATGTGAAGACAGAGGCAGAGATTGGAATGAGGCAGCCGCAAGCCAAGGAACCGCTGGAGCTCCCAGAGGCCAGAAGAGGCAAGGGAAGATCCGCCCCTAGAGGCTGCAGAGAGAGCACAGCCCTGCCAGTGCCTTGATTCGAGACTTCGAGACTTCCGGCCTCCAGAACTGGGAAAGAATAAATGTCTGCTGTTTTAAGCCCTCTTGTTGTGGTGCTTTGTCACGGCAGCCCCGGGACTAGTACAGAATTATAACCCCTACCTTCCCTGAGGACTGCTTGTACAGAGGGCTCCCTAGGGTCCAGGTCTTAACAGACCCTCCTTGAATATCCTGCAGCCACCGCTGATGTGCTGGAAGTCACTTCTGCTGGCTTTGATGAAGGGAAGGAAGCAGATGAGAAAGAGGGTGTATATGAGTGACTCATTGAACCTATTGTCTATCCATAGGGAGAGGGGACGAGAGAGTGCCTTGTCCCCAAGATCTGGGCCCACAGTGGCCCCTTAAGGTCAGGCCCTCTCACCCGGGCAGGGGCCAGAAGCCTAGAGGAACAGCAACCCCTGAAAGCCCTCAGCATTCCACTTAAGCCTCCATTCTAGAGCCTCAGAGCTGCCAGCTTCTTCTCCCTGATACCCCCGCAGAAACTCAGCCACCTTCTATTTAGAAGGATCAGCCATCAGATGCTTCTAAGTAAATCCAATCCCTCCACCCTCCTGCTTTCCACCTGCAACTGTCTCTGTCCACTGGCACTTGGACCCAAGAGCTAATTGCAGGAGCTTCATCTTAAAGGAAACCACAAACATGCTCTCACCCACGTTTTACGACTTTATAACTCACCAAATAAACCTGATTCCTATAACCATAAAACAAAGCCGAAATGAGTTGGACATGTACCAGCGAGGAGAAGCAGGAGTGGGGTGGAGATTGCCAGAGGGGGCTCTCAGCTGTGGAGTCGTGGCTCTCTGTGTGGATTTCGGCATCTCAGTCTTGCAGAAACTTAATATTCCAATCAGCACCCAAGCAAGGCATTAGAATCCAAGGAGTGCATGAGTGCCCCCATAGCTGGGGGAATATTACTCACCAGGTCATGGTCGGCTGCGTAAAATACAACCCTCATATATCATTATAACTGCCAGCCAACGACAGTTATAATTGAGACGGCAATAACTAGGAGAGAGTTCTTTAATTTAACATCCAATTATTACAAGTTATCACTTCTTAATAAATGTAATATAACAGACAATCAATGTTGCATGCGACGGCCCAGACTGCAATGGGATGGGAAATTTATATCCTGGGGAAAAAAATATACTCTGTGTAGTGTGTGTGCGTTTGCATGCATGTGTGTGTGTGCGTGTATGTGTGTGTGTGCGCGTGTGTGTGTTTCAGCCTTTCTAAAGTCTGCAGAGGCTGTGATAAGTGTTGCAAGACTCCAGCTATAAATAGCTGAGCTTCTCTCAATAGCTGACATTGCTGCATTTGCATATGTACAATAGCTCCAGGCCAAGGGAGAGGAAAGAGTAAGAAGGGAAAAAAAGATTTCTTCTCCCTGATGCAGGCTCCGAGAAACAGCAAGAGGAAGGAAGTAAGGCCCTCTGGCCCAGCTGGCACCAAGGCTCAGGGATGCAGCTGGGAATATCACCCCAAACCTAACTTGGCAGGGCAATTTCTTTTTAAATAAAAATTTTTTTGTTGTAGGATATATATATACAGAAAAATGAACACATCACGAGTATGCAACTTGATGACTTTCTACTAGGTGTACACACCCAAGGATTCAGCACCCAGATTGATATAAATTACCAGCACCCCAAAAACAGCTCTCAAGCCCCAGCACCACCTGTTCTTACACCACCAAGATAACTACTCTTTTCTGATTTCCACCTCCATAGATTGCTTTCGCTTGTTTTTGAACTTTATGTAAATGGACTTACACAGTATGTTTTCTTTTATGTGTGGCATCTTTGGTTCAGTATTATTTTGTGAAGTTCATCCATGTCGTTGCATGTCGTGTGTTGCAGCAGTTTGTTCATTTTTAGTTCTAGATAATATCCCACTGTGGGAATATGTCACAGTTTACACTTCCATTCTATCACTGGTGGACATTTGGGTAATTATCAGTTTGGGGACTTTTACACATAGTGCTGTGATGAATATTCTTGTGTGTGACTTTTGTGAACATATGTAGATGTTTCCTAGAAGTGGAATCCTTAGGCTATAGGGTAGGTGTATGTTCAGCTTTAGTAGATGCTGAAAAATAGATCTCCAAAGTGGTTGTACCATTTCACATTCTACCAACTGTGAGAGTTCCAGTTGCTCCGTATCTTCATTAATACTTGATATTATGTTTTACTGTGTTAGCCACCCTGGTGGGTTCATAGTGGGATCTCAGTGTGTTTTAATTTGCATTTTTCTGGTGACTAATGAATGATGTTACACATCTTTTCATGTGTTTGTCCCCTTTTGTAAAGTTCCTGATCAAGTGTTTTTGCCTGTTTTTCTCTTGAGTTGTCTTTTGTTTACTCTGGGTACAAATCTTTGCCACTTGCATGTATTGCAAATAGTTTTCTCCCACTCTGTGGCTTGCCTTTTTACTCTGTTTCTGTTAATAAGGAGACATTTTTAATTTTTAATATTAATACAATTTTCAAATCTTTGACAATTCTTTTTCTGTGCAATACAGAATTTTAATCATTTTTTTTAAGGAAATCAGTTCAAAATGAGTCTTAGCTAGACTTCCAGAAGAAGAAATTGGTTGGGTATTTTGTTTTTGTTTTTGATCCACCTACTTACCCCTCAACTCCATGCACATGGATTCAGTGGGTGGAGAGTGGGATATTATTCACTCACTGCTCACCCATCATACATTTATTCATTTATTGAGACTTACGTACTAGACACTATGCTAAGTACTAGAGTCACAGAGATGAATGTGACAGACGCTGTTCATGGCCTCAAGAAATATAAAACTCCTATGAAAAAATAAGAGAAAATTCTTCGTGACCTTGAGTTTGGGAAAGATTTCTTAAATAAGACACAAAAAAAACAAAAATGCATGAGTTATACAATTTTAAAAATCAACATATTGAACTTGATCAAAATTAAATAATTTTGCTTTATGAAAGACACTGTTAAGAAGGGCTGATTTAAAAAAAATTGCAATAATAAAGTATAATCATGTCTCTGGAAGCTTAGAGAATGATACCATGATTCCAGCCAATTTTATAGTTATTCCTCCATTTATTCATCCACTCAATAAGTACGTTATTGCTCCATTTATTCACCTACTCAGTAAGTATTTATTGAGCACATACTATATGGCAGAGATTGAGCTAGGCCCTGGAGAATCGCTGTATCTTCAAGGAGCTCACACTAGGAGAAGAATGGGCAAGCAGACATGTTACAGGACATGATGTGACAAGGGCTGCTGTGGAAATAGATGCAGAGGTTGTAGGAACAATCAGGAGGACACCAGGAGGGCTTCCTTGAGGAGGTGATGTTTGAACTTGGCCTTGAAAGATGAGTAGCAGAGAGTGTAGCCAAAGGTGTGCAGACAGGAAACAGGTAGCCTGATTGTCATTTTAAGATCCAGTAGAGCATCAAATAAAAGGGCAAGATGTGAGTCTGGATAATCGGTGGCTACATCCATGTCTGGTGGCATCTGAGTGCCGTGAGGCAGATTTGCATCTCTCTGTGTAGGTGCTGGGGGATATTAAGAAGATGAGAACATACTCTTGTCGGATGAAGAGCTGTCACACTGCAGATAAGAGCAGGAGGTATTCAGAACAGGAATTTGGAGTTTGGTGGCCAGGTTTGGATTATGACTGTATGACCAGAGCTACTCTAGACCTTAATTTCCTCACCTGTAAAGTAGAAATGATAATGATCACGAACACTCACTGATGACCTGCTCTGCACCCAACACTGCTCTAAGAGTCATTACTTATTTAGTCTCCTCAATTTCCCCGTAAGGTGGATTTTAAATCACTCTCCTTATTTAACAGATGAGAAAACAGAGGTCACCCAGCTGGTAAGGGTCAGAGCCAAGACGCAAGCCCAGGCCATCTTGCTCCAGTGTCTGGCTCTCTAACCATTGCTTGATGCTGTTTGATAGTGGGGCCAGCATCCTAGGGCTGCCATGAGGACTGATGGAGGCAATGCACATAACATCTGACTCAAGCTCAATGCTGGGGTCAGAACTCAGATTCTCTAAGTGCCAGCTGCCATTAATAAGAAGCCCAGACCATCTAGAGGCTGTGAAAGTCTCTTACCAAGGGCATTGGTCTCCAACAGGACATTTTGGTCTCCTCCAACTTACACATCCCTGCCTCCAAATATCTAACTAGAGCCCCATCCCTCAGCTCCCAGGGAGGACACGACAGGAGATTTCACAGATGAGAAAGTGGAGGTTTTAAAGCCATGTGCCCACACTCACAGGGGCATCAGAGGTGAGCTGGGGTTTGAAGCCCTGTTCGTGTGCATCTCAGTGCTGTGAACTCAGGCCCTGCAGGGTGGCATCAGAGCAGGGTGGCATCAGAGCAGGGTGGCCCCTCAGGATGTTCATGCTCAAGCCCAGTGTAGATCGATGCAGATAGTAGCAAGAGTCCACTAAGCAAAGATAACTCACGAAAATCTTTTAAAACAGAGAGTATTAGTCAGCTCCAGCTGCAGTAACAAAATACCACAGACTGGGTGGCTTAAACAACAGAAATTTATATTCTCACACTTCCAGAGGCCAGAAGTCCAAGATACAAGTGCCAGCAAATTCTGTTTCTGTTGAGTGCCCTCTTCTCTGCTTGCAGCTCTTCTTGCTCGGTCCTCACATGGCCTTTCTTCTCCTTGTGCTCTGAGAGAGATCTCTGATGTCCCTTCTTCTTCTTTTAAGAAGAAGTCCTATTGGGTTAGAGCCCTGCCTTTACAACCTCATTTAATCTTAATCATCTCCCTAAAGTCCCTATATCCAAACAGTCACATTGCCAATTGGGGCTTCAACATATGAGCCTGGGGAGGCCAAAATTCAGTCTATAATATGAGAGAATGAAAGAAAAATGAAAGTAGGGAGGGAGGAAAGAAAGACTAAAGTAACAAGCGAAGAAAACAAGAGAGATGAAGAGGAAAGTAGAAAGAGGGTGATAAAAGGGAGGTGAGATGGGATTATGACCTGTGTAATGCCTTGAACATACCATCATTTGATGGGGATGCTTGCAGCCACCAGAAATTGTTCATCTGGGACCTCTGGAACAACTGGGAGTTTTCTGCTTGCAAAAGATGAAGTTTGAAAACAATTAAGTTTATATTTGAGAGTCATAAATAATAACCCTTTGATATAATGAATTTACAAAGAACAAAAATCTGGTTGCCATGGCTGGAATGCCATTCAGAAGTCAGCTAACCAAATATCTTCATTTTGCATTCAGAAAAACGGAAGCCCAGGGTGGAGAAGGCACCTGCCCCAGGTCACACAGCTAGTGCAAATCCAAGTCTTCTGAATGCACCTGCAGTGTTTCTTTCAGGAGGTCAGAGGCTGCAGAGAGAGGCAGTTATGGGCTGGGCAACCAGCATCAGAAAACAAAGAAGAATTGAAGTGTGTGAGACAGAGCTAGGCTCTAAAACAAGAGCTATCAATAGAGCCGAGGGCTCCCAGGATACAGAATAGGCGGACAGCTGTGCAGGTTGCACACTGAGCAAGAACCCCTGATTGAGTAAAAGACCAGTGGCTGAAACCCAGTTCCCATTCTGTAACAGTCATGCACCCTGGAAGAGAGCTGCATTTACCCAGAGGAACAGACAGGCTTCTAATTTTCAGAAAGGCAACACATTGGCCTGCAGAGGTTCTTTGAGAAGATTAAGATTTATGGGGCACCTACTGTGTGCCAGAACTTTGCAGGGATCCTACTCACATTATTTTGTTTAACCCCTCATGACTAACCCTGCAATAGGGATTGGTATTTTCATCATACAGAAGGGGAAACTGAGGTGTAGAGTAGTGAAAAGACTTGTCACAAAGGTGCTGGCACACGGCTTGCTACTCAGCAATGGTAATCATGTTTGTCAGAGCCTCACTGGGGACTGCCCCTCGCCTGAGAGCTCCGCATGCAATATTCCACCTAATATTCATGGTATTATCCCCGTGTGGGAGAAGGGAAACAGATGCTCAGAGGGGAAATAAATTTCTGAGGCCACCTGGATGTGTCCAGTTCTCCCTTTGCCCATGTGATTTCTAGGGGCTGGGACTTTTCTGTGAGGCTGGACCTCAGGCAGGTGTGGGGCTCCCCAGGCTTGGGAAGCAATTACCATAGCATCTCTTCCACCCTCATTCTCCGTCTCTTCCTGGCGCTCCCCCGCCCCCACCCCAGGCCAACCCACAAGAGGTGGGAGGGACATCCCACTCCCCAGACAGAAGGTTTCACGTGGCTCCCAAACCTGGAGTGTCAGTTCCCGCAGCTCAGGCGCAGCAGCCAAACCCACCCTCCTTCTGGGGGAGGCGAGATGTGGAGAGGCTGGGGGCCCAAGCGCTCAGGCTCAGCAGCCGGACGGGCAGACTGAGGGGCTCCTTGCCAAGGGAGGTGTGATCTCCCCCGGCTCAGCGTCCTGGAGTGCGAACTTCAAACGCCCGATTCTCAACATTTGGCCATATTTTTTTTCTTACCCCAAAGCAAATCCGGCTCCAATGTGGGTTCCCAGTGCCTGGCTGGGTTGCAGTTGGCTGCTTTGTGGAGTGAGAGTAGCTGCTCACACAAGGGGGATTTGAAAGGGAAAACCTGGGTGGGGAAGAGGGGAGAAGGAAAGGGCGACTTTCCCTAAGGCTGACCTTGGGGAGGGTCATTGATGTGTGGTGGGTGGGTGGATGAACGGAAAGATGGAGACATGAGCAGACAGGCACTGAGCAGGCCGTCTGGAGAGGATCAGCCCAGGATCCACACATTACCTCTCTCTCCCCTGGGCCCCTGGGCACCTTGCAGCCTTTAGTATTTCGGTCACCTCCCTGGACAGTTAAGGGCCCTGTCCCTGTATGCCTCTCAAGGGTCTGAGCCTTGCCAAACTGTATATGGCTAGAGCTGAACACAGGGTCTCACATGGCCCATGCCAGAGTTGAGGGAGAAACGAAGGAAGGAGGTGGGAGAAAAGGAAGGAGGGGAAGGTGAATCGAGGGAAGTTTGATATATATATAAATAACATGATATCCTACACACAGTAAAGAACAATCTACTGCTACATCCATGTGCGAATCTCACAGGCATATGCATAAGCAAAAGAAGCTGGACACAAAAGGAGAGAAACCAGACAACCCCATTTGCATGAGTTTCCAAACAGGTGCAACCAAGCTATGCTAGGGGTCAGAAGAATGGTTATCTCTGGGGAAATGTGAATTTGGGGGATAAGAGGTTGTCTTTTGGGATATTGGAAATGTTCTAAATCTTGTTCTGGCTGACAGTTTCATGGGTGTCTATGTATGTGAAGGCCCAACAAGTTGTACAATGAAGATTGGTGTAGCTTGGCCATACACTTTTCTAATATGTAAGTTTTGTAGCTCATTTGTTTAAATAAATACTGCAACACAAACTGGATGGATGATAAATAGGTAGGTTGATAGATGGACGGGTAGGTGGATGGATGGGTGGATAGATAGGTGGGTGGATGGATGGATGAATGGACGAATAGGTAGGTGAATTGTTGGATGGATGGATGGATGGATGGATGGATGGATGGATGGATTGTTGGATGGATGGATGGATGGATTGTTGGATGGATGGATAGATGGATGAATGTGTGTGGATGGGTGGATGGATGGATGGATGGATGGATGTGTGTGGATGGGTGGATGGATGGATGGATGGATGGATGGATGAATGTGTGTGGATGGGTGGATGGATGGATGGATGGATGGATGTGTGTCGATGGGTGGATCGATGGATGGATGTATGTCGATGGGTGGATGGATGGATGGATGGATGGATGGATGGATGGATGGATGTGTGTGGATGGGTGGATGGCTGGATGGATGGATGGATGTGTGTGGATGGGTGGATGGATGGATGGATGGATGGAAGGATGGATGTGTGTGGATGGGTGGATGGGTGGATGGATGGATGGATGGATGGATTGTTGGATGGATGGATGGATGGATTGTTGGATGGATGGATGGATGGATTGTTGGATGGATGGATGGATGGATTGATGGATGGATGGATGGATAGATGGATGAATGTGTGTGGATGGGTGGATGGATGGATGGATGGATGGATGTGTGTGGATGGGTGGATGGATGGATGGATGGATGGATGGATGAATGTGTGTGGATGGGTGGATGGATGGATGGATGGATGGATGGATGTGTGTCGACGGGTGGATGGATGGATGGATGTGTGTCAATGGGTGGATGGATGGATGGATGGATGGATGGATGGATGTGTGTGGATGGGTGGATGGCTGGATGGATGGATGGATGTGTGTGGATGGGTGGATGGATGGATGGATGGATGGATGGATGGATGGATGTGTGTGGATGGGTGGATGGGTGGATGGATGGATGGATGGATGGATGAATGTGTGTGGATGGGTGGATGGATGGATGGATGGATGGATGTGTGTGGATGGGTGGATGGATGGATGGATGGATGGATGGATGGATGTGTGTGGATGGGTGGATGGATGGATGGATGAATGTGTGTGGATGAGTGGATGGATGGATGGATGTGTGTCGATGGGTGGATGGATGGATGGATGGATGTGTGTGGATGGGTGGATGGATGGATGGATGGATGGATGGATGTGTGTGGATGGGTGGATGGATGGGGGATAGATGGTTGGATGGATGGATAGACAAAGGGCAGACACTCATTCAGTGGACATTTTTGGAGACTTGGTGCATGTTGGGCCCTGTGCTTGTCTTGGGACATGGAGACAAATGATTTCTAGCCTCTGCCTCCAAGGAACTCAGAGTCACTTGGGAGACCGGTGCATGCAGGCATTATAACAAAACAGGATGAAAAGAAAGGAGGAGAATGAAAACATTTGCCAAGACCCCCAGCTAGGTAGAATGGGATAAAAGCAGAGCCCTAGATGGAAGGCAGGTGGTACAAGAGAAAGATATGTGAAAAATAAAGATAGATGAATGGTGACTGAGTGGATGGATGGGTGGAAGATGGGTCAATGAAGGATTCCTTTTACTCCTCAAAGGTAAAAATTGCCTTGCACATTGTAAATGTTTAATTACATGTTGTGATATTATGAAATATATTTGGTTGTCCCTGGCATAAGGCTCCTGTAACCCCTGGAATCTCTGGAGTTATGAGTGTCTTTTGTATGCTAATGAGATGACTGGTGGCTGGCGACCTCTAAATATCTTCAAGGTGAGGCCAGGAAAGACCTAGACATAATTAGAGGGTTGAGACTTTCAGCCTCACCCCCACCAACCTCCTGGAAGGAAAATGGGGGTGAAGATTGAGTTGGCCACCAATGGCCAATGATTTAATCAATTAAAAACTATGTAATGAAGCCTCTGTAAAAATCCCAAAGGACTGGGTTCTGGGAGCTTCCAGATAGCTGAACACGTGGAGGGTCCTTGTGGGTGGTACACCCAGGTGAGGGCATGGAAGCTCTGTGCCCCTTTCCACGTGCCTTGCCCTAAGTATCACTTCATCAGACTGTTCATCTGTGTCATTTGTAATATGCTTTATAATAAACTGGTAAACGTAAATCACATGTTCCCCCAAGTTTTGTGAGCCTGCTCTAGCAAATTAATTGAACCCGGAAAGGGATTTGTGGGAACCCCAGTTTATAGACAGCAGGTCAGAAGCTCCAGAGGCCTGAACCTGTGACTAGCATCTGACGTCGGGGATGGAGCCCTCACCCTGTGGGATCTGACGCTACCTCCAGGTAGACAGTGTCAGAATTCAGTTGAATTAGAGGATACCTAGCTGGTGTCCATCAGAGAATCTGCTAGAGAAAATAATTGGTTCCAGGAGGGCAGAAATCTCCGAACATTCTGGTGACCAGGGGTGCTGTGCTGTATTAGTGATGAGACAGAATAGGAAAAAAGTGTCAGTTTTTTTTTCTTTCTATCCTTACACATGTTGAATGAATAAATCAACTAATTGAATATGTTCTAGTTCTAGTTTCTCTAGCATGTCTGATGGCAAATATAATCAAGGAAGGGCTTTAAGCATTTTGAAGTTCTTTGGTCTAATTGTCTTCCTGCTCAGAACCAGCCTAGAGAAATAATCAGGGATACAGGAAGGGCCCGGGACACAGGTGGTCATTGTGGTTTTACTTGTAATGGCAAAGGTTGGGAGACAACCCTCAAAAAGTACCAACAGGGAACTTTGACGCAGTTTCATGGGAACATTATGACCAAATAAGTCAGTGGGGAGGTGTTTTAACGACAGGAGAAAACACTTAGGAAGGAAAGTAAAGATAAAATGAAATAATTCATATATATTATAAAAGTATGTATACAATATGAACTCACTAATGTTTGTTTTGTTTTAAGTGCATAAAAAAAGGATTTAGGAAAACTTATGTCAAACCATTCTGGTGGCTTTCCCTAAGTGGCAGGAGATTTTTGTTTTCTACCTTTTTACATATTTCATGTTAACTGACCACTCCACAATTACAATGTATGTAGGACTTTCATGATCAGGCAAAGAAAGGCCATTCCTGCTTTCCCAACTTCAAGAAAAAAAAAAGGGGGGGAATTTGCTCTGAAAAATAATGATGATGTCAGTGATGTAACCATGGCAATCAATTCCAAACTGTTTCATCCTGAAGCTGCCCCTTTTTAGTTCTCAGAGACTCCTGGGTACCTCAAAGCAAAGTTGTATTGAGAGTCTCGCATGGGGCAGATCCATTGGTCTTTTTAGACAGTCCCATCATTCCTCCAACAACATGTTTTTTGAGCACCTACTATGACCCAGGTAGGCCAATGGGCTGCAAGGGAAGCCCATTGCTGGGAGTGAGCGTTTTGTTAGACGCCAAGCCTGAGTTAGCTGGAGTGTCACCTCTACCCACTCAAGCAAGGGATGAGAGGAGTGGCTCACATCTATAGAATCCTTGCTTCATGCCAAGGACTTGGCATGCATCAAGACTAATCTTGATCCAGCCCTAAGAGATTTGCACATCTATATTTCACGGATGAGGAAACTGAGGCTCAGAGCGGCCAGGTGACTTCCCTAAGGACACACAGCAAGGATGTGCCAGAGATAGAGCCTGCGGTTCCAAGCACAGAGCTATTCTCTCTCTGTGACCTACTTCAACTCAGGAGTCATGACAATTGCAGCCAGTCATTGGGAGAGAAGAAACGAGAAACAATAGACAGATAATACACTGTGAGAGGCAAATCAAGCAAGACGAAAGGCAGGAAGTGACAAATATGTGCCAGTTTTTAGCCAAAAGGAGTTCAGGGACACTCTCCATGAAGTGGAGCATTTAAGCCAAGACCTGAATGAAGGAGCAAACCATGCACAGAACCAAGAAGAGTGTCCCAGGCTACAGGCACAGCAGGCACAAAGGCCCTGAGGCAGGACAGAGGTGCTTGGCACAAACAAGGAACAGCAGGAGGCCAGTGGAGCTGGAGTAGGGGGGGCAGGAGGGGAGAGGGAAGGTGCTAGGAGGTGAAGACAATGACGTCTCCAGAGCACATAGGGCCCTGGAGGACTGAGAAATGCCTTGGGATGTTCACCATCCAAGGGTTTTGTGAAAGATCCACATTATAACAAGACCCAGCAGGCTGATGACGGGAAAACAAACTGCAGTAAGGCAAGGACGGAAGTGGCTACTGCAACAGTCCAAGTGAGAGATGAGTGTGGCTTAGCAGGAGTGACCCCTCTCTGCTAACAAAACAAAACAGTGATTTAACTCAGTGGAACCTGTTTATTCTGTGATGAACTCAGAAAAACTGGCTTTGGAGGGACCATCTCCCTCATGAAACTCACAGGCCCAGGGCAGGTCAGGAGCAGGTTGGCTGAGAGGGTGTAGGGTCTGGAACACTCCATAGCAGGAGAAGAGCTTTGCAGGGCTGCTCAGCTGGAAGTGAGGACGTGGGGGTTAGCTTCCTTGGTTGCCACCCCACTAAGGGCCAGCTCCCTCAGTCAACTGTCAAAAGCTCCCAACAACACCCGCTTACAATAGTCTGTGGGATTTGGTTACACCATGAGCAGAGACTGAATCTCTCTTGACCACCCAGTTACAGATGAGGAGACTGAGGCTCAGAGAGGCCAGGTAACCTGCCTAAGGCCGCACGGAAGGTTCTCCTCTATCACATAGCTGGTTAGTGGCAGGGCCTGGGTTTGAACTGTGACAGCCTGCTCCCGGGCTCACATTGCAACCACCATCATATGGCCCTGACATCCCAGTTGATGAACAAGTATTTTATGAAATGACAAATCTATTAATCACTGTCCTCGGGCTCCATCCTGTGGCCCCCGAGGGCAGAGAGGCACAACATATAGAACATAGAAGGGGCCAGTGTTAACGAATACTTTCCAGGGCCAGAACTCTTCAAAGCTGAAATTGGCTGTGGTCATGTGGTAGAGAGCTCCCCATCCCTGGAGGCAAACAAGCAGAAAGTAGTCAATCACTGTATACACATGGGCTTCAAATGTTTGGTAGGGATATACTAGATGATCTGTATTACTTCTCCCAATCTTAACACCCTATACATGGTCAGTCATTCATCTATAGATTTATTCGTACAATTATTGAGCATTTACTAGGCACCAGGCACTGGGTTAAACACAAAACAAAAAAAATATCAACATGGTCCCAGTCCTCATGAAGTTTACAGGGAAAGTGACAGCACAAGCATTTTGGTAACATTTGCTCTCATATCAAAAGTGTTGCCTATAGTCCAGAGATATTTACATCATGTAACCTCATTAAACTTCTCCCTAGTAGGGGTTAGCATGCTCCCTTTCAGAGGAGGAACTGAGGCATGAAGAAGTGCAGGGAGCTGCCCAAATCGTGTGTTAAGGACAGAAACAGGACACAAACCTTGATCTATAAAAATCTCTGTAAGAACTTTGTCTCATACCCAAGGAATAGGTCTACAATCCCTATAGAAAATTCAGGGCCCCCTGTAAGACACTAACCACCGCCCATCCCCCGCCCCCCCCACACACACAGAAAAAAAAAACAACCTTCATGCCAATTTCCCTGGCTAAGGATGCTCTAGGAAACCCCCATCTTCCTTCTTAGGCAGCAGAAGAAGACCTTCGGCAAAAGCCAGACCACTTTCCTCTACGCTTAATGTATTCTCGACTAAATTAAAGTCATACTTCATTTTAAATTAAGGGGATTTTAAAAAAATAAAATATCTACAACATTTAAATATCATTAGTAATTACATTTTATTTTCTTTCGAGCTGGTTGGGAACATTTTATTTCTAATTAGGTACATTTGTTTCTAATATCCAGTTTACAAAACAGAAGGACTTCGCTGAATTGAATGGGGAGTGGGAGGGAACTAGCTAGGTCTAGCACGTGATTGGAGGAAGTGAGCTCTGCAGAGATCAGAAAGATCCCCCAGACCACAGGTGCTGTTCCTTCAACACTCACATCTCTGGGACCAGCAGCTCTTCTGCCTTTGTTGTTAGTCATTGAAGAAGCAATGGGGAGCATGCAAAATTGGGCACTGGTGGAAACTTGTAATAATAATTACAGAAAGCTTATTTTAACCAGTGTTTACTATATATAAAGCATTTGTACTAAGCATTTTACTACTTGAAGCACCACTGCTAATGATGATAATAATCAGCTAACATTTATTGAGTAGTTGCCATATGCCCAACACTTCATGTACAGGATTATTTTAATCCTCACAGGAAACTTTCTTAGGTAGATCCAATCCATCATTCTCAATCTATAATCCCAAAAGCTCTGAAAACTTCAAGTATTTTTGGAATGCATTTGGCGGCAAATCCTGACCTCACCTGACAAGAGGCATTCTGAGCTCTTTGTGAACCCTTGGACTGGGAGCCAGCGCAATCTGTTGCAGAAAGGCTGGCACTGCCCCAGCCGCTGGTGGTGAGACCTCTCTGAAATCTGAAAAAGACCTGGCCCTAAAGGATCCGAATAAGGGATGGTAGGCCTGTGTACTGTTTTACCAACTTTACAGGTGAGGAAATAGTTGGATGTTGAAATAACTTACCTCAGGGTCACACAGCTCTGGAGTGTGGATTTGAACTTATGTCTTCCTGTTACACTGTTCAGAAAACACAGGATCAGCCCTGGTGGCCCCCACCTGTGCCCATGTCTTCCCCCCTTGGTCCTGGGGCAAGGCTTGGTGTCCCAAGTGGGACTAGAACCCAGGACTCTGCCTTTTTGCCCCATCCACCCCAGTTTAGCTAACTGGGCAGAGTATGTGTTGCCTGGCTCTGTGACTGACATGACAACCTTCACCCTAAAGGAATGGGCTTGGGGTTGGATGATTACTGAGCTAGCAGGGACCTCAGATGTTATGGAAAATCTGCAGTTAATACTTTGGGGGCATTTTCATATAAAATGTAGGTGTCTGAACTTCATGCCTACCTGTGGAATAAGAATCTTTAAGGGTGTGACCCAGAAACCTGCATTTTCAATATTTTCTCCCCATCGTAACCTGATGATAATCAGTTCAGAATCATTTCATTCCCCCTCCACCAGCACCTGTTGTATGAATCTTCTCTCCAGCTTCCCTGACAAAAAGATGCTTGATCTGTTTTGTTTGCAAGCTTATGAAACATCCCAATGCAGATCCCTGGAGCCTTGCAGAAGAAACAGCTGCTTCTGCACAGGTTACCTTGACTGGGGGCAGATTACACATGGTGTATGTGTGGACAGTGGCCATAGAGGTGGCTGGGACTATATTCCAATGTTGTCAGAAGTCATCATTCAGATGAAGGAACAGTAATGAAGTTTCAAACAAAATATGCATTGCCACATTTGCATTTGAGAAAAATCAAGCTGGGGTCACTACCTGTGGCCAGTAGATTAGACGGTGTCAGGTAAAGTTGACCAAATAGGTGATCCAAAGACCCCATCTGTGCCCATAACTTCTTTATGATCTCATGCAAGGTCATAAACTCCACCCAAGTTCTTTGAGCCTCAGTTTTGTCTTCTGTAAAATGTAACAAGCAATAACTGCCTCTTAGGGATGTATAGAGAGAATTCCCACAGGAGAGAGATGGCATATTTCAAATTGGGACCATTCGATCCAGGGGCTGGTCATCAAGATGGAGCAGGCTATAGAGAAGCCATTAGGGATGATACGGAACAGCACCAAAGGGTTAGTAATGGTGGGGGAACTGTTTGCACCCCAAGGCCTGAAAGAGTGGAGTAGGGTGGGATTACCTGGAAAAAGAGAGAGTGACAGAAGGAGATTGAGATTGAGGGAAGGGCTGCCTGGCAGGGGAAGCTGACGCCTTCAGGCAAGTGAAGAAGCCAGCCCGCAGCAACTCTGCAGGGAAGAATATGGGGAAATAAATGCCTTCATCTCTCTCTTGTCCCACCCGCAGAGCTCCTTCTGGGATTCTCTATTGGCTGAACTCAGCCAGAAGCTGCCAAGGGAGACCCCCACAACTGGATGCAGCCCACTGAAGTCAGCTTCCTGGGGTGCGTAGCCGAAGGTAGCAGGGAGCAAAAAGAATTTGAAGGGGCAAGTGAACAATGTAGAGCATATCTGTGCTGAAGACGTAAGGAGAGAGTGGAGGTCAGAAGCTGGCACGGTCCCTGGTGCATGTGTCAGCCGCTAAAGGTAAGTCCCCTCCCGCTGCCACAGCCCTGCTCTCCTTGGCATTAACTGACACCCCAAACAGAATACCCAGCTCAAGGACCTTGGGTCGGACCCCTCAGAGATTGTGGGACCCACCAAGTGGCCAGTCCTGGGCACTGCACAGACACCGGGCATGGGTTTGCCAGGAAGCCAGGCAGGCTTGAGGCCAGGGGCCGCTGGGGCTGTTTGTGCAATTCTGCCTGCTTGTAGCTGTGAGCTGCGTAGCCACGAGCTGCCGAAATCAAGAGGCTGACATTTAACATGCAGCAGCTTCCTGTGATGGATAAATATTAAACACAGCACGACCGATAGGACTAAGTAAATATCTATTAGTCTCCGAGATGGAGTCTGCAGGCACAAGGAGAGGATGTCCTAATTGTTCACCCTTCTTGTAATATTAAATAAGCATCTCGCTAGACTTCAGCCAGGAGGAGTTGCCTTGCTTGGTTCTCTCAATTTCTCTCTCTCTCTCTCTCTCTCCCCCTCCCTCTCTCTCTCTCCATCTCTTTTGATTTCTCTCAATCTCTTTTTAACTTTATTATATTAACTCGGAGAATCTTAAATTTTTTGAGACCAGGCCAGAAAAAAAAAATAACATGAAAAAGTAAGCATTTTCGTGACCTTCCTCCAAAGACTGGAATAGAAAGCAAAGTTGCAGGAGACCCTAGTAATGGTACAATTCAACCTATTTCTTTATAAGTGTTAAGAAAAAAAATAAAAGGTGAAGGACAAGGAGGAAGATCGTGGCAAAAATCCCTAACCCATGAGGTCAAGTCTAGTGCTGGCTATCTTTCATCTCCATTGGAAAGTCTAATTTTCTACTCTGTGTATTTGTGCCTGTGTGTGTATACATATATACACATTATATTATCTATAATATACTGTCTACTATATATGTCTACCCTGAATATTAACATGTATATGATAGTATCTATTACACACACACACATGCACACAATACATACATACACACACTTTGGCAACATGCTGCAGTGCCATGTTGATGAGCACCACGCATTAAATCAGCCAGTGCATGTTAACTATGCACCTGCTATAAGAGATACACTGTGCTAGGCCTTGAGTCAGAGGAGCAAACAAGAGAGAGTAGGTCATTGACTGTATTTGTTATTTACTGTTATGTAACAAGTCACCACAAACTTTGTGGCCGAAAACTACAAACACTTATTATCTCATGTTTTCTGTGGGTCAGGAATCCAGGCTTTGCAAGATCCTCCGCTCAGGATCTCTTGTGAGACTGCAATCACAGTGTTGTCTGGGGCTGCAGTCTCATCTGCAAGGTTGACTGGGGAAGGAGCCACTTCCAAATTCATGCGTTTGTTGGCAGAATTCTGTTCCATTAACACTGAGTAATGAAGCCTTCTGTTTTTCATTGGCTATTGACTAGAGGCTGTCTCCAGTTTCTTACCCTGGGTGTCTCTCCATAGGTTGGCTTACAACATGGCCACTGGCACCATCTAAGCTAGCAAGGGAGATAATGTATTTGCATATTAGCAAGATAGGCATTACAGTTTTATACAATATAATCATAGAGGTGACATCCTATCCCCTTTGTAGCATTGGATAGAGGCAAGACACTTAAGGGAAGTGTCACAAAAGAGTGTGAGTACTGCGAAGTGGAGATCATGGGGCCCACCTTATATTTTATTCTCCACATCGGCAATGGAGCTTATGTTCCAGTAGAGAAGGCAGACAACACATACATAGATCAAGCAAATCATCACTAATAGTGAAAAATATCAGGAAGATCACCAGGGACCTTTGATCAAAGATAGTGAAGGGCTAGTTCAAGGACAATGTGGAGACAGAAGGAGCTACTTTACATAGGGCCCAAGAAATAGCCTCTCATGGAGAAATCATTTTAGTGGAGACTTGATGAATGAGAAGAGCCCAGTCCTGCTGTGGTGAAAGGTTACTCAGGCAGAGGGAATGGTAAGAACAAAAGCCTGAAGGCAGAAAGGAGGCCAGTGTTGTTGAAGTACAGTGGGCACAGTGGACTGTGGTTTGCAATAAGGTTGAGAGGTAGACGGAACTCAGGCCATGCAGGGACTTATCGGCCAAGTGAGGGGAGGCATTAAAATTTGATTCTTAGGGTGACAGGCAGTGTATTAGTGCCCTAGGGCTGCTGTAACCAATTGTGACAAACTGTGTGGCCTTCAGAAATAAGAATTCACTTTCTTACAGTTCTGAAAGCCAGAAGACAAATCCAGGTGTCGGCAAGGCCATGCTCCCTCTGAAGGCTCTAAGAGTTAACCTTTTCAGCTGGGCTTGGTGGCGTGTGCCTGTAGTCCCAGCTACTTGGGAGGCTGAGGCAGGAGAATCATTTGAACACGGGAGGTGGAGGTTGCAGTGAGCCGAGATCGCACCACTGCACTCCAGCCTGGTGACAGAGCGAGACTCCATCTCAAAAAGAAAAAAGAAAAAAAGAGTTAATCGTTTCCAGGCCTCTCTCCTGGCTCCCAGAGTTGCTAACACTCCTCAGTGTTCCTTACCTCACAGACATGTCATTCCAGTCCCCGTTTCTGTCACCGCATAGCATTCTCTTCCTCTGTGTCCATTTAGAGTTTCCTTGTCCTCTCTTTGTAAGGACACTGGTCCTGTTGGATTAAGGGTCTACCCTACTCCAGTAGTACTCCCATCATAATGTGCAGCTTAATGACATCTGCAAAGACCCTATTTCCAAATAAGATCACAGTCACGTGCTCCAGAGATTAGGACTTTAATATACTCTTTGGGGTGGGGAGACACCATTCAATTAACAACTGGAAGTCATTGGAGGGTTTGAAAAAGAGGAATGGCGCTTTTTAAAGAGCCCTTAGGTTACTGTATACAAAATAAATTTGGGGGCAAGCGTCATATCCTGCATTGCAGGTAGATGACCATGCAGATTCATGATGAAGATGGCTTGGTCAAGGGTGAGAACAGTGTCAAGGAAGGGAGATCTCAGTAGGAAGTAGATGTACTGGGGTTGGGAAAGGATGGCTGTGCCCTCTTTGTTGTGACCTGTCATCTCAGTATTCTGGGAAGGTGACATCTGGTTGGAGAATAGGAATAGCAAGAGGAGGTATAGGGGGCACATACTGGAGAAGACCATGGTGGGGGCAGGAGGTGGGTGGCCATTGAGGTCTGTGTACAAATATTCCATCTCTCCACCCTCCATTTGGAACAGAAGTGGAGAGTATGAACATAAGCAAGAGGAAGTGATGAGTATCCCTTCCAGTAGAACTTTAACAGCCAGTGAGTGATTTGCTGGGCTCCCAAGCCCTCTGCTCTGATGACAGCAAAGCCCCAAATCATGACGCCTCCATCAGTCTGGACCCCTCAGCAGAGCCAGCTTCACAGGTGAGCAACCTGTGCAGTCACACAGGGTCCCACAGTTAAAGGGACCCTGCACTTGGTTTATTGCTCTGTTGTCACCATCTTCAAATTCTTAGCAATATTTGAACAAGGGGTCCTGCATTTGCATTGTGCACTGAGCACTGCAAATTACAGAGCTGGTCCTACCTCTGAGTGAAGCCAGTGCTTTGCAACCAACACCTCAGCTGTCTCTTGGGGAGCAAGTAGCATAAGTGAGAAACAAAAATTGTCTGAAGTCACTAAAATTCAGGAATTATTTTGTTACTGCAGAATAGCTTAGCCTATTCTAACTGCCCATTGAAGCAACAGCAAGGCCAAAGGCTTCTAGAGGGGAAAGAAATAAGCCTAGAAGAAAGAGCATTAAGATGGGTTCAAATCTCTTATGTTACATTTTGAGCTCTGGATGAGATTTGCTTGGAAGGTATTTTTGTTCTTATTCCAAGGGCAACTACATTTCTAATTAGATCTGTGCTATATTGGTATATGTCTTGGATAATACCTCTCAGACTTGGACAGACCTGAGTTGCACTACTGGCTGTGTGACCTTGAGCAGATGACTCAACTCTCCAAGGCTCAAATTCTCACCTGTAACATGGGAGTGATCATGACAGGTTCTCCCTCATAGGGCTGCTATGATAATCCAAGTAAGTGCTGAAATCGTGGTAGCTATTATTATTGTTGTTGTTGACTAATGAAGAGTGTGAGGCTTCCCCAAAGCCAACTTCCCCATCTGATGCCTCTGAGTTTCACCCATTTAGCTGGAGTGGATGAATCAGAACTTTCCCCATGGGAACATTTATAAAAAGGGGACACCCAGCGCAGAAGACATTTTCCAGGGAGATCTCGGGGAGCCCAACAAGCCAAGAAGAGCAGAGCAAAGCATTCCAAGGAAGGAATCTAAGTCTGCAACAGAGCACGCACGAGGTGGGTGCTTTTATCCCTGCTGTGCATTCAAGGAAAGGAGATCCAGAGAGGTTATAGCATCAGTCCCTAGTCACAAAAATTAGTAGCAGACCTGGGATTCATGCCAAGACATGCTGATGCCCTAACCAGGTCTCTTAACCACACCACTGCATGGCTTTTTGCAAACCTGTGGTTGATGAATTTGCCCTCTTTGTTATTTTGTGTCCTTCATGCCAGTAACTAACACAGTAAATTCCCATGCAAGTTTATTTCAAGGTTAACACTTGTTTTTGTAGATGACTTCCCTTGCCTTCTCTCATCAGAAATCCCTAACTGTGCAGGGTAAGCCTGGATGGCAAGGAGCTTAGAACACAACTCAGTGGTCATGGGCCTGACGTCATTCATCACTTTGCGTACCTTCAAGGTCCTCTGACCTCCTCTCTCCTTCAGAATCTTACTTTGGGCTCTGCCTCTTCCAAGAAGCAGTAGCAAGTCCCCCAGCTGATGAGCAGAATCAAAATTTTTACAAATGTGCATACCAATGGAGTTATTTTAGAATATGCCCAGGCCTGCAGAGGATGACTGCAAAAACCCCTACTATTGGTAGAGCAGTGAGAAAATTGGTTTCACTGTCATGCCTTGTGTATTAGTTATCTATTGACTTATGCTAATTGATTGATGCTACATTTTTTAAAAAACCACAAAACCTCAGCAGCATACAGCAATAAGTTTGTATTGCTTGTGCATTTAGGGTGCTCAGCCAGGTGGCTCTGCTGGTCTTGCTGGGGATTACTCACATGTCCAGGGCTTGGCTGGCTGTTGGCTGATTGAGACTGGCCTCAGTTGGAATGATTATGGCATCTCAGTTTGCTCCATATATTTCTCATCCTCCAGGGTAGCCTACACATGTACGTCTTGCAGTGATGGCAAGGAGCAGGAGAAAGAAAGCCCATCCAAACAAGCATATTGGAAGCCTATGTATCCCATAAGCTGACATCTTGGTGCCCAAAGCATGTCATGTAGGTGGTCCAGAGTCAGTGTTGAAGGGCTCTGCAAAATCACATGGTAAAGAATGTGGTTGTAGGGAGGAGTGAAGAATTGTGCCCATTGCTCCAATTGACAACCATGGCACTAGGCTCAGGCCACACTTCTTCCTAACAAGGGAGCAAGTCAAAGCATGGTTAGTCAAAGTCCATACAAAAACTCACTTTAACAGGCCTCCTCTGGATTGAACAGCTGATATTAAGTCATAAGGTACCACGTCAGAGAGATACTGGGTATCTTTGGTTCAGCAATTCCATCACCAGGGACTTTTTTATCCTAAGGAAGTCACTGAACAGTGGACAAAGATGTATGCACAAGGATGCTCCTTCTGGCCAAAGACCAAAAACATAAATGGCCATCAGTAAAAGCCAAGTGAGTAAACTATGGTCTATATATGCAATGATCAAAGAAATAAAGGAAAATATATAATTCCCTAGAAAGTATCAAGTAACATGGAAGAAAACTAGGCAGGGGAGAAGAATGGGTGTAGGGGCAACAAGGAGAGGCCAGAGTGAGAAGGTGAGGCTGTGACCTCAGAATGATGAGGTGAGCGGGGAGGGGATTCCAGGCAGTGGGACAGCACGTGCAAAGGGCCAGCATGTGTGAGGGGTCCTGATGTCACCAACACTACCAGTAGCTCTCCTCCAAGTCCTCTCCCATGGGTCACATGGGCTCATATGGTTGCAATCCAATTTCAAAAAGGTCTCCTAACTTACCAGGCTCAAGCTGTTACTGAGAGTCCACCTTGGCTTCTCAGGGGTCACTCCATTTTCCAAAGACCAACCAATTAGGTACAAGAGCAGAAGGGCTGTGGCCAAACAGACTTGCTGGAATTGCTCTTTGAAAGGGTATGAGCCAAGATTTTTTTCTTTTTTTCTTTTTTTAGACAGAGTCTCACTCTGTCACCCAGGCTGGAATGCAGTGGCACGGTCTTGGTTCACTGCAACCTCTGGCCTCCAGGTTCAAGTGATTCTTCTGTTTCAGCCCCCCAAGTAGCTGGGACTACTGGCACACACCACCACATCCGACTAATTTTTGTATTTTTAGTAGAGATGGGGTTTTGCCATGTTGGCCAGGCTGATCTCAAACTCCTGACCTCAGGTGATCCCTCTGCCTCGGCCTCCCAAAGTGTTGGGATTATAGGTATGAGCCACCCCACCTGGCCCAAGATTTCTAATAGATGGGTGCTACAGGTTGAATGTGTCTCCCAAAGTTGATGTGTTGGAAACTTGATCCCCAATGCAACAGTATTGGGAGGTGGGGCCTAATGGGAGGTGTTTAATGAGGGCTCCACTTTCATTAATGAATTAATGCCAATTATAAAAGGGCTGGCTCGAGGCTGCAAGTTTAATTTCTTGCTCTCTCACTCTCTCTTGCCCTTCCACCTTCTACCATGGGATGACACAGCATGAAGGTTCTCACTAGATACAGCCCCTCAATCTTAGACATCCCATTCTCCAGAACTGTAAGAAATAAATCTCTGTTCCTCATAAATTACCCAGTCTCAGGCATTCTATTATAGTAACACTTCATGGACAGAGACAATGTGTGAGCAGATGAAAGGGAGTAACCAATGGGACAAGAGACAGCCTGGGATGGAGGAGAAGAGAGAGGTTTTGCAAATCAGTTGAGCTGGCTTTGCCTGGCCCCACCGTTTACCCACTTTATGACCAAAGGCATGTCACTTCACCTCTTGGAGCCTCAGTTTCCCCATGAATATGAGAATCACACCCACTGCTAAGGTCATAAAGTTTCAATGGCGTGCACAGTACATGGCACATTGGATATACTCAACTGATGGTAGCTAGATATTGTTGTTGCTGTTTCCTCTATCTCATTCTCTTTTCCTGACTTCATAGAACAAAACCACAATGCATTTCAACCAGGGCCCAAGCTTCTATTTAGCATGAAGCAGTCTTTGTTTTCCCTGAGCCCTCTTTTGAATTTTAGATTATAGGTTTGATTAAGGATTCAAGATATTAGAATATGAGAATGCAAGTAACATTCTGTTTTTCCTGCTTGTAGATATGGATTTTCTGCCCCCATCTTTCTATTCCATTAAGTTTGATGCCCAGGGACACATGTGGGCTGAAACAGACTGCCTCACCCACACACTGAGGCAGGCCCAAGCCTCTAATTATAGGGCAAGTTTAGGGTGGTCAGGCAGTCAGTACCTGGGTAAAGTCAGGCCTGAATTCATTCATTCATTTGCTAAAAAACATGTGAATTCATTTATTTGCTAGTGAACTCAGCATTTACCATGTGCAGGCAGTGTACTGGGAGTGGAGAAGCATGGACAATACCCAGCCCCAAAGAACTCACTATCCTAAATACCATGATGATAATAATGACAGCTATTTACTAAACACTTGCTACAGGCACTGTCCTTTTATTTTCTAATTTGATTATCCTAACAGTCAACCTCCTGCCACCTGCCTACATCTCCCCAGGTACCTGACTGTGATGCAAGACAGGCTAGAGCCCTCAGGGGAAAAGAGATGTCTTCCCAAAGAACAGACATGGCAAAGGGTTGGCATGCTGGTCACCTCCCTTTGCTGGGCCCACGCACTCAGAGAGGCATGAGTAGAATGAGACACCAAAGAGGGCCTTGCAGTGACTGCTCACCAAAGAGGGGGCACTTCTCATCTCCACACTCCCACCCTGGACCACACACAGCATGCTTGGTCAGAGTCTCTGGGATTTGGACAGTAGTTGCCTTTGGTCACTTGGAGTGGCTCTGTGCTGCATGACACATATCACTTTTTACTCGTAAACAGTGAGATGAACATGGAAAGTTTCCACTCTCTGCCAGGCCTCAGGAAGCAGAGGCAGGTTGAAGAGCGCCTGATCCCAGCATGGCAGAAGGGAGGCCAGACAAGTGAACTGATCTTTACAGTGTGGAATGATGGAGGTGATAGTAACTATCTGGATGTCTATTCATGCGCCCACTTTATGGGAAAGCAAATTGAGGCTCCAAGAAGTTAAGCCATTTGTTTGCATTCTCAAAGCAAGCATAAAGTAAGATGGGGGCTTGAACTCAGATCTACTTGATAGGAACAGTCAAGGGTTTATTCATTCACTCCTATGTGTCAAGTGTGGTTGGGACCTTAGACTAATAAGAGGAAATTTGTGTAGTTCTCATCCTCAGGGGCTGATAGTAGACTCAAATTGCCAAGAGCAGGACTCTGCGATCATGTTTACTTCTAAAATTCTTTCTTATTTCATTGGTTTTGGCATATGTATGCACCTGTAAAAGCATCAACACATTCAAGATCATAAACATATGATCAGTTGTGCCCCAGAAGTCACCTTGTCATCTCTTCCTCTCGTCATTCCCCACTTCCACTATCACCCTGCAATCCAGGCAACCACTGTTCTGCTTTCTGTCAGTATAGATTCCTTTGCTTTTTCTATAATTCTATATGAATGGAATCATATAGCATGTAATCTTTTGTGTCTGGCTTCTTTAACTCAGCGTTTCCTTTGAGTTTTGTACAAGTTTTTGCATATGTCAATAGCTCATTCCTTTTTATTGCTAAGTAGTATTCCATTGCATGAATGTACTGCAGTCTGTGGATCCATTCACCTTTTGATGGGTGTTATTTAGATTGTTTCCAGTTTTTGGCTATTACATATAAAGCTGCCATGAATAATGATGTACAGTCTTTGTATGAATAGATCCCTTCAGTTGGATAAGTATCTAGGAGTGAAATGGCTAGATCATATGGTAGCAGTATGTTTAAGTATTTTTAAAACCACAAACCATTTTTCAAAGAGGCTGTACAGTTTACATGTCTAACAGAAGTGAATAAGAATTCTAGTTTCTCTGTCTTTGCCAACACCTGATAGGAATAGCCTTTTACATTTTGGACTTTCAGATCAGTATACAATGGTATATCATTGAGATTTTAATTTGAAGTATCTTAATGGCTAATGATGTTGAGCATCTCTTCATTGCTTATTTGCCTTCTGTATATCGTCTTTGTTCAAGCATCTATTCAAACTTTTTCACCCTTTCTCAAAACTAAGCATCTTATTTTGAGATAGTTGTAGGATCAATTTTGAGCATGTGCACATTCTTTAATCAGGCTCTTTCTTTGCTTGTTATCAAGCTTTAATAGTTCTTTATGTATTCTGGATAAAAGTACTATATCAAATATGTGTTGTGAAAATATTCTGTCTAACTCTGTGAGTTTTTAGATTCCTTTAACAATGCCTTTCAAAGAGCGAGAGTTCCTAATTTTTATGAAGTCCAATTTATCAATATTTTCTTATATGGATAATGGTTTTGGTGTCATATCAAAGATCTTTTTGCCTAACTCAAGGTCACAAAGATTTTCTGATATGCTTTCTTCTAGAAGTTTTATAGTTTTGGGTTTTATATTTTGATCTTTAATCAATTTTAACCTAATTTTTATTTTATTAAGTATGGACAAAAGGTATTAATTTTTTGGATATGAATATCCAATTTTTCCAACATTATTTGTTGAAAATACTATCTTTCCACCACTAGATTGCTGAGGCACCTGTGTTGAAAGTCAATCGATTGTATATGTATGGGTAAATTTCTAGATTCTATTCTGTTCCATTGCTATATTGATCTTTTTGCTAATACCATACTGGGAATAAGAAGAAACTTGGATTTAGCCTTTGAAATCAGGTACTGTAAATATATTTTCAATTTTATTTCTATTTTTAAAGAGGTTTGGGTTTTTTAGGTTCTATACTTTTCCATACAAATTTTAGAATCATTGTATCTTTTTTTCTACCAAATAATAAAAACCTGCTGAGATTTTGATCAGGATTATGTTGAATCCATAGATTAATTTAGGGAAAATTGGCATCTTGATGATATTGACTCTTTTGTTCCATGAACATGGTATACCTCTTCCTTTATTTTGATGTTCTTTAATTTCTGTCAACAATATTCCCTAGTTTTCAATATGAAGGTTTTGCCCATCTTTTCTCAGATGTATCCCTATTTCATATTTTCACATGCTATTGCAAGCAGTAGTGGGTTTTCATTTCAATTTTCAATTATTCATTAGTAATATATAGAAATGTAATTGAGTGTGTACATCAATCTTGTATTCTTCAGCCTTGCTAAATTTACTTGTTAATTCTACAAGCTCTAGTGTACATACAGCAGGATTTTCCAGAAAGATAATTATATTGTTTGCTAATAAATCTAGATGCCTCTTATTACTTTCTTTTTCTTCCTTTATTGTACTGGCCAGAATCTCCAGAAAAATGTTGAATAAAAGTGCTGATATCAGACATCATTGCCTTGTTCCTAATATTAAAGGGAAAGCATTCACTTACTTACCATTTAATATTGTGTTTGTTGTAAGTTTTTCATAGATAACCTTTATCAAGTTAAGAAAGTTTCTTTCTGTTTCTAGTTTGCTAGCAGTTTTTAATAGAAACTGATAGATGTTGAATTTTTTCAAACTCTTGTTCTGTGAATACTGAGATGATTATACGGTGTTTCATCTTTAGTTTGTAAATATGATGAATTACACTGATTTTTTAATGTGAAACCCAGGCTTGCATTCGTTTTTATCAATAAAAATATTTTTTGCTCAAGAATTTACTTTGTTTGACATTAATATAGCCACACAAGCTTTCTTTAATTAGTGTTAGGAAGTATATCTTTCCATCTTTTAATTTATTGCATCCTTATATCTAAATTAAATTTCTTATAAGAAGCAATAGTTGGGTCTTGCTTTTTTATTCAATCTAACAACCTCTCCTTTAATTAGGTATTTGAATAATTTTTATTTAATATGATTATTCATATGATTGGACTGAAATCTATCTTCTCACCATATTATTATTTACTTTGTATTTGTCTCATCTGTTTTTTGTTTTATTCTTCTTCTCTTCCAGTCTTCTGGATTTATTGAGTGTTATTTTATTATTCTGTTTTATCCCGTTTGGAATTAACTATAACCTTCTTGTGTTATTGGTGGTTGCTTTAGAGTTTATAGCATACATCTTTAACTTATTAGAGCCTACCTTTAAAAAATACTAAGCTACTTCATATATTGTATAGGAACCTTTCAACAATATGCTTCTATTTCTCCTCACCTGGCATTTGTGCATTTACTGTAACAACTTACATACTATGTATGTTATAAACCCCACAATACATTGTTAGTGTTCTCCCTTTAAACCACGAATTATCATTTAAAGGGATTTAGATGTTAGGAAAAAAAGTATTTTATATTTTCCTATTCAGTGGCCATGCCCAGTGCTCTTTATTTCTTTGAATACCCGTATTCCACATCAGTACCATTTTCCTTTGGCCTGAAGGACTTTCTTTAACATTTCCTGCAGAGTTTAACATGTCTTTTTTTAGCTTTAGCTAAAAAACACTTTAGCTTTCGCATGTCTTTTTTTTAAAAGAAATCTTTATTTCACTTCATTTTTTGTAAAATATATTTCCTGGATATATAATTCTAAACATTTTTTTTAAGATACTGCTTCACTATCTTCTGGCTTGCATTGTTCCTAATGAAAAGTCTGCTATAATTCTTATCTTTTTCCATCTGCATGTAATATGTTCTTTTCTCTGTTCCTCTTTTTCATTGTTTTAGGTATTTATCATTTGTCTTGGAATAGATTTTATTTGTTTGTTTTTTTGCATTTGAAGTTTGTGAAGCTTCTTGAATCTGAGTTTTCATCAAACTTTTTTTTCCATCCTCTCCTTTCAGAACCTCCAATTACATGTGTGTTAGGCTGCTTAAAGTTGTCCCCCAGCTTACTAATGCTTACTAATGCTCTGTTCAATTTTTTAATTCTTGGTTTTTCTGTGTTTTGATTTGGTTTGTTTTTATTTCTGTGTCTTCAGGTACACTAATCTTTTCTCTTGCAATGTCTAATCTTCTGTTAATGCCATTCAATATATTTTTCATTTCAGATATGGTCGTTTTTATTTCTGAAAATGTTTATGTCTCCATGTCTCCACTTAATATGCTCAATCTTTTCTCTAGGTTCTTGAACATAAGAAATACAACTTTAAAAGCTCTTTCAATGTCCTTGCCATTTTGACTCAGTTTCAATAGATTGATTTTCTCCTCATTATGGGTTCTATTTTCCTGCTTCTTGCATACCTGGTAATATTTTGATTGTGTGCCAGCTATTGTGAATTTTATCCTTTCAGGTGCTAATTTTTTTGTATTTCTATAAATATTCTTGAGCTTTGCTCCTAGATGCAGTTACTTGGAAACAGTTTGATCCTTTCAGGTCTCGCTTTTAAGCTTTGTCAGGTGGGACCAGAAAAATGTTTGATCTAGGAGTAATTATTCCCAGTACTAAGGTAAAATGTTTCTGAGAGCTCCACCTGATGGAACAGGAGTTATTCCTGGGTATTATGGTATCTAATCCTTTCAAGTACTTCTTCCTCTTTGCCTCTGGTCATTTCCTCACAAGCATTTGTTGATAAGCACTCTGCTGAGTACTTAAGGAGAGCCCTCTGCAAATCCCCAGAGCTCTCTTTTCCAGCTTTCTCTCTCTGGTACTTTGCTCTGCCAATTGTAGCAGATTTGGCCTCCCTGGACACCCAGGCTTATCTCCTCCATTTAAGAACACCCAGATCTGTCTGTGTTCCCCCTCCCTATGTTGTGGACTGGAGTCTCTCTCAAGGTACAAGCTGGGGCAATTGTAGAGCTCACCTCATTTGTTTGCCATCTCTCTGGATCACTGTTCTTTGACATCTGATGTTCGATGTCTTGAAAACCATTTTTTAAATATGTTTTCTTTTGTTCTGTTTTAGTTGTTTCATATGGGAGGGTAACTCCAGGCCCTGTTATCCCATCTTGCTGGAAGCAAAAGTCCTTGTATGATTAAGTTCTCATAAAAAAAAATAAAGATATGAAGAGGAGCTCTAAAATTGGGAAATTGGTGTGATCTGGGGATTTATTTTGTACCGGGCCCTCTAATTTTACCTTCATGTAGATCTCCCCTCTCCGGTACTTGGGGATGGCAATGCTATACTCACTTCATAGAGGTCCCTGGATCCTCAGGTAAGTGAGGTCCCAGGACTTTGAGGGAGCTGTCCCAGGTAACAGAACTGACATTTGAATATAGGTCTGTCTAATTACGCTTGCCATCCCACCTCACCAGCTTACTTGTTCACTCAAGCACCAGAATGAATGAATGAATGGAGTGGTAGGATGAAGTGAGTAAACGCATGCATGAATGTTTAACATATCTGCGGGTCCTCTCATTTCTCACAAATAATAAAAATGTCAGCACTGGAAGGGAACACATGTAGGTCATCTTGACCCATTTGAAAGGCTCAAGGAACGCAAGGAATTTACCTGAGGCTGCACAGCCAGGGAATCAGCCCTGAGAAAGATCTCCTCTCCCCCTCTTCCTTCTCCAGTTGAGGCTAATAAAGCAAGAACAGCATTCTCATAATATGTATATGTGTGTATATATATTATTTGACTTTAAAGATGTATTTAAATACATCTCTTTCACCTGGGCTTGCAAACAGTCAGGTTTTATTTGAACAAATTAGTCCTGAGTGCATGGCGGAGTGCTGGGTGAGGGAGAGAGGTCAGAGCTAACAAGGAGAAATAAAGCAGGGATGTGCCGTTAGGCTGTATCGAGGCTTATTTAGAAAACATTCTCAGTCCACTCTCCTCTGCAGCTGGTAACTTAATCTGGAGGGCTCTTCTCCCAGACCCACTCCAGGCTGCTCTCACTCTGTCAAACCTGCTGGGACTGTTTTCTTAGAAAACCAGTTTGAAAGCAAAACCATTAAAAATGACCTGTATTAAGGGGCTTTTCAGTGAGAGGGACCTAGGGATGAACATGAGTTTGCCGGAAGATAAAGTCCAACCTGGTCTGCAACAGTGTATTAATTGGGACTCTTTCTGCTATAAATTATAAAACCCAACTCAAACTAGGTTAGTGAATATATAATAACTATATCTATGAATACATTATATAACTATATATACAGTAATATGCTGCATAATGATATTTCAGTCAATGGCAGGTCACATACACAACACTAGTCCCATAAGAGTACGATACCACGTTTTTACTGTACCTTTTCTATGTTTAGATACACAAATACTTACCGTTGTGTTACAATTGACTACAGTATTAAGTATAGCAACATGCTGTACAGCTTTGTAGCCTGGGAGTAAGAGCCCCTAGGTTCCACAAAGCCTAGGTATGTAGTGGGCTACACCATCTAGGTTTGTGTAAATGCACTCTGTGATGTTCATACAGTGAAATCATGTATGATGTTCCCGCAAAGAAATCACCTAACAATGCATTCCTCAGAAATACCCCAATTGTTAGGTGATGCATAACTGTAAATATATGTGTGTGTGAATATACGTGTGTGTGCACATGCACACACATCTGTTCAAGTAACTGGGAAGTTTATTGGACTACTTTAAGGTACAGTTGAGTCCAGTTGTTTTTGTTCCCTTTTAAAATAACTTTATCATTGCTCTTACAAAATGAATCCATTGTTGTTTAAGAAAAAAAGTAATATATTAAAAAGTGGGGAAAAAAATAAAAATCACCCAAAACCTGTCATGCAAAAATAATCATACTTTTTCCTAAGCTTTTTCAAACATCCTTAAGATTGATAGGTATGTAAATATTGTAAATTCTAATGTTTGTCTTCTTTTCTGATTCTAAGGTCAATAAACACTCATGGTCAAACATTTGGGGAAGACAGAGAAGTATAGAGTAAAAATAATCAATCAGAATTCAACCAACAAAGAGGTCATCTCTGTTAACGTTATAGGATTTGCTTTTTAACTTTTCACCCTCTTTTTGTGTGTTTAATATATACTGTACATCATACATCACGTATGTATATTCATTCAAAAGAAGGTAAAATTAACACTGGATCATTTAGGAATCCCAGGCAGAAGACAACAGGTTGAGCCCTTCAGAGTTCCCTAATATTTACCACTGGGCAACCAGTTTGTCTTTCTCAATTAAAAGAAAAAAAAGTCCAGTGAAATCAGGTCATTCAATGTCAGTTTTTAATATTTAGAAAATATTTTCTCAGGTTTCTGATGGGAAAAGTAACTCTCATGCTGCTCTCTGAAGCTCTGCTTTTGTGGACACAGAATAGGCCATGTGGTTGCATCCTTTTCTCCTTACCTTCCACCTAACGCCCCCCAGCCCCCAACCCTTGTGCAAATGGTTCCACCATTGCTGGCACGTGCTAGGACAGAATGGTTGTGCTTAAGAGCCATTGGCGTGGTCCTGTACCAGGGAGTTAGAGATTAAGTAGGACTTTTGGCTGCTCCCCACCAATCCCCAGCCTGTCTGCTCACTTACAGGAACAGGCTGGAAAACCTCTTTGAGCCTGGGCTTCGGTGTTGATACCATTATAGAAATCAAGAGTCTCCACTGCGTTTTCTTTGAAAGGTGTACAAATACATCATGCTTTTGTGGGGTCTTGGAGACAATCTTCTTGTATTTGGGCAAATTTGGCTTGGCGGTGAGGCCAGAGGTATGGCCAGGAAAACCCTGCACTACTCTTTTAAAGATTGTTGTTAAGAGGAACTTGTTTAAGAATTTTACACACGACTGCTTCCCACTGGGCGTGGAAGAGCTGCTTCTGGGTCATATGCAGACACAGCTTTAAATAGCCTTGACCCGTAGAATGAAGTAGACCTTCCACAAATCCCTTTCGATCTGATTATATGGGAAGATTTAACTTGTTATTACTCGTTTTTAACACTTCTCTAGCACTTGCTAATCTCCCTTTTTAAGCAGCGAATAGTCTTCAAGCACAAAACTTTCGGCGAGAAGTGGTTATATGGCCAGCTACATGTAATAGAATATTATAACTGTATTCCACCCACTCTAAGATGCCATGATTGTTCAAGTGCACCATTATTTTTGCATACCTCCAAGAAAGAAAACTAATCTTCCAATTAGTTGTAAAAGATCATTTGTTGTAAATTACATTTTAATTCCCAAGTTGCTAAAATATAAAAAAAAGAAACAGACAAAACCCTGTATGTCCTGGTAATGACAAAATTTAATATTCTCAATGCTTTTATATTTATGATTGCCTTCTATTTATGGCTGATGATGGTTTTGCATTTACAGGTGTTACATAAATTATCTTTTGAAATAAATATGTTTTTAAAAATCAAGTGGATTGATTTAAAGAAAAACCTCAATTAAAACACTATTGATACAGATGCTGCAAGCTGGTTTATGAACAACTAAAGATTGTGAAATCTCACTACAGGTGATTTGGCAAGGCTGGTACTATGTCATCTCCAGGACTTTCTTAATACTGAGTGAGAATCTCTTATGACTGGAGACATCTTGTTACCAGCAGAAGAGATCTGGGTTACCCCAAGTTACTGCTCTGTATCTGTGTGGATCTGCAGCAACTTCAGCCCTTGCCTCCTCAGAAAGAAGAATTTGATTGAGGGGCATAAAGAAGAAAAAGAGACTGAGCCAAGTTCCAGAGCAGGAGTGGAGGTTTATTTAAAAGGCTTTAGAACAGGAAAGAAAGGAAAGAACCCTTGGAAGAGATCCAAGTGGGCACCTGAAGGTCAAAGAGAGAGAAAAAAGGAGGTCATTTAATCTTCATCCTAGGACTTTATAGGCTCACCCATTTCCCATGATTTTTCCCTTAGGGTGAGCTTTCTGCATGTTCAGTGTTTTCCTCACCCTTGGGAATTGAGCATGTGTGGTGTATTTAGGGAGTTACATGCATGCCCATCTGAGGCTTTCATCCTTTTTCTGGTGGTGTACCCAGAAGATCATACTTTGCCATTTTTATCTCTTAATGTGTATGCCCAGGAAGTTGCTTCTCCCTGGGACCTGGCTTTAATTAACACTTTAGTGTTAATAAGTGTGGACCATCAGGAAATAGCCTCTCCCTGGTGCCAGCTCCAATTTATCACTTTTAGAGAAGCAATGCAATAATTGCTGAGCGATCACCACAAATTTCTAGTGGGTGAGGGGAGAACCCTCTCCTGCCCTGCTCATTCCTAACTACCTGTAACATAGAGAGAGTTTCCCCCTTCTTCTCTTTCTTCACTGGGACCAAATTCTAAGCTGCATTCTTTACTACATTGGTCAGATGGAATCTCTTGCTGGATTCAAACCAAGACATGGTTTATGTGCAAGTCCTTTCTTACCATCATTTAGCCATTCTTGAGTTCCACATTTTGCTATATTTGTTGTCTGTAGAACATCCTCAAGTAATTTTTTCTAGAAGAGAATATGAAGATATGCTTTTTAATACTAAAAATAGATAAGAATGTTTTCTTCTGCCACTTCCATACAATAAAAACAGTTTCGCTGGGTATAAAATTATTGGGTCTCATCTTTTATTCTTTTAAGTTGCCCTTTTGGGGACATTTATTATTGCAGGGAGAAATCCTAGTCTTTTGAAGTTAAATTATTATTTGAATGTTTAATGTTTTCTGTCTAAATCCTTAGAAGATTTTTCATTTACCTTTGGAGTTCAAAGCCAGAATTAATCTAGTCATGGTCATTTTTTCATTACTTTGTTCATAACATGGTGATGTTTTTCAAGACACATTATTAAGGTTTCCTTAACTCTGGAACTTTTTTCCATTGCATCTTTAATTAATACTGGTGCTATAATGCCTGACTTTCATGATGGTTATTATAATTAATTGATATTTCTCTCATAAAACAATTAGGATGATGCCTGACATCCACTGAGTGCTCAACAATTTTAATTATCTCTTCTGTCTCCTTTACAGTCATTTTCTAGGGTATTTGGGCTTCTTATTTGGATAAAGCTCATTTTTTATAAATTGGTGTTGCCTGTCATTATTTTCATTAGATCCCTAGTAATAGGTCCAAGACAGGACACTTTATGATCCCCCGAAACATAGGATACAACTCCACCTTGGTGAAAGAGACTTTGAGATCTGACCCTAATCTCTAAGAAGGCACCAGACTCTTGATCTCATACAAGCCAAGAACATACTCTCATAAAACACTTTGAGTATACAGCTATGCATTCCAAACTTTCAGTGAGTAAAACAGCATAAAAATTTATCAACTTATAAATTCTTTGTGCAAGTGCAATTAGGTTGGCTAAGCTCGAAAGTAAACAGGATAAAAGGGTATCTCTTAAAAGAGGAAGAACTTTTTTCAAGCAGTTATTAAAGACCTATCTACAAATTGCTTATATGTTAATTATAAATCAAGTACTCTAGAAACACCCATTGATAAATGATTTTCATGCAAATTATAAATTGCTTAAGAGAGCTCATTCACAAAATGATCTGTGCACTAATTACAAATCAAGAAACTTAAACATACATATATACAAATGGTATATGTGCTAATTACAAAAGGCATTTTAGAGACTATCATTTACAAATTAAATACATGCTCATTGCCCACTAAATACTTTAGAAAATTCTATGTACCAATAATTTTCATGCTAGTTACACAGCAAATAATCTGAAACATACACAGTGTTTGCAAATAATCCATGTGCTAATTACACAACAAACACTTTAAAAACACCAGTGTAAAAATGATTTGTGTGCTAATGACATAACAAACACCCTAGAAACTCCCAGATACAAATGATTTATGTCTAATTACACATCGGACACTTCAGGAACACCCATGTGCAAATGATTTATGTGCTAATTACACCAATAGTTAATTTCAAAAATGTCTAACAACAAATTATTTGTATGCTAATCACAAATCCAAACACTTACAATTGATTTATGTCCTAATGATTAGCTGCTCTTACTTTGTTTCCTTTAAAGACACACCATCTCAACAGATTGACAGCTTTCTTCTGATTGGTACTTATTATGAATATAAATAAAATGTCTGAGTCTATATTACAAAGGTTTTGGGATCTTCTCTTTATTCTCCCTTCCCGAGTTCTGCCCAAGTTTTGCAGTCTGATTACATTTTGGGGTACAATGAATTGAAGGATTTATCTTTTTTTTTTTTTTTTTTTTCTGAGACGGAGTCTCGCTCTGTCGCCCAGGCTGGAGTGCAGTGTCATGGTCTCAGCTCACTTCAAGCTCCACCTCCCGGGTTCACGCCATTCTCCTGCCTCAGCCTCCGGAGTAGCTGGGACTACAGGCGCCCGCCACTACACCTGGCTAATTTTTTTTGTATTTTTTTAATAGAGACAGGGTTTCACTGTGTTAGCCAGGATAGTCTCGATCTCCTGACCTCATGATCCACCCTCCTCGGCCTCCCAAAGTGCTGGGATTACAGTCGTGAGCCACCGCGCCTAGCCAGGATTTATCTATTAGAGCAGGCTGAGAAGTATTACTTAGGGTAAGAGTGTTCTCTTCCTTTTGTCTGTTTCATTGGAACCATCAAATTAATTTAATGAATGAGTATAGGTGCTTATTAGCCACTCAGTCTATATACTAATCTTTCATGTTCAAAGAACTATTACTGTCCTCAAATGTATTTATGCAGAAATTTTGTTCATCATGGCCACTACTGCTTCCTTATGCCCTCTCTAGCATGTGATAGCTTGCAAAAAAAATTTCCATATTCATTAGCTTATTGGACTTGCTTCTTATAAAGGAGGAAGGACTCAAAAATAGAGGTTAAAAGTTCCCGTTTTGCAAATGGGAAAACTGAGGCTCAGCATAGCCAAGCAGTATTTCTCGTGGCAGACTTGACTCCAAAGGCAGCCAAACTTCACAACTAACGGTTTTTCTTCCAGTTGACATTCCTCCCCAGGAAAACCTTCCATAGCCATCCTCCCAGAAGTCTCTAGAATAAAAACACCAACACTGCCCACAGGATGGGATCCACTCTCTCCGGCTACTGCATTCCATCCTCTCTTCCTGGCCCTCTCGGATCCCTGGCCTCTCCCTCCACACCATGCTGGCGTTTCAAACCAGACTGGGGGCCCCAGCACGCTTCTCACCTCTTTAAGAGTGAAAATGTATATCCCAGAGATTGCCTCTTAATTGGCTGATTAATAACAGAAAACCTAATTGAATGCTCCCAGCTCGTATGTACGATGTCTTAATGTTAGAGCCTTGGGAATAAACACACAGCAGGGAAGTCTGAACTGCAGCACAAGCACTAGCACTTTCAATATAAAAGTCAATCTCATTATACAAAAGAAGCTGTTCCCTTTATCCCCCTGGAAAAGCTCACACTCTCAAACCAGATTCCCCTTGTACCAGCATCCTCTACTCCATCCTGTCTCTGAGTGAGGCAAATATTAGGATGGGTCCCCTTTCTCCTTCTCTCTCCCTCCCCTCTCCCTCCCTCTCTCTCTGTCTCTCTCTCTCTCTTTCTATTTGTTCTCCCTGCTGCATATCTGAGCAGCTCAGTAAATATTCATGAAATGCCATTGTGAGGTCTGTGAAGAGCACAGACATGGGCCCTCAGAGGTGATGTGCAATTTGGCATTGCCAGCACCCAAGGGTGAGGGAGGCAGTGAGGTGCCTCCAAGTCAAGCCTCATGTTACATACTGATCTGTTCAGCTTTCTCCTTCAGGCCAGCCTGATTAGAAGTCTTACGGTGCTCAGAAAGCTGAGCTAGATATTCTTGGCTGGGCTTAGAGTGACCAGGGAAGAGTCAGTAAAGGCCCGTACCCTAGGCTCGTCCTGGCCAATCACAGCATCTGAGGCAGGGCTGAAGCTCCTGGACAACTTTATTAATCAGCAAAGGGCTACCATAACAAAGTAGCACAGACTGGGTGGCTACTTTCTAAACAACAGAAATTTATTTTCTTCCTGGTCTGCAGGCTGGAAGTCCCCGTTCAAGGTGTAACAGGCTTGTTTACTCCTGTGTCCTCTCTCCTTGGCTCAAAGACGGCGCCTTTACACTGTGTCTTCAACATGGTCTTCCCTTAGTGCATGCGGAGTGTCTTTCTTTGTATCCGAGTTTCCTCTTAAAAGGACACAAATCAGATTGGATTAGGACCCCACCCTAAGAACTTCATTTTAACTTAATCATCTCTTTATTTATTATTGTTATTATTATTATTATTATTATTATTTAGAGACAGGGTCCTGCTGGGTCATACAGGCTGGAGTGCAGTGGTGCAATCATGGCTTACTGCAGCTTCAACCTCTTGGGCTCAAGCCATCCTCCTGCCTCGGACTCCCAAGTAGCTGGGACTACAGGTATGCACCACCACGCCTGGCTAGTTTTTTAAATTTTTTGTAGAGATGGGGTCTCTCTATGTTGCTCAGGCCCAGGCTGGTCTTGAGCTCCTGGGCTCGAGGAATCCCCCCACCTCAGCCTCTCAAAATGCTAGGATTATAGGCATGAGCCACTGCACCCTGCTTTAATCACCTCTTTTTTTTTTTAACTTTTATTTTAGGTTTAGGAGTGCATATGCAGGTTTGTTGTATAGGTAAATTGCATGTCATGGGGGTTTGGTGTGCAGATTATTTCATCACACAGGTAATAAGCATAGTACTGAATAGGTGGTTTCTGCATCCTCTCCCTTCTCCCATCTGCCACTCTCAAATGCACATGTTGCCATGTTAATCACCTCTTTAAAGGCCCTATCTCCAAATCCAGTTGCCTTCTGAGGTACTGAGGGTTAGGGCTTCAACATATAAATTTGGTGGGGGAGTGGAGGGAAGACACAGTTCAGCCTGTAACAGCTTGTCTTTCTGCTTGGATTATCTCTAAAACTCCTCAACCTCAACATGTCCAAATGAATCCTCATGACCTTGAACCTCCGCCCAGGCCCCTGATGCCCTTGAGAATTTCCCATCTAGCAGAATGTCACCAACACAAGCTAGATACCTTTTGACTTATCCTGTCCACTCACCCCCCCCTGCCCAATTCATCTCCAACTTCCCCCGTTGACCTGACTCCCCAAATGCCACATCCTCAAGCCCAAGTTCCCATCATCTCTTTCCTGACCCTCCACTCCAACCCCCAGGTGTCTTTCTGCATCTAACCCTGCACATCTGCAGCCTATTCTGCAGAGTGGCAGAAGTATCTTCTTCAAGGCACATCTGATTATGTGCTCTTGCACCTGCTCAGCTTCCTGCATCTTCTCTGACCATCTCTTAAATGCTGACGCTCTTAGAATTCGGTCCCAGCCATCTCTCTTCTCTCCACGTCGTCTTCCTGAACACTCTCATCCACTTCTACAGCTTCAGTTACCTGCTACAACCTTGCATTAGTCAGTTTTCATGCTGCTGATAAAGACATACCTGAGGCTGGGTAATTTTTTTCTTAAAAAAAAAAAAAAAAGGAGGCTTAATGGACTCAGTTCCACGTGTCTGGGGAGGCCTCACAATCATGGCAGATGGTGAAAGGCACATCTTACATGGCAGCAGACAAGAGATAATGAGAACCAAGAGAAAGGGGCTTCCCTTTATAAAACCATCAGATCTCATGAGACTTACTCACTACAATGAATAAGAGTATGGGGGAAACTGCAACCATGATTCAATTATCTCCTACTGGGTCCCTCCCACAACACATGGGAATTATGGGAGCTACAATTCAAGATAAGATTTGGGTGGGAACAGGGCGAAGTGACTCACACCTGTAATCCCAGCACTTTGGGAGGCTGAGGTGGGTGGATGACCTGAGGTTAAGAGTTTGAGACCAGCCTGGCTAACATGGCGAAACCCCATCTCTACTACTAAAATACAAAAATTAGCCAGGCGTGGCAGTGCTCACCTGTAATCCCAGCTACTTGGGAGGCTAAGGCAAGAGAATCACTTGAACCTGGGAGGTGGAGGTTGCAGTGAGCTGAGGTCGTGCCACTGCATTTCAGCCTAGGTGACAGAGCAAGACTCCATCTCAAAAAAATAAAAATATAAAAGATTTGGGTGGGGACACAGCCAAACCATATCAAACCTAGAGGCCACTCTTGATGGCTTCCAGATCATTCCCCAAACCCAGGCCTCTCAACCAGCTTTCAAACCCAAGGGTCTTAAATGCTTTAATCCATTATCACTAAGCAAAATAACAGCCCTGTAAATATTTGTAATGAGATACTTGGTGAAACGGAACTTGTAATTATTATTTTGTTTTCATTAAAATATTATTTTAACAAATTAGTTTATTTTCACTAAAAGAACCCACCAGCCACTTCTCCAGGTTGACATGGTAAGTCACCCTGTGGTAAAATTTTGGACAGTAAAAGAGCCACGTAAGTGGTGTCTCCAGTAGAGGTGAAAACCCGTTCCTTGAAGGAAAGGTATGATAGAACCATTGACACACGACTGCCGCTCTCCCCTCCAAGATTTCTCAATGGGCAAGGATAAATTTACATTGTGGTTGGAAAAGAAGCCACCTGGGAGGAAAAAGATTGAGACCTGAACTCACTTTGTTGGAAAATTCAACATTTTTAGAACTTCTTTGCAGGGTTGGGGAGGTCCTGGATGAAGCAAATTGGCGGTGGGTTGAGGGGGTGGACATCTAAAGCCCTACAGTGGAGATCACTGTGAAGTAATGGGGTGTCTAGTCTAGAGATGCAGCCCTATAATAACATCTGGGTGCTTGGGGAAAAGGACCATAGCTGAAATGGATAGACCCTCTAGTCACAGTCCCCTGATTTGATTGTTTCTAAAACACAACCACCAACCTATAGCATGCAGTGACTGTGTGGTTGACTGTGACTTCTATAAGACTACTTGAGACCCTGAGCATGGAGCAGTTCTGTAATCTGCACAGGAATCTGGAACAACATCCTCAAAACTTGGGAAACAGGTGCACCAGACTGCACCAGACAAGTTCCCAACAGTGGCACATTGTGGAGACTAAAGACTAGATAGTGATAATTTATGAATGAAACTCTAGTTTATTCTCTACCTGTCTTCAGAAGCAAGACTGACCTCCTTGGACCAGACTTTCTGGACAATTTGCTGGCAGAGGAAGAGACCACAAGAGGAAAAAAGTGGACTTCCTGGTAATTTAGGGGTTTGATTAACAAATTTGAATATTTAAAAGAGATTTTATTTTCACTAAAGAAGATAGCTAAATGGTAAATAAGCCTATTCAACATTATTAGTCATCAAAGAAATTCAAGTTAAAACTACAATGACATATCACCACACACCCTTGAAAATGGCTAAAATAAAGACTGATATTATCAAGTGTTGGGGAAGAGCAACTAGAACTCTCATACTCAATTTGGGAGTGCAAATTGGTTCAATCTCTTTGGAAAACTGTTTAGCAGTAGCTACAAAAGCTGAAAGCATAGATTGTGACCCAGTAATTTCATTTCTGGATATTACTACACATATATACACAGGAATGTTTGTATATTTCCACCAAAGTGCCTACACAAGAATATTCATAGCAGCACTATCTGTAATAGCCTAAAACTAGAAACTACCTAAATGCCCATCAACAGGTTAAAAAAAAAGATAAATCGTGGTATGTTTCTATAATGCATTGTTACTCAGAAAGAAGAAGGATTAGGAGAATGTAACAACATGAAAGAATCTCACTGTCCTAATATTGAGCACAAGAAACCAGAAATACATACAGAAAAGTATACCATACTCATTGTTCTATTTATATGAGATTCAAGAACTGGCTAAACTAATCTATGATGACAGAAGTCAGAATGTGATTACTTTTGGAAGGAGGAGCATTAACCAAAATGGGACATAAAGGAGACTGTTGAGATACCCGAAATATTCTTGTCATAATCTGGGTAGTGTTGTATGGGTATTGCTATGTATTAAATTGTGTCTCCCCGCACCTTCAAATTCATACTTTGAAGCCCTATTCCCCAATATGGTTATGTTTAAAACTAGGGCTTTTAGAAGGGAATTAAGGTTAAATGAGACCACCAGTTCCCTGATCCCATAAGATTAGCATCCTTATAAAAGAAACAGCAGAGTTTGTGCACTCACTCTGTCTTTCACTCTCTGTTTCTCTGTCTGTCTCCCTCCCTCTCTCTCTCTTCCTCCTGCTCTCTGCATGCATAGCACAAGGAAAGACCATGTGAACACACAGCAAGAACATGGTGCTCTGCAAGTCAGAAACAGACCCTTCATCAGACACCAAATCAGCCAGCATCTTGATCTAGGATTTCTGGCCTCCAAAACAGTGAGAAAATAAAATTCTGTTGTTTAAGCCATGCAGCCTGTTGTATTTCATTATGGCAGCCTGAGCAGAATAAGACAGGTATATACAAATGCAAATTCTATTAAGAAATTTGTATCTTTTACCCTATTGAAGTAAGTTATACCTCAATTGAAGAATAAATAAAAGAGAAAGAAGGAGCAGCACAACCTTGTTTGTATTCCTAAGCTGGTGAGTGGGTGCTGTAGGTTGCCTCTCACGGTGCCCACTCAGCTGATGAGAAAAGTGCAGCTTTGAGTGAAGAAGTGACATGTGGCTATGGCGGCAGAACTAGGCACATAATCCAGTTCAGTTTGGTGAACAATGACAATGTGTGCCCTTTGCAAGCCCCAGGGTGGGCATTGCTGTCAGGAGTGGCCTCACAGGAGGTGCCCAGGCCTTAAAGGTAAATAAGCATTTACAACACGGTGTGGTCCACACTGTGATGGGCTTCACAGAGGTCACAAGAGCGCCGAAGGACCACCTAGCATAGCCCAGGATGTGGGAGTGGAAACCTGAGCCAAGACTTCAGGGGTACCAGACAAATCCTGCACTTCCTCTTCTCCCAAAGTCAGCCTGGAGCTCCATGTCTTGCTCCTTAAAGTGTGGTCCACAGACCAGCAGCCTCTCTGTCACCTGGATGCTGGCTGAAAATGTAGAATTGTGGCTCCACCCAGGCCTACTGCATCAGGATCTGCTTTTTACCAAGATCCCCTGGCAAAGCACACTCGCACTGGAAAAGTGCTGGTCCGTATATTTCAGCAGGACACTGGGAGCCATGGACAGCTCTAAACACAAAGTGGCATCCTCTCAAAGAGCTGAATCCCCCACCATCTCTATCCTGGCCACAAACACTTCTGAGCACCAGGACATCTACTCAATTCCCACTGACCCAGGTGACTAGGTCCCAGGAGATTGTGTGTCTATATTCACCTCCCCAACAGAGCAAGTCTGGCCCTAGCAGGTGTGCAAGCCAGTGATCTGGCAATTAGAGCCACTGATTGGAAAATGGGCTGCTTACCCACGACAAAGGAGGGCTTCTCTTCTCTGAGGCCTTAGACAAAGCAGGCTTCCAGGGCGGCTAATTACCTGATAGGTAGCAAAGCTATCACCTACTGGGCCTTTTAGCTCAGTTAATAAAGCAATTTGCCCAGCCTTTTGTCCTTCTCTTGTTGTGATTTCTTGGCCTACAATCGTTTTACAAAATAAGAAAGTTACAACAAACGCTGCTTAATCCCGAGTTCAGCACTTGGGGCCCAGCTTCTGGCCAGGCCAGCAGCAAAGCTACCGCAGAACCAGGTATCTAGGAAAAGATGTGGGTCCCTGCTCCTGGGTTTGTAGACCCAACAGAGTATATGAATGATGGTGCAGTTTGCAGATTGTCCTATGAAATAATTTAAATAAGATCATCTATATGGGGATTAGTAAAATGTAAGCTCTATTTAAGGATAGCAGTTATTTTCTTAGACCAGGTCATTGAAATTTAATGTGAACACTTTCATAACAAAATGCACACACTGTAAGGGCTAAGGTGTCCAGTCATTCCAATTTGCCATAAGCAAGATCCCGGGCCCTGTCCTCATGGAGCTGGGAGTCTAATGGGGAGGAAAGAAAAGAAACAAGTAAGCAAATAAAATAGTTACCCATGATGAGTGATATGTTGGAAACAAAGAAAGAAAGGCCACAGCATGGCCCGGGAAGGCTTCTCCAAGGCCTGATAAATGTCAAGTGTCCAGCCATTTGAAGAGATGTGTATGGGGGTTTGAGAGAGAGAAAAGTGGGAGTTCCAAGAAGATGCAGCAGCAAGTGCAAGTGTCCTGAGACAGGGCAGAGCTTGGTGTGTGAGATGTCAGAAGAAGCCTAGCATAGTTAGACTGTGTGTGTTTGTGTGTGTGCACAAATGCATACTTGTATGCCTCTGCTGAGGGCAGTGAGAGGAGATGGGGTCAAGGTTGAAGTAGTGAGCAAAGTCCAGACCATGCAGAACTCACAGACCATGGTAGGAGTTTGAATTTTACTCTGAGTATAATAGAAAGCATTAAAGTGTTGGCCCTACTATTCCTTTCCCTAATTTCCCAAGTCAAATATATTGCTCATTACTTGTCAGTCATCCTCCTTTTGAAACAGATTCATTTTAGGTCTATACATCTGCCACTAAGTGCAGCTGTAGCTGCTTTGCATAATTTTTTTAATTAATAAACTTTATTGTGTTTTAGGATCACAGGAAAATTGAATGGAAACAACAGAGAGCTCCCATATGCCCCCTGTCCCCCACATATGCACAAGCTCCCTCACTGTTGAAATCCCCCGCCACAGTGGTACACGTGCTACAATAAATGAACCTACATTGACACATCATTAGCATCCAATGTCCATAGTTTGCATTAGGCTTCACTCTTGGTGTTGGACATTCTATGGATTTGTACAAGTGTGTAATGACATGTACCCATACCTGTAGTATTATACAGAATGGTTTCTCTGCCCTAAAAATCTTCTGTGCTCCACCTATTCATCCCTCCCTGAGCCTACCCCATAGAAACCACTGATATTTTTAACTCTCTCTACAGGTTTGCCTCTTACAGACTGTCATATATTTGGAAACATACAGTATGTAGGCTTTTCAGACTGGCTTCTTTCATTTTGTAATATGCATTCAAGTTTCCTTCATGTCTTCTTATGGCTTAATAGTTCATTTCTTTTCGGTGCTGAATAACATTTTATTGTCTGAATGTACCACCGTTTACTCATTCGCCTACTGAAGGACATCTCAGTTGCTTTCACATTTTGCCAGTTCAGAATACAGCTTCTATAAATATCCATATACAGATTTTGTGTGAAAAGTTTCTACTCTGTCAGGTAAATGTCAAGGAATTCAATTGGTGGATTGTATGATCAAAGTATGTTTTGTTTTGTAAGAAACAGCCAAACTGTCTTCCAAAGTGGCTGTACCATTTGCCTTCCCATCAGCAATGAATGAGAGTTCCTGTTGCTCTATATTCTTGCAGCATTTGGTATTGTCAGTGTCTTGAATTTGGGTCATTCTAATAGGTCTGTAGTAGTATGTCATTGCTGTTTTAATTTGCATTTCCCTGATGACATACTATGCAGAACATCTTTTCATAGCTTATTTCCCATCTATACCTTCTTTGGTGAGGTGTCTGTAAAGGTTTTTGGGCCACTTTTTAAATAGGGTTGTTTGTTGTCAAGTTTTAGGAGTCCTGTGTATATTTTGGACAGCAATCCTTTATCACATATGTCTCTTGCAAAGATTTTCTCCAAGCTCTCTTAACATTGTTTCTTGCAGGCAGAAAATTTTAATTTTAATGAAGTACAGCTTATCAATTATTTCTTTCATGGATTGTGCCCTTGGTGTTGTACTTAAAAAGTCACCACCAAACCCAAGGTCATCTAGATTTTCTCCTATGTTATCTCTAGGAGTTTTATAGTTTTGCATTTTACATTTAGGTCTGTGATCTATCTTGAGTGAAGGGTAAAAGATTCGCATGTAGATTGACTCTTTTTTTGCATGTGGATATCTTGTTGTTCCAACACCATTTATTGAAAAGAGTATCTTTGCTCCATTGCAATGCCTTTGCTCATTTTGTAAAGATCAGCTAACTATATTTCCATGAAGCTACTTCTGGGCTCTCTGTTCTCTCCCATTGATCTAGTTTTTTTCTTTCACCAATACCATACTGTCTTGATTACTGTAGCTTAACAGTAAGTCTTAAAAGTCAGATAGTGTCAGGTCTGTTTGTTCTCCTTCAGTATTGAGTTGGCTATTCTGGGTCTTTGGCCTCTCCATATAAATTTTGGTTTTGTTGTTTTCTTTTGTTTTTCTTCTTGTAGAGACAAGGTCTTGCTATGTTGTGCCCGAGCTGGTCTCAAACTCCTGGCCTCAAGCATTTTCCCATCTCAGTCTCCCAAAGTGCTGGAATTACAGGTGTGAGCCACTGTGCTCACCAGTTTATATAAACTTCATAATCAGTTTTTCAATATCCACAAAATAACTGTCTGGGATTTGATTGGGTATTACATTGAATCTTGATTAATCAACTTGGGAAGAACTGACATCTTGACAATATTGGGTCTTCCTATCCATAAACTTGGAATATCTTCCCATTTATTAAGTTATTAGTTAATATCTTTCATCAGAGTTTTGTGGTTTTCCTCATATAGATTTTGTACATTTTTTTAGATTTATACCTAAATGTTTTATTTTAAATGAAAATAATATGTTTTTTATTTTAAATTTCATTTGTTCATTGCTGGCATTTAGAAAAGTGATTGACTTTTGTATATTAACCTTGGATCTTGTAACCTTGCTATAATTAGTTCCAGGCATTCTTTTGTTGATTCTTTCACATTTTGTACATAGACAAGTCATGTCATCTTTGAACAAAGACAGTTTTATTTCTTTCTTCCCAATCTGTATGCCTTTTATTTTATTTTCTAGTCTTACTGCATTAGCCAGGATGTATATTGAAAAGGAGTGCTATGAGGGGATATCCTTGCCTTGTTCCTGATCTTAGTGGGAAAGCTTTGAGTTTCTCACTATTAATCATGAGGTTAACTGTAGGTTGTTTTTATATGTTCTTTATCAAGTTGAGGAAGTTCCCCTCTTTTCCTTGTTTGCTGAAAGATTTTATTATGAATGGGTATCGAACTCTGTCAAATGCATTTTCTGCATCTATTGATAACATAATTTTTTTCTTCACCCTGTTGATGTAATGAATTACACTAATTGATTTTTGAATGTTAAACCAGTGCCACATATACAGAATAAATCTCACTTAGCTGTGGTATGTAATTTTTATATGTTGTTGAATGCAATTTTCTAATATTTTGAGAATTTTTACATCTACATTCATGAGAGATATTGGTTTATAGTTTTCTTGTAATACTTTTTCTGGTTTTGGTTTTAGGGTAATACTGGCCTTATAGTGTTAGTTAAGAAGTAGTTACTCTGCTTCTATCTTGTAAAAGTGGTTGTAGAGAATTGGCATAATTTCATCCTTAAATGTTTGTTAGAATTCACCAATGAGTGTATCTGGGCCCAGTGCTTTCTGTTTTGGAAGGTAATTAATTATATATCCAATTTCTTTAATAGGTATGGGCCTATTCAGATAGTCTACTTCCTCTTGTGTGAGTGTGTCTTTCAAGGTATTGGTCTCTTTCATCTAGATTATCAAATCTGTGACATAGACTTGTTCATAATATTTCTTTATTATCATTTCCATGTCCGTGGGATGTATAATGATGTTCTTTCTTTCATTTCTGATATTAGTAATTTGTGTCTTCTTTCTTTTTCTTAGGCCAGGTGGAGACTTATCAATTTTATTAATCTTTACAAAGAACCAGCTTTCGATTTCATTGATTTTCTCAATTGATTTCCTGCTTTCAATTTTACTACTTTTAGCTCTAGTTTTTATTATTTCTTTTCTTCTGTTTACTTTAGATTAGATTTTCTCCTTTTCTCTAGTTTCCTAAAGTAGAAACTTAGATTATTGATTTTCAATCTTATTTTTAAAACATGCATCAATGCTATAAATTTCCCTTTAAGCACTGCTTTCACTGCATCCCACAAATTTCGACAAGATGTATTTCCATTTTCATTTATTTCAAAATAATTCTTAACTTCCCTTAAGATTTCTTCTGTGATCCAATGCTATTTTAGAAGTACATGGTTTAATCTTCAGGTATTTGGGGATTTTGCAGCTATCTTTCTGTTATTTATTCCTAATTGTGCTCTGAGAGCAGACATTGTATGATTTCTATTGTTTAAATTTGTTAAGGCATATTTTATAGCCCAAAATGTGGTCTACCTTGGTGAATGTTACATATGAGTTTGAGAAGAATGTGTATTGTGCTATTGCCGGATAAAATTGTCTATAGAAGAATATATCCTCTTGATTGATGGTGCTGTTGAGTTCAAGTTCAACCACGTTCTTGCTGATTTTCTGCCTTCTGGAACTGTTCATTTCTAATAGGGGGGTGTTAAAGTCTCCAGTTACACTGGTGGATTTGTCTATATCTCCTTGAGGCTCTATTGATTTGTGCCTCATGTAGTTCAATACTCTGTTGTTAGGTACCTCTGTATTAACAATTATTATATCTTCTTAGAGTATTGACCTCTTTATCATTGTATAATGCCTCTCTTTATTCCTGATAGTTTCATTGCTTTGAAGTCTGCTCTGCCTGAAATTATTATACAGCTACTCCAGCTTTCTTTTGATTGGTGTTAGCATGAGCTACCTTTCTCTACCCTTTTCCCTTTATCCTATATGTCTTTATATTTAAAGTGGGTTTCTTCTGGACAGCATATAGTTGAGTCTTGTTTTCTGATCCACTCTGATAATCGTTGTCTCTTAATTGGTATATTTAGACCATTGACATTTAAAGTAATTATTGATACAATTGAATTAATATCTGTTATATTTGTTACTATTTCCTATTTGTTGTCCTTAGTTTTTTGTTCCTAATTTTGTGTTCTACACTTTTTCTGACTTTTGAGGCTTTAACTGAGCACCTTATACAATTTCAGTGTCTCTCCATTCTTAGCATATCGGTTATACTTATTTTTTAAGAGTTTGCAACATACATTCACAATGAATCCAAGTCTACTTTTCCATAACACTATGCCTCTTCACTGTTAGTGCAACTACCTTGTAAGGACAAAATATTCCAAATTCCTCCCTCCTGACCCCATATCATTGAAGTCATTAGTTTCACTTATGTATAAGTGTGTGTGTGTGTGTGTGTGTGTGTGCCTGTGTGTATGTAATCAAAAACATTGTTGCAGTTATTATTTTAAACAAATTCTTATCTGTTAACACAATTTGAAATAAGAAAAATAGAAGTTTTCATTTTAGTTTCAATTATTTATTCTCTGATGCTCTTTATGTAGAGCTGAACTTCTGCTACATTATCATTTTCCTTCTCTCTGAAGAACTTCTTTCAACATTTATTTCAAGGCAGGTCTACTGACACCAAAATTTCTCAATTTTTGTTTGAGAAAGTATTTATCTCTCACTTTTAAAGGATAATTTTGCAGGGTACAGAATTCTAGATTGGTGGGGATTTTTTCTGTCATACTTTCACTCTGCTCTCTTCCAGTTTGTATGGTTCCTGAGGAGACATTGGATGTAATTCTTACTTTGCTGCTCTATAAGTAAGGTGCTTCTTCCCTCTGGTTTCTTCAATAATTTTTCTAATTTTTGACTTTCAGAAGTTTGAATGTCAAACTTCTGAATATGTAGAGGTGTTGAGTTTTTTGGCTTTTTTCCTGTTTGGTGTTCTCCGACCTTCCTGGATTTATGTTTTGATGTCTGACACTAATTTGGGAAGATTCTCCATTATTGCTCTAATATTGCTTCTGTTCTCTTCTCTTTTCTTCTTCTGGTATTGTCATTATGCATATGCATATGTTATTTACACCTTTTGCAGCTGTCTCATAGTTCTTGGACATTTTGTTATGGGTTTTTTTTTTTCAGTCTTTTTTCTCTTTGCTTTTCAGCTTTGAAAGTTTCTGGTGTCATATCCTCAAGCTCAGATATTCTTTACTCAGTCATGTCTGGTCTACTAATGAGCCCATCAAAGGCATTCTTATTTCTGTTAGAGTGTTTTTTATCTCTAGAATTTTTTATTACTTCTTAGAATTCCCATCTCACTGCTTACTTTGTCCATCTCTTTTTGCATATTGTCTACTTTTTTCATTAAAGCCCTTAGAATATTCTAAAGGGCTTAATATCAATTATAGTTTTTTAAAAATTCTGTTCTGATCATCTCAACATTCCTGCCATATATGATCTGGTCCTGATGCTTGTTTAATCTCTTCGAACTGTGCTTTTTCTACTTTTTGTATGCCTGTAATTTCTTGTTAAAAGGTGAACATAATGTACTGGGTACAAGGAACTATGATAAATAGCCCTTTAGTAATGTGGTGGTAAGCTGTGTGGGGAGAAAAAGTGTTCTATAATCCTGTGATTAGGTCTCAGTCTTTTGGTATGAATTTCACTAGTGCTGCTAAGTTATTTTCCCCTATGAGGTGGGACAGAATTCCTAGAGGTAGGTGGATTTGGGTATTTGCCTTTCCCCACATGGAAGGCTAGAGCCAGCTGGAATTGGATATTTTCCTTTCCCCAGATTGGTTCGGTTCTTCTGAGGACAGGACTTGCTAAGAACAATCAAAATGGCAAAATGGGTCCTTTTCCACATACTCTGATGGAAGCATGGGAATATATTTTTCCTATATTTACCATGAATTTACTATGAGAACCTGGCAAACTTCCTGGAGGTAAAACTCACAAACGTGTGGTAGCTCCCTATAACTGGATCCCCCAGGAGTTTTTAACTCTCAGACTTGTCCACACCAAGCATCCAGAAATTTGTCAATTCCAGTTTAAGTTTTCCATCTCTGGCACTGGTTCCCACTGAGGTGTCTGCTAATGGATTTCTGCTATGATAAATTGTGATTCTCTGTATCCACCTGTTCATCTCTCCAATTTTGGGGGCAGTGGTTTGCTCTGTGATCTCTTTTCCCCCGACATGTTTCACAAGTGTTGTTGACATTTCCTTGTTTTCATTCTTTTACTTGTTGTTAGGACAGAGCAGCAATTTTTAAGCTCCTTACATACTGGATTAAAAGCCAGAAATCCATAATTTTTTTCTCTGTTTTTAATCATCATTCAGGACTAAATATTTGTGGTTAATTTCATTACAATGTCTTCTTTAATAATTGAACTACTTGTAAGTGTTTTAATATCTAAACATATGATAAGGAAAAACTTGTCTATCTTTTTTTCTTTTTTTCTATTATGGTCAATGAGCAAAATGTGGATTATTTGAAATATACTGAGACTAGCCTTGTTGTCTGGTAAATGGTAAATATTCTATATGTAGTTGAAAGTGTTTTGCATTCTCTAATCACTTCAGGCACACATCTGTAAACACCAGTTCATAGAGTTTCATTATTCACAAGTTTCGTTATTCAAATTTCCTATGTCCATATTAACTTTTTGTCTCCTTGATCTATCATTTTCGGAGAGCTATGCTAAACATTTCTCATTACAATTATGAATTTGCCTATGTCTTCTGTCAATTTTTAAATATATACTTTGGGGCTTTGTAAGAGGGGAAATACAGGTTCAGAATTGTCTTGCTGGCACATTTTGCCTTCCAACTTTACATAATGAGCCCTTCCCTAACAATTTCTCTACTTTATCTGACATTGCTACAGTATTTCTTTTAGTTTAATATTTACCTGGTTTGTCTTTTTACATTCTTGACTTTCAGTAACTGGTTTTCTTTAGTCTTTAGTGGGTCACTTGCAAATAATATATACGTGGCCAGGCACAGCGGCTCACGCCTGTAATCCCAGAACTTTGGGAGGCTGAGGTGGGTGGATCACTTGTTCTCAGGAGTTTGAGACCAGCCTCATCTTTTGGTGAGACCTCATCTCCACAAAAAATACAAAAATTAACCGGGCATGGTGGTATGCACCTGTAGTCCCTGCTACTCAGGAGGCTGAGGTGGCAGGATGGCTTGAGCCTGGGAGGCAAAGGTTGCAGTAAGGTAAGAGCACACGTCTGTATTCCAGCCTGGGTGACAGAGTGAAACCCTGTCTTCCAAATAATAGTAATAATATGTGGATGTTTTTAAAAAACTTTGTCCTTATTTAATCTAAATAAATGTATTTTCAGAATGACTTCTGATATATTTTAGCCTGCTTCTGATCCTCCCTACTCACTTTCTATTGTGTGATATTTTCCTTACATCCTCTCCCTTCTCTCTTTTATTTAACTCTACTGATTTAGAAGTTATTTGTTCTATTTTATTCTTCCAGTGCCAACCCATACATTTTTAACATGCAAACTTGTCTTAAATGCTAAGATTTATCATTGTTATTATCTTTCTGTCAAGACGTATAAGAACTCTAGAACTCCTAACTCTCCCCTTTCTTTCGTAACTGATATTTTAGTTTCATTTTTTTTAATTCTCCTAAACCATAGACATTATTATATCTATGTTCTCTGTGCTGGTTTGGATTTCTTTAACATCTTCATCTATTTCTTTGCTCAGTGTTGCTTCTTCCATTCTATTTCTTCTCCCTACTTTCCAATTTCTACCTATATCCTTTGGTAATTCTTTTAGTGAGTGTCTCTGAGAAGTAACCTCTCTTCATTTTGTTTTAGAGTGTCTATATTTAACCTCCACCCTTTTATAATGGTTTAGTTGTGTGAAAGAAAAGAAAGAAAAGTTTAACCTGACAATCAGTTCCCTCAACACTTTGAAAATAATATATTTGGCCTCCCCGCATGTACTGGTGCTAAATGAAAGTCCACTGTCAGTCTGATTCTTGTTCCTTCAAAGGCCACTTGTCTCTTCTGTCTAATAGTTTTTCAGATTTTTCCCTCTGTCTTTGGTGTTCTGCACTTTTACCAGGATGTGCCTTGTTCAAGATAGTTTGTTATTGATTGATTCATTCATTCATTTTTCTATTGAGAAGAAGGGCTCTGTGATCCATCAATCTGAAAACACATCTTTCCTCAATTTTGTCTTAATTTATTTGACTCATGCTCTCTCCCATCACCATTTTTCCGTTCTTTTGGAAGCCCTATCACACTTATGTTGGATTCACTCATTCTGTCATCCATGTGTCTCAGTTGCCTTTCCATATGTCCCATGTCTTTATTTCTCCCTGATGTACCCAGGATAGTTTCTTCAAGCATATCTTCCTATTCATAATTTCTGTCTTCCCTTGTGTAATTTGCTGTTGGTCCTATCTATTGAGATTTTAATGATTGTGAGTAGATAGATAAATACATAAGGAGATAGATAATTTAGAATAATAAATACTCAAATGCTCCTTGTTTCTTTTTCAAATCTGCTCTTTTTTTCTTTTTTTTTTTTTTTTTTTGAGACGGAGTCTCACTCTGTCACCCAGGCTGGAGTGCAGTTGCGTGATCTCAGCTCACTGCAACCTCCGCCTCCTAGGTTCAAGCGATTCTCCTGCCTCAGCCTCCTGAGTAGCTGGGATTGCGAGCACATGCCATCACATCTGGCTAAGTTTTTTTGTATTTTTAGTAGAGATGGGTTTCACCATGTTGGCCAAGCTGGTGACCTCAGGTGATCCACCCACCTTGGCCTCCCAAAGTGTTAGGATTACTGACACGAGCCACCACACCCAGCCTCAAACCTGCCTTTTATAGCATCCTCTTTGTTATTACATTTTCTTGTACTTTTTTTTGTCTTTTTAATCCTCTTAAATATCACTTTTAAAAAATCTCCTTCAGACTACTCTGTATGTTTGAGTTTTCCAGGTACTAATTTTTCATTAATCGCTCCTGCTGCTGGCCCTCCCCTGGCTGATTTGTTTCTTATGCTTCTCTGTGATTCTGTTTGTGAGCTTGTCTTCAGCAGAGCTGACTGTTCCGAGGGATTCTAGTGTACCCTGAGTTACAGTACAATCCACAATGAGGGCTTTCTGGCTTCCTACTTTGCAGTTCAAGAGACTTCTATTGTCCTGGGCCAGTTCTTATGTTACCATCTTATTTGTGGTTCCCACGCTACAGAGGAAGAGGGCATCTGTACTCTACATCCATGCATAGGGCAGGATAAGGTTTTGAGTTCTTTGGGGGAGATTTTCTTCTCTTTTTATGATCCTTTGCCACTTTTTTTTTTTTTTTTTTTTTTTTTTTGAGATGGAGTCTCACTCTGTCGCCCAGGTTGAAGTGCAGTGGATCAATCTCAGTTCCCTGCAACCTCCGCCTTCTGGGTTCAAGCGATTCTCCCGCCTCAGCCTGCTGCGTAGCTGGGACTACAGGAGCACGCCACCATGCCTGGCTACTTTTTGTGTTTTTAGTAGAGATGGGGTTCCACCATATTGGCTGGGCTGGTCTCGAACTGCTGACCTCATGATCCACCTGCTTCAGCCTCTCAAAGTGCTGGGATTACAGGTGTGAGCCACCGTGCCCAACCGATCCTTTGCCACTCTTAAAGCCCCATATTGTGGAGTTTCTGCCTGCTGCTCTCGGCTGGAGGTAGGGGTGAATTATTTCAGTCTATGTGATCCAGGAGCACTTTACAGAGTGAGGGGGAGGAGGAGGGCTTGTTTCTGAGCCCTTTGCTTTGTGACAGATCTGGTTGCCCATGGTGCTGGGACCCCAGACCCCAGCCTCAGGATTTGTGTCTGCTCTGGCCCTGAGGCTGGGGTCTGAGGTTATAACACCAGCCTGCTACTCTTAGTGTCAGCTTCTCACACGGCCCTGGCTTGAACCTCTGTCTTCTGTCTTTGTTTCTGAATCTTGGGGATGTTCCTTCTTTTGTTCACACTGGGAAAATTTTTATAATTGTGTTTATTATTTTATTATATTGTATTCACAATTCTATGCATTTGTATTGAGAGAGGGGAAATGCTACACCAGCTCAGGCAACCATGATGCTGAAAGTCCTCCATGATCTACTATTTCTTTAGTGAAATATTTAAATTGATACATCACATGCAAAATCATTAAAAAGGTACATGTCATAAGGTACAGCATGATTTACAGCTCAAAGAATCCTCATTTAAGTCAACACACTTATGTAACTAGCACCCAGACTAAGAAGTAGAAAGCTATCAGCACCCTAGAAGCCACATTTGCACCCCACTTTACTCAACCCCCTCAAAATAATTGTTATCCTGCCCATTGTCCCCCAAAGTAGCTTTGCCTATTCTTGATTTTTATAAAATGGAAACATACAATATGTTCTTTTTTGCATCTCACTTCATTTATTCAACATGGTTGATATGGCTTGGCTCTGCGTCGCCACCCAAACCTCATCTCAAATTGTAATCCCCATGTGTCAGGGGAGGGGCCTGCTGGGAGGTGATTGAATCATGGGGTGGACTTCCCCTTTGCTGTTCTCCTGATAGTGACTGAGTTCTCATGAGATCCGGTTGTCTGAAAGTGTGTGGCACTTGCCCCTTCGCTTCCTCTCTCTCTCTCCTGCCACCATTTGAAGAAAGTGCTTGCTTCCCTTTCACTTTCTGCCATGATTGTAAGTTTCCTAAGGCCTCCCAGTCATCCTTCCTGTTAAGCCTGCAGAACTGTGAGTCAATTAAACCTCTTTTCTTCATAAATTACCCAGTCTCAGGTAGTTCTTTATAGCAGTGTGAGAACAGACTAATACAATTGTGTGTTGAGATTCATCCAAACTCTTATTTGTAGTTGGATGAATAATTGATCATTTGTAGTTGTAGATCATTCATTTTATTACTGTGTAGTATTCCATCATGTGAATAGACCATAATTTATGTATCTATTCTACTACTGATGGGCAGTGGATGGCTATTACAAATACTACTGCTATAAATATTTGGTGACCATATGGACTCATTGACTTTGGGTGTGTACCTTGAAGTGGAATTGCTGGCTCATAGGTAAGTGCATGTCCAGATATACTTGTTTAGATCCTTCTTGCCCTCTTGCACTCGTCTATCTCCCCAGGTATGCTTAAGGGCCTCGAAGGCCAGGTCTCTGTCAGTATTCACTGCTCAATACCTTGTACACAGTGGGTGCTTAGTAAATGCTTGCTGCATGAATAAAGGCCCAGGTGGCAGATCCAGGCCTGCCTATCAATCTCACCCCACCCCTACCTGCTCCCCCACACCTGGGGAGTCAGATGCAGAAGGGGGATGACGTCTGGAGGGTAACCAGCCCTGCATGTGAGGACAGGGTTGAAGAGTGGTGCCAGCGGCAGGCACTTGAGCAGCTGAGCAGACCCAGCCTGGCACTGGCTGCTGGTGTCTCCAGCCTTGGACACATTCCCAATGCAGAGCCCCTCACCTTCCCATTGGGCCACAACATCTTTTGAAATAGCCAAAACGTGCGACCTTCAGCCATGCCACAGCAGAGTCTTGGCCGCCAGAAAATCCAACTGGACATGTACCTTTGCTTAACGCAGGATGTCAGGGAACCTAGAGAGGAGGTTTTTGTTCCCAGTCTCCTATCGTTTTCAGAAATGTCAAAAACGCTGACAGGTCTGGGAGAGGAAGCAATTCCCCTTTGAGCTAATCAATATAAGAGCCTCAAGGTGCCTCACGCCTGTGTCAAACATGGGGCTTTCAGCATCAAAGTGCTTGCAAGACTTGGTGAGTTCTTTTTTTTTTTTTTTTTGTCTTTTTGGTCTGTCAGGTTGTAAAGACACTGTACCTTCAATACATACCAAAGTCACATGTGTCTGGTTCCTGATCTCCTGCCATGTTCTCAAGAAAGTGTGTGTGTGTGTGTGTGTGTGTGTGTGTGAGAGAGAGAGAGAGAGAAGGAGAGAGGGAGGAAATGGGGAGGAGAGAAGAGGAGACAGGCAGGGTAAAGAGGAGAATAGAAGGAGAGAGAAAAGAAAGACAGACATGGAAATGAAATAGAGCAGAAGAGAGAAGTGGTAAGAGAAGGGAGAAGAAAAAGACAAGGAAGAAAAAAGTGAAGACATGAGAACAGAGAGACGGGAGACAAGGAACAAAAAAGTTAGCAAAATAGCCAGAGAAAAGAAAAAAAAAAGATTGAGAAATAAAAGAGAAGCAAAGAAAAAGAGAGAGAGAAAGGAGTGAGGAAATGAAATAGGCAAGCGATTCTCAAGACAGAAAATGGGAAGGGGAAGAAAAGATTGAGAATGAGAGAAAGATAAAAAGAATAAAAAGATGAAACAGAAGGGAAATGCCTCAAGGGCCCTGCCCAAGGGACTCAGAGACATCCATGTTTTCTCATGACCGTTCATGATGGCAGTTGTCAGGCAGACCCCAAGAAACCCTGAGACCAAACAGCAAGGGGAAGTAGCCAGGCTCCAGTGAATTTACCTTCTCTGCCCTTCAGCATGGAATTGGGATGACCTGAAATGCAGCTGAAAATTCATCCCGAGCTCCCCAGCAGCCCCAGAGAGGAGCTGAAGCAGCAGCTCAGCAGCAAAGAACACTTGGGTCTTTGCCTTTCTGTGGAAGTGACAGTGTCTTCAGGTTGGCTGGGTTCACACCCTCCTGGGTGCCAGGACCCCACTCTGTCCATATGAGCCTCTCTGCTTTCATTCCCTGGGCCCACCTGAAACCACAGGGTCCTCAGAGTGAAGGTGGCCTCTCAGCTTCCAGGAGATCTAGTGCTGTCTGTATTTTGCCATGTGTGAACTTCAAACGATTTCAGGGACATATTATGTTCCCATTTGAAAGATACTTCAGTATGGCATCCCTATAACCTAAGTCCTTAGTGCATTACATGAAGCACAGTGGACAATCATTATGCATAAATACCAACCAAACTGAGCATTGAAAAGCAAAGAGAAATCTGATTCATTGTTTTCTACTTTTTAAAATAATATTTGTACTTCATAACATTTGGGAAAATAAGTTCAAAAACTTGTTTAGAAAAATAAGAAGAATCATACCATAGACTAACACAATGGGAATTCAAAAGAAGAAAAAAAAGATAAAAAAAATAGATAAGAATGCTCTGGGTCTCTGTTCCAACATGGCCAAATAGGAACAGCTCCAGTCTGCAGTGCCCAGCGTGATAGACACAGAAGACAGGTGATTTCTGCATTTCCAACTGAGGTAAATGGTTCATCCTACTGGGACTGGTTGGACAGTGGTACAGCCCATGGAGGGCGAGTGAAGCAAGGTGGGGCATCACCTCCCCTGGGAAGTATGAAAGATTGGGGGATTTCTCTTTCCTAGCCAAGGGAAGCCCTGACAGACTGTACCTGGAAAAACAGGACACTCCCACCCAAATACTGTGCTTTTCCCAAGGTCTTAGCAACCAGTAGACAAGGAGATTCTCTCCCATGCCTGGCTCTGTGGGTCCCATGCCCATGGAGTCTTGCTCACCGCTAGCGCAGCAGTCTGAGATGGAACTGCCAGGTAGCAGCCTCACTGGGGGAGGGGCGTCCACCATTGCTGAGGCTTGAGTAGGTAAACAAAACGGCTGGGAAGCTCAAACTGGGTGGAGCCCACCACAGCCCAGCAAGGCCTACTGCCTCTAGACTCCACCTCTGTGGGCAGGGCATAGCTGAACAAAAGGCAGCAGACAACTTCTGCAGACATAAACATCCCTGTCTGACAGCTTTGAAGAGAGCAGTAGTTCTCCCAGCATGGCGTTTGAGCTCGGAGAATGAACAGACTGCCTCCTCAAGTGGGTCCCTGACTGCTGTGTAGCCTAACTGGGAGATACCTCCCAGTAGGGGCCGACAGACATCTCATATAGGTGGGTGCCCCCCTGGGACAAAGCTTCCAGAGGAAGGATCAGGCAGCAATATTTGCTGTTCTGCAATATTTGCTGTTCTGCAGCCTCCACTGCTCTCAGGCAAACAGGGTATGGAGTGGACCTCCAGCAAACTCCAACAGACCTGTAGCTGAGGGACCTGACTATTAGAAGGAAAACTAACAAACATAAAGGAATAGCATTAACATCAACAAAAAGGACATCTACACCAAAACCCCATCTGTAGGTCACCAACGTCAAAGACCAAAGGTAGATAAAACCACAAAGATGGGGAGAAACCAGAGCAGAAAAGCTGAAAATTCTAAAAATCAGAGCACCTCTTGTCCTCCAAAGGATCGCAACTCCTCACCAGCAATGGAACAGAGCTGGACAGAGAACGATTTTGACAAGTTGACAGAAGTAGACTTCAGAAGGTCTGTAATAACAAACTTCTCCAAGCTAAAGGAACATGTTCGAACCCATTGCAAGGAAGCTAAAAACCTTGAATAAAAGTTAGATGAATAGCTAACTAGAATAAACAGTGTAGAGAAGAACTTAAATGACCTGATGGAGCTGAAAACCATGGTACGAGAACTTCATGACACATGCATAAGCTTCAATAGCCGATCTGATCAAGTGGAAGAAAGGGTATCAGTGATTGAAGATCAAATTAATGAAATAAAGCAAGAAGACAAGGTTAGAGAAAAAAGAAACAAACAAAGCCTCCAAGAAATATGGGACTACGTGAAAAGACCAAATCTACGTTTGATTGGTGTACCTGAAAGTGATAAGAAGAATGGAACCAAGTTGGAAAACGCTCTTCAGGATACTATCCAGAAGAACTTCTCCAACCTAGCAAGGCAGGCCAACATTCAAATTCAGGAAACACAGAGAACACCATAAAGATACTCCTCGAGGAGAGCAACCCCAAGACACATAATTGTCAGATTCACCAAGGTCGAAGTGAAGGAAAAAATGTTAGGCGCAGCCAGAGAAAGGTCGAGTTACCCACAAAGAGAAGCCCATCAGACTAACAGTGAACCTCTCAGCAGAAACCCTACAAGCCAGAAGAGAGTGGGGGCCAATATTCAACATTCTTAAAGAAAAGAATTTTCAACCCAGAATTTCATATCCAGCTTCATAAGTGAAGGAGAAATAAAATCCTTTACAGACAAACAAATGCTGAGAGATTTTGTCACCACCAGGCCTGCCTTACAAGAGCTCCTGAAGGAAGCACTAAACGTGGAAAGAAACAACCAGTACCAGCCACTGCAAAAACATGCCGAATTGTAAAGACCATCAATGCTAGGAAGAAACTGCATCAATTAACGGGCAAAATAACCAGCTAACTTCATAATGACAGGATCAAATTCACACATAACAATATTAACCTTAAATGTAAATGGGCTAAATGCCCCAGTTAAAAGACACAGACTGGCAAATTGGATAAAGAGTCAAGACCCATCAATGTGCTGTATTCAGGAGACCCAGCTCACATGCAGAGACACACATAGGCTCAAAATAAAGGGGTGGAGGATGATCTACCAAGCAAATGGAAAGCAAAAAAAATAGCAGGGGTTGCAATCCTAGTCTCTGATAAAACAGACTTTAAACCAACAAAGATCAAAAGAGACAAAGAAGGCCACTACATAATGGTAAAGGGATCAATTCAATGAGAAGTGAGAAGAACTAACTATCCTAGATATATATGCACCCAATACAGGAGCACCCAGATTCATAAAGCAAGTCTTTAGAGACCTACAAAGAGACTTAGACTCCCACACAATAATAGTGGGAGATGTTAACACCCCACTGTCCACATTAGACAGATCAACGAGACAGAAGGTTAACAAGGATATCCAGGACTTGAACTCAGTTCTGCACCAAGCAGACCAAATAGACATCTACAGAACTCTCCACCCCAAGTCAACAGAATATACATTCTTCTCAGCACCACATCACACTTCAAACAACCCCATCAAAAAGTGGGCAAAGGATATGAACAGACAGTTCTCAAAAGAAGACATCTATATAGCCAATAGACACATGAAAAAATGCTCATCATGACTGGTCATTAGAAAAATGCAAATCAAAACCACAATGAGATACCATCTCATGCCAGTTAGAATGGCAATCATGAAAAAGTCAGGAAACAACAGATGCTGGAGAGGATGTGGAGAAATAGGAACGCTTTTACACTGTTGGTGGGAGTGTAAATTAGTTTAACCATGGTGGAAGACAGTGTGGCAATCCCTCAAGGATCTAGAACTAGAAATACCATTTGACCCAGCAATCTCATTACTGGGTACATACCCAAAGGATTATAAATCATGCTACTATAAAGACACATGCACATGTATGTTTATTGCAGCACTATTCACAATAGCAAAGACTTGGAACCAACCCAAATCTCCATCAATGATAGACTGGATTGAGAAAATGTGGCACATATACACCATGGAATACTATGCAGCCATAAAAAAGGATGAGTTCATGTCCTTTGCAGGGACATGGATGAAGCTGGAAACCATCATTCTCAGCAAATTATCACAAGGACAGAAAACCAAACACTGCATGTTCTCACTCATAGGTGGGAATTGAACAATGAGATCACTTGGACACAGGGTGGGGAACATCACCTACCGGGACCTGTCAGGGGGTGGGGGGCTGGGGGAAGGATAGCATTAGGAGAAATAATATAGATGACAAGTTGATGGGTGCAGCAAACCAATGTGGCACATGTATACCTATGTATCAAATCTGCATGCTGTGCACATGTACCCTAGTACTTATAATAAAAAATAAAAATAAAAATAATTCAGAGGAAAATGGAATCAGCTTTAAAGAAAAAAAAAGAATGCTCTGGCATGAGAAATAAAATCTCACTTGGAACTTTCTAGAGGCCTGGGAAAAGGAATAAAAATAAAATTAATTAATTAAAAAATAAGTTGCAAAACCCTTTTCAGAAAATTTTCTTAATGTTGGCCAAATATGTCCTTACTCTCCATTTTGAAATAAATGTATCAAATGGGACTTCACTTAGAGACTAAAGATTGAATTTATGAACAATGCCTTCAAAGGAGCAACATTCGTAGTACTGTTTTAAAATGGCATCACTTCAGTAAAGACAATTCTGCAAAAATATATCCTTATGTGATCTAATTCTGTTCCTTGCAAGTATTTGCTAGAGTGCTTTTTCTTGTTGCTTTGTTTTCAGTTGCTGAACAATCTTAGTTTTGCGATTTTGGGGGAGAGATTGAAGATAAACTGTTAAGAAACAGTGAGAAAGACACATATTTGTACCTAGGAGTAAAATCTTATTTAAGGATTTAAAATATATTTTATAGTCCAGGTACAGTGGCTTATGTGTGTAATCCCAGCACTTCGTGAGGTGGAGGTGGCTGGATTGCTTTAGCCCAGGAGTTTGAGGCCAGCCTGGACATCATAGCAAGACTCCTTCTCTTAAAAAAATTTTTTTAAATTAGCTGGAGGCTGAGGCAGGAGGATTGTTTGAGCCTGGGAAGTCAAGGTTGCAATGAGCAATGATCATGCCACTGCACTCCAGCCTGGGCAACAGGGTGAGACCTTGCCTCAAAAATAAAATAAAACAAATCTTATAATATATATAAAATAAAATATATAATAAGATATATATGTGGACATGTATGTGTGTAGATGTGTATGCTTTGTTCTTGAATGTTGCAATTACTCATTCATTATGGAGAACTCGATTTTGAACAAGGAAAGGAAACTTTCATGAAAACACATATTAATCCTTCAATTAACTCTGCATAATGATAAAGGCCTTTGGCTGGGCAGACCATACACCCTAGGCCTGCTTCTCCCTGTGCCAACCATTCCGATTCCAGGCAAACGAGTTCAACCTGAAGCCCAGGGATGTGCGAGCAGAAGTCTGCTAAGTGTCTTAGAGCAGGTGTTTTACCTTTAATAACTCCGTGGAGCAATTATGCAGGAATTTGTCCAAGCCTTTTTTGAAACTATTTATATATTCAGCATTTACCAAATCAGGGGGCGGGGGTGAAAAAAAAGAGAGATTTTAATCTCACGTGATTTATGTTTTTTGTCCTAAAATGACTTAAAGAGAAACGGGGTGGGTTAGTGGCAAATTGTCCTGCACTGAGAGCATGCTGTGTGCCAGGCACCACACTGGGGGCTTCATAAACAGCCTCTCATTTAATCCTCATAACACCCCTACATGGTAGGGATCACCATAACATTTCACGGATGAGGAACTGGGCTCAGAGAGGTCCTGGCAGTTGCCCAAGGTCATTCAGCTTTCGCAGATAGGGTTTGAAACCTGGTGTGTTTGCTCTCAAAGCCTGTGGCTTTTTGCCTGACACCAGCTGTTCCCTGGGTGCCAGAGGGAACAGCAGCACTGCCTCCTTGTAACAGCCTCGCAGGAGCTGAAGTCATGTGTGTCGTCTCAACTATCTTCTGCAAAAAGTACCTTCCCATCTAAATCCTCTCACTTGTCCTGCTCACTCCTGAAACTCTAACCCAGTTTTTCTGGAGTTTTCAAAGACAGAGAAGTTTGGGAATATAAAGCTGTATGTTGAAGGGATCTCCCAGCTCTAAGAGTTTGTGAAATACTCAAGAAACCACAAGGACTTTCATAAAAAGGCAATTTCTGTAGCACGCAGGGGGGGATAAAAGCCACGATATTTTCCCATTCCTTTTCTTCAGAACTTGATGAAAACATGAAACCATCCACAGGCAGGAAGCAGAAAATGATCATTTCACAGCAGGGGGCTGCTGCGGCTGTACACAGTACGCTGTCAAGTGGGAGGGGGCCGTCTGGGCTGGTGCCTCTGAGGGATGGTCTCTCCACAGCCTGGCAGGGCCCCTTCTGTCTGCGGGCCCTAGCACCCCCATCATCGCTGTCTCCAGGACCTCCTTGCTCTGATGGTCTCAGATACCCTGAGTTCCCTGGGCAAACTCTAGGCTCTAGGTGAGCCATGCACTTTGCTGTGGGGGCGTTAAGAGTTAAAGAGGCCAAGCAAATGCCTTCCGATTTCTAGCAGGAGAGGATGTTCAGTGACGCTAGCAGCCCTGAGTTCATGTGCTGCTCCACTTCTTACTCACTGTTTGAACTTGGGAAATAGCATACCTCTGAGAAGGAACATTGCCCCTCCAGCTGCAGCCACTGGGCAATGGGGTAAGCCTCAGACACTGGTTCCCACCTCAGACAAATCATTTGGGCTTCTGTCTTATAGGAGAGTCAGGTTTCTGCAAAAGATCGTTTTTGCAAAAGAAGCAGGTCCAGCAGCCACTGGTGCCACAGAGGAGAGCAGGATTGGAATCCACAGGCTGTGTGACCTTGAGCAAGTCACTTTACCTCTCTGTTTCCTGCCCTGCAGGATGGGAATAGGGACATCTGCTGCATTTGGCTGTTGGAGAAACACAAGGAAATCATGAACAAGTGCCAGGTGTGGTGACACTTGTCTATAGTCCCAGCACCTCGGGAGGATCCCTTCAGTGAAGGAGTTTGAGGCTGCAGTGAGCTATAATGGTACTACTATACTCTGGCCTGCGCAATGCAACAAAACCACTTCTGTAAGCATCATCATCATCATCAGAGCAAACCCTACTCAGTGGCTCACCCCAACGTGTGATCCTATGTGTTAATTCCCTCCTATACGTGAGGGCTACACAAGCTCAGATGGTCTTATTCTACTGAAAATTCAGATAAACATGGAGAAAAGGTGGGAAGGCAGGTGGGCTGGAGAGGTGCGGTAGGGCAGTCCAGAAGAAGAGGAGCAGCACGTGGTGGAAAAAACTGAGATGAGCCGTAAGTCTCAGCAGGGCCAGGTCACTGGCTTGTGACCTCTGCAGTCTCTCAGAACCCCGAAGGCCTGGAGCTCTGTTTAATGCTCTGTCACCTAGGGTCATGAAATTCTTATTATGGGATAAGATCCCTCATGCAAACAAGGGTCTCTGCATTGTCATTTTGCACTGGACCCCGCAAATTATTTGCTAATCCTGAGTCTCAGCCTACATAGCCCTTCTATGACTGCATTTCAGCTTCTGCATCTGCAAAACAGTTACGTTAGATGGGGACCGAGTGAGGCTAAGGGTGATGCCTGCCCACCTCTGAGAGCCTTCCTGAGCTATTGGTAAGCACTTCCCTATGCCCAGCGAGGTGCTTGACACTAAATAAATGTTAAACACCCCAGTGAGTTTTAGACTCAATGATGCCCAAATGCCTAGCTGTAGAATAGTGAGGAGTTAAATCAAAGGAATTTGGAGCCAGGCAGACATAGGTTCAAATCCTAACCCTTCCACTCACTGGTCATGGGACCTTGGGCAAATTCCCGTACTTTTCTGCAACAGGCTGACTTCATCGCTAAAATGAGGATGATAATAGTCTCTCCTGCCTAGGTTGTTGGGTAAGGGGGGGAGTTACATGAAATTATGTGTGTTAAGTACCATGCCGGGCATTTAAACAGTAACTGCTAACATTCATTTATTTACTATCTGAACACCTACTTTGTGCCAGGCACTGTGCAAGGCTCTGAGAATACAGTGGTAAACAAGACAGTCACAGCCCTGACATGGAGGTGGAATATAAACAAAAAAGCAGGCAAGGGTGGCAGGTGCCTTCAGATGGTGGCACACGCACTCCAAGCATCTTAGGAAAACAGGGCAAAGAGTAGGGCTAGGCTGCGGGGCATGTGACAGTCCCTTCCCATTCAGAAATTAAACTCTCTGTGAGCTACAGCCAAGGATTTCAATCCCACTCTCCAATGCGTCTCTGTTGTAGAAGAGAATTATTTTCCAGAAATTCCCAGATGATTCCCCCAGCTCTATGTCTGGAGATGGTGCTAGGTTTCTCCCATCTCCAGGAGGGCAAATGACCTCTCCCCTAGAACCCCAAACAAATTCCCCTCACCAGGAGCCCTTGGCTCCCACCCTGTGAGCGCTAAGAACGAACAGAAAGGGAAATGAACAAATTATCTTGATAATTTGTTTAAGAAGGGGAAAAAAGTCACCCAAGAAAAATGATATCCAATAAGATGGTGGGTTTCTAATGAATGTGCGGGTAATGAAATAAACCCGCTTAGGCCACGCTTGGCCCTGATCTTCCCAGGCCTAGATTAAAAAATGGAACATCTGTGATGATTTAATTTACATCTTAATAACAAACAGGCCTCGAGAAACCCGCGGATAAATGCCTTTTATTGCCGGCGTATCTTTTGCACTGCAGCTTGAATGAAAACTCTGGTAATTAATTGTTTTAAGCGATTCTATTAAAAAGTGTCTGCAAGTGCTGCGTGCCGAATGTTTATGTGGGCCCGGCTGCCGACAGGAATACAGACAAGCCCAGAGAACAGGCACAGAATGAGGTACCTTATTTTTTCCTCCACATTCACTGCCTTAAAGACCCGCAGTCCTTTTATTTATTGTTTTCAAAAGAGTTAGATGCAAGGCCTGCTAATTTCTCTTCTATTATTTTTCAAATCTTAATTGTCAGTCTTTGAATTGACAAAATGAAGCTCCCCTCTTTATTCCGATGTTTACTTAACTCTCCTCCAATCCACACTGGGAACAGCACCCAAGTTGCTTCTATTCCTAACACACTGGGACTCCTTATCTGGAAAATGGGGACAGTACTGTGACCCATCCGTCTTTTTTTTTTTTTTCTTTCCCAGCCATTTGGAACTACTGGAAGGTTCTCAGACGTAGTGTAGATTCTGCAGTGGCTGAGTTGTGCAAGTCAGGATTTTCTGTTGAAAAATCATTCCCCAAATTAAGCATCTCAGATGTGCCAGACCAGGTGCTGGGCTCTGAGGGTGGAGCTGTGGTTTCTGTCATTTGTGAAGCTGACACTGGGGAGGAAGTGAGTGGGACAAGTCAATAACTGAGCAATAAATGAGCATCTCAAACATCCGTGGTCTTGGCCCTGGCTGCACATTAGACTCCCCGGGGGAGCTTTTAAAGCGTAACCCAGGCCCCCATGCACCTCTCAGAGGTCCTGATTTAATTAGTCTGGGGTGGGGCCCAGCCATCAGTATTTTTAAAAGCTCCCAGGAGGATCCTACAGGCAATCAAAGTGAAGAATCAGTGGCAGGCAGAGGCTCCAGGGACATTTCCAAGGCAGTTCAGTGCCAGGAAGAAAAGAAACAGGGTCTCAAGAGGGAGAGTGTGAGCAGCAATCAGGGCAGCCTCCTTGAGGTGGTGACATTCAGCCCTGTGCGGATCTGGGGAAGAGCATTCCAAACAGAGGGAACAGCATGTGCAAAGTGCACTGAGTGGGTTTCAGGAACAGAAAAGTGGGTGTTCCTGGAGATACATGAGATGGGAGGTAGGGTAGGAGATAAGGCTGGAGAACCCAAGAGGGCAGAGTGAAGGAGGCTGGATTCCTTTAGAGTAAGGAGGCAGACTCCCCCTGTAGGGGAGTGACAGGATCCATCACAGTGTATGTAGCTGCTGTATTGGACTGACTGAGTGAGGCTGGACTCTAGAGGTGCTAGAATGGCCAAAGGAGGCCAGTGGGGAAGGCTCTGGTCCCATCCCAACAGGTGATGGTGGTAGCCAGGAGCACCTGCTGTGGGGAAGCCAGGAGACAGTGCCTCCCCAGACAGCTGCCTTCCCCCAACCCCAGGCTGGGTCAGAGACTGTCTTGTACCCATCCCTCCCAGCCCCTGGGCTAGCCTCGTCCCAGCCCAGAGCACAGTGAAACATAATTGCCTGGCTCTGTACTGGAATGGGGAGCGGTCTGAGTTCCAGATGACAGGTGGGTCTCATCCCTTGATGAGCTCACCCTCTCAGCCCCAGCCCAAGGGCCATCTGTGTGTGGGAACCCCTCCCCACATTTGAGTCTCCCCAGCTCAACCTCGGACCCAGTACCCACCCACTGCCCCACCCCCTGCCCACAGGGCATCAGTGCCTTTTGTGTCCAAAGAGGGGAGTGAGATTAGCCGATGAGTTTAACGGACAAGCTCAGGGTCCGTTGCCTGGTTTCTAGATTCCACCTTAATTTCTTGCTTCTGAATATTTTTCAAATTCTATTTTAACTTTAAGAATATTCCTCCCATAAACAGACTCTTTACAAAAGTGGAAATGTATCTGGTTAACAAACATATGTGGAAAAGCTCAGCTTTGTGGGAGTCAGAGAAAAAGACATTCAAGAGAGGAGATACCATTTCACTGAATTTTCTAACAGCACATTGTTGTTGCTGTTGTTGTTCAGGTTATGTGTCCATCACCTGAACCAGGATGGGTGAGAAGGGCCCCCTCGTTTGCTGCTGGTGATGAGGGCAGCGCGTCTTTGAAGCAACGTGGTGCTACACCTCAAGCTCTTTACAAACACGTATTCCTCGGACCTGTGTCCCAGCTTCTATGGAACATTCTAGATATTGAAGAAAACGACACACAAGGAACGATGCTCCCTGTGACATTAAATATGAGCCCTCAAATGGGCAGCGACCTAAATGTCCACCCAAGGGAAAATGAAAAATGAATTATGACTTATCTATAGGAGAGGATATTACACAGCCATTCCAAGGTTGACAAAAATGAATAACAACGTGGAAACATAATTGTAACATAATAGTAATTGAAAAGGCAAAAGAGAACAAGACACAAAATGACACAGCAAATATGATGCCCAGTATTAAAAGGAGAAAAAGAAAAAAAAGAATGCAAACGACTCTGAAAACAACAAAACAATAAAATACCCTCTAGTTGCATTGATGGGAACGGGAATTAAGACATCTCATCTGTTTGGTTTTGTGATGTTTTTTCCCTACATAGTCCACCCTTTTTATTCCTTATAATAAATTATGGGGGCCAGGCGCAGTGGCTCACGCCTTTAATCCCAGCACTTTGGGAGGCGGAGGCGGCCGGATCACGAGGTCAGGAGTTCGAGACCATCCTGGCTAACACGGTGAAACCCAATCTCTACTAAAAATACAAAAAATTGGCCGGGCGTGGTGGCACGCGACTGTAGTCCCAGCCACTCGGGAGGCTGAGGCAGGAGAATCACTTGAACATAGGAGGTGGAGGTTGCAGTGAGCCAAGATCACGCCACTGCACTCCAGCCTTGGCGATAAAGTAAGACTCTGTCTCGAAAAAAAAAGAAAAGAAAAGGAAAGAAATTATGATGTTTTCCCCACCACTTAGCCCCTTTCCACACAGAGCATAGAGGTAAAAGGCTCAGTCTGGAGCTGAAAACTGGTTCCTGCATTCACCAGCCTTGTGACTTTGGACAAATTACTCCCTTCTCTGAGCCTCAGTTTTCTCATCTGTAAAATGGGCCTAATCAAGCCTTGAAAGGCCATGGTGGGGAAATTAGGGCAAAATCAAGGTATAAGGTTCTTCCTTGATTCTAACCTGAGCATGGTCAGCATGTATCAAATGACTGGCAATGTTATGATCATTTTCACTAAAATTAGACATTTCTGATCAAAGGCCATTCTGTTTTGTGCATGGAAAAATACACATCTTTCTTAAATATTTATAACAGCTCTGAATCTGGGCCACAGATTAATAAAAGTAAGCCATGCTCAAATCCATGTCTCTTCCACAGTTGCCCCGGCACCCCTGCATACTTCCTGGCAGAGAAAAGGATCCTTCTCTGCCTGAAGTCCTTGGTCAACCACATGATGTCTTAAAGAAGCCCCTATTGAATGGGGACCTGGGACTGAGAGCTGGAGTATGTATGCAGGACCAGGCAAAGCTATCCTGGAAGTCAGAGATCTGGGTCAAGAGTCCGAGACCAATACCCTCAGTTTCCTGAGCTGTGAAATGGGCAGAATGGTCTAGATTGTTTTTTCCCAGCCTCTATTTCCTGGATGTGCATCTGATTCACCCAGCCCAAAATAATGCCCTCCTGAAAAAAATTAGTTTATTATTAAATGTGTTTGAGCATAAACATCCCCTCCACAATTGTATTGTTATTGTTGTTTTGTTGCATAACTTTTTTTTTTTTTTTTGAGACAGGGTCTCACTCTGTCACCTATGCTGTCAGCTCACTGCAATCACCACCTGCTAGGCTCAAGGGATCCCCTCACTTTAGCCTCCTGAGTTGCTGGGACTCCAGGTGGGCACCACCACTCTTGGCTAATATTTTTCACATTTATTTGTAGAGACAGGGTCTTCCTGTGTTGCCCAGGCTGGTCTCGAACTCCTGAGCTCAAGTGATCCTCCTGCCTCGGCCTCCCAAAGTGCTGGGATTACAGGCATGAGCCACTGCACCCAGCCACATAGTAATATTTATCAACCTGTCAAGAAGACTTTGGGAAGACAAAGCACAGATTACACACACGTGTATTGAGCACCTGGTGTGTGTCAGGCAGAGTGCTGGGTGCTGAGGACATAGCGGGGAACAAGACCCATAAAAAAATCCCTGCTCTTGAAGAAGCAGGCAAAAACAAACAAAATTAATATCATAACTAAATTATAGAGTTTGATAGAAGGTGATACATAGAAAAAAATGGCAAATGGGAAAATGCAGAGACAGGACTGTGATTTTCAATATGGTCTGGAGGTGTGTCCCTGAGAAGGGGACATTTGAGCAGCACCTGGAAGGAGAAGAGGGAGGTGATTGTGCAGGTAACTGGAGAAAGAGTGTTTCAGGCAGGGGCTCTCAGTGCAAAGGCCCTGATGTAGAAGTATGCCTGGCTTGTAAGAGACCAGGGGCACTGGAGCAGAGGGAAGGAGAAAGAATGAGGACAGAGAGGTGTCAGGGCCATAGCAAGAATGTTGGCTGATATCCTATGTGTTTTATACTGGAGAGCTATACATTATGCTCCTCTTCCATCCATCCCCTTCCCACCACCATGTGTATCTGTGAAGCACAGCCATGCCAAAGCTGAGATGGCTAGGAAGGCCTCCTTCTCTACACACAAGCCCTTGATGGAGTCCCTCATGCCCTGCAGGACCTGTGTTCCTGTTCCCCGTTTACAGACTGGCAAATCCAGACTGGCCAAGCTGGAAGTCTCTTGCCACAGCCTCAAATCCCAGACTCAGGGAGAAGGCACAGACTCCTATCTAAATGGCTCCATTGTGAGGCCAGCCCATCGTCACCAGCCGCCCCTCAGAGAGACACAGGCTCCGTGACAGGGAGGCGGATGGGGGGGAAGCCAAGCAACTTCTCTCCTCTCACCTACATCTCCTGGGGACGCTCAAAGCCATTTTAGGAAAAATTAAAGTGCTAGAGTGCTTTACTCAGTGGGAAGTCAACGTATGAGCCTCATTATCCCAAGAGGTGGTGCAGGCTAAAAATATACGTTGGTTCACTGAGGGTTTTCACTAAAAGCAGGGCTGACAGATTCAGAGAGTGCTGTGAAGGAAAGCTGGGAGAGGGAACTGGCCTAGAAGGAGCAAGCCACAGAGGGCAGGTGGGCCACCTGTAACCCACACCCCTCTAGGAGCACTCAGGAGGCAGCCCAGGAGAGGGGATTGGCTGACTTTGGAGCCCCAGCTTCAATGTGCATATGCCCTGGCCAAGGCTTCCCAGCTCTCTGACCTCAGGCTCGTCTGTGAAATAAGGTGAACAGTAAGCCTTGCCTCATAGAACTGACATGACGATTAGATGAGGTAATGCATGGAACCAACCAGCACGGTGTCTCTTAGCAGTGCATGTGTTTGTTCTTGTTCAGCGTCTGTCTCCCATAGGGCTGGAACCCCTGAGGGCAGGGCTGGTGTCTATCCACCCATTGCCTGGCACATTGAAGATACTCAGAGCATATTTGTGGATCTACACATCAGCTTCCCGCCTGGCCACAGGTATCCATCTGGGTCCTGGGCCAACTTCCTCATCTTCCCCAGGGCACTACAGTGGTCCTAGCAAAACCACACGAGCCTGGGGGAACCAAGAGGCAGGTCTCTTTCTCTATCTGGCATCTCACACAACCAGTTCTTTGAGGATGAAGCTCCAGCCAGCAGCAGCAAGAAGAAGAAAGACTCTCAAGACCTCAGAATCTGAAAAATGACCCCCAGTCCAGACAGACCTCATTCTCTGCCACCTGCCCACACAACCCAGAGTAGACAAGGAATAAAATTTGAGGAGGGGGGCCTTGAAACCGACATCACCAACCCAGGTTTCGTTAATCCTCCCATTCTAAAAATTGTTCATTTCAGTGGGGTGGAACTTTTTATTCCTACAATAAAAGAACGATGAAGAGGATAAAAACAACTGCAGACAAGGTGGCTTCATGTCTCAGTGCAGTGAGGCTGATGGATTATTTCCTTGGTGACAGGGACAGGAGGAACAGAATAGGAGCCACCTGTGTCATTTGTAATTTTGTAGAAACCATACTTTTAAAAAGTAAAAAGAAGCCATGAAATTAATCTCAATAATATGTTTTATTTAACCCAACTTAACAGAAATACCATCAATCCAATATGCAATCAATCAGTGTTAAAAATGTTGAATTCAGAGTTGACATTCATTCTTGGTACTGAGGCTTTGAAATCCAGTGTGTATTTTATAACGCACCTCCATTCGGATACTCTGGTTGAAAATGTGGATTCATGTGGATCAGTGATTCCAAACATACTTAAACGTTTCCCAATAACTGCATTTTAAAATTTAAATCACTAAAATTAAATTTCACCCATTTTCCATTTAGGAAAAAAGAAAAGTGCAGCTTGCCGCCAGCACAGTGTTCTTGGGGCAAACAAGAGATGGGTTAATTTAACATTCAGTTCCTCAGGTAGGTCCCACCAGCCAGATGCCACGTGCTCATTGGCCACATATGACAAGGGTTACCCCAGAGGACTCTCAGGGGCAGGGAAGCTCCCACTTCACCCCCCACCCCCCACCCCACCCCTGAATCCTGCTTTCCCTGTCTTTTAGTGTCTCCTGCCCCAACTCCCCAAAAGGCCACAGTCCAGGAGAGGTTTGTAGCACTAGACAGCCTCTGGCAGGAGAGGGTCAGGCTCCCTACCCACCCAGGAAAGCTCTCTTTTTCCAGGCCCTTCCACGGTGAGCCTGCACAGGCATGCACACAAACACACACACACGTTCACATGCAACACGAGTGCACGTGCATAAACACACACACACACACCCCGCCTCTCCCTGAGCTCAATATAGAAAAAAAAAAATGTGTGGGAAAGCAGGCCCATGTGCAGAAGACCAGAAGCATTTAGAGGGTCTCTCTGTGGGGTGGAGAATGCAGCCCCTTCCCCCAAGGCAAGCCCCTTCTTCCTACCAGACAACCCCTTCGGCTGGCCTCCTCTCTTCCCCCCTCTGAGTTCTGGGTCTTGACATGGCTGTCTTGAGCACTCCCCCATGCTCCCGCCACCTCGGGACGTGCAAAATAGTGCTTTTTTGGCCAGGGGGGCGGAGGGACCCATAAGAGAAAGAAGGAGAAAGGGTGGAAGGAGACACACAGACACAGACAGAGAGGCAGAGAAACAGTAAAAGGCCAAGACACAGGTGACCAACTTGCCACAGGGACCAGAAGGGTCTCATGGGATGTGGGACTTTCAGTGCTAAAATTGGGGAAGTCCCCTGATCAGCTCACCAAGAACCACAGACAGCAAGAGGTGACGCTTGCCTGGGTGCGAGGGAGAGAGGCAGGGAGGGAGTCAGAAAGGGGCTGGCAGGTGCCTCCCTCCAGGCCATGCTTACGGATGGCATTGCCTCTGAGACCTGGGGCTCCAATCCCATAGGCCTCAATGAAGCTCAAAGAACCACCGCCCCACACACAAAATGCTCTTGTACATGACATTCCTCTTTGAACAGAGGCAGGAAGGGAATACCTGCCCCTCCCTAGTGCCACCTCCCCTCACCCCACCAAGTGCTTTCAGCAAAGGAAACCACAGAGATTTCTCCCTGCCCTTTCAGGGAGCACAGAGACCTGCTCTCCACCTCCACCCGCCCTCTGCCCTCTCCCATCTGAGCCTCTCTCTCACACCCCCTTCCCAGGTAGTCTTGAGGCTCCCCCTTTGAGTTTGCAGAATCCCAAACCCCAGATGGAATCAGAAGGTTCAGTGGAATGATGTGATCATCTCCCTGCATGAACCTGTGTGGTCTTTGGCAGGTGACTTGGCCTCTCTGAGCCTTCATTTCCCATCACAGTGGGGTTATAGCAGAGCTCACGGCATCACACCCACGCCATCATTCTATTCAATCCTCATTAGTATCATCCACATTGTAGTGATGAATGGGCTCAGAGAGAACAAGTGGTGTGCCCCAGTCACACACCTCAAACTTGGCAGAGGCAGTATTTAAACGCAGGTCCACCTGGATCCCAGGCTGTAGCTTCCAGGCATGATTCTACAGGGTGACCTCCATGAGAGGCTGCTCTAACCTCCAGCAATAATGCTAAATTCCAGGATGCCTTCGGTGCGAGAGTCTCTGACTATAGCATCGTGGCTTCCTCTCAGCCTCCGCCAACCCTAAGCCATCTATTCCAAACCCAAGCTCTTAACCACAGACCGCGCCCTCCCCTAATGAAGTCACTCACTAGTATCTGACCCCTCCACACTCACAGGTCTCCCAGCTCAGGCTGCGGTGCTCTTCATCTTCCACTGGTTCAGCTGTCACCAAATCTCCTAGGCTGAAATATCCCCAGGTCTAGGTGCCTGGTGATTTTTTTCCCCTTTTTTCCCTTTGCTTTAAAATGTTAACCACGAATGGATTTATTTCAAACCAAATCACCTTTCCCCATTTCCTGGGGAAAGTGTGACAGTTTGCAAAGCCTGTAATTCTTCTCTCCCGAGTTAAGATTTGCTCGAGAGAAATGGTTTTCCCCCAAGTCGCACAAAGAATGCACAGAAGAAAGGAGGGGGCATTAAAAAAAAAAAGAAAAAAGGAAAAGCATTTGTCAGATTTGGAGTGCAGGCACGTGTGTGTGTGTGTGTGTGTGTGTGTGTCCAGCAGTTGCTATTTCCCATAACTTTATTTTCACTAGTTAGTACAATTAAAATCACAAGGAGAAGCCGGGTGTAAATCAAATTTCCTTTAAATTTCACCAGAAAGATGTACATATGACTGTCTTTACTCAGCATGCACCAATAAAAGATATGTGGTTGCCTTTGGCAGGAGAGGCAGAAATAAGCAATTTAGGATCTTAAAAGATAAAAGATAATAAAAGTAATTAAGATAATTAACCACCCTGAAGAGAGAAGAATTTACTGCTGTAAATTTTGTATTTTGTTTCGCTTGGCAATATCACAGCTGCCACTCTGCTTAATATACAGCACATCAAGTATCTGAGAGTCTTTTGCTGTCAAAAAACATATATAATAAAAAATTTTTAAGAGAAAAGAAAGGAGGGGAGAAGGATAGGGATTGCAATTACGACACTTTAAAAATCTGGTTAATTGAGCTTAGGGCCAGGTGGGTCCCACAGTGAGGTGGCTTACACTGGCCTGTCTTGCAGACTTGGGAATTATGAATCTTTAGTCTCCACATGTGATCTCTATAGCCATGCAAGAATTTCATCTGCCGGCCCCTGGCAGACCTATCCCTCCTCTTGACCCCCAGTGTTACCAACTCAAATCAGCCCTCATTGTCCCCTCCCAGATCGGTTAGCTGGTCTCACTCCCGTAATACGGTCTTCACCAGCAAGGAAGACATTACACTGAAATCTCAATGTGACTGTGTCCCTCCCTGCATACCTCTGTCTCAAGTCCCCACAGGACCCTCAGGAATAATCCTAATTCCTAGTTTTATATTCAAGGTTCTCCAAGATTAGGTCTCTGTCTCAGCCCTGAGTCCCCAACCCTCCTTGCTATGTTGACACTGAGCACCGTCAAGCCTTCCTGAATGATGTGATGTTTCTCTCTGCCAGACCCTTTCCCACGTGAGCCATCTGTCAAATTCCTGCTTCACCAGTCAGTTCAAGTGTCATTAGTTCGTGGGAAATGCCCACGGCTGATCTCTCACCCCTAGACCCACCATGGGCACCCCACCCTCCTATGGCACTCGGGCCATGCATATGCACAGTAATATTTACCTCTCTTTAGCACATAGTCTATTCACTTGTCTCTACATTTAGTTGAACAGCTATTTCATCCCTACTATGGGCCAGCTACTGCACTAGCTATTGTAGATTAAAAGGTAAACTCATGCATTCATTTTAAAAATTGCTTATTGAGCACCTACTACATTCCAGTCACTGTTCCAGGTACTGAAAATAAAGTGTTGAAATAAAGAGACAGCACATCTCATGCCTGTAATCCCAGCACTTTGGGAGGCTGAGGCGGGCGGATCACGAGGTGAAGAGTTTGAGACCAGCCTGGCCAACATGGTAAAACCCCATCTCTACTGAAAATACAAAAATTAGCTGGGTGTGGTGGTGGGCGCCTGTAATCCCAGCTACTGGTGAGCCTGAGGCAGGAGAATGGCTTGAAGGAAGTGGAGGTTGCAGTGAGCTGAGATCGTGACACTGAACTCCAACCTGGGTGACAGAGCAAGACTCTGTCTCAAAAAAATAATAAATATATAAAATAGTAAATATATAAAAAATAATAAGAATAAATAACAATAATAATAATAAGAGACAGCACATTTGCCCTGGTGGAACTGAAATTCTAGTTGTAGATAGAAGAGGCAGCAGACAAGAATCCAGGAACAAATAAATATGTACTATGAGAAGCAGTGATAAGGGCTAAGAAGAAAAATAGAGTGAAGAAAGAACAGAGAGTTTAGAGTCAAGCAGAGGCATGACAGAGATGAGGGAATGAGGCGGATGTTTAGCTGGGAGCACGGCGCTCTTGGCAGAGGGCTCAGTGAGTGCAAAGGTGCAAAGGCCTGGAGGTAGGACTGAGGCCGGGGTGTGGGAGGGGCTGCAAGGAGACTCGAGTGGCTGGAGCAGATCAGTGAGGGCAATAGTAGGAGGGCAAATCCCAGAGGACCTCGTGGAACATTCTAAGACTCTGGCTTCTCCCCAGGAAAAGGAGGATCTGTCTTACTTTCCAGCTCACCTTGTGCTGCTCTGGGGGCAGGGGGTGGGAGGGAATGCAAGGTGGGGAAGAGAGAAGGGAAGAGACCAGGGAGGAAGCTTTTGAAGCTGTTCAGGCTACGGAGGATGGTGACCTGTATGGGACATTGAATGGCTTGAATATCTAGCACCTTCCTGGAGCATGGGAGACTTTCAATTTGGGTGTTTACATAAGAGCACGCATGCGCACATGCACATAGACACACACACATGCACAAACACAATCTAAACCTGTATAGCCTGGAATTTCATTGGTGAGCAGGGCAAGGTCTTATGGCACTGAGACAGCACATTGTTGAGTTCTTACAACAAATATATATTGTGCACCGTTTGTCAAACCCACAGTTTAATAAGAGAACCTCTCTCATCTCTTGCACCTTTATATCAAATATGGATGCATCACAGGTGTTCTTGATCTCTTTATTGAATGAATGAATGAGACTTGTAAGAGACACTTGTGAACAAATAGGTATAATGAGATAGCTCTAAACCAGAGAAACAAAATAGAAGCAGAGAGTATGCAAGTGCTGCAGGAAAAGATAGGTGGCTTCCCAAGGAGGCAGCACCACCCTGGCCCACCATCCACACCGGACACACCCCATTTCTAGATGTCCCTTTAGCCTTTTACCTCCAAGTCCCTCCTCCTGAAGACCCAGTAGCTGCCTTCCTGTCTGCATCCCCACGGAGACACCTACCAAAAGAGCCCATAGAGCACCATGTAAATCTGGACCCAAATGAGGCGGGTGCCTCAGATCTCTCAATAATTAGACTTCAAGTGGCTCCCATAACTCAGCAGCTAATTACCTTGCTGGCTCTGTCAGCTCGGCCCTCCGAGGCAACCAGCCCATTTTCCTGGCAGACTGGCCCATAAAAATCCCTGAAAGCACATGGATTTACTGTATTTATTTATTGGGATTTGGAGAAATATATCCGGTATCCAGAGGCCTTGGGATGTGGGGACATAATGTTGAAATGTAGGTTGTTAAAATGAGGGAGAATTATAAGTAAGAGGCAACAGGACCCAGCTCTCCCAGGTAGCAGGAAAGAGGCCACTGGTAATTAGCGACTAGATTTTAATGTGATGTGGCAGAAACCATGTGGAAGTACTCCCAGAGGAGGGCTGGCATGGCCCCTGGTCCCCAGTTCCATTTGCCCAGCAGCCTAATCCCATCACAGGGCCTTTGCACTTGCTCTTCCCTCTGCTGGCACTCTGTTCCCTACACGCCTTGGCAGTGTGGCTCAAACCATCATTTGGTGAGTTCTCAACTCAAATAGTACCTGCCTGGGGAGGCCTTCCCCAAACATGTGTTTTTGTTCTTCTGAGATAGAGTCTCACTCTTGTCGCTCAGGCTGGAGTGCAGTGGTGCGATCTTGGCTCACTGCAACCTCCGCCTCCCAGGTTCAAGCGATTTTCCTGCCTCAGCCTCCTGAGTAGCTGGGATTACAGGCGCCTGCCACCACACCCGGCTAATTTTTGTACTTCTAGTAAAGATGAGGTTTCGCCATGTTGGCCAGGCTGGTCTCGACCTCCTGACCTCAGGTGATCCACCCACCTTGGCCTCCCAAAGTGGATCATGTTTCCAATTCTGTCCCTTGTCCAGGCACATTAGCCCCTCACCTGTTTTAAGTTCTTCACCGAATTTAACCCATGCACCCCCCTCCCCCCCGCAAAAGTGATTTATTCATCTATTTGCAGACTTGGCTATTATTTTTCTTCCTCCAGGAGAATGTAGGCTCCTTGTCCATCTCCATCATCTTTGCATTCCAAAGCTGAGTGCTGGGCCAGGTACACAGTAGTGGCTCAGTATGTATTTGTTGTGTGAGTATAGGATCAGATGTTACAGACTGGGGACAGTGGCCTCTGGCTTTTGCTCATTCCTCTTCTTCTGACTGCAACGCCCTTCTCAGTCAGTTTGAAGCATTATTTCATTGGATTTCATAGCAACCCAATGAGATGAGCATTCTTCCTATCCCCATTTTAAAGGTTAGGACATTGAGGTTCTAAGAGGTTAAGGAATTTCACTGTGAACTGCGGTTGTTCAGGAAGAAAGGCATAGCAGTAGAGGTTGAACCAGGTGTGACTGTCCCCACAACCCCTCTTGTCAGCTATTGCTCAAGGGGTGGTGAGGGTACAGTGCCTGGTCTTGGATAGCCACAGCCCTCCAACATGCAGGGTCAGAGCCATCAGAGGCTCCACAGATATGTGCTGAGAGGGCGCCCTTCACACTTCCAGCAAAGAGAGGCCCCGGGAATCATTTAGTCCACCCTCTCATGGTACATATGGGGAAATGATGGTCTCCCCATATTGCCCCCGTATTGCCTGAGGTCACAACGTGTTTTTGTGGCAGAGCAGGGGCCAGCGTGAAAGTAGCAGAATTTGGAGTCCCACCAGCCTGGATGGGGCTCCCGGGCCCTGCCCATTTCCTTAACCTCTCGGAGACTCAGTCTTCTCATCTGTAGAATGAGAAGAGCCAGGTCAGCCTGGAGGGAATAGTGATGAGAAAGCACACATGAAGCCCCCCCAGGCACATAGTAAATGTTCAGTAGGTAATGAGAGAGGGCACGTATTGAGCACATTCTTCAGGCCAGACCCCACACTAAGCACTTTACAGGCGGCATCTCATTTCATCTTCACCACAGGTGTGAGGAAGTTAGCATCCTTAGTTCAAGTTTACAGAGAGTAAGTCAAGCTCAGAGGCATTAGTCACTTGCCTGAGATCACACAGCCACCCAATGGGAGAGCCAGACTTTGAACCTGGCTCCATCTGACCTCAGAATCTGCATTCTCTGTCATCCTACTGGAATGGTGGGCTCCTCATATATAAAATGGGAAGAGCCAGGCCAGTGGTCATCTTGCAAACCACTGGTGTATGCAAAGCTGACAGTTGGAATAGGGCATAGATGGGTAAATAGAAAGGAGGATTGAAGGGTGAGGGGTGGGTGGGCAGATGCGTGGATGGATGGGGTGGTGGATGGGTCAATGGGTGGATAAACGGGTGAATGGAAGAGTGGATGGGTGGATAATAAATAGGTAGATGGGTATCTGAGTGGGTGAACAGATGGATATTTGTGGATGGGTGAACAACTGGATACTGGGTAGGTGGATGGATCATTGAGTGAGTGAGTGGTTGGATGGATGAATGGATGGATGGATAGATAGTTGGCAAGTGAATTGATGGATGGGGATGGATAGATGGTGAGTGAATTGATGGATGGGTGGGTGGGTGTTTGAGTGGTTGAATGGGTGGATACACAGATATTTGTGGGTGGGTGAATGGATAGATAATGTATGGGCAGATGGATAGTTGAGTGAGTGAGCGGATGGATGAGGGATGAGTAGATGGCTGGCTGGATGATGTGTGGGTAGATGGATAGTTGGGTGAGTGGATGGATGGATGAATGGATGAATGAGTGGGTAGATAGATGGGTAAATGGGTATGTGAGCAGGTGAAAGAGTAGGTAGATGAATGGATGGATATTGGTGTGTGGTAGATTGATGGTTGGGTGAGTGGGTGAGTGGATGCATGGATGGATGAATGATGGGTGGGTGAATGAATGGATGTATGGGTGGGTGAGTGGATGAATATATGGATGGATAAATGAGTGAATGAGTAGGTGAGTGGGTGGGTAAGTAGATGGATGAATGGGTGGGTGGGAAGATAGGTGGGTGAGCAGTTGGATGTGTAGGTAAATGGATGGATGGATGGATGGATGGATGGATGGATGGATAAGGGTGTGTATAGTTCAGTGAGTAGGACGGTGGATAGGTGAGTGAGTAGATGAGTGGGTGGGTGGATGGGAAGAAGAAAGGTAAAAGTTGAAATACTCCCTGCATGCCCAAGTGTTGTTTCTCCCTCTGAAAGGCCATTCCTGCCTCTGAATGGCAACTGTTTCCCTCCCATTCCTTGGTCATTACAGGCATTTCATGCACTGTCAGGTTCCCAGAACTTCAGCTGGGGTCCCACCACGTGCATGCCTCTCTGCACGCACGCGCGCGCACACACACACACACACACAAACATGCGCGCACACACACAAACAAACATGCACACACACACACACACAAACAAACATGCACACACACACACACACACAGAGAACAACACAAAGGCTCCTCCCACCACAAATGCTCTGGAGGTGGTCTCCTGGACTTCTCTTATCTCAGCACAAGCCCCAGAGCCAAAGGACTTAAACACCTGGATTTGCAAAACAAATTATTCATTCTATAGCATGTCTCTCCCAAACCAACTTAAGGGGGGAATTATATTCCATTTTCTATGCTTTGTGTAGAAAAAAATGTATCTACTCTGAGCTCCTCCTACTGTTAAGTTCTTCGCCATTGGGAATAGAGTTCCAGTGGCCACTCAGGCCGAGGTGTCTGTACTTTCCCAAACTGAGGGATCTCACTGGAATTTTCTCTACAGAGTCAGAGAGATCTAAGACCAGCCGTGTGCCTCTGGATTTCACACTCACCTCAATGGGCCTTGGTTTCTGCCCTGGATTCCAGAACTAAAAGGCTGAAAGTCTTGCTTCTTTCTTTCTTTCTTTCTTTCTTTCTTTTTTTAAGAGACAGGGTCTTACTCTGTCATCTGGGCTGGAATGCAGTGGAGCAATCATGGTTTACTGCAGCCTCGAACTCTTGGCCTCAAGCAATTCTCCTGCCTCAGCCTTCCAAAGTGTTAGCATGAGCCACCACACCCAGCCACATAACAGTCTTTATAGATATCATGTAGATAACATACGCCTCACCCATGTCATAGGAGTATCAATGTGGACCAGCTCCCTGAAAACCCTGTGTTTTCTGGGGGGCAAAATGAGATCTGGTAGAAAGAGCTCTAGGGCAGCCCTAGGTCTTAGTTCCCACCTCTCCACCTAACTTGTTATGTGACCTTGGGCGAGTGAGTCACTCACCCTCTCTGGGCCAAAATTACCTTACCTAAAAATACCTGGGTTGGTATAAACCACTAGTTCCCCACCTTTTATGGAATAGACATCATTCTTTCTTTTGTTTTTCTTTAAAAATAATAAGCCTGGACTAAGCATTTATATATATCATCACATATAAGCAGGCCATGCCAACCCTGAAAGGCAGCACTTTATACCCCCATTTTACAGGTCGCAAAACAAAGGAGGAGAAAGAGTTGAAGGCCAATGGCACATGGACAGAGTCCACACTCAGATTCTGTGTAAATATAAGTCTGCTGCAATAATGTGATTACCCCAGAATGCATTTTTAAAACTTGCTTCTCTATTCTGTAACATAGCATCAGTGTCTCTCCACGTCATTTCGTGCTTCTGTCTCAGCACAGTCAATGGCAGCGTTGTGTTTCAGTGTGGGTGCCGCCGCAATAATCCCCTCTCCATGGGCATTTAGGTTGAGTCTGAATGAAAATCATTTTAAGGGCAAAATATTTTCCAGTCCTTCCCAGGGCTGGGACAGGAGGTCTTTTCGGAGTCTGTGTTTGGAGATTGTTACAACACAAACCAATGGGTATTTCCCAAGTAATGGTAAGAACTCAAGACTATGCATCTCAGTTGCTTCCATCACTGGAGCAATGGGCAGCTATGTGGGTGAGTCTTGGGAGGAAGCTGGAAAGCAAACAGACATGGGTGTCCTGATTGTCACCTCTTCCTCCTCTTCTTCTCCCCACTCTGATTCTCAAAGCTCATGCCTGGCCCAGGACCCACCACCACTCCCTTAATCCACTGGCAGCCCTGCTTCAGTTCCCAGCTTGCAGGAGCATTTGGAATGAGCCAACCACCAGAGACAGATCCTTCCAATTCCTCTGGAATATCCACTTCTAACCCCCATAGCAGAAGAGTGGCTGCAAAGAGAAACAGCCTGGTCCTAAAAGTGGGATTTTAATGCTTACCCTGCATTAAATGTTTACACTGCTTTCACTCACTGGATAATCTTGAGCAAGGCAGTTTATCCTCTGCAGGCCTCAGTCTCTTCATCTGTAAATTGGGAGTAATAATAATTTTTATCAATAACTACCCTCTCCACAGTCCTGGGGCCAGCCACGTGACTTAGCATCTCAAAGCCTCAGTTTATGTGCCCATAAAATGGGTTAATAATGACAACAGGCCTCACTGTGTTACTCTGAAACTTTTTTTCTCTCTCTTTTTGAGACTCTGGAGTCTCGCTCTGTCACCCAGGCTAGAGTGCAGTGGTGAGATCTAGGCTCACTGCAAGCTCCTCCTCCCAGGTTCAAGCGATTCTCCTGCCTCAGCCTCTGGAGCAGATGGGATTACAGGCATGCACCACCATGCCCAGCTAATTTTCATATTTTTAGTAGAGACGGGGTTGCACCATGTTGGCCAGGCTGGTCTCCAACTCCTGACCTCAAGTGATCTGCCCGCCTCAGCCTCTCAAAGTGCTGGGATCAGAGGCGTGAGCCACCGCATCTGGCCAGTCTGAAACTTCAATACAGTCACAGATACCAGAGGCCAGCAAAATTTTTCAGTAAAGGACAAAATAGTAAATATTTTCAGCTTTGCAGGCCAGATGGCCTCTGTTGCAACTCCTCAACTCCGCCACTGTGGCATGACAAAGAGCAGCGTTAGATGAAACCTAAAAGAATGAATTTGGCTGTGTTCCAATCAAAATGTATTTATGGACACTGAAATTTGAATTTCATATATTTTTTATGTGTCACAGAATATTATTCTTCTTTTGATTTTTTTGCAGTGATTTAGATACGTAAAATTACTTTTAGCTCACAGGTCCTGTAAAAACAGGTAGCTGATGTAGTTTGCAGACCTCTGATACATACATAAGTAACACTGTGCCTGGCATGTAGATCCCAGGAAATATTCAAGTTTTTCCTCTCTATTACCACTTAAATTTAGAACTTTAGAGGTCATTTGTCCAGTAGTATTTCCATTTCCAGAAATTCATCCATCAGACCCCCCTAGAGTTGGCTTTCTGAATATCAACTTTCCAGGATAGAGTACTTGCTTTCAGCCCTCAAATCGCTCTTCCATCTGTGACCAGTCTATCAGACAGCGACTTTACAATGAAACAGATATTCATAGTGAACACACTTCAGTACTTGTTTACAATTTTTATCTCCCTAAATGCTTATATCATATCCTATTATAGAAGCTGTTGTTATTGTCCGCATTTTGCAGATGAGAAAAATGAGGCCAGAGAGGGGGAGTTATTTACCCAAGGGTTGCACTGCTGGGACCCAGGCAGTCTAGACCCAATGATAGGTCTCTGTGGTGCCTGAGGTCTTTCTCCCTCGGCCAGGATGGAAGTCAGGGTGCCATCCACCTCCCGACACCCCCAAACCAACACCCCAGAGATCACACCCTAGGAGTCCCACCCCATTGCACCCATTCCCCATGATTCAGTGAAGCTGAGCTGTTTTGCAGGCAAGAACATCATTCTTACAGGCAAGCGAGGTTCCTCTGGTGATGGTGGGGATTCGGGCGGGGGGTAGAGGGGGCGGGCGTTGGCAGGCAAGAAATCAGCACATAAACAATTAAAATAAGATTTAAAAAAATATATATTGCTTCCTCTGCATACGTGAGCGCAGATCGTGGCGGAAGATCTCACAGAGGCTCAGCGCTGTTCTGTCCCTGGAACGTGGAACACATTCGGCTAATTGAAGCCTCGATGTAGTGCGGCTGGCGGGTGGGGGGACTTCAGGAGTGATCCATCTACCCTGGCAGGCTCGTTCCGGGAGGCGAGCGAAGGAGGCCTTGTAGAGCTCCGTGCAAGACTAATATATCCGCAGTACATGGAACGAGAAACAGGAACACCCTCGTTTGTTTTTTGGTATTTTTTTTATAGGACTGACGTGGCAGTTTTTCCCCTGATTTTTCAAAGCCACACTTACTTACTGCTCTTTGTACCTCTTGAGAGAAACGGGACCCCCAAATCTTTGTCTGCTTCACAGAGTGATGGGGGAGGAAGATTAGAAGATAGAATTATCGCATTAAAAAAAATCAAATTCTCTGTGTTTTATATTTACGTACAATTAAAACAAATTATAAATGCACAGAAGGGGATAAAATGCAAAGGTCAAATCTGTCTCCTTAGAAATAGTAATCCGTCCATCTGCCAAGTGTTTATTGAGCACCTACTACAAGCAGGGCAATACTGAGCACCTACCGTGTATTAGGCTCTGGGGATGGAGAAGTGAACAAAACAGCAAAGTCTCTGCCTCAGTTCCCATCCTCAGAGGTAATTAATTTTAACTGTTCCCTGCATTACCTTTCTAGAAATTATTTGTGAATAATCTCTCTCTCTCTCTTTTACACACACACACACACATATGTTTATCTTTTTGAAATGAATTAGATCATACCAGATATAATAATCTGTATCTTGGTGTGACTTTTTCTTTAATTTAACAATATATTTGGGGCATTTTTTTCCACTTTAACAAATAAAAAAATCGACCTCATTTTTGTCTAAATAGCTGTGGGATACTTCAAAGCGTGCCTATAGCAACATTTAATTAATCCCCTGTTGATGGACGTGTTCATTGCCTCTGGCTTTAGTCTGTTGCAACCAATGTGGCAGTGAACATCCCTGAGCAAAAGGTCTGTTATCATAAATAAGGAAGGAGCTCAGAGATGACCTACACGGTCGTCATTCATGTTGCTCACTTCATATGTCCTGTTCTTCTCCACGACTCACGGTAGAACTCCACTTCCTTGCCCCCTTAGAGAGAGGTGTGGTTGCGGGACTGGACTTGACGCCATATATCATATTGTGCATGGAAGCTTCGGAATGGTGGTCTTCTGCTCTCTTTTCTTTCTGGGACAGTGACCAACCATACTCCGGAAGGTGACTGCTCTACCCCCCGAAGTTCTAAACTACAGGTAATGGAAATGAGCAGCACATCCTCCAGCCAACCCACAATGGACATGCAGTGAGAGCCAGAAACAAACATGTTGTTTTGTACCATTGGGATTTGGGGGCTGTTTGTTACTGCATCATAGCCCAGTTTCTTCTGACATATACAAGCTACTACAACTCTTCTATTTCATAGACAGGGACATGAAGGCTACACTTATTGCCTCCAGTCCCTGAAGTGTAAATCTTGATAGTTCCCCACCGCCCACGTGTTAGAACACAGGCTCCTTAGAATGTTACTCAAGGCACTAGTTATTTTACAACAACCTACTAACCATTTCAGTCTTATTTCCACCAGGTTTATCCTGTGCCTCAGCCACACGTAAGAATGGCCCATAGCTACACATTCTCTAACTCAATTCATGCTGTTCCCTAGTCCTGGGCTGTGCTTCCCTGCCTTTGCTTCAGAAAAAACTCCTACTCATCCTTCAATACCAGGTCAAAATGGTGCCCATCTATCAAGATTTGCCTGGCCCTCCCAGACAGCTGCTTCCTCCTCAGTGCTTCCCTAACACCTTAAAAAGCCTCCCCTATGGGGAATGTATCACACTCCTTCCTGATTTTCTGTTTATATGCCTGTTTTCCCCACCCCCAGATTGTGAGCTTCTTGAGGGCATGGACATTATCTCATTCATCTCTTCCCAGTGCCCAGCACAGGGACTGGCACACAGTGAGGTGCTTGGTAAATGTTATTATACCATGAATGAATGAATGGATGGATGAATGCATGGATGGATGGATGGATGGATGGATGGATGGATGGATGGATGGAGAGAGGAATGGATGGATGATTCTTGATCTTCCAGCCCTGTCTACTTACTGTGCTAGTCTCTCCCTCCACATTCCTTCCAGCACCTCATTGCTGAATAGCTAGTGCATGATTCGTGAGTATAAATTCTTGCCCTCAGACACAAATGGGCAAAACAGTGATGATGAATAGAAGGTTCAGGATGCCAAAGTGATCCCTTTAAATACATCAGCAAGGTCTTCACGGTAGAACAGTAAGGCCAATTGGCAGTTCTTCAAAAAGTTAAACATACCCAATGGCCCAGCAATTCCAGTCCTAGGTATATACCCAAGAGAATTGAAAACAGGGACTCAGACAAATCCTTGTTCACAAATGTTCTTACCAGCATTATTTATAATAGTCATAAGTTGAAAATAACCCAAATGTCCATCAGCAAATGAATGGATAAACAAATGGTGGTCTATTTATACAATGGAATATTATTCAGCCATAAAAAGGAATGAAGTACAGATTCGTGTTACAACAAGGATGAGCCTTGAAGACATTATGCTAAGAGAAAAAAGCCAGTCACAAAAGGCCACATATTGTATGATTCCATTTACATAAAATATGCAGAACAGGTAAATTCATGAAAAACAGAATGCAAATACTAGTGATTGCTGGAGGGGGAGATGAGGAGTGACTGCTTAATGGGTGCAGGGGTTTATCTTGGAGTGCTGGGAATGTTTTGGAACTAGACAGTGGTGGTATTTGGACATGGTGAATGTGCTAAAGGCCACTTAAAAATGGTTAATGCTACGTTATGTGAATTTTATCTTAATTGTTTAAAATTGAAGTAAGATAAACCAATAAGACAGTTGGTGCATTTCTTCCCAGCCTCCTTCTTGGATGCACCGTGATGGACCAGAAGTGAGGTAGGCGGGCATCCTGAGCAAATGGACCCAGGCAGTGAGCCACCAGCAGCATGGTTCCAAGGAAGACAATGCTTCCTGGGGGCAGGAATGTCCCTCCCTCAGGGTCTCTGTGGGATCCAAATATATGAGGGAGGTAGAGGGGGAGAGACAAGGACACAGATAGATAGATAGAGGGACAAACATATAGAGATCTGGAGAGAGAGAGAGAGAAACAAAAAGAGAGAAGAAACTCATGGAGAAATAGGAAGGAGGGGAGAAGAACAAGGGGTCTTAGATGAACTAAGCAAGCCAGGAGGACCACGGAGACTCTGATTACTTCCTGCCGGACAATGTATGGGTAAGGAGCTAAGAAAAAGGCAGAAACTCAGTTATTAATATTTTTCTCTTGGTGTCAAATCCATTCCACAGGCCACATGGAGGTCCAGCCTCAGGCCTTTATGTGGCACCTGGGGAAGGGAGGCCGCCTCACTGGCTCCTGCTTGGGGAGTGGACACTTTCAAAGGGGCTTTCTAGGATGAATGGAGGGGTCAGGCATCCCATGCCGTGTGGGCCTGCAGAAAGCCTTTCCTCTTCTGAGCCTCATCAGCCTCATCTTTAATCACAGCAAATTGTGTTTTCCAAGCTTGCTGAACAAGAAGTGCGGAAAAATTCCCATCCCCTTGAAATGGGGGCAGGTCTTTGCAATAGCATAGATGAATGAATACAGCAGAAAGGATGCAGCATGACTTCTGAGATGAGGTCAAAAAAGGTAATACAGCTTCCTCATGGCACACTCTCCTCGGAGAGTTGTGCTTGGAACCCAGCTGCCATGTTCTGAGGAAGCCCAGACTACATGGAGAGGCTGTGCTCGAGCATTTCACCCAAAAGCCCCAACAGGCATCAACTACCTACGTAAGCAAACAAGCTTCAGAAGTTTCCCACTCCCACCCTTGGAGCCATTTCAGTCTGACGTTACATGAAACAGAGACAACCTGACCCCGCTGAACCCTGCCCAACTCACAGATCCACGAACAAAATTACCAATTTAGGTTGGGCGTGATGGCTCATACCTATAATCCCAGCACTTTGGGAGGCTAACTTGGGCAGATCGCTTGAGCCCAAGAGGTCGAGACCAGCCTGGGCAACATGGCAAAACCCCATCTCCACTAAAAATACAAAAATTAGCCAGGCACGGTGGCACATGCCTGTAGTTCCAGCTACTTGAGCGGCTGAGGTGAAGGATGGATTGAGCCCAGGAGGTCAAGACTGTGGTGGGCTGTGATCATAGCACTGTATTCCAGCCTGGGTGACAGAGTGAGACCCTGTCTCAAAAAAAATTTTTTTTTAATTTAGTTAAATCATTAAAAATCACTTAAAAGTGTTTGTTATGCTGTTGTTGTATAGCCTCAGACAACCAGATGGATAGGAAACCCTCAGTTGCAGCACTCACGGGCTGAATCGTGTCCCCCCAAAATTTATATGTTGAAGTTCTAAACTCCAGCAGCACAGAATGTTATCTTGTTTGGGAATAGGGTCTTTAAAGCGGTAATTAAGGTAAAGCGATGTCATTGGGGTAGGTCTCGATCCAACACAACTGGTGTCCTTATCAGCAAAGGAGATTAGGACACAGACATGTACTGAAGGAAGATAATGTGAAGACACAGCAAGGAGAAGATGGCCATCTGCAAGCCAAGGAGAGGGGCCTTGAAAGAAACCAACTCTGCCCACACCTTGACATGGGCTTCTAGATTCCAAGACTTGGGGAAAGAAATGTCTGTTGTTTAAGCCACTCAGTCTGTGGCACTATGATACGGCAGCCCTGGCAAACTAATACAGCCATTGGACCCACTTTCCAGATGAGAAACAAAGCTCTGAGAGTTAGTGCCTCCCCAGGCTCCACAGCTGGCATGCCATGGAGTCGGCCTGGAACCTTCCTACCTCTGAGGAGTGGCCCCATATTCTAAACCTGAATGTAGCTGCAGTCTATCAGAAATGACCACTCCAAACCTCCAGGCTGCTACCAGAGCAGACATTACTAATTCATCCCAGAGCACTCTCACTCAGCCCAGATGTGGCCTCAGTCTCTCTAATCAAGATTCCCACGGATGGGCCAGCAATGGCCAGAGGGACACTTTTCTGGGCACAGCTCAGTGGAGCCTGCCTAAGGCTGCCTTATTTGGGTCACTCTTTTTTTTGGGGGGGGCATTCTGAGGCTCTGTGGGGGTCATTATGGTGCAAAGATTACCCCAGATGGCACCTGTGGTTAACTCACTAGCATCACTGTTACATGGGATCTATAAGATAGTAAGTCAGGATTCTGCATAGAGACTCATCCTGGCTCACGTGACCCCCAGGGTAGGGCTGGGCCACAAAGGGGAAAATTACTGATAAATATTATCTTCAAAAAATCCCTCCTCCCCTACACAAAGCTAAGCCATTGAAAGTTTATCAAAACCACAGCCTTGGAGTCAAGCGATTCTCATGCCTCAGCCTCCCAGGTAGCTGAGACTACAGGTACACACCACCACACCTGGCTAATTTTTGTATGTTTTTTAGTAGAGATGGAGTTTTCGCCACGTTGGCCAGGCTGGTCTTGAACTCCTGAACTCAAACAATCCGCCCTCCTTGGCCTCCCAAAGTGCTGGAATTGCAGGCATGAGCCACTATGCCTGGTTTTTTTTTTGTTTTTTTTTTTAAGCTCCCTGGTAATTTTCTCAGAGGCTGAGAACCCCCGATATAAACTTCACCGGAATCTGGGGCTGCAGAGGGGTTCCTGGGCTGGAGGGTTGCCATAGCTTCTTCTCCGTTTCTTGATGGGGCAAGCCTCCTCCTACTACAGGACCTTTGCGCAGGCTGGTCCTTCCACCTCCACAGTTTGCAGGCTCCCAATCCTCCCTTAGGCCTCAGCTTTAATACCTCCTCTTTCAGGCTGTCATTCCCTGATTACCTGCCTCCCTCTTCCCTCTCACTGTTCCCTCTTCACTCCCTTCCAATCTCTTGTAATGCTTCCTAAGTTTGCATTCTGGGGCATTTTTTGTTTGTTTGTTTACTGTATTTCTCCCCACTAAACAGTGAGCTCATGTGATCCATGACTGTCTCTGTACCCTTCACCATTGGACCCCCAGGGCTGAGCGCAGGGCTTAGCACATACTAGGTGCTCATTAAATATATAGTGAAATTATTTAATGGCAAAAACATGCATCCTCCTCTCTGAGCCTCACTGTGTTGTGAGGATTAAATGAGTTAATTGCTGTAAAGTGCTTAGAAAGTTCCACCTCGTGTTAATTAAATGAGCTGGTGCTGAGCACATGGCCTGACCCATAGAACACTTTCATTGCTGGTGAACAATTACCATTATTATTATCACTGTCATTGTCATTGTTGGTATTATTTATCCTCTATTCAGCACAGAGTAGGTGCTTAATAAAACTGTGAACTACCAAAGTGATGTAGCCTTGGACCAGCCACAGGGATGGAGGATGTGGCTGCTGGAGGAAGCCTCCAGGCCAGTCTGATGTGGTGAGGATAGCATGGCTCAGAGAGGGGAATGCACTGCCCCAACGTCACCCAGCAAGTCTAAGCGAGATCCAGCCCCAGAACTCTAGGCTTTCCTCTCCACTCATGGCCGCATGCCCTTGGGCATAGCTCTTCCCCTCTGGGCTCTTGTTACATCTGTGTAATGGGCCTGGGGTTGCAGCAGGGATAGGGAGGTTAGACACAGGTGTGACCCCAGCCCCAGCCCCCAAGCTTGCCCCATAGTGACATGGGTGGCCACTTGGTGGCACTGTGGAGTCACCATCGACTGGCAGCCACCCGAGGAGCCCCAGTCCAGTGCAGCTTGGCCAGGAGACCTCAGAGGGTGCTCTGCGCTGACCTCCTTCCAGCTGGGGAAACTGAGGCCCAGAAAGGTGCTGCCATGCCTTTGCCAAAGTCATGCAGCTAGTCTGAGAAAGAAGACTTTAAAAGGCAGTTTATTGAACACCTACTATGTGCCAAGTTTGCAACTGTATCATCCAGTTTCCACAACAACCCAAAGGCAGGAGATAGCCTTTCCATATTCCAGATGAGGAAACTGAGGCACCAAGAGCTTAAGTGGAAATATGGGAGCAATGACAATCATGACAGTAGTGTTTAATATTGAGTAAGTGCAACACATGTAAACAATGGCAATGAGTCAGGCCAGTCCCACAACAAACCCAAGACTTGGACACCAGTACTGACCCATTTTACAGAGATGGAAACTGAGGCTCAGAAAGATGAAACCATTTGCAGTGATCACACAGCCAGGAAGTGTCTGCTGCCGGGACATGTCCCTGCCCAGAGGGAACCAGGCCTAATTCCTATCTACTCTCTCCCCCACATTCCAGCCTCAGCCTCAGGCAAGCTTGGGCCAGCATAGCCAGACCTAGGCCTCCAGGGATCAGGGAAGGCTTAGCCTCTTCTCAAAACCCACAGCTTGTCTAGACCAGGCTCCTTCCTGTGGGCTGCCACCGGGGGTCTGGGTGCCCACTGGAATTTGGGGGCATGAAGGGGTCCCTGTATCTCCCCATATCACCCAATAGCCCCTGCTCCAGATGTGAGCAAGGGATGCTGCTGTGAGTCCTGGGATGGTCTGCAGGTCTCTTAAGGAAGAAGAAGCAGAGGAGAGGCGAGGAGGGAGATGTGGGGTGGCGGATACAGAGCAAAAGTGACAGAGACATCATGAAATAGACGGAGACGCAGCGTAGAGACAACGACAGGAAGAGAACAAGAGACAGAGCCAGAAAAACAAATTAAATCAAAACCGAACAAAACAGAGAGGGAGCAACAGAGCCAGAAAGAAGGGAGTGAAGAGAGGTGCATACTGAGATGGAGACAGACAGACAGATGACGGGGATACAGACTGAGAGAGAGACAGAGACTGGGAGCCAGGAGATCACAGAGACAGACAGGGACAAAGCGGCGGGGTGACACAGAGACAGGGACAGACGCGAGGAGGGGCGGAAGATGGGGACCTGGGGTGAGACAAGGACCAAGGGGCACGAGAGCAAATTCTGGGGTAGCAGACCAGGAGGTCAGGCAGAGACTCAGCAGAGAAGGAAAGGCCGGAGGAGGCTGAGAAGAGAAAAAATGATCAGAGAGAGAGAAGCAAAGAGGAAGGTGACAACATAGAGAGGGCAGAGGAAGGGGAATAGAGGAGGGAGGAAGACCAGACAGTCAGAGGGTGGAGGCCAGGGCACGACGGGGGTAGCGGCGGGATCAGGGGTCCTCCCACCTGGTGGACCCTGCCCTGGCCCCTGTCCACTGGGCAGCCAGGGTCTTCCACCCACCACCTGCCTCCATACCCCAGAGCTTTTCCTTCCCAGCAGGGGCCTGGCCAGGATCCTGGAGGGCAAAGGTCAGGCGGGTGGACTCGCCAGAGCCCCCAGAAAGGCATCTTTCATTTCCGCCTGCTCAGCAGGCTCCGAGCACGTCGTTTGCATAAAACAATATTCCTGTGGGGGATGCTAATGCGCCCTGCTATTTTTGCCTCTCCTGGATTGTGGTTTGCATACATTTGCATACCCTGGGAGAATTAAGCAGGAATCATGTAAATGAGCCCACCAGCTTGGAGGCGAAGGGGGACCTGGGCTCCCTGCCTCCCGACAGGCTGTGCTGGCCACATCCTTCCCCTGGGGGCACCCTGGCAGGACAGGTTAACACGGAAGGATCAGCTACATGTCTCTCCCAACCTGACGCTGCGGTCCACTCCAGGTTTGGGGTAGCCAGAGGCAGTTTTCAAAAACCCAGATCTGAGCCTGTCACATCCCTCTTTAAACCTTCCATGGCTTTTGGAATCCTAGGATGGAGGCCAAACTCTCCCTCTCCCCCATAGCCACAAGGACCAACCCCTACCAGCCCCCCTAACCCACACTCTCTTCCTCCCCAGCCTCCACCCACAATGGAACTTCCTTCCCTCAGGGCTCCCCCTCACCACACTTCTGCAAACCACAGGGCCTTTGTACATGCTGTCCCCACTGGCTGCAATGTTTTTCCTTCTTTCTCTTCACTTCCTTACAGCTAACTCATCCTTCAGACTCCAGGCCAAGTACCATTTCCGCAGGGATGCCCTTCCTGTCATCTCTGACCTTATCCCTCCATTAAGTACCCTGTTAGGTAGCTGGAATTATTATCAATGCAATAACTTCCTTTGTGCCTGACTCCTCCATGAGACTGTGAGAGCCACTGCCCCCCACACAATACCTAGCAGTGCCGCCAGGTGTTCCTGGCCTTAATTTGGGTTCCCAATTAATATTTGTTAAATGAAGGTGGCAGACCTGCAAATTTAGCCTCGAACCTGGAGTCCTCAGGAGCCCAGCCCCCAAACTCCAGTGGTACACAAGAAGTTTTTAAAAATATATTAATTGAGAACCTACAGCGTGCCAGGCACTGGGTAAAGTATTTAACATATACTGTCTTGGGGAAGCCTCTATATCTCTACATGGGAGGCGTGGAAATTGTGTGCATGTTACAGAAAGTAGGGGCTCTGGGAGGAAGGCCACCAGGTTCAGGTCACACAGCATGCATGTGGCAGAGCTAGCAGTCCACCCCAGATCTGTGTGCCCTAGAGGCCTTAGCCCGATCGCTGCACATTTTCCCCTGACCCTTTGGGTGACACTCACCCAGCACACACCTAAGTGGTCTCATGAAAAGTTGTATAGATTTACACAAGCACGTGCAGACTCACGAGAGAATTTGAGTTCACCAGAGCGCACACAGCTGTTGCCTGGCCTGTTCATAACTACCTTATACCCAGTATGGAAGTCTATGCCTCACACCTGTGTGCTCCCATACTGGCCTACACAGACTCGTAAGCACACACGCACGCACACACACACGCATCCCTCCAGGCCTGCACAGACTTTCACTTAGCCATTCAGCAAACACTTCGTGCAGAACCACTGCATCTAGACTCTGTGTCAAGAGCTGGGGGTGTCAGGAAAATGGCATAGATTGACTGGATCTTGCTGGCCATCTTGGGGCTTCCTATCTGCTGACTTCCCCTGGGGGTGTATATCTGATCCACACACATTCGAATATCCGTTCACACTGCACACACTCTATTGACACAGGAATGCATAGCTCACAGGGTGCAAAGGCGTGGAGATACACTGTCACACAAGCAAACGCACGGCCCTCTGCAAGCCCACAAGAAGCGACCACAAGGGAGCAGAGGCTGTCTGATCCATCACTATCATTTTCAAGGGCAAACAACTCGACCAGGGTAATTCAGGAAGTCATTGTCTGCTATAGACTTAGACAGAGCTTGAGCAGCCACAGAGCTAAAAAGCCCATGAGTTTGACCCAGATAGGCCTAGGCTCTGATTGGCTCCTGCGCTTATAGGGTCACTTTCTTGCTGAGCCTAATTTTCCCTTCTGCAAAATGGGAATAGTAGACACTTTTTTCTTCAAAGGTCTGGGTGTGTTGGTTGCTTCCACTGTACCGGGCATATGGTGAGGACCCAATAACAGGCACTCTATATTATTATTATTGTAATTATTATTATATCCCTCCTTCAGGTCTCAGGACTTTTGTGGTCCTGCGCTCTGAGCTGCCCCACTGCTCCATCCTGATACTCCCACACTGCCTTCTCCTGAGGCCAGGGTCCTGTAAGCATACAGTGGGTAAGGTCGAGAACATGTTTAAGACTCATAGCAGGCTGGGCATGGTGGCCCCCACCGCCCTTAATCCCAACACTTTGGGAGGCTGAGGTGGGTGGATCACCTGAGGTCAGGAGTTCGAGACCAGCCTGAGCAACATGGTGAACCCCTTCTCTACTAAAAATACAAAAATTAGCCGGAAGTGGTGGTGCATGCCTGTAATCCCAGCTACTTGGGAGGCTGAGGCAGGAGAATTGCTTGAGCCTAGGAGGCGGAGGTTGCAGTGAGCCGAGATCACACCATTGCACTCCAGCCTGGGCAACAAAAGCAAAACTCCATCTAAAAAAAAAAAAATCTCATAGCAGCTGAGCAACATTTACCCAGAAAATGAAATGCTTTCCTTGCACAAAGTTCTGCCCCTGGCATCAAAGCTCCCACCTGCTCAACAAACCAATACCAGTTTGATTATTGAGAACAATTTGTCTGCCAGGGCGCCGTTCAGCCAGCCTGGGATTTGCAGAGGGGCGGGTGTGCACCCAGGCCTCTGGAGACGGAAGAAAAAGGTGTGGACCAAGGAGCTGGAGGAGGGAACGATGGGCACCGAGGCAAGATCAGGTGATGCTTCGCTGGCCTGCTGTGTCCAGCACTCCCAACAGACTCCCAGGATATTTTGGAAAATGGGGGAAACTTTCTTTTCTTACCTCAGCCCTCTCTTTGGGGAACAGTCGCTTCTATCCGAACACACAGCCTGCATCCTGCTATGAGGCCGAAAGGCAGAGGTGTATGGATTGTCCTTAAAGATCTCCTTGGTGTAATAACCCCGGGGCCACATGCATTGTGGGAACAGGGAAATAATCCTTCGGTTACCTGAAGCTGACAGAGGGAGGAAATCTAGCTCTTTGCAGAGACGGCCACTTGCTACCTGGGGCTTCTGGGGATGGATGGGGCAGGCTGGGGAAGGAGCCTGGGCTGAGGGAAGCTCCCACTGACCCAGCCCACACAAGAGCTGTGTGGAGTCTCCTGGTTTCCTCCTTGCCAGGAAAGACCACTCAGGGCTGCCTATGGGGAGCAGAATTCTCCTAGGAGGTTGTCATTGCTGGGGGTGGAAACCCTGGTAGTCATGGCTCATATACCCGGATCCCCAATGTATCAAACCAAGAGAAGCAAAGAGTCTTCCATTGTATTGCCAAAGGGGTTCCAGCCTCCCCCAGTGCCTCCTGGTCCCCGATTAGAGAGCCAAGTGGGCATGAATGCCAGCTCTGGGCTGAACACACTGAGGTTCAAATCCTGATTCCACTCTTACAGACTGATTGATCTGTTCAGCCTCTCTGAGACTCAGTTTTCTCATCTGAAAAATGGAATAGTTCTCAGACCTACCTCATACGGCTATGGTTAAGGGTTAAACAAAACAGTGCAAGGGGCATGCTTGGCACATAATAAGCGCTCAATAAATGCATCTTCTTTATCATGGCAATTCTCATCAAGCCTTGGGTTTATGCTGAGTTCACCTTGCGCAAGTTCTGATCCTGCTGTCAGCTTCAGTTTCCCCATTTGAAAAGCAAAGGTCTGGGCCCAAATGATCTTCTGGGATCCTTGCTGCTTTACCATTTCCGGTTGGAAATTCTGTCCCTTGAACTTCATGAATTTCTCTGCCACCATAATTGGATTCACCCTTTTCCAGAAGATCAGCCCCAAGGATTAAAAGGTTAACTTAAAAATGTGAATAGTGGCTCACGCCTGTAATAATAAATGTGAATAGTGGCTCACGCCTGTAATTCCAGCACTTTGGGAAGCCAAGGCAGGCGGATCACTTTAAGCTCACAAGTTCGAGACCAGCATGAGCAACGTGGTGAAACCCCATCTCTACTAAAAATACAAAATAATTAGCCAGGTGTGGTGGCACACGCCTGCAATCCCAGCTACTTGGAAGATAGAGGTGGGAGGATCACTTGAGCCTGGAAGGCAGAGGTTGCAGTGAGCCATGATAGCACCACTGTACTCCAGCCTGGGCGACAGTGCCAGACCCTGTCTTTAAAAAAAAAAAAATAGCAAAGAAGATTCTGCATTGATCCTCTATTAAGTCTCCCTCCTCGCCCTGCCCACAACTCCCCAAAAACAACAGTAACAGCGACAGAAATAATGGCCACATGGACACAGAACTTACTACATGCCAGGTGCTGTTCCACATACAAAAACCCCATGACATATGACTAGCTCCTCCAGTTTACATATGAGGAAACCAAGGCAAAGAGAAGTTAAGCAATTTTCCCAGGATCACACAGCTCAAAGATGGCCCATCTGGGATGTAAACCCAGCCACCTGGGTCTCAACCCCAATGCCCCTCAACCCAAAGACTCAACAAAGGGTAGAGTATCAGGCACGTGACGAAGCCATGACAGGAGGCGTTTTGGGTGAGTGGAGCCTTTCAGTGCTGTAGATCCTCTCCTGCTCTCGGCAGACGCCCCAGACTGGCCTCACGGAACCACGTTAAGATGCCTGCCCAGCGCAGGGGAGAACAGACAGCCTGTTGGTTTAAAGAAGATATTCAATTATCTCAGCCGCAGTGCTTGCACGTGCTCTGATGAGCTGAAAAGGGAGAATAAGGAGCACACGCCGCGTCCTGTCAGAGATAATTAGAGGTAACATCACTTTTAAGAAAACAAGCCTGTGGCCAATTGTTCAAGATTAATGAAGTTGGTGGCCAGCATGGGCAACCTAGGAAGGGGACATCATTGGTCTGCCCTGAATATAGTGTCTGCACTTTGCAGAGATGACCTTGACCAAGGGTCATGGGCTGGGTTGGGTGGGAAGGGTGATTAACTGGCAGCCCCCCAGCCAACATCATTCCTGTCCCTGAGGCTGCTGGAAACTGCTGTAATGGAGACTTACGGGCGCATGTGTGGGAGGAGCTGCTTGTTCCCTCAAGGTAGGAGGAAGGCAGGTTTCAGGCCTTGCTAGACTGTGAGCATGAGCTGGGCGGCCTCTGTGAGACACACAAAGACCTTCATCTCACAACAGTTCAGGCAATGGTTAGGAAGCCCCTACCATGGGCCATGGGGATACAGCTGGAAAGTGGGTTCCAGGCCGAGAAGGCAGCATATGCAAAGGCCCTGAGGCAGCAGTAGGCTTGGCACATTTGAGGCAATGCAGGAAGTCCTGCCTGGCTGGAGAGAGGGTGCCCAGGAGGAAAGCAGCTCTTCCAAGAGCTCAATGAATGAGGCACTCAGATGGATCGAGTATTTCCTCTGTGCCCGGTCTTGTGTTCCATCTGCCCTGTGAGGAAGGTGCCAAGATGAATCTCTTACACATTCCAGATGAGAAGTCTGAACATCAGAGAGGTGACATCATTGCCAAAGTCCCACAGGGAAAACATGGCAGGCTGGGACCTGTTTCCAGTGCAGCTTAACTGTTCCTTCTCTTCCTTTTTGTTCCCCATCCCCCAACAGTCCAACTGTGCCTCCTTTAACATGACTCTCATAAGCCCAAACCCACCCATCCCAAGCCCCAGCTTTCCAGTGGGTCAGAGCTAGAAGTTACCTTGAAAGGCTAATAGATTCACCTTGTTCATTGCTCATAATGGGAAAACTGAGCTAGGACTGGGGGATGAGAGGGAAATAGAGGGCACACCCCTACGCTGAGAATCACGTATGAATTCAACCTCACATCAGCCATCACACACGCCATTTTGAGGCACCCACAATATAAGAAGCCACGGTAAGGAGATGCTGTAACAGAACCAACAGGCTGGTTTTCTATGGGCTAATGGGCATTATCCTTTTGTTTGCAACTTCCCACTCCAGAGCCACACCAAAACAGCATTTTGGAATTGTTTTTAGGGGATGCATGCCTTCTGGGATGCCCTTTGGAAACCCATGAATCCACAGTCACTTGAGTTTGTGAAGTGCTGTCTACTCCACTCCCTTTGAGAGTCCTAGTGTGTATCAATCATCTAAGGCTCTGATAAGTCCTGCTGCAAAGGAACAAGCTTATATTTCCCTAAACCAGCATGTCCAAAATTCATCCAAACATAAAATTCTTACAAACATGACCAGAATTGGGATTTTTTTCAGAAGTGATCATGAGAAATACTGGTCTTGATAACTAAGAGACGTTGAAACAGTCCTTCTGACCCTGGAGAAAAGAATTCTGAATACATTTTGGATGATGGGTGAGATGATGAAGTGATGGGGAAGCATTTAAAGAATCAGAGGACTATTTATGCAGAATAAAAAGACCCAGAACAGGAAATAGTGGCTGCCTTCTAATCCCCGAGAGGCTCCCGAAGTTGACTGTGGAGAGGTTTCCCCCCTACTTCCAGAGAACAGAGCTAGGGCAGGTAAGTATAGGAAAGGAGTTGGAGCTTGCACCTGAGACTGGCTGTCTTGATAGGAAATGAGTTCCCCATCACCAGAGGTATGCAAGGAGAAACTGGAAGACTATCGCACTAAGGCTGCTAAAGAAAATTCCTTCTACAATTCTCGAATTTCCAGGGCAAAAGAATGCGACCCAGACCAAGTCCATGCTAAATTCCTCTCTTCTCTCAATAGCGGGCAGAAAGAAACCAGGCATGTCACATCCATCTGACATTAGGAAAATTCTTATAAATAAAATAGTTCCTATAAAAGCTGTATGAGCTCTCTCCAGTCCATCTCATCTCGACAGTAATAAAACCAAGCCCGTAACTCCAGCGTCGTCTTGCCATCTACAAGAGGAAACGCTTATTTTAAGAAGTATAAAAAGAAAAGTAATTTACAGTCTATTAACATTTTAAAAAGTGTGTTAGCAAGAAGGGGGAATACATTACCGGCTCGATGAAGGATCCAGAGAGATGAGGAAAGTGGAATCATGTAAATTTCCTTTGGTCTCCATTTTAACCTGGAAAACTTCACATTCATTCCAAATCTCCTAGCAGCTGTTAGCTCATTTTTTTCCCTTTCCTTAAGAAGAAGGTTTGGTTGAGGAATGGTGGCCACGAAGGACGCAATGAAGTAGGTCCATGAGGCAAGGCAGGGCTTAAATTCAGGAGTCAGATCTGGGTTCCCATACTGGCTTGGGTCCCCGGTTGTTCTATTTTGATACAACGTTCCCAACTTCCATGAGCTTCAGGCAAGTTGTCTAGTCGTGGTGATAGTGAATCCCAGTGTCCTCTTTGTTAATACAAAAGTCTTAGCTTTCACGCAAGACTTGCAAGGGCTCAGTAACTGCAGGAGTGTAACTGACCCTGCTAGGTGTATGGCACATAGTAGGTCTTCACCTAGCATCTACCCCTTGCCCAGCAGAAAGGACACCATTTGCATTCCCAGAACTGAGCTGAGCCCTGGGTGGGGGACTGAGACAGAGTCTCGCTCTTGTTGCCCAGGCTGGAGTGCAATGGCATGATCTCGGCTCACCTCAACCTCCACCTTCCTGGTTCAAGTGATTCTCCTTCCTCGGCCTCGCGAGTAGCTGGGATTACAGGCATGCACTACCATGATCCACTAATTTTGTATTTTTAGTAGAGATGGAGTTTCTCCATGTTTGTTAGGCTGGTCTTAAACTCCCAACCCCAGGTGATCCGCCCACCTCAGCCTCCCAAAGTGCCGGGATTACAGGCGTGAGCCACCACGCCCAGCCAGGGATGGATTTTAACCTACAAATCCAGAGAAATACATGGAAAGAATTATAGAAGGATGGACTTCAACGGAAAACAAATCATTCCCTCCTAGGAATGCAGCCACACATGACTAGCCTGCAAGAGAACCTGGGGCCCTGGGGGAGATGCCAGGCTGTGGGCAGGGACTGTAGACCAGGGGCATCCCAGGAGGGGGCTGCTTTCCACGTGGTTGTCACTCAGAACTTGGACAAGGGCTGAGCCCTGACTTGGGTCTTCACTTGCAAAGCATCACAAACAAGCCCTTCCCCTTTTCACATGCACACACACACACACACACACACACACCCTTATATCCACACATGCACGTGCACATACCATAACTTATACGTATACACAGACACGACCAACAGTCACACACAGGTGCACACGCCTACCCATCCCTTACCCACACATGTGCACGCACAAAATGTAACTTTTACACACACACACCAACACAATCATACCTACAGGCACACCACATGTCCATTCTTTATCATCACACATAATGCACACACACCACCCCTCGTGCATGCTTCAAATGTGCATGGCAACACAATTGCCTATGTGCACACACATATGCATATGCACAGACTTAACATCTGCACCTGCACACGAGCACACTCCCAGTCACTTGCATTTACACACTTACATGTACACACAGGTGATATACCCACATCCTAATCCATGTCCCGCACTCACAGCCACGTGCCCAGCACATGCATATGTGAAACACACAGGCATGCCACACGCACACACAAACACACACATACACACAAATACATTCACGCAGCAACCTTCCCACCCTCCCGCCCCCTCCACACGGCATCTCACATCCCGGCCCCCTCTGGCCCCCCCGGCCTGTGTTTGTGCAGCTGTTCCCTCTCCCTCAAGTATGGGGAGGGGGCAGGAAGAGCAACATCAGGGGAGGGGGCAGGCCACAGTCAGCCCTAATCAAGAATTTCACACCCCCCCCACAGCGACCCAGCCCCTCTGCAAAGCCCCCACATCCAGTTGGAAGAAAGCCCAGAGCTGGCTTTGTTAACAGGCTCCCTAGGACAGCAGGGGGCCCACTCCTGGAGCGTACCCCCTCCCTGCTCAGAGGCCAGGACTCAAAACTTGCCCATCTCGGCGGGTTGGACGGGGGGTGGGGGCTTTTGAATGCCTGAGTCCTGCTTCCCCCAGCTGGGTGCCCAGCCAAGGGCTGGCAGGCACCAAATGGGCCTCTCCCCTTATCACCCTTTCCCAGGCCTTATCAGGTAGGGGGAGCAAGGCAGGAGCTGTGGGCCCCAGACACATTGGGCTGGCATGCTGGGGTTCCCAGTGAGGCTGAGCACGTCCGATTTTAAGATCTGAATCTTGATAGGCCCATTCTCAGAAATGCATGCCAGCACCTCCCCTCCATTCTCCAGCCAGCTCAGCATCCTCAAAAATGCCTCGTGGCCTCACTTCCTGGCCTTTGTCCAAGCTCTTCCCCACTCCTGCCAACCACCAGCACCCTCTCAAAGACATTTCTCTCTCCTTAGCATGCACGACTCTTAGACACATCATCTTTCAAGACCAGAGCAGGTGCCGCCTCCTCCAGGAAGCTCTCTCTGACTCCCTCCTGCCTCCCCAGGATTTAGTGGGCAGGTCCCTCTATGCTCCCCCTGGCTGCCTGTTCTTCCACCTTGCCCTTCTCACACTGCTGAGCCTCCATCACCATAGCAACCCCAAAACTGGCCCAAGGTCTGGCTCTAGGTAGATATTTGCTGAAGGAAGGAGGGATGGGGTGGAACTCTGTTTCGGTGCCTCATATCCTCGGGCCTCGTGAAATGAATTAGGTCCCTGATCTTAATTTAAGAGTTAAATAATACCACACATATATTACAAAAGTTAGGTAAATTTCCCCTTCCCTCCTGTCATTACCTAGAAAGCTGCCAACTTCTAGATTGTAATTATGTACATGAATAATGAAATTAGCATATCTATCAGCTCACTCCCTGCTCATTATGTACAGGGAAGAGCCTGTGTGTTTCCATCCCAAATCACCCTCCTCTGGAGGCCCGCTGGGCTCCAGGCTCTGCAAAGACCCCAGGGGAGGGGCTGCATGCCTACTGCACACCTGGGAGCTTCTAGAAGCCCTGAGAGACCTTCCTGGGTGGGGTGTTCACTTCTGATCAGCCCTGAACTGCATCTGATGGGTGGGTGGGAAGCATTGGTTGAAATTGGCATGGCAGGGGTGGGGCTATGGGATGGGGGACAGCCCTGCCCTTGCAGAGGGAACAACCTGAGTTTCCGGTTCACTCCACATGGCTGTGGGCCAGTGTGTGGGCCTCTCCGGGGCTTCTTTCACCTGTAAAGTGGGGATGACATGTAAGTCAGCAAATGTGCTCCTAAAAGCAGCGTCAGGACACAAACAAGCTTGCATTGAAATTCTAGCCCCGCCATACATCTGCTACATGATGTCTTCTCTCTAGGCCTCAGTTTCCCCTTCTGCAGAATGGGAACAACGAAGCAAGTGTAAGGATCCCATGACATTCCTTGTGCAATGTGGAGCATTGTGCTTGGCACGGAGTGAGTGCTCCATAAACATGAGGGATTGTGGCTGTTGATGTCAAGACTGGTGTTTACCTTAGGCCTGAGGTGGACTCTCTCTTCTAGCAGAAATTCTCATCCAATAATTGCATGGAAACCATCCAAAAAGTAGGCACTCAGGCTTGCCATGTGTCTGTACTAGGCGTCCCCAACCCCTCAGCTTCTCCTGGAATTCAGTGGGAATGCCAAGCTCTGGGCTATCCCCACTCAACTCTGTCCAAAACATCTTCCACGTGGGGAGGAGGCCACGGACAGATGGATAAGGAAGGACTCACCAAGCCCGAGGGTGCCTGCGTGTATGTGGTGTTTACTTATTCACTCACACACACTCATTCACATTTTCGTTGTGGGATCCCTATGGGCAATGTAAGAGGCAATAGGAAGCCAATGAATGCTTGTGAGCAGAGGAGGGCTGAGTTCAGTCTGGCTTTGCAAACTTGCTGAATATATGAATGAATGAATGAATGAACAAGGCAAATCTTTTTACTCCAACCCAGTGCTGGGATTCAGACAGGTTACCTGGGGACCTTAGTCCAGACCCCCTTGATCCTACAGAGAAAGGCTCAGGGCCTCAGCTAGGAGCACCCTCACTCCCTGACTCTACTTACCCAATGCTGCAGGGCTGGCTGACTCCTTCCCAAGCCCACTAGCACCCCTTCATAGCTGGGCACCTTCACAAGCATCAGTGCTATCCCTGGGGCCACCAAGAAAGTCAAAGCCTCCTCCCAGAGCTTACTGTCTAGAGCTTTGCCAGCACAAGCTGCTAAGCTTCTTTGCCCTGTCACTCTGACTGGGGGCAAACTGTGGCCCATTCCACAGATTAGAAATGGTGGGATCAATTCCAGGGACTATATGGAAGCTTCTAACTCAGACCCACAAGGCTGGGCATCTTCAAAAGAAGAAGCTACGCATTACTCATATTTTATAGCTTCTTGCCCACCCCACCCCTATGCCTGGGCAGGACACACCCTGCTGTAAATAGATCCATGTTGGTAATAATAATAATAATAATAATATGAGCTAGGAAAACAAGCAGTTCTTACCTGCTCCACGCACTTTACATGTATTCCTTCATTTAACCCTTGCAAACTTAGCATAGTGGCTGGCACACAGTAAAAGCTCAATAAATGATTGCTGAATAAATGAATGAATGAATGAATGAATGAACAAGGCGAGTATTTTTACTCTGGCCCAGTGATGGGATTCAGACAGACCTGGGCTCAAATTCTTGTACTGCCACTTACCAATCGGTTACCTTGGTCAAGTCAATTCTCTTCTTGGAGATTTTAGTTTTCCTGTCGATAAAGTAGGCGTGATGACGTCTTCCTATCAGGTTGATGTGAGATTTCAATGAAGCTCCGCATACAAAATGCTCGCATGACACCTAGGGCGGCCCAGAGTAGAAACAAAAGGTTTTTGTTATTGCTATTGTTATGGATGATGTCATTGTCTCCATCTGTCCACTCAGCTTGCAGTCATGGGTCAGGAAGTCAGAGACCAGAGGTCACACATTGGTGGTCTGGAGACCTTGTCCAGCTCCAAATGTATTTTATTTGGCTAATACAGCACTTCATTGATTTTTTTAAAAAATCTAATTAGTTGCCAATATTTAGAGATTGGGAGATTTCACGTAAAATACAGTTTGGGATCTCTCTTGGAATTTCAGATGTTTGGACCGCATGAGAATTATATTCACCCAGAGCAGCTGGGCTCTGCTGGAGCTGAGAAGCACCCACCTCTTTATTTATTTATTTATTTATTTATTTATTTATTTATTTATTTATTTATTATTTTTGGAGACAGACTCTCACTCTGTTACCCAGGCTGGAGTGCAGGGGCATAATCTTGGCTCACTGCAACTTCCACCTCCTGGGTTCAAGCAATTCTCCTGCCTCAGCTTCCCGAGTAGCTGGGATTACTGGCATGTGTCACCACACCCGGCTAATATTTGTATTTTTAGTAGAGACGGGTTTCACTATGTTGTCCAGGCTGGTCTTGAACTCCTGGACTCAAGTGATCCTCCTGCCTTGGCCTCCTGAAGTGCCGAAATTACAGGCACCCGCCCCTTTAGAAAGGGTATGAGCTCCCATTCTGCCCCAGTCCCTGCCGCTCCCTGTTGCTTCTCTCTTGGCCAGCTCCATTCATTTAGGTAGTTTGCCTACCACTGGAGGATTTTCCATCTGGAAGCCCTGCTCTAGATTTTCTCTTCAGTGAGATCCACCAAGAAAGCTCCAAGTCACAGTTAGCCAAATGGAGTTGAACAAGAAGAAGAAAAACACACACCTCACAGTGATGATGTGGCCACTTCTCCCAATTTCACAGCCTGGGCCCAGAATGGAGTCGGCACATCCCTTCAAAGCTCCGTCATTCTGAGGATGCTGAATGCCACCTTCCCACCCATGCCCACTGGGGAAGCCCACAGAAAGCCCCCTAAATGGCGCTGATCCCTCCAGGAAAGGGGAGGGCACGCCGAGAAAATGGCTCCCATCTGACCAGCCTGGGCACAGCTTCTTGACTCTAATTGGGGACGCGGTAATTAGATGATAGCAAAGTACACCCCAGGCTCAGCTTTCAGCCCCAGGTCCCACCGACAGGCCATCCCACTTGGAAAGTTTGCCTGACATTCCTGAGCCGGGCCGCCTTGCCAAAGAAAACTCAAGCAAGGCTTGTCTTGGCACAGACTCAACCGCTAGCCTCAGCAGGAAAACCAAAAACATTTATACAGCTGGGCCTGCGACGCCCGCTTCCCTCAAGAGTTTGTCAGGGCTTGGATGGCTCGGTGGATTCGGGGGGCACTTCTGAAGGGGATTGTGTTCCCGAGCACAGCCAGGCATGGCCGGCCAGACAGAAAACACCGCGGCCACCCCCGGGAGGTGGGAAAGAAGACGCAAGAAAACACGCTCTGGGGAGCTGGAGAGGGGCTTCCTGGGGGCTGGGTTTTCATCTGTTCGTTGATCACTGCACGCCTCCCCTTCAGCTGCAACCACATCTGCACAGGTCATCCTGGCCAGCTCACCACCCGACCTGTGCGTGTTGGCCAAAAAACAATCCAAAGAAGCTGCTTATGGCACGCGGAGCGCCTGGGGCCCCATGCTGACAGCTCTAAAGGACCGCCTCTTCACCGCTCTCTCTTTGCACTCAATTTCCCCATCTCTTTTCCTGGCCGCCTTTCCATGGCATTCTCCGATGCTCTTCACATTCTCTGTCCTGGGGGCACCCCAATGAGGCCCATCTGGCCTCCTGGTTCTGAATGTCAGGGACTATGAACGGGAGGTCCTGGAGCCAGTGGTTCAAAGCCAGGAGCTCAAACACATTGGTGAACACACTGGGGGTTGCCAAATTATCTGCTAAGTCCCTCGTGAATCCCTCTGGTCCCTCCATCCCAGTGGTCCCCACTGCAGTCCAGGCCACCATCGGTGCAGGGGTGACTGCAGCAGCCTCCTCTCAAACCCTCCCACCTCCACTCCTGCCCTCAGAGCCCATTCTCTGAGCCAAGGATAGCACAACCTTTATTATTCTCTCAATTATAAAACATTTAAAAACTACAGCAACATGCAGAAAATATGATTTTGCGTAATTTAATGATTCACTATCAAGCAAACACCTAAGTAACCACCAGCCAGCTCAAGAAACAACCTAAAGTACTTTCTCTTTTTCCTTTTTTTTTTTTTTGAGGCAGAGTCTCGCTCTGTTGCCCAGGCTGGAGTGCAGTGGCACGATCTCCACTCACTGCAACCTCCAGCTCCCAGGTTCAAGCAATTCTCCTGCCTCAGCCTCCCAAGTAGCTGAGATTACAGGCGCCCGCCACCATGCCCAGCTAATTTTTGTATTTTTAGTAGGGAAGGGGTTCCACCATGTTGGTCAGGCTGGTCTCAAACTCCTGACCTCAAGTGATCCGCCTGCCTCAGCCTCCCAAAGTGCTGGGATTACAGGCGTGAGCCACCACATCCTGCCAGAAGCACTTTCTTGACTCTCTTCAATTCGTATTTCATGACTATCCTGACTTTTGTGGTCATGATTTCCTTGCATTTTCTTCAGACCTAAAAACAACATAGTTTAGCCTTGTCTGTTTTGGGGTTTTATGTAAATGGAATAATAATAGTAATCATATTATTATTATTTTGTGTCTGGATTCTTCTTTCCAATATTATACAGTGAGATTTCTCCATGTTATTGCACAGAGCTATAGTCTATTCATTTTCACTGCTGTATAATATTCCTTTGTGTGAACATACTAGAGTTTTAAAATCTATTTTACTGTTGATGTGGTTTTGGGTCATTTCCAGCTGGGAGATGTTGTAAAACTAGAAATAGTCTTAGCCCAAGTACCTGGCACATAGTAGGGTTTACAGTCACAAACAGGTTCCAGAATCAAGCACAAGTTCAAAGAAAGCTGTATTACACAAAACTAAAATGGTTTGTTTTCTTGCAGGACTTGTCAGAGCCTTTAATGCTTTAAGGTGTCAATGTACATTATGACACTCCACAAGCACCACCTCTGTGCTAGCTAGGCCCAGGTGACACAAAGGCAAATAAATCTTCCTTAGGGAGTAAGTAGGGTGGATGGAAAGTGTTGGCCTTGAAATCTGGTCATGGTTTTTACTTCTTCCTGACTTGCTGTGCAGGCTTGGATAAGTTTCTTGCCATCTCTGGGCTTCTGTCTGCTCATCTGCAAAGTGTAAGTTTAGAAATTGTTACTCCCTAAGAGCTTTCCCTTCTGACATTTCAATACCCATGGACCAGTATTTTAATTGGCCAGATTCTGGAGGAGAGGATGCCTGGATCTTGAGGATTTGGAGGAGTTGGTGTCAGGGGGAGAACAGCATGACAAAATGAGTCTGGACTGCCTAGAGGTCATTTAGGGGGAAGTAAGGAGAGCAGTAAGGCCAAAATGGAGTGCTCATCCAGGGAATATAAAAGAGAAATGATTACAAAGATCAGCTCACCTCATTGCCAACCCACTTTCCATCCCTACTGCATCATGAGAACCATCAGAGACAGGCAGAGACTTTATAACCTAGAGCCTGGATTCTCCACAGGTGTGAAGTTTGCCCCTTGGAGGGCACAGATTCTTACAGACATACATACAGTGCATAAACAGATATCCAATATATCTGTGCTATCAAAATTTCATTGGTGGAGGCAGGGAGTGAGTAGGGAAAAATGTCTAAAAGAGTTGCTTAGGGGCCAATAATTTAAAAAAAAAGAAGTGAAGAAAAAAAGGTGAAGGTGATCTATAGGTTGCCTACTCAAATGCACATAGGGGCCAGGCAGGAAACTTTGAAAATAGATGGTATAGGAGGCAATAAGGAGTGGTGGAGACTGCGGCAGCCCAGACTAAATACATTATAGCCATTTTTTTAAAGAGTCATTTTGTTCAGGCCAAACAAAACACATCTGCAAGTTGGATCAGGCCTGCCATCCACCATTTTCAACTCTGGATTTAAATGAACAATCCAGTCCAGTCCCAGCTTCCATGACCAATGCAAACGCAGCACTCATTCTGGACCAACACTCATGGGCTGCTGCCATGTGAGGTGCCCCTGCTCACACACACACACACACATATCCTCCCCACGACAGGACCAGCAGCCTTGTTCCACAGCATGCACACATGCATATTACGGGGATTAATGCTGTGTGATGCATAGTTAATGATGCTGAATAAACATGCAGATTGGCAATCACCGATTGACTGCCATGATCAGATTCCTGAACAAGGGCTAATTGATTGGCTGCCTGTAATCATCATATTCAACACTATTTTCTTCAGCACATGTGCAAACAAATCCTTGTGAAGTGGGCCCATGGCCTTGTCTGTTTCAAGAGACACAGACCCTATGTTTGAAACTTTGATCATTGCTCCAAGTAAGGAGACTTTGGCTCCTGGACTCTTTTTCACCAGCGAGCACCAATGATGTACCACAATGGGGCAGATATTTTACAGTCATTGAGGGAAGTGTAATTATCACCATTTTGCAAATGTACACAGAATCAGGGTGCCACGGCTATCAGAAGGGGGAGCCAGGACTCCAAACCAGTCTGTTGATTCCAAAATCCACCCTCCTTCTTTTTCCAAATAGTTTCTGACCTCCTAAAGTTGATGGCACAGCAGAGGAGAAAAAGGATTTATTTACTCACCAGTTCCTCCCAGACACTGGCAATACAACAGTGAATCAAACCAGCTCCCTCCCTGGTGACAGCTATGTTCTGGTACACATTGTGTTTTGAGAGTCCCAGAGATGGTACCTCTCCATGAGTGCCTCACAGAGGAGGTGGTGTCAGAGCAGGGTTTTGAGGAATGGAAGGCATCTGCAAAGGAGATTATGAGAGAAGCTCATGGCAAAGACAAGAGCAGCAGCAAATGTGTGAAGGTGGGAAAATAAAAGATGTTGCCTCAGGAGAAGCAAATGGGCCTATTGGGGGTCTTGGAGGGAGACTATAGGAAGATAAATATGTATTAGGAAAAGAGCTCAGGGCCATCTGGTGGGATCCCTGAATATCAGGATTGAAGGGAATGGAATGGGGTAAGACTGGGACCTGAGTCCTCCAGAACAGAGCAGATGCTGAGTGTCAGGGACTTCCTTGGATCTCTGCTGACTTCTGCCCCATATTTATTACCTCCTCCCACGAAGAACACCTAGATATTTTCTCTGGGGAAACATCTCTTCCTCATTTTCACCGTGTGGCTTCGGTGGGATTGGCCCCACCCTTCCCAAAGAGTAGGACCTGCTACTTGATCAACCTTTCTCATTCTCCTGGATTCAGAGATTGATTCGAGATCATGGAACCCAATCAGGCCCATGACATGAAAAGAGATTGTGCAGAGACATCAGAAGACATTGTTCTCTCTTAAGTGAGGGTTACCAGAGGGTCATCCATGACCTTTCAGATGGGACAGAATGAGGATATGAGGCCTGATGAGGCCACATCCATTATCATGAAGGGAGCCTCTGGTTCAAACTATACCTGAAGCCTATTCTGCACTAGGGCTTTTCAGTTATGGAAACCAATAAATTCCTTTTGTTTGTTTGTTTGTTCAAGCCACTTTGAGCTGGGGTTTTTTGTTTGTTTTTTATAACCAAAGACTCCTAACAGATATAGGGAGATTTTTAGTTCCTTTTGGAGAAATGCATTTAATTAAAGGTCAGAGCACAAAAGACCCTGGAGTTCTCTCCATTGTTGAGAGGAGGAGAGGGTGGTGCACAGTTTGGTCATCTCAGCAAGATCTTTTGGTTCTTGTTTTGTCATTTGCCACTCCTTCTCCTGCCCTCTCCATCATCTTCTTCCCCCTGCACATCATTACCAGAGCTCTGCTTCTCTTTTTCCCACCACCCCTGGAGGACCTGCTCACAGCAAATGACCAGGGCTTCGGTCTCTTACACCCTACTGATGAAAAGTCATATTACATTTTGCAGTTGAAAGGGCCTCACGGTCATTCTCTCATCTACTGTAAATTAAATGTGGTAAAAGTATGAAATGAGCTTAGAACAAGGCCCACCCCACGGCAATCCTTGGATACATGCTTATAGCCAGCCTGACCAACATGGTGAATGTTAAAACATGGTAAAAATACAAAACTAGCTGGGTGTGATGGCAAACACCTGTAGTCCCAGCTTCTCAGGAGGCAGAAGCAGGAGAATCGCTTGAGCTTGGGAGGTAGAGGTTGCAGTGAGTCGAGATCAAGCCACTCCACTCCAGCCTGGGTGATGAGTGAGACTCCGTCTCAAAAAAGAAAGAAAAAAAATTCAAGAGATTGATTTATTGTACCACATGGTGACTATGGTTAATAACAATGTAGTATATTCTTGAAAATTGCTAGAGCAGATTTTTTTCTTTTTAAGACAGGGTTTTGCTCTGTTACTCAGGGTGGAGTGCACCGGTGCCATCTCAGCTCACTGCAGCCTCAACCTCCCAGGCTCAAGTAATCCTCCCACCTCAGCCTCCCAAATAGCTGAGACTACAGACACGCACCACTATGCCCAGCTAACTTTTTCTACTTTTTGTAGAGATGGGGTCCCACTATGTTGCCTAGGCAGGTATCAAACTCCTGGGCTCAAGCAATCTGTCCTCCTTAGCCTCCCAAATTGCTGGGATGACAGGTGTGAGCCACTGTGCCTGGCCGCTAGAGTAGATTTTAAATGTTCTCACCACAAAATATTAATAGCTGTATGACATAAAGCATATGTTAATTAGTTTGATTTAGCCATCCCACAATGCATACCCATTTCAAAACAATACACCGTGCATCATATGCAATTTTTATTTGTCAATACAAAATAATAAAGCAAAGTGAGATAATGAACATACATGCTCTAAAAGTTGGCAGGACTTGCCAGTGCCTTTACTATGTTCATGTGCATTGACTATCCAGACTGAAGAAATACATGTGGCATTTCCCAAACTTATTTGTCCACAGAACCACTTAATGTTCTGGGGAACACGGTTTGGGAAACAGTGGCTTGGGATGGTCCCTGATGATTTCTTTGGTACATTACAGCCTTTCCCACTGGCCAAATGGTAGCCCCTCAGCAAGATGCATCCCTTTGCTGGACCTCAGTTTCCTCCTCTGTAAAGTAGAGAAGAAACCCAATATAAACATAGCTGGCATTGCCAAGATGAGGATAAGAGGTGCCCAAAGGCATGAGTCCTGAAGGGAATACACGGTTGCTCAGCCACTGTGAATTCTAGACCTGACCCCTCTTCCCTACCCCTGCCCATCTTGGAAATATATAATGACAGCTAAAAGCAAAGTCACCAAAAACATCTGATGTGAGACTGGGCCTGAGGGTTCCTGCTATCCACTGCTGTCTCTAAATATCTGTAGCATCTCCACATTTCAATAACTCACTTGATATCTTCACAGGGAAAGAGTCAGAGAGAGGACTCACAGCCACGGGCTAACAGTTACTATCACTTGTTGCGGTGTTGACAACAAATGATCTCCCTGCTTTGTGTTTCCCTATTTCCATTTTTTAAAATTATTCTACAATAATAAACATAAATAAATTGTAAATTTGTACCATGATTTAAACAGTGCTTTGGGACATAGCCTGCCCTGGGTTCTGATTCTGGGGTAAACAGAACAGTCCTTTCCCTCTTGGCAGCCATTTTCTCACCTCTTAAATAAGAATGATACTCACTGTCATCTTTTGCTGTGTGATAAGCTATCTCGAAGCTTTGTGGTTTTAAAAAAAAATCAGTCTTGCTCACAACGTTGTGAGTTCAGGGACTTGGGAAGGGCTCAGCTGGGCAGTTCACTTCTGACCTATGAGATATCTGCCGGGGCAAAATGAATTGGGGAATCCACTTCCAAAATGCCTTCTTCACTCACTCACACATGTGGCACTTCAGGGTTCCTGGTCTGTCTGTCTGTCTGTCTCTCTCTCTCTCTTTCTCTCTTTCTCTCTCCTCACCCCCACAGGCATCTCATCCTCCAGGCCTTCTTCATGTGACTTGGGCTTCCTTACAACATGGCAGCTCAGAACACATAGAGCAAGAGCTCCATGAGAGCTGGGTGAAAGCTGTAAGGCTTCTGATGACCTAGCCTCAAAAGTTCTAGAACATCACTTTCGCCACTTTTTATTGGTCAAAGCAAGTTGCAAGGTTAACCCAGATTCAAAAAGAGGCATATTGCTCCCACTCTTAATGGTAGGAATGGCAAAGAATTGGCAGTCATTTTTAATCCACCACACCCACCTACCCTCCTGAAGATTCTTATGACAACTGGATTTCAGATGTCTATGAAGGGCTTAGCTCCATGCCTGCCATTTGAGATTCTGAAAATGTGAATCTAATCAGATTGCCACCACATCTAGCTTTGATAATCTAATTCTCTGACATCTTCACCAAAATTGCCAAGTTTCTGTGAGGTTGCTCCTCTGCATCTCTCTGACTGTCCCACCCACCACTCCCTCTCTTCCCATCATTCAGTGTTCCAGCCTTTCTGGCCCCTTTCCCCTCTTAAACATACCACCGTTCCTCCTGCCCCAGGGCCTTTGCCCACGCAATGTTTTCTGCCTAAGATGCTCTTCTGTCCACCTCCTCTGACCTGATTAACTGCTCCTCATACTTTTGATCTCCTGCCCAAAGCATCGCCTCTTCCAGGAAGTCCATCCTGATTGCCTAACAGGTTGGTTCCCTTGCTATGTATTCTCTCTATTAAGCCCAGTAGCTCTCCATGAGAGTGAGGAGTACAGCTTATAATCACACAATCATTTGGGTTATTATTGAATTACAATGCTGTCTCCCCATGAGACTGGGGGTGTCTTGTTTCCTGCCATCGCCCCTCCTGCCCAGCACACAGCATGGCACCAGGACCCCATAAATGCTTGTTGATGGGATGACAGGAAGGAAAGACAGTCCATGCAGGAGGCCTTACCATCATTATTCCGCTGTCACCTACACTGTCCCCATCAACAGCAGTCTCAGGAACACATCAGTCTCTGCCCTCCCTTCTACCATCACTTGGGGGTCCCATTTGAGCATTCTAGATCCTCTGTGCCCCAGACAGCTCTACCAACACTCATGCCCAATACATGCCTTCTCCTTTGGGGACGTCTGCCTGCTGTGAAATAGCAAAGACCTCAGACCCCTGGATGGAAACTGCTTCCTTTCTGCAGGGACAGCTGCTGAACAGGGCCCTGCACTGTGGGAGCTTGTGAAATCAGAAAGAGACTCCTTGGTCTGTTATATGACCCCTCAGAGTTTCAGGGCCTCTCCACCTTCCCTGGCCCTGACCCCAAGAGCCAGGATCCTTTTTGAAGAAGACCTTGTTTAGGCAGCAAGCAGGCATGCGCTCTGTCCCACCTGAGGAGATACACTGAACACAGAACACATGCCCTTACACCGAAAGCTCCTGTTGTTGCACTCAGGAATTTGTTCATGGCCGCAGCTACCACTGAAAGGGTACCTGCTGTCTTCCAGGCACCTCCTGATCACCCCATGAAGTGAGTGCTGTAGTTAAACCAATGTTACAGATGAGGAAACTGAGGCCCAGAGAGGGGAGGTAACTTGCTCAAGGTCATATGGTTTGTAGATGGTGAAAAACAGAAGATGAGTTCAGTTCTGTTGGGCCGGGCTCTCCACCCATATGATCATGGTCTTTAGCGGTCCTGGAGAATTGAAGGGAACAGACCTAGAGTCACTATGAGAGGAAAGGAGGGAATAATAATGACAGGAAAAGTAGCATCCCCAAAATGCATCCCTGTGCATGCACGTCCACACATACTCCTACGTACATGCATGCTCCACACAGACTTACACACACTTACATGCTTATGTTCACACACTCACCTTCACATGCAAACACACACCTGCTCACATGCTCAGTCACATGTTCACACGTTCACACACGTTCACATACAATCCCACACTCACACTTGCATACACACCCACGTGTTCACACTCGCATGCTCACACACACTCAAATGTTGAGACTCATGCATACCTGTGTGGCTTCCAGAAGCATCCCCTGCCCAAGTCGGAAGCCTCACATTGGCCGGAAGTGTGGTGCCTGGTGCAGGACACAGCCCCTGGAGGGGGTCTTGGCTGCAACAGCTGACCCCAGCGCTGGACAGACACATGTTCCAGGAAGCCAGGAGGATGCCCTCCCAGCCCTTCCACTGCAGTATCTGGGTAACAGGAACGTGTAGACTGAATCTCTGGGTCAGGTCATCCAAGGAGGCAGAATAGGCTAGTGATCAGATCCCAGGCTTGAGAGTCGGTTGGCTCCAGGTTCAGTTCTGTCTCCCCTACTTTTTGGGGCAAGATCCTTATCCCCACCTGGCCTCAGCATCGTCACCTATAAAATGGTAATAACCAAACCATCCACCACGAGGGTCTGAGTCTAAATAAGATGAGTCCTCTAAAGTATTTGGCTAGAGCAAAGTTGGTTAGAGCAAAGCTCTAACACATAGAGCTCTTATGTGTTATTGTTCATTGCGATTCTTTGTATGATTATTTCGGCAGATGGTTGTTATTTCGCAGTGCGTGATGCCAGAGATGAGGCAGGGAGTTGCTCCTCAAAGCAAGCTTTGACATGGCTAGGAAATGAAAGGGGAAGAAGCTGGTGTCACCAGAAAACACAGAGATTGGGGCTATTTAGTGGCGGGGCCAAAAAGCAGCCTTGGGACGCCCTTTGGCATCCCCCGGGAGCCACGCCACATCACCAAGGAGAGGTCACATCTGCTCATTCCACTCCCTCAGCTGAGACCCAGGGTCAGGTCTCAGAAAACACAGAAAAGATAGAGCCATCCTACCCCAAGAAGTGATTCTAGTTTTGTTCTAACAGGTTGCAGTGTAGAAATAAACAGAAACGTTGCCAAGAGTCTCTGATGCCTCGGACGATTTCCTTGGGTTGTCCTTCAACTATGTTGAATAGGAAGAGGACGAAAGACGCAATTAAAGCAACGTATGATTCGCCATAAATAATAAATCAATAACCATCGGTGATTCGCCCATCTCTCTTCAACTGGGTTTAAAACAAAAAATTAAATATAGAACAAAGGAAACTATAAAGGAAATACAAGAAGCAGCGGGAGAGAGATTTTCCCACTGTTTCTTGCCTTTAAAAAAAAAAAATACCCTCCAAGGGAATCGGTCTTGGCTGAGGAGGAGGGCTGGGTGGCTCCGTGGGGGGTCGTCATACCAGCAAGCCGCCTGACTAAACACTCCCCCGCCGAACCTCAGATTTCGAGCTGCACAAAAAAGAATGAAACCCACCCAGAGTGGGGCTGGGGGCTGCACGGGGAAGAGCTGAAGTCTGAGAATCTTGGACTGGACTTCGAACTCTGCCCTTTCACTGGCTTGTGACCTCACCTCGGGCATTGCTGCACTTCCAAGCTCTTCATTTGCAAAATGAGGGACCAGCTCTGTATCCCCTGGTTTGGGGCGGGGGGCGGGGGGTGGAGGGGGCTGTCGGGAGGATGGAATGAGATAGACCAGAAGGCTCTGGAACCTTGGAGATAACAAGGGAGCTCATTCAGGTCAAATGTCATTCTGGAATGAAAATGTGTCACCAGTTTTGTTCAAAGCAGGGCCTGCAACAACAACATGTCCATGATTGAATTCCACAGAGCTTTCCCTGGAGGGAGAGGCCCTGTGGGTCGTGCCAGCTCCTACAACCACGCACAGTGCACACTGGTGCCGGGATTTGCCTGCTGACCCATAAAGGGTTAACCTGCCAACCTGACTAGCCTCGTTCTTGCAACTTGTATTTTTTTGAGTAGGTACTATGTTCATGCCAGAGGGGGCCTCCACTGACACCCTGAGCTCTGAGGTCTTCTCTCCCACAAGAAGGCAGAGGAGGGTTGGGAGGTAAAGGGAAATGGAGAGGGTCCCCCAGGTATCCAACATCGTTCTCAGCCTCTGGCCTGGTGGTCTGTGGCCTTCCCTCCCATTGCTCCAGAGACCATCCATGGTCAACAACCTCAAATCCATGAGCGTTACACATTTCTCCACTTGCTGGTTTGTCAGCCCCTCATGGGCCTCTATTCTTTCCCTTCTCTGTATCCCCAACCTTGACCGTTGGCAAGGAAGGGCACCCAGTCCCCTTCCTCTCTAACTCTAGGATCAGCCAAGTGACTTGCTTTGTCAACGGGATGTTAGCAAACATGATGCAAGTGGAAGTATCAAAAGCACTGCGTGATTGGGCTCACTCTCACTTTTGTACCCTTGCCAAGGCCATAAGGACATACTCAAGCTAGTCTGCTGGAGGATGAGACATGTGAGGCTGAGCCTAGTCATCCCAGCCATGCCAGATGAAGCCAGTCTAGATCAGCCAGCAGCCAGCCAGGACTTGTAAACCCAGCCAAGATCAGCCAAGCCCAGCCCAGAGCTGCCCAGCCCAGCAAGCCTGGCAGAGAAGCTGAACCTCATGAATACATGAGCTAAATATATGTCTAAGGTAGAATCCACTGAGTGTTAGTGGCTGTTTGTTATGCAGCATTATTGTGGTGATAGATAACTGATATACTTGCCAGCTCCTCAGACTTGATATATGCCCAGTTAAACTCACTTTCTTTGCCCCCAAGCTGCCCATTGAGACACCATCACTCTTCCCACTGGGCACCGGATGCTGTGCCATAAATTACACCCCTAAGCATCTCTGAATTTGGACTTATCTTACCTGACCATCAGTCAGGCTCTTGTGCCTGGATTACTGCCACAGCCACCACCTGTGGACTAGTCTCCCCCATCTAGTATTGTCCCTGCCAACTTCTTACCAACCCAGCCCCCAGGAAGAATTTTCTAAATGTATATATGCTTAAGAACATCCACCACCAGCCAGAAATGCACTCCATCCTGGCTCACCTCCCCAAATGTCTACTCATATTTTACTCCTTTGGGTGTCCTTCACTCCAGTACATGGAACTACAACACCCTTTTCTGCAAACATCATCCTGTTTCATGACTGTGTCTTTGCATACACTGTTCCCACTACCAAAGATGCTCTTCCCTGCTTCTTCTATCTTGGCAATTTCTTTCTTTTTCTTTTTTTTTGTGTGTTTTTTGTTGTTGTTATTGTTGTTGTTGTTGTTGTTGTTTTTAAGAGACAGGGTCTCACTCTGACACCCAAACTGGAGTGCAGTGATGCCATCACAGCTCACTGTGCCCTCAAACACCAGGGCTCAATCGATCCTCCCACCTCATCCTCCTGAATAGCTGGTACTACAGGCAGGCACCACCACATCTGGCTAATTTTAAAAATTTTTGTAGAGATAGGGGTCTCCCTATATTGTCCAGGCTGGTCTTGAACTGCTGGCCTCAAGTGATTCTCCCACCTCGGCCTCCTAAAGCACTGGAATTACAGACGTGAGCCACCTCGTTTAGCCCATCTTAGTAATTTCTATAAAAAACTCCTTCATAAACGACTGCAAGTGTCACCCTCTTCAGGAAATTGCAAGCTGTCCCAAGGATGAAGTGCAGCAGCCCGGGTAAGAACTTCTTATCTGTGGGACGTAATTCACCTTCTTCCTGCAACTGTCAGAAAGCTTGGCGTGAAACTTTGAGCTTTGACCTCCACCAGTCTGCTGTAGGGGACACACAGCCATTGAAGACACACTGGACTGGCTTTAAATCCCCACTTGTCCTCTCCCTGGCTGGGACTTCAGCTCCCTGGGCCTCAGTGTTCTTAGCAGTCCCAAGTTCCTGGTGGAATGTTAGAGCTGAGGACCCATACAGCCATGCAGGGAACACAAGATCTCACAGGGTCATCCCTGACCCCACTGTGCAGAGGGGAACTCTGAGGCTTCAAGAGGCCGAATGGTGTGCCCAAGGCCATGTAACTTTGGTGCTGGCAGGCCTGGAGTTGGAGGTACACCCCCAGGGCTGAGTGGTCTCAGAGGTTCCCACCATCATCTTCCCTTCCTCTACCTCAGTCTCTCCCCCTCCCAAGACCCATTCTATCATTCTCCTCCTGTTTCATTCCAGCAGTGGCCCTGACCCCTGTCCCGGGGGCCATCATTAGATTACAGATAAAGCTCAGCCAGGCAGGCAGGAGAGCCCCTCCCCCACCCGTGACCTCTGCCAACAGATGAATGGGGTGGGGGAGAGGCAGAGGCGAGGGTGCAGAGCAGAGGGAGGAGATAAGAACATTCAAGGAAGCTGGGGTGGTGGGACAAGAGTCGGGAGCCCAGGGCACCCCTGGGAGCTGGGAAAGACTATGAGTCATAAATGGGAAAACTGAAGTTTGTCCCACATCCCACTGACCCTCAGTGACCAGTGTGGGCACAGAGCTCCTGATCCAGTGCTCCTCCAAGTGGCGAGAACAAGCCCCACCTGACCTCAGATGGAGATCTTCCTTTCCCAGAGCCCTGGGCAGGCAAGGGGTTTGTTTATCCTCTCTACAACCCAGAGAGGTGGGTAACATCGACACACTTGGACCTATTTTACAGATGGAGCCACTGAGGCCCTGAGTGTTACACTGCCACACCCAAGGTCTTGCAGAGAGACCACAGAGGAGCTGGGATAAAACCCCAGCCCACTGCCTCCACTTCAGCGTAGACATGGATGTTCCTAGATCCTAAAGTGGGGAGGGTGGGGAGTGGCAGGGCTGGAAGGCACTAATGTTTGTTGGCGCCTACTATGTGCTGGTGACTGGATTCGAAGGTATGTGGGACAGGTGTGGCCCCCACCCTTTCAGAGCTCACAGCCACAGTCCTTCCATAGGACACAGAAACACAGGCTGGACAGTGCAGTGACAGAGGACCCAGTCATTGCTATGCCTGTTTCACACATGCGGAAAAGGAGCTCAGAGCTCAGGTGGAGACTTGGTTCCCCACCCTGGACTTCCTTTTCCACCAACTCACTGCTCTCCTCGCAGTCAGGACCTTCGTAGACTGGATTCTCAAGTTCCAAAGGCTGGGTCAGCCTTTGCTTGTTCCTGTGGCAGATGCAGAGGCCTGGCTGGTCACAGCCAGCCATGAGCATCCACCAGTCACCCACCCATGGCCTTGAAGGTTTCAAGAGGGGTTCCCCAGACAGGGGTCAAAGTGCAGCCTCCCTGGATACCAGGGGGACTCTGGATGCTGTGGAGTCTTGGGATGAGGGTATCACTTACAGTGGGGTGTAGACACACAGGCGAGCAATGCACGTACAGGTGCAGACACACACACACATGCATGCACACATGCACACAATCATGCTGGCCTTGGAAGCAGCTAGTCTGTAGCCACCAGACATCAGGACCAAGACCAAAGCAAATAGAGAAATCAAATTTCTCTCAAAAGCACTTGCAATATGTTCCTGTGGCGCTGAGAAATCCCTCCATTTCATGGGTTGTGAAAGATGCCGACTCCAAGACAAAATAATGGGATTTATTTCACAAGCACAGTGCGTTCCTGCAGGGCCGCCCCTTCCCACTCATCTCAAGTTTTGCACCCTCCTTGGCATCCCTGGAGAAGCCTCAGAAACCATCAAGTCCCCGGCGCGCTCATTTTACAGACTGGGAGACTGAGGCCGGGGTAGGAGGTGAGGGAGACAGAACTCGCCCAGGGTCACCTGGGGCCAGGAAGTGAATCAAACTCAAGCCTGTCTGAGGCCAGGCCGGGGATTCTGACCTCCTTCTGTTAGAATTCTGGAAAATCATCTCAGGATCTTTTTTGGTTTTCTTTTTTTTCTGGCCCTTACTTGCTCTTCTCTGTTTGTCTCTCTCCATTTAAAAAAATTCTCTCCTTAATCCTTCCTCTCCTTGTCCCTACTCCTAAGACTCTCTCTCTCCCTCTCCCAATGGCTTACTCTCTCTTTCTTCATTTCTCTACCTCCTTTTCCCTCCCACACCGTCTCCATCATTCTTTCTCCCTTACCTCAATTGTATCCTTGTCCTCCCTTTTGCTCCTGAAGCCCTTCCCCTCTCTTCTGCACCTTTCTTGCAGGCCTGCTCACGCCCTTCACACACTCACCTACTTTAGAGGGTGCCCTCTGCCTCCCTGCCTCCACCAGCATCGCCTCTGCCAGATCCCCTAGCCTTAGCTCCAAAGCACATGCCACCCAGAGGGTCCTAAACCAGCTAGGAAGCCCCCACCCGGGACCACCAGGCCCCAGCCCCAGCTGTATTTGCAGCCACAGAGGAGCCCCCCACCCAGAGTGAGAGAACAGGCACCTGATGGAAGCGGAGTTGAGGCCAAGCAGGCGTGAGCCGTGATTAAAGCACGCACTTCTTCCCAGCAGCCTGGTTTGCATTACATCCGGCCGGGCGGGCTCCAGGCTGACAGCTGGACGCACTTTTCCAGGGCGCAAGGAAGGCAGTCAGACCGTGTGTGTGCACACATGCATGGGCTCCGTCCCGGACAGGCCAGTAATGGCTTTCACGTGGAGAATGCGGCAAACTTCTCCAACCTCAAGCACCGATTTTCCTGTCAAGAGATGATGGATTCAAAAAAAAAAAAAAAAAATTATAATCACAAAGAAAAGGGCTTTGGAGTTTGCACAAAAGGGTCAGACCCTGTGAAGTCAGATTCTGAAATGGAACCAGAAGCTGGAGACAACGGAAGTAGGAAGAAAGACGGAGGGAGAAAGACCCTAGTGTCTGTCCTCAGTGGCTGCGGCCAGGGCTGGGAAGGTATTCATGGCCCAAGAAGGACAGAAAAGAAACCACTGCCTGAGGGTCTGGCTCAGCTCTGCAATCCCTCCTCCCCAGGTAGGACAGACAGCCCAGAGGTATGAGGCCAGGTTCCAGCATTTGACTGTGGGTTTGAATCCAAGCTCCTTTGCTGACTGCAGTGATAGAACTGATCAAGTATCAGCTTCCACCTCTGTTAAACGGGGCTCCTGTGCCTCATTCCTGGGGCTGCAGAGAAATTCGCTGAGCTGAGACTTGCACACCAGTCAGCTCACGGCTTGAACCTCTCCTAGCTGTCGTGAGCTTGTCCTCCCTGGAGAAGAGCGCTGGAGCAGAAGGCAACAAACCCCGATCCATTCTGGCTTTGCCTGCTGGGTTATCTCAGGCTCAGTTTGCCCATCTGCAAAATGGGCAGGCAGGACACTGAGCCCTCCCGCGTCCTGCTAGTTTCCTGACCTGCCCTAGAGCCTGACTCACAGAGGGACTCACAGGACAGGGCACCACTCCTCCTCCCTGTTTCATGGCCTTTGCCCATGCACACCCCCTGCCTGGGACACTCTTCCTCTGACCCAAAGGCCCCTGGGGAGATGAGCCCTCCTGGAAAAGACCTCTCTGACCCCAGCAGATAGGATTTCACTCATGTAGCCCTGGACATCCTTTTTATGACACCTATTACTTCTAGGAAGCCTCTTTCAATATCTTCCTGGGGATTTTTGGACCATAGGCTCCATGACAGGCCCGAACCTGCCATGGTCCCCTTTGCCCCTGCTAAAGCCCACAGCACCCAGCATTACGATTGCATGTCTAATCATAGGAAATCCACTCTGGGAGGCTGAGACAGGAGGATCCCTCAAGGCCAAGAGTTCAAGACCAGCCTGGGCAACATAGTGAAACCCCACCTCTACATAAATAAAAATTAAAAATAAAAAAAAATTAGCCAGTTGTGATGGCACATGCCTGTAGTCATGGCTACTATGGAGGCTGAGGTGGGAGGATCACTTGAGTCCAGGAGGTTGAGGCTTCAGTGAGCCATGATTGTACTACTGCACTCCAGCCGGGGTGACAGAGTCAGGTCCTGTCTCTAATTAATAATAATAATAAACTATTTATTATTATTATATAAATGTATAGTAACTATTATTATTATAAGCTATTAAATATTTATAGAACACCAGTCATGTGTGAGGCCCTGCAGTCACAGCAGTGAATGAGTGAATGAATGAATGAATGAATGGTGATAAATGAAAGCACGAACTTATAGGACACTTATTGGTGTATGTCTGAGCTGAGTCCTCTACATGAATCATCTTATTTAATTCCCACATCAACACCAGAAGGCAGGTGCTGTTATTATCCCCATTTCACAGGTGAGGAAGCTGAGGCCCAGAGATGTTAGGCAACTTGTACAAGGCCACACAGCCAGGGCAGTGGAGACAAAATCCAATCCCAGGCAGTCTGGTTCCAGAGCTTATGGGCCCAGCCACCAGACTAGATTGGAGCCCACAGGAGGGGATCATGAGGGTTGTTTGAAGACATGTTTCCTTCTGCCGGCCTGGGACAGCAGGTACCTGGGAGTAACTGCCGGGGCTAGCTCATTTCTGCAAGGAGCAGCCTGGGATGCAGAACAGAGAGGCAGGGGCTGGCCAGCCTGAGAAGTGGCTCCAGATCCTCCATGGGGCAGTTTGCGCCCATTTGACCCCTGTGAGATGTGGAATCAGACGTGACTCTGAATCTCCCCTTCCCTGCCCTTCACCTAGAAAGGGACCGCTGACGTTCTGTGTGACCTCTGGCAGAACACCTACCCCCAGAGTCTTGGTGTGCTCATCTGGGCAATGGGAATGATAAAATCTGCCCTGCAAACACACACCACACACATCCACCCAGCTAGGGGCTGGGCATGGCCAGGGGCTGAACCCTGGGGACTGTTTCAGGGGCAGCCAGGGCCGCAGCTGGGGAAGGACTCGAGCCTCCCCGGCCCAGCTGGCTTCTGGCGGGGGTCCAGCCTGGCCACAGCCACCAGTCCTCCAGGCTTAATATCCTTGGCGGCAAGGCTAGAATAAGCTGTCTTTCAAGAGGGGAACTTTATTTATACGCCGATGCCAGTCGCGCTCCTGCTATTAGAAATTTCATCGGCTCCTTTGATTTAGGGCTTGCCACAAGCTGCCAATCGCGGCCGCCTCCTGGCCCAGCCCTGCAGCTCGGCCAGCCTTGTTCCGGCTCACAGCAGCAGAAACGAACATTATTTAATTTCCCGCCAGCGGGCAATGAAAGCCGGAGCTCCCCCTCCCACTGGATGTATTTATTTAATCCTTTTTGGAAATAGTGTCTGGGGATGGATCTGAAGGCCAGCCCTGGGGACTCTGCTAATCCCCCAGGCCTGGGCAGGTGGGGCCTTGGAGTGGAGACTGAGTGGGGCCTCTTGGGAGGATTCTAGAGGAACCTCAACCTGGGAGCCCAGGGTGATCTGCCACTCACTGACCCCTGAGGTGTCTGCTTGGGAGGTGTCACCAGCAGACTTCGAGATAAGCACTGCAGGGCTAGTTTATCTGGGAGGGGGATCCCAGGATGTATCAACAGGGGGTGAGGACATGAGGCAAGGAGGGGAGGTGGTCAAGTCTGGCTGCCATTAAGCAGCCGACTTTCGCTGTGGGTGAATGGGGCTCAGTTGTGCTGAGGACATTTTGCAAGAACACTCACCTCAGAGTCATCCGCCCAAGAAGCAAGGAAACCAGGTTATTTATACTCCAGCTCCCATCTGTCATTGGTGGAGGGCTGCTTCCCCCAGGAAGGGGCATTTATTCCCTACACTCCTCTTCCTTCTACACTGGGGCCAAGCAGGCGCCGGCAGACATCTCCCCACCTTGCAGAGGAGTGGTGAGTGACAGGAGGATATGGGCAGAGCAGCAACCACTTGAAGCTATTTATCCTCCTTGGCACCTGTCAAGTCTTTCTCTTTCTTTAGCCTCTGCCCAAAAGACACCTCCTCCAGGAAGATCTCCTTGACCACCCCAGGAAAAATCTTATCCATTACCGTCTCGTCATTCAGATATTTCCTTCCTAACATATAGCATGTGCCAGGATTATCTGTTTACTTATTTGCTTGTGGGTTTACTACCTATCACTCCCACTAGACTGGAAGCCTCCTGAAGCAGGGAGCCATGTGTATCTTAATCTGCATTGCAGCCCTTGCACACAGTAGGCACTCAACAACTATTTTTGGAATGGGGATGGGGACACCTGATTTACGTAATTCAGGCCCTGTGTCACTTACCACAGTGCTTGGCAGTAGGCTAGGCTCCTTACATGTGATGATGTTTCCTTTAACACTCAGCCGAGCTTTCAAGGATGGGATCAGCACACCCATTTGACAGATTGGAAAGGTGAATGTATGGAGAAGATGCTGCATCAAACTCAGCTGTGGGTTTGCATAGCACCAAATCTTACTCCATTCTCCCTGCAGCCCCAGAGAGTGGATGGAAAGGTTTTCTGGGTTTCATTTCACAGCTGTGAGAATTAGGGCCCCCTGGGATACGCCCCCACCAGGTGGGGAGACAACGGGGATCCTGGCCGCATAGAGTCTATGATGTCTTAAGCGCTGGAGGGTATCAGTAGAGAGAAGTATGAGAAAAGGCTGAAGAAATCACGGGATGCTTCCTGGAGAAGGTGACTCTTCTTTTCCTATTATAAACATTAAAATGAGAAAGAAAATCAGTCCCTTTGGGAAAGCAGGAAATTCAGAATAGTTGATGACCCAGTAGCCCTGGCAGCACGGAGCCTAGAGACTTGTTTGCACAAAACACTCCCAAAGCAGAAATGTTTTATTTGTAGTATAATGTATAATATGAGGTTTTATATGTCATCATTTTCATATGTCATGTGATGGCAAATTGTCCAAGCTAAAAGGCTAAATACAGAAAAGTTAAAGATGAAAGGGGAAGAGGAAGACACTGAGGTCAAGGTAGCAAAAGTAGACAAAGTGCAGGAGGGAAGAGGCATTTTCCCTGGGCAATTGATTCAGCACCGAGGCGCTTCTGGAGCCTTTGTCTATGTGATGTGGTTGTGGCAGCAGCCCGCGAGTGTTAATTGTCCCTGAGTTCTAATAGGTGTAATATTCTCGAGTGTTACATGTGCATTAATTAAGTAACACTGCATTTAGCCCCAAATCATGCAAAAGGCTTGTGTGGTGTTTGCAGAGGCATAAATATCCTCACAGTTAGTGAGTTGCTGGCACTGTTTTCTCTCTGCCCGCAGCAGTCCAAAAACGTAGATTGGGAGAAATGGGAAGTAGTGGAAACAGCAAGGAGTGCGAAGGGTGAGGAAAGCCTCCGCCACCCTCCAGACCAGGAGGAAAGAGGAATTTAAGATGAGATACATACATAATATAGCCAGTGGGCTTTGAAGTCAGACAGATGCAAGTTTGAATCCCAGCACAGTCACTGACTTACTGTGTGATCTTGGACAAGTGGCCTGGCTTCTCTGAGCCTCAGAAAGCAAGAATCATAATAGGACCCTCCCCTTAAAAAGCGGTTGTGAGCAGTCAATGGGACGAGGCATGGAAGGAGCTTAGTGCAAAGTGCTTTATAATGTGTGGGATGATGGGGCCCACGGTGGAGGTGGTAATTTAGGGGTCCTGTGACAGACCTGGATTTCGCTAAATTGGGGTGAGAGCCCAGGTGAGGGCTGGTGTAGAGGATACTTTGGGATTATGGGAAACAAGAACCGCATTCTTTTCTGGGCAGTACTGAGCTCCCCATGTGGGAAGGAAGCACCTAACCAGGAGAGGTAGCTTGGGGTGCTAAGAAGATAGAATTGTCTCAGGATGACAGTACAGATAGGCAGTCTAACCCTTGTTCTGCCTCCTACAGGACATAGCTTTGGCTTGACCCTCTGCTGCTGTGAGCTGCGCTGTGTGAAATGGGATCATGTTGTTAACCAGCCTCGCTGACATGAGTTGATTGCACCAAAACCCTATGGATAAAAGAGTTGTTGCCATAGAAAAAGAGACAAGCGCAATTTGCAGAGCAAGCTGAAGCCCCAGAGATCTTCCCTGTCCCCACAGACCCCTGCTGTGCCCATCTGGTCAGCCCTGCCTTGAGCCCAGTGGGATCCCTCTGCTACGCCCCATCCACATTTCAAATGACAGCATTGTCAGGCTTTGACTATCTTCCCCTTCTGCAGATGGGAAACTGAGGCTACAAGAAGGGAAGTGACTTGCTCAAAGACACCTTGCAATTTGGTGGCAGCCTGGAGTTCAGACCCCCTGACTCCCATGCAGGGCCCACCACTCCATCCCCCTCAAAACCCACAAAGATTCTGTTCTGTTCTGTCCTCAGCCAGCGCGGTGGCCCACCCACCTTGGGCGACCAGAGCCAAGAGGTTGTTTGTCTGTTTTAGACACTCTCGTCGCTGTGTTTCTTCTTTTTCTTTTAAGGGCTCGAGATTCAGGAAAACCAACTCAACGTGCATAATTTGGCAATTATTTCTTGTGTTCATCCTCACGGCCATGCCTGCATACAGATATTGGAATTTGCATAAAACAGTCTTGCTACCGGTCCCACGGCTTCCCGGGAAGAAGACGCCCAGGTGGGGGTGGGGAAGGTTTCAGGTCGGGCCCACCGGTTCCCCCTCTGTCCCCAGCCACAAAGGGAAATGAAGGTAACACATGGTGTGGAGAAGGGTGCTCAGCCCTCGGCACCCCCGCCCAAGGGAGACAGAGAAGGGGTGGGACCCAGTGGGGCCTCCGTGGCAGGATAAACGCCCCGTGGCAGCCTGGAACCCTTCCGATTAGTATTCAGCAAGCATCTCGCTCAGAAAGGATTAATGGAGTCTGATGTTTAATATCCTGGAGAACAATTAATTTGCCCACAGTTTTGTCATGGTTGAAAGTCAAATGCTGGAACAGATCGATGCTCGCATGGCGAGCTGGAGCCCAGAAACCCTGGGCAGGAGCAGAATTTTAATGTTCCCGTCCTGGCCCCTCTCTCCCCCCATTCCCAGCACACCCACTTTCTAATAGTTCTAAAAGCCACTTTATCCCTGCACCGTGCTTGTTGTCTTCACAAGAGTCCACTGGGAGCCTTCGAAGGCAAAATCCGGCCCCCGCAAGACTTCCATTATGGGATTAAAGTCGGCCGGTCCTTCTTGGGGGTCTGACCTCCGTTTTATTCCAATTGTCCTCGCCAGCGCCCCAGCCCTACCCTCTTCCCCGGCAGGGCCCCTGATGTCCGGACATTGTCACCAAGACACTTGTTCTTGAAAAGACGCCGGGGCAAAGAGGGACGTGGTGAGGTTGCAGTGGTGATTTGTTTATTTATTCGCTTGCTGGAGTTTTGCTGTCTGTTTACGCCTCACTGTTGGCTTGGCAAGGACACTGCAGCGTGGTGGTGGGCTTGGGAACCCAGAAATCAATAGGCTCACCAGGAACGTGGGCTTTGTTTAAAAATCATTCCCAGCTGGGCAGGATGGCGGAGGCGACTTTGGCAATTTGATCCTGGCTGGTGGTTTAGAGGCCACAGGTTGGGGATGACATGGGAAGACAGGGTGCCAGAGGGGAGGTGGTTAGAGGCCATCACGGCTGACCCTCTCACCTTCCATTTGGGGAGACCGAGTCCCAGAGAGGCCAAGGTCGTGGTCCAAGTTCACAAGGCTAGAACCCGAGTCTCCTGACACCGGCTGAGCGTTTAATGCTTCTCTGGCTACCATTTAAACCCCGGCTCCTCAAAGCGTGGCCGGGACCAGCAGCATCAGTTTCACCTGGAGCTAATTAAAATGCAGAGTCTTAGGCCAGCTTCACAGGCACTCGACCTGCAAAGTCACACACACAAGCAGCCCCGAGTGAGAAGGACCCCACCCTTGGCTTCATGCTCCGCTGTTGCCATCTTGAAATTCCTTGGAACAATTTTTTAACAAGGGGCCCGCATTGTCATTTTGCACTGGGCCCTGCAAATTGAGTGCCCAGACCTGTTGAATCCGAATCTGTATTTTAACAGGAGCTCCGAGTGATTCCCAGGGTCCATTGAAGCTTGGGAAGCGACTGATTTAAAATCCCACATACCAGCCCCCAACGAGGAGGGCCAGCCAGGGTTGTCATCATCCAGAAATCACAACAGAACCAACAGAGGCCTCCCACCCTCCCTCCTCGAGGAGAGAGCCAGCTGGCTCTGAGACCCACCCCAGGGGGCAGGCGGGGTCATGGTTGTCCTTGCCCTCAGTCTTAGGGCTGGCCAGAGATTCTGTGGCTTTGGGAAATTTCAAGTTTGCCTCCCGATGAGTTTTATTTAGGGGCTTCAGGCTGGAGAAAGCTTTAGAAGTGAAAAGGCCGTCACTCCACGGCACCCTAGCCCCCAGAATGTCACTCTCACCCCAGTGTTTTCTAACTTAGCCCAGTCCCCCATCTCTAATGACCACCCCTGGGGACCCCATCTTGAGGCCCGGCATCCCCAGGAACCCCCCAAAGCAGACTTTATCTCATTCCCTCATTATAACAAGGCAAATCCCCAATGCAAATTTCACTATCCCCATCTCTCAGGTGAAAAATAGAGGCTCAGAGCGGTAAAGGAACGGGCCAAAGATCTGACCCCAGACCTCCTGAGTCTCCACAGTGAAGCCTGAGGTGACAGGTGCATCACCATCCCAGGGTGAAGGTGACTCTGCCTGTGAAAAGGTGCTTGTACGCAGCGGGAAGGGGCCTGCCCCTCATACCCCTCTCCAACTCGGGGAGCTTGAGGGGAGGGTCTCTTGGGCTCCTTTCCTTAGAAGACCCCGGCATAGGGCAGACCACCCACAGGAGGAGAAACTGCTCTCATCACCCCTCCCTTGTCCCTGTTGGGCACTACCGTGGGGGAGGGAGGATTAAAAAAGGAGGTAGAGGAGGAGGAAGCAGAGTGGGGAGAGGAAGGAGGAAAGAGGAAGAGGAAGCCGGGCGCAGTGGCTCACTCCTGTAATCCCAACACTTTGGGAGGCCAAGGAAGGAAGATCACTTGAGGCCAGGAGTTTGGGACCAGCCTGGGCAACATAGTGAGACCCCATCTCTACTAAAAATAAAAAAATTAGCCAGATGTGGTAGCATGTGCCTGTGATCGCAACTACTTGGAAGGTTGAAGCCGAAGCATCGCTTGAGCCCAGGAATTTGAGGTTATAGCAAGCTATAAACCCACCACTGCACTCCAGCCTGGGCAACAGAGGAGACCCCAGCTTTATTTAAAAAAAAAAAAAAAGAAGAAGCACTTTGGGAGGCCGAGGTGGGCAGATCATGAGGTCGGGAGATCGAGACCATCCTGGCTAACACGGTGAAACCCCGTCTTTATTGAAAATACAAAAAATTAGTCGGGTGTGGTGGTGGGTGCCTGTAGTCCCAGCTACTCGGGAGGCTGAGGCAGAAGAACGGCATGAACCCGGGAGGCAGAGCTTGCAGTGAGCAGAGATCGTGCCACTGCACTCCAGCCTGGGCGACAGAGCCAGACTCCATCTCAAAAAAAAAAAAAAAAAAAAAAAAAAGAAGAAGAGGAAGGAAGAACGGGAAGAGAGGGAGGAGAAAGAAAGTAGAGTGTGATTTATAAACTGTGTCCCTTTATCCCTCTTTCTCCATCCTCACAGAATCTATGAGTTATTCAAATCCCACTCCACGAAGGAGGAAACTAAGTTTCACCTGGATGGAAATTGGCACAGCAGGGACTTGGCCTCACACCTGGCTGTCCCCACCAGCTAAAATATGGTGTTTAACGCCCCCATGGGAGGGTTTTCTGATTATGCTGCTTTTTCATTTTAATAGTAACATCTCGGCCAGATGTGGTGGTTCAGGCCTGTAATCCCAGCACTTTGGGAGGCCGAGGTGGGCAGATCACAAGGTCAAGAGATCGAGACCATCCTGGCCAACATGGTGAAACCCCCTCTCTACTAAAAATAAAAAAAAAATTAGCTGGGTGTGGCAGCAGGTGCCAGTAGTCTCAGCTACTTGGGAGACTGAGAATTGCTTGAACCTGGGAGGCGGAGGTTGCAGTGGGCCGAGATCGTGCCACTGTACTCCAGCTTGGTGACAGAGTGAGACTCTGTCTCAAAATAATAATAATAATAATAGCAATAATAATAATAACATCTCCCACTTACGCAGTGTGGATCCTGGGTAGAGCCCTGCTAAGATCGTCACATTAATCATGAGGCAGGCGTTATAATGAGACCCATTTTACAGATAGGGACACTGTGGAGCCCGGAGGGAAAATCCCTTGTGAAAGGCCTGACGGGAGGCAGGATTGTCTTTCTGGGCTGGTATCTGGGTTCTTTGAGGGCCAGAGAAACTATGGGAGATGATCTAGCCAGTCTGACTGCTTCTTACAGTTGAGGAGAATAACGCCCAGAGAGGGTGAATGACCTGCCCAGGTTACACAGTCAGTCATCTAGAACCTCCTGCTTGGCCTACAGAAGCCAGCCCCAAGGTGACCTAACATCTGTGGGCGTTGGGGTGGGAGGCACTAAAGGGCAGGGTCAATGGGACCTCCTCAGCCCGGGGGATGGATCCAGAAGGTCCCTGCAAGCCCTCGTGCCTACACAGGTGCTTCCCCAGCCCACGCCCGACCTTGGGCTGAACCCTGCAGCTGAGGGTGTCCCTCTCAGCCCCAAGGGGTCAGCCAAGGAGGCCCTGGGTGTCCAGGACCACAGCTGGAGCCTGCTCTTTGGACACCAAACATCTGGCTGCTGGCTTCCGGAGCTACAGACAGGCCATGGGGAGGGAGGCCCCTTGAGAATGCCTCCGTCTCGTCTTCCCCAGGAGGCTCCAGGCCAGGATCTGCTTACACAGAAAGGAAGAAAATGTAAGTGAACACAGGAAAAGCCGTACATGTGCTTTTCTGGTGGGGCCGACCCTGTCACTAGCGATGTGACCTCAGTGCGGGGGCGAGGGGTCACCTCATCTCAGGGAGCCTCGGTTCCTCCTCTTGCAATTTGGGGACCATAAGACCCTACCCACAGATTCAGAGCATGCTGAGAGCTGACAGAGAGTAAGTGCTCAGTAAATGGTCATTGCCAATATTACCATTTTTACCTAGAGAGACTCCTTGCATGCACCCTACCACTCATGCTCCAAGCTCCACTTCTAGCACAGAGAGTCCAACGTCAAGGGAAACACTCTATTGGAGATGCAACCGTGACGAGAGAGGCAGCATGGTGTGGGAAATGAAAGCACAAGGGCTTGAGCTCTGCTGATCCTGGGTTCAAATCATGTTTCTATCTGTCAAAATCTTATATCCTCGGGCAAATTACCTACAGGACTGAGACTCGACTTTCTCATCTGTAAGATGGGGATTGGCGCCTCCATCATAAGATTATCTGATAGCTGGGCTCGGGGTCATGCCTGGAATCCCTGCACTTTGGGAGGCTGAGGCAGGAGGATTACATGAGCCCAGGAGTTTGATACCAGCCTGGGCAACATGGAGAAACCCCATCTTTACTAAAAATACAAAAATTATCCATGCTTCTAGTGGCAGGTGCCTGTAGTCCCAGCTACTCAGGAGGCTGAGTTGGGAGGATTGCTTGAATCCTGGAGATTGAGGTTGCAGTGAGCCGAAATCACACCACTGCACTCCAGCTTGGGTGACAGAGTGTGACCCTGTCTCTAAATCAATAAATATATATATAAATAAATAAAAGATTGCCTGATAAACAAGGCACTGACTGTTAGAGTTCAGGGCTCTGGGTAAACAGTGAAGGTCATTATCATTACTATAATTTTTGTTATCACTGTTGTTTTATGTAAGTGCCAGGCTCTGCCCTGGGCTGACTGCTGGGATATAAAGGTGTCTCTGAGCTAGTCCTTGCCCTCTGGTCAGGCTGTTCCAATTTAGTCTGGACTCAGTTTCCTCCACTGTAAAATAGGAAGAATGCTTTGGCCAAGGTCAGCATGCCTCAGCGCCTCCCTCTATGCCCTCTCCTGATACGGAAGAGGAACCAATGGTGGCCTCTTGGCAAAGGCCACATTCCTTGAGGAAGAAGGCAGGAGACAGAGGTGGGCGTGGTGGGGGAGGTCAGAGACACTATCCATCTTCCTGGCCTGCTTCACGTGCCTGCACGGTTATTAGCACCGTGAAGAGACAATAATGGTACTCATCAGTCTGGGAGCCACATCGCTTTCCAGCTGACTCCCCTGTGGCCCACCCAGATGCCACGGATGTAAGGGAGGAATTAGGGACAAGGCAGGTGCTGTTCTTTACTGGCCCTGGGGAGCCTGGGACAGTCCAGGCCAGGACGAGGCATCCTCCACCGAGCCTGTCCGGGAGACACACTGTGGCTTAGGAGAGAGTGTTCAGATCCTGGCTATGCTTCTCCTCTCTGTGTGGCCATTCTTCTCTGAGCCTCAGCCTCCTCATTAGTAAAATGGAGGTCCCAGTAAGGATTAGTGCAATAGCTCTGGTAGTGCCAGGCACATGGTCAGTGCTCAGGAAACAGGAGGTGGGTTTGAATTACGTGGATTTTCTTCCACCTCTGCAACCCCTGAGACAGCAAGACCAGCCCCTCCTCTTCTCCCCTCAGCCTACTCAACTTGAAGGTGACGAGGTTGATGACCTTTATGATGATCCACTTCATTTAATCAATAGCAAATATATTTTCTCTTCCTTATGACTTTCTTAATAACATTCTCTTTTCCCTAGCTTACTTTATTGTAAGAATATATATATATATAATCCAAAATATGTGTTATCCCACAGTTTATGCTCTCAGTAAGGGTTCTGGTCAACATTAGGCTATTGGTTGTTAAGTTTTGGGGAGTAAAATGTTATATACAGATTTGTGTCTGTGCGCGGCTGGGGGCTCAGCACCCTTAACCCCAGCGTTGTTTGAGGGTCAACTGTACTGATAATGCACCTCATCTGCAGACTGAGCAGGGTTTGAAAGAACTCTAAATGTGCCCCATTAGCATGGAGCAGAAAGGAGCGATGGCGAGAGGGGGTCCTCAAATCAGGACAGGTTCATGCTCATGTGCCAGCTCTGCCACTCGCCACAGTGAAGAGGTCCTCAGATAAGACAGGTTCAGGCTTGTATGCCAGCTCTGCCACTCGCCACAATGTGGACTCCATTAACCTCTCTGAGTCTGCTTCCCTGTCTGTGAAATGAAAAGATCATCCCCGCCTTGTAGAATTTGGGGAACATACGGAAGAACAAATTAGTATTAAATTAACATGAGAACCATCCTGGTATACAGTAGGAGCTGGATGAATGTTTATTTTCATCCCTTCACGCTAGGGTCTGGCTTTTTATTCATTCTTAAAGAAACGTATCACCTTCTGTTGGATGGGTACAATGACTTTATTCACAGATAGCCACCTTTGATTGTGCCCATTTCACAGATGTTTCAGATGGTGCCAAAGCAGGGGAAATAGGTCAGGAGCTCCAGGCTTGGGAATCCCAGCCCTGCCATGAATTCGTTGGGTGACCTTGAGGACCAGAGATCCCCTCTGACCCTCAGTTTCCATGTCTGTGAACTGAAGAGGTGGAGGTTGTCAGCCATGAGCATTTCCATGCAAGAGAAAAATCCTTCGTTCCCCCTTCATTTTACTCTGTGGCCATCCACTGAGTACCAGGCCCTGGGCCAGCCACTAGGAATCCTCAGATAAATTAGCCAGCAAGAGATTTGGGGGTGCCATTGGCAGCCCCCTTCTAGCCACTCTAAATGTGATGGTGTCAGAAAATGCATTTGAACCAAGGAAGGCCGTTACCCTGATAGTGGAGCCCGTCTGTAGACTCCACTGCTTCCAGACTCTCAACCCCTACACGGCAAGGGCCTACCCCATTCAGTTCTTCAAGGAGCCAGCAAGGACTTCTAAAGCCAATTTTCTGAGTCAGATACTTGCATGCTCTTTCTGAGAACATCTTGTGAGAGGTGAGGCCTGCAGCCTTCCTGGTGAAGGATGCCATGAAGAGACCTGCTGTCCTGGAGTCTCAGAAATACAGAGGAATGGGTCGCTCCCTGAAGATGGTGTGGCTGGCTGCCCAGGCCTGGGAGGGGATGAAGAAGACTGAAACTAGCTAGTCCTGGTTTCTGATCCTAGATGTGGCAGAACAGATGGTTTGGATTATGTGTTCTTGAAGGGACTTACCTTCCTCCGCAGCCACACATGATCACACCTGGAAAGGCAAATAATGTGGATCTCATGATCCAAGTTTGGTGATAGATTGGTAATGGCTACCAGGAACACTAGGTAGGGCAGATTTTAAAGTAGGATGTCCAAACACCCTGGTCTTCGGAGGGCCATCCAGTTTATGCCTGTTGTTCAGACATCATTATTAATCAAAATTATTGCCCCTTTTTAACTTTCAATAGTGTCCTGGTTTGCATAGTAAATTACATGGTCACCCTATTTTGAGGCTGTGTCTGGCTTAGTGGGAATAATTCTGTGATCACTTAGCAACGTCTGCAGAGAGCGTAGAAAGAAGAGTAGGAGGACCAATGTCATGCAGCTGCCTTCCTTAATCCCAGAATCAGAGCCCACTCTGGGAAACATTGACACAGGTATCTATTCTCACAGGTAAATATTCTATCAGTCTGATTTCACTTCCTCAAAAGAGAGCCCTGGGAATGACACCATGAAAAAGAGAAAGAGAGAGGTGGGAAATAAGGTTTTTTAAAAATAAGACAACCTTAACTTATATTATCCATCTCTGGTTTAGAGAGGAAAATTCTAATCCAGGTCCCTTTTATAAGACTACCCAAATGAGAGTACCTTACATTTCCCTGCAAGTGACCACTAAATGGCAGGGAATTTACAATCTAATGAAGTTTCCTCCAGGTTGAGGATGTGTAGCTTCCCTCAAAAGTGTCGAAGAACTCCTGAGACCCCACTGGGATTTCCTTAGGTTGGGGTCTACTTGACCTCTTCAGAGCCCTTGGAATTTTCCCGTCTCCACGACCCAAAGACACTACTCACAACCTGCACCCTTCCCTTCTCCGACTTCAACCTGATACTAGAGCTACTCTCTTTCCTACAGCAATCCCTGGCCTATACCTGTGCTAGAACCCTCTCTGCCTGCCATGAAAATGCACCACCCAGATCTAATTAACAGCACTGACTCTACCACCATGTTTGCACCAAGGCCAGGCTTCCCATGAGCTACTCCCAGACAGGGAATGAGTCTGATGGGTATGCTGAGGTAGGCCCAGTTTTGCAAGACACAGGCTCCTCTGTTGTGTGGCTTTGGCTCAAGGAGTCCCCACTGGTCTGGCTGAAACTTTTTCTTAGAATTGTGTGGCCACCTGAGACTCTTCTTTCACTTCTTCTCCTTCCTTCCCCCTCCTGGCACAGGAGTCAGACCATCATCACTGCCTGGCAGCCGTCCCCACTTCCTCCGTCAGCACCCTCCTCTTGCTATTCCCATCTTCCTTTCTGTTTCTGAGGGGATGTGGTTGACAGAATAGGGGTCCCCCAAAGATATCTACACCCTAATCCCCAGAACCTGTGAATGTATTACCTTCCATGGCAGAAGGGACTTTGCAAATATGTAGTTAAGGATTTCAATATGGGGAGATTACCCTGGATGATGAAGGCAGCCCCAATCTCAACATGAGAGCCCTTATAAGGGTGAGACAAGAGGATCAGGACAAGAGAAAGGAGTTGTGACAACAGAAGCAGAAGTTGATGCCCTTTAAAGAGGGTGGAAGGGACCATGAACCAAAGAATGAAAGTGATTTCAAGGTGCAAGAAAAGACCAGGAACAGGTTCTCTCTTAGGGTAGAAACAGAGGAATGCAGCTCTGCTGATACCTCAATCTTAGCCTCTAAGATGCATTTGGACTTATGACCTCCAGAACTAAAAAAAGAAAATTGTGTGGTTTTAAGTCACTAAGATTGTGGTAATTTGTTATAGCAGCAATGGAAAACTCATACAGAGGACATGAACTAATGCACCTTTTAATGCTGTACAAAACCTCAGAGGGCAGTGACAATTCTCCATATTTTATAGATGAGGATACTGAGCTTCAGGGGAAGAGGGCTTCCTGAGTTATCTTCATGTGTTGGGCCTGGGATTTGGGCCCACCTGGTTTCAGAGTATCATGTCCATCACTGTCTAGCTGCATGGGCCCCTAATCTTGACTGAGGGTCTGTCCTGGACATCCCTGCCATTCTCATATACTCTGTCATTTTCTCCCTCTTCTTGGTCTAGCCATCTGCATTCATCTGTTCCTCAAACATTTGCAGCGCACCTACTATGGGCCAGGCGAGGAAGGAATAAGACATAGACCCAGCTCCAAAAGTTGGTGGAAAATTGCAATCCAGAGAAAAGAGTAAGGACAATTGGAGACAGCTCTCTCACGAGGTGCATCAGGCTTCGACTTAAGTGATAAGTGGGAGTGATCCAGATGACAAGGGGAAGGAAGAGTGTTCCAGGCAGAGGAACAGCATCTGTGAAGGCTCCAAGGAAACTGAGGCAGCATGGTCCTCCTCTGGGCTCCCAGAGTCCTCTGTGCTGCTCTGATCACAGTGCTGATCTGTCTGGGCTATAATTGTCTGTATCATGAACATCTCCATTACTGGCGACTCTGTTAATGCATTGGCCCTATCACAGCCTCATTGTTGTGTCCAATATATGGAACAAATCCTGGCACAGACTAGATGGTAGACTGGTTAGGTTAGTGGGGGTATGAGTGTTTGGGATGGATGGATGAATGGAGGGATAGGTGGACGGATGGGTGGGTGGATGGATGGATGAGTAAATGGATGGATGAGTGGGTGAATGGGTGGGTGGAGGAGTGAATAGATGAGTGGCTAGGTGGATGGATAAGTAAGCAGATGGATGGGTAAATAAGTGGATGGATGGATGGATGGATGGATGGATGGATGGATGGATGGACAGACGACAAGTAGATAAACCGGTGGATGGATTGATGGATGGATGGATGGATGGATGGATGGATGAGTAGATGGCTGGGTGGGTGGATGAGTGGATGGATGGATGGATGAGGAGTGAATGGATGGGTGGATGGATGGATAGGTGGATAAATAGATGGGTGGATGAGTGTTTCTGGTAGATAGCTGGGTGGGTGGATGGATATATGGATGGGTGGATGGAGGGATGGATGGATGGATGGATGGATGGGTAGGTGAGTAAGTGGATGGATGGATGGGTAGATGGATAGGCCGGTGAATGAGTGGTGGATGGATGAGTAGATGGATAGTTGAGGGAAGAGTTAGGAGAATGAGTAGATGGACGGTTGGATAAATAGATGGCTAGATGATGGGTAAGTAAAAACTAAATATGTGAGTGGGTGAATGGTTAGAAGGGACATCAAACAAAGAAACAGCAAAATAACAAATAAAACCCCTAAGATTTGCTGGTGGCAGAGAACTTCTGCATCTTCCCTCCAGATCCCTCCAAACAATATCTTCAGAGCCTGGCACTGCTCTGGGGGATTCTACAGATGGCATAAGAGTGAATAAGGGCCAGACATGATGGCTGACACCTGTAATCCCAGCACTTTGGGAGGCCAAGGCAGGAGGATCACTTGAAGCCAGGAGTTTGAGACCAGCCTGGACAACAAAGTGAGACCTCCATCTCCATACATTTTTTAAAAATTAGCCAGGAGTGATGCTGCATGCCTATAATCCCAGCTACTCAGGAGGCTGAGGTGGGAGGATTGCTCGAGCCCAGGAATTTGAGGCTGCAGCAAGCTATGCTTGCATGACTGCAATCCAGCCTGGGTGACAGAGACTGTCTCTAAAAAATTTTTTAAGTAAATAAGCCTGGTTTCTTGCTTGTTTTTCACATCATCCCTGCTACCTCACAGGACAGGATGTTCCTGTGATATCCCCTGTGCCTGAGGACAAAGGTCCTGAACGTAGAGGTCACTGCCACTTAAAACCCAGTGGCCTGGAGTAGAGGACCATCTGACTGGGATTCTCCCAGGCACTTCAGAGGCAAAATGAGGTGTTCTACAGAATCCGGGGTTGGGGAGCTCTCTCTGGAAACAGTCTTCAAACACAAACAGCCAGCCCTGAGCTCCAGGATGCAAACCACCAGCCCAAATAGGCTTCACCAGAGTCTGCTCAGTGATGCTTAGGTACAGCTGCTTATCCAAACACTGGCTCCTTCACTTAATCAATACCCATTCATTCATCTGTCTGTACATTCATCTGTTCATCCACCCAGCCAGCCATTTTTTGTTGGTGTTTATTTGGTGTCTGCTATGTCCTGGGTATCAAAAATACCATTTGGCACCCCAAAATGGCAAGGCCTTGGGGACCCATAACTCAACTTGCCAATTAGACAAATTGGAACAGGGATTGCCAGAGAGAAGAAAGGAATGTGATCTCCGGTTCTCCCATCCTCTCTGCCCCCAAGCCTAGCAGGGACTAGCAGGAAGGTGGCCCAGCTCATGAGGCCCATCAGGACTCACTAACCTGGCCACTTGCCCTTAGCATTTAGCACATGCACAGTCTTTCAACCGAATTCACACCAAAGTGTGAACGACTACATACTTCTAACCCCTGGGGTGTTTTCCATTGCAAGTAAAAGCTGCTTAACCCCAGGGCTTCTCTGGCAAAGCCTGCCTTCGGTTTCAGATTCAAAAGCCTAATTAAGAAAAAACTTGAGACAAGATCTCAGTAGGGGTGTCATGATGGGGGAGAGAGCCTGAAAAGTCTGCTTTGCATAACAGCCTGACATAGGAGAGTCTGGAGTATACCATGTCCGGCACAGATGTCTTCAGCTCATTCTTCTATGCAGAGGACTCAACAGTTTGCACAGTGTCACTGGGCAGACACCTACATCTCGTCCTGCAGAGAGGGAACTGTCCTGAGGCCAAGGCCAGGTAACAATCCTCTTTCTATTTCCCCCAATAAATAAATCAATAATACATGCATGAGGCCCATTTCCTCACTTGGCCTCAGCAGAGCAGACCTCTGAAGTCAGAAGGCAGAAACAGAGGAGAAGGAAGGAAGAAATAAAGGGTTTCCAAGTGCCTGCCATGCATAAGTCTCTGTGTTAGCCACCACTGCAGATGCGACCATCTTTCTACCTCATAACAGCTCTGGGGGAAGCGGAGGGCAGGGTTGACCATGAACCCAATTGGGCAGTGAGGAAACCAAGATCTGGCGAGGGATGTCACTTGATCCAGGTGATACAGAGAGTTGATGGTGCCAGCCCAGCCTCATCTCCCACCTGGGCAACCTTAGCAGCATGGTCTCTGCTCTGTGCATCCTCGCCCCACCTGCCATGCACACCCATTCTCTACACAGAAGCCAGGATGAGCTTTTAAAGTTGTATATCTGATGTCCTTGTCCCTGGTTCTTTGATGACACCCTCTCCACCAGAGGCCTTGAGCCCCACATGGTCTGAGTTGGGTTCAGCCCCCTCCTGTCTCATGTGCTGTTTCTTTACACCTCATTCTCTTTGCTCCAACCACCTGGGCCCTGTCAGTCCTCAAAAGCACCACACTCCTTCTGCCTCTGAACCTTATTTGCATACGCTATTCCCCCTTCCTAGAATGCTCTTTCCTCCACATCCCACCCCATTTAACTCCTTCATAGTTTCAACTTCCTCCAGGAAGGCCACCTTGATCACCCAGCTGACCCCGGCTCCCCACTGTACCAATGTGGGAGCTGTCCATGGTGCCACCAGCCACACCCTCTTGACCCACTGATTCCAGCCCATCAGTGATGGACACGACCTTGCCTGTGGCCAGCGTCCCATAAGTGGGTGTCTCCCTGCTTTCCTGCCTCAGGGTTTTCAAAGCTGTGGCCCATTCTACACTGTTCCTCAGAAGGTCTCTAGCAGTGTTGAGCTCCAGTTACCCACAGTGATGACCAGATCAACAGCATGCCTTTCACTGGAATTTTCTCTTTCCTGTCTCTTCCCCTACTCCCCGGTCCTGCTACCTGGGAACACCTCCAAATACACTCCCTGCCCCCAGGTCTTTTGCGTATCTGAGATCCTTGTCCCTGGTCTCCTGCTTTTGAGGAGGTGAAAACTAAGATATTCTGTGAGCCAGCTGTTTCTCACTAATCATATATTCTGACTCCTGGAGGGCAGAACCTGGACACACTTGGGTTATTATAGCCTCCTGGTACCCAGCAATGGGCCAGAGATAAAGTTGGAAGTTAACTAATATTCATAGGAAGAAGGGAGGGAAGGAAAGAGGGAGAGAAGGATGCAGGTCTTGAACCTAGGTCTGTTTTTCTCCCCTGCCCAGACATGGTCACATCCTCCAAGATACAGCCTGTGTAGACAAAATAAGCCCCTTTGTGGACATCTTCCCTCAGTCTTCTCTAGTCACTGCTCAGTGTAATTCTACTTCCCACATCCCCCCCTGTCTACCCTCCCCCACACACATGCAATGAATTATGTACTCTGAAAGTCCTACTTGGGTATTAAAAAAAAAAAAAAAAAAAAAAAAAAAAAAAAAAAAAAAAAAGAGCCCATGATAGAAAACTCTACCAGACATTTTTTTCCCCTTTTTGTCCTCATGAGCAGGTGCACGATGTAATGCCCCTGATTTTCAAGATCTGATTAAACTGTCATAGGTGCGGCACAATTGCAATAACTCCTCCGCCTCAGTGAGGCCCAAATCATTATAGACCTGTGTACACCCAGAAATGCCGTAGATAAGGGTCTGTCAGCATTTCCATTACTGGGCCCTGTTTGGGGGATTTGTTTATTTAAATTGGATGGATTGGGTGCACTGAGGAGCGATGTATGGGCTGGCAGCGCAGGTGGTGGCTGGGTGAAGAAAATGTCGCCTTCACGCTGCCACTTGTTGACATCAGGCTTGTCTCAGGCTCAACAGGGCATGCCCTGGTGGCTTATGGTGGATGGAGCAGGGAGTTGAAGCTGGCGATATTTGTCCCAACAGAGTGGGCAAAGCGGCTGCAGGAAGCTGGGGTAAAAGACAGTTCAGGGAAAGATTAAGGGGGTGTACCAGATGGGGGCAAAGGTCACCAAGCTGGTAGTGATTTTGGAAGGATGAAGGACCCAAAAAAATGGGGAAAGGGGCCAAGTGCGGTGGCTCATGCCTGTAATCCCAGCACTTTGGGAGGCTGAGGTGGGCAGATCACGAAGTCAGGAGATCGAGAGCATCCAGGCCAACATGGTCAAACCCTGTCTCTACTAAAAATAAAAAAAAAATTAGCTGGGCATGGTGGTGCGCGCCGGTGGTCCCAGCTACTGGGGAGGCTGAGGCACAAGAATCGCTTGAACCCCAGAGGCGGAGGTTGTAGTGAGTGGAGATTGCGCCACTGCACAACAGCCTGGCAACAGAGCAAGACTCCATCTCAAAAAAAAAAAAAAAAAAAAAAAAACAATAGTGGGGAAAGGAACTAGCAGACTTTAAAAATGTGCACGTGTAAAATAACTCCATGCCAGGCATTTGGGGTACAATATGTGTAAACTTAAGTTGGATCTTGCTTTTTCTCACAGGCTTAAATCCCAACTCTTATCATGGCCTTCAAGACACTGTGTGGTCAAGCCTCATCTCTGCCATGCCCCGATTTCTTCATGCTGCTTCAGCCACGTGGCCACTTAAGTCTTTGAATATGCCACGCTTTCACATCTCAGGGCCTTTGCATGGGTTAAACTCTGCCTGAAACCCAGTCTTTCCCCCGGCTGATCCCTTCTCACTCTTCAAGCCTCGGTATAAATCACCTCCTCTGAAGATAGTCCCTGATCACTCAGTCCAAGGCTCCGTCTCCACTGCCCACCCCACCCTGAGTCACTTTTACAAGCACATCCTGTCCTTTGCCAACAGAACGCTTTTCACCGTGGATCATTATGTACTTGTGTGTTTATTTATTTATTATTCCAAAAGGACATATGTTTTTGTCTGCCTGCCGTCCCTTGTTTGGAGAAATCTCAGTCTCTCATTGTACGCAGTTCTGGTCTGGCTGTGAGTTCACAGTCTCAGCCTTCTCCCCATATATTCACCCTGGTCCCAGGAAGGGAGGTTTGACTCAGGACTGAAAAATCCCAACCTCCCATCCCCCAGTAAAAAGGAGTAGCCCACAGAGTATACATGGGACCAGAATAAGGATAATCAGTGTCCACAGAGCAGGGGCTGTATGTTTTGAAACATGTCCTCAAATTCTTTGACACTGCTCCCTACAAATGGTGGAATCCAGTCCCCTACCCCTTGAATATGGACAGCCTTTGTGACTGCCTCAGTGAATAGAGGCAGGGTGATGGAAGGGACTCTGTATGAGCCCTAAGGCTAGGTTACAAAAGGCGATAAAGCTTTCATCTGGCTCTGTCTCGGCACGCTCACTGTTGGAACTTGCCGCCATGTTGTAAGGAAGCCCCAGCCACGTGGGGAGGCCAATGTTCAGTGTTCCAGCTGATAGCGCCCTCTGAGACTCCAGCCAATAGGCAGCAGGAACTGTCAGATGCATGAATAAATGAGCCTTTGGTGATTCCAACCCCCCAGCCTTTGAGTACCTGCAGCTGATGTCACATGGAGCTGACACAAGGTGTCCCACTGGGTCCTGCCCAATTGCAGATTTGTGAACAAAATAAATGGTGTGGTTTAAGACACTCCACTTTGGGGTGGTTAGTTATACAGCCATGGAAGACACAGACAGGGTGCTGAGCTGAAAGAATGTGATGTTGGGACCTTGAGCAGCCACCATCCCACCACCTGGAGATCCCATCACCTGGAGATCCCACCACCTGGAGCTCCCACCACCTGGAGCTCCCACCACCTGGAGCGAGCTGGTCTGCAGACAGGTGCCAAGTGGAGATGAGCAGTGATGGAGAACAGATGAGCAGAGGCTATGGGGAGCCTGGGTCTGCAGCTCTTCCTGTAGTTCTGTGGGGCCACTCCCAGGGGTCTTTCCCAGTGACCAGCCTCAGCAAGTTCCCTGTGTGCTTCAGCAAGCTGGAGTGGACTCTGTCTCTGGTGCTCACAGCTTTCTGGACCCATTCACCATCATCCCACTGGACCCGAGCTCCATGAGGCAGTGCCCATTTCTACTCTGGCCCATCCTGTACCCATGGCATCCATGAAGTGCTACACAGTTTGGTGTTAAAGATTGATTCTAGAAGGGAAAGAGCTCATTGGTCCTCTCACCATCCTCAGTTCTGGGTAAACAGGGAGGCGCAGAGAGGTGAGAGGCTCCTAAGGGTACTTGGATAATGCATCCTGGTGATGGGATTTGAATCCGGATGATACTTTGAAGTTCAGGATCCTGGATCTGGTTGAAGACAGGAAGAGCACTCTGGAGGGGATTTCCAGGGGTGTCACGTGGGGCCCAGTGTGAGAGACATCAGGCAGGTAACCAAGATAACCATCAGTGATGGGGATGGGGGGCAAAATAGGGACAAGCTCTGGTAGTAAACAAGAGTCCTGTGGTCAGACCAAGGCCCTGAGAGGATTGGAGGCCAGGGTCAGGCTGTAGGAAGGCGCTGAGGAATGACCTTTAATGCCTGTTCAAGGTGGCGTGGGGACTCTGGGAAGAGCTGAGCCTGCAGGGAGGAATCATGCTGAAGCTTATCGTTGTCAGAGTAGAGGTTCTGTTCATCTCATCCTGCTATGTATTTGCACATGGTACAGATGCAAACACTGCCTCCCTGGGCATACACCCCATACTTTCCATCCCAGTGCATGCTGAGTGCACATGACAGCAAGCACCTGCAACTCCCTACCAGCACTTTTGCTCAGATGATGTGCATGAGGGCAAGGTCAGAAGCACCAGGAGTTAATGCTCCAAAAGCACCCTTCAGTGATGGACAGGAGTTGGAGGATAAATATCTCAGCTCCCTTGTTCCCTGGGGAGATAACTGAGGTGTGTGTTTTACACTGGTTCTCAGAGTTCCCCAGTGGGATTGAGTCCCAGCTGCTCAACATGATAACCTGCTCATTAGTGCACCCTGGATAGGCTCTTTCCCTTCTCTGTCTCACTCCCTTCCTTCCCCACCAGTGCTTCCTGGATTACCCCCCTAAAATGCCACTTGCCTTCACATCCCTGTCTTGGGGTCTGTTTCAGGGGAAGCCCATATTTAGACAGCACACATCCTGGGTGCAGGACTGGCTTATGGCTGGTTCTCAAGCCATTTAAAAGAAGCTTATCATTTGCAGTTTCCATGTAAACCATTTGTTCTGGAAGCCCTTCCTGCCTTGGCCAGGTCTCCCTGGCATTTGCTCTCAGGAACTCATGAAACTTCCTACTTAATTTTACACGACTCCCTTGCACTGGTCTTTGAGTCCATGAGGGCAGGGCTACCATTGTGTCATCCCCCAAGCCCCTAGCACCTGTCACAGGACCCAGGATTGGTCCAGAAAATATTTGTTAACTAAGACATAAAATATTCATGTGTTGAACTCTTCCTGGGCACCAGACCCTGCACCTATTTCCTGCTGACTTTTCAGGCATCATTATACCCACTTTACAGATGGGGAGGTAGAGCTCACTTCCCCCAAGGTCACTGTATTCACTATCTATGCCAAGTAACAAATTACCTCAAAGCAGAGATGCTTGAAACAACAGCACGGGTATCTCATGATTTCTGTAGGTCAGCCATCGAGGTTTACCTGGCTCCCCTGTTTTAGGGTCTCTCAGAGTCTACCATTAAGGTCTGGGGCTGCAGTATCATCCTGATAGGCTTGGCTGGAACAGGACATGACTTAAACTCTCTCACTTGCTTGCTGGCAGAATTCGATTTCTCGCAGATTGTAGGACTGAGGGTCCTACAGGAACTGGGACAGTTCCTGGTCACACAGGCATCTCCAATGTAGCAGCTTCCTTCTTCCAAGAGTGCAGGTGACAGAGAGAGAGAGACAGAGGCAGAGACAGAGAGAACAAGAAGGAATTCATGGTCTTTTTTAGCCTAATCTCAGAATTAACATTTCATCACTTATGCAGTATTCTATTCTTTAGGAGCAAGTCACCAGGTCCAGCTCACACTTAAAGGGAGGGAATACCATGATGTGAATACTAGCACGTGGGACCATTGACAGCCACGTCAGAACCTGCCTGCCACAATCATTATTAAGGATCCAAACCCAGGCAGTGTGGTCTTTCTCAATGCCACAGAGTCTCTCTGACATAAGGGTATGTGGACACCTCAAGGGTTGAAGAGGGTACCCTAAGATGAAAGACAACGAAAAAGCCATTTCCTCCTACCTGAGCTTTCCTCATTGCACGGAAATAATGGAAAGGAAAGAACGGAAGATTTTTTTAAAAATGAAAAAAGAATATAGGAAGCTACCAGCTTTCTCCAAGCAGCCTCAAAGACTGAAAAAAGAAAGCAAAAAAAGAAAGAAAGAAAATAGAAAACTACCAACTCTTCCAAGAAGCCTCAAAGACCAAGCAAACTGGCAGCATCTTGGAGTCACTTGGGCTGCCAAGAGGCTGCGACTTTTGGATCTGGAGAGATCTAAATACCAATCAGCTGATCCGAGGAACATTTTCCTCATTTCTTCAGCATCTGCAAGCTGCTTTCGGGCCAAGAATGCTTCAGTTGGAGAAAGGGCTGTGTAGATTTGCCAGCGGCTGGCTGTCCCTGCAACTCCAGGTCCATCCTTATCCCAGTCTTTGGGATGGCTGACTCTGTGCTCACAGCTTAGGGAACAGGGACACATTGAACAGAAGCAAGAGAAGCAGAGACCATTGTGTTCCCACAAGAATGAAACAATCCATTTACCCTTTTGTTCCTGAGGTCTCAGGGCCAGGATCAGAGTGACCATTGACATAAACCTATAGGTTTGCCACACTTTTCTCTGGGATTTATAATTATGACTAAGGTCCACTTCCGCTCTCTGGGCTTCTATTTTCTCATCTATAAAATGACATTGACTCATGTTGTACCACCAACCTTGGAAGGAAGTTCCTCTGTAAGCTTGACAAACTCCTACTCATTCCTCAAAACCCCAACCAAAATATCCTTTCCCCCGAACCCAGGTAGGAAGTATAATAGTAGCTCATTTGTCTCATGATTCTCATAGTAATAATAAAAGCTAATATTATTGGAATGCCTACTATTTGCCAGGCATTGTTCTAAGTGCATTACATAATTTAAATAATTTTATCCTCACATTGACCCACGAGGCAGGTGTTGCCATTATCTCTATTTGCAGATGAGGACACTGAGACTCAGAGGTTAAGTGACTTGCCCAGGGTTACCCAATTAGTAAGTGGCACAAACAGTATTTGAACCCTGCTCTGGCTCAAGTCTGGCTTAAAACCGGTCTGCCCTCGGCAATCAGGGTCCTGGCCACCTTGCCTGGGTGGTTGATATTTGGGGATGGGTGTACTCTGTAGGACTGTGAGCTCCTGGAGAATGAGGTTGGAATGCCTATTATGTAACAGGCATTGTTTAACTCTGAGTCTCTCCTCCCAGTCCTGGGAACCACGCTGACTCCCAGGGCTTCTGGTCTCATTTGTCACACTTGCCCCTTCCTCAAGCAGAGTCCTTGGAGGAGCTGGGGGAGGTGTGTCGTGATGTGAGCAGCTCTGAAACCTTAAGCCATTCCTCTGACCCATCAGTGCACAAGCCAGGACCCAGAACATTGAAGAGAAAGTTCACACTGGTGTGTACAGGGCCCAGAAGCTGGTGGCCAAGATGGCTTCTTCTAATTGAGTGGGGATGTTGAGGCAGAGACGCAGGGGCAGAAAGCAGGGAGAAGGAGACACATCGAAGGAGACACACACCAGGACCAACACAAGACAGAAATGTTGAGAAAGACAGAGACGCAGAAGGAAGAGACAAATGTCACAGGAGAGACGTGGACACAGACAAGGAGAAAGAGGGAGAGAGAGAGAGATGCAGGTAGAAACCCACAGGTGGAAGAGGGAGAGAATGAGTTGGAAAGGGGAAGGGTATAGAGGGGACAGATGGAGAGGGCCATGCACAGGGACAAAGGACAGAAACAGAAAGAGGGAGAGAGACAGACAGAGAGACAGAGGGAAAGAAACCCAGGGGGACCGAGACGACCCAGAAGCCAAGACTGCGAGAGAGATGAGCTTGGCTCAGAGGCAGAGAGGATCCAGAGGACAGCCTGGCCAGGAGGGCCAGGGCACAGGGGACCGGGCTTGTGGACATCCCTCGTCCCTGTTCCATCTCATCATCCTCGCTATTGATTCCTGAACAAACACTGGCTTTGTTGGCCAAACAAACCCAGGCTGAGTCTGGGCTGGGATCTCTTTTGTGTGGCAACTGTTGCCATGCGGAGAGAAAACCAGATCTAAAGGATTCCATGTTTTTCCCTGTTCCTCCTGGTTCCTGGTCTTGGGAGGCAGGAGCTGGGGAGAAGGTGAGATGTGCAGTCCCTGGGCAGGAGGGGGCAGGAAGGTGGGGGTGCGGAACTCCTGCTTCTGGAAAAATAAAATGTTCCTCTGGCTCTTCTTCTTTTCTTTCTTTTTTCTTTTTTCTTTTCTTTTTTTTTTTTTTTTTATCACAGCCAAACCCATCACACATCCCAGGGATTTTTTTTTTTTTTTTTTTTTTTTTTTAAGGAAAACAAGTCTTTGGAGACAGAGGTGACTCTGGCAGTGATAAGTGAGGAGGTTCACCTGCAAGAGTGTTATCAGCGCTCCATGGCTGCCCGGACTGCAGATTTCTCATTTTGATGAGGAGCCAGCAGAATTGGATGCACCCCGGTGGTGCTTCTCTGATGAGCTTCCATGAGCAGGGACGGCAAGGGCGACTGCTGGGCCTCATCGTCAGAGGTTGAGGGGTTGCCAGGGAGGCTGGGGGAGGCTGCAAGAAGCCTTAGGCGCTGCGCCAACTCCTTGGGGAACCCAGAGCCCCCAACTTCACCAGGCACATCCAGCAGAGGCTGAGGCAGGGAGGGTAAAGCAAGGCCCAGGAAGGAGAGGGATTTCCAGAGTGACTTTCTCTTGCACCTTTTTATTTCTGTCACTTCTTCCCCAGCCTGTCCTCCATCTCCCGTGCTCAGTTTTAGCCAAGGGATCTTCCTGGATGAGGAAGACATAGATGCCTACTGAGCCAGCTCCGCGACCAGTGCTGTGAACCCAGCTCTTTTTCTGGGCCAAGTGACCTCAAATCCATCTTTTTGTTTCATTCTTTCAACATCGCTTCAGGGGTTGGCAAACTCATGCTGTAAAGGGCCAGATAGTAAATATGTTCAGCTTTACATGCCACACGGCCTCTGTCACAACTGCCCAACTCTCTCACTGTAGCATGAAAAACGTCGTAGACAATATGTAAATAAGCATGTGGCCATGTTCCAATAGAACTTGATGTACAAAAGAAAATGGCAGGCCCATGGGTCGAAGTTTGCCAACCACTGATCTAGGCTAAGCCTCAACTACTCGAGATACAGTCCCCAAACTTGGAGCCTCGGTGTCCCCAGGAGCTTGTTCGAAATGCAGAACCCCAGGCATTGCCCCAGACCTACTGTGTCAGAGCTAGCATTTAACAAATTCCCCAGCAATTGGCGTGTGTGAATATCTGAGAAGTCCTGGTCTGTGTAAATGGAAAGCTTGCTGTCTTTTGCATATAAGGCACCATGTCCATCTGCCAAACGAGGAAACAGGCTCATAGAGAGGTCAGTTGCCCAAGGTCGTGGGACAGGAGCAGCAGAGCCAGGATTTGTGCCCAAGGTCAGAGTCCGCACTCTTGACCACCATGTTCTACAGGAATTGAAGGAGCTTTGTAGAAAAGGGACACCAGTCTCTCTGAAACCCACAGACAACCCAAGGAATACAGCAAGGCCTTGCAAGAGACAGGATTTTCAGGGGCTGAGGCTGTTCTCTGTAGACAGACATCACCGCACCTTTGTAATTGCCAGGCAGGCATGTGCTGAGATGGCCCCATTTCACTAGGGAGAAACTGAGGCTTAGGGGCCACCATGCTCGAGTCTCAGCCTTCCTGGCAGAAAGTGGTGAAGCCAGGATTTGAACCAGGGCAACTCCGGAGGTCAGTGTCCTCACAGTCCCATTCCAGCCCCATCCCAGGGAGCTGCTGGGTTCTTAAATCCATAGTGACCTGAGATTCCAGCAAAAGTCCAAATGATGCAGACAAAAGTGGTAGGAGAGGGGTAATTTGCACAGAAATACAACCAGGCACCAAGGCCATGCATACACACATGTACACACAGGCATGTGGATGGACATATGACACACATATACACACACGAGCACAAGAAGGCAAACATATGCATGTACATGCACACGCATGTGTACACATGGACACATGCATGAATGCACACACATGCATACGTGGGTGCTCACACATGCATACATGTGTGCCTGCTCTCAGGCAGGGACATACAGTTGCTCTGGCCCCAGGTTGGGGGACGGTTTCCACAGATATTCCATTCTGTGATCCCACAATGAAGACCCAATCAAAGGTAGAGGAAAGCCAAGAGCCCAGAACAAGGGTCAGTCCTCCAGCTTTGAATCTTTGATCTGACCTCAGCTCTTCAGACCTCCATGGAGGACTATTTGGGGTATTTTGCAATCACCCAGCTCAGTCTCCACCCTACAGAACTTCCTTCTGAGTCCAGCCTGTGAGCTGGAATGCACCCAGGGATGGGAAGCTCATTACATTTCTAAAACCCACCCTAGTGCCAGGTGGCCCCCAACTGATGTCCAACTGATGATGGATCCTCTCTTGCTAGCCATGTGGCTTAAAAGAAAGCCTCTTCACCTCTCTGTGCCTCAGTTTACATAACCATGACCAGGGCCATAGTATCTACCACCAACCACTCTGAGGCCCAGAGGAACAATGATTGTGGCCAGTGTGTCCATGTTAAAGCTTTGGCTGGCTTCAAAAGAGCGGGTAGGGTCAGGTTCAAGAATCAGTCAGACCTGGATTCGAGTCTAAGCTTTGCCACTTGTTAGATGTGAGTACGTAGGTACGTGGCTGTTCCCCTCCAAGTCCTGGTCTCCCCATCTGAAAACGGGGACATCATATGCTGGTTTCTGACACTATGAGGCTTAAATGCCACTGGGCGTGAACAGCTCTTCCCCAAAGAGGCGGAACACGTGAGAGTAATTATTCTTCATTATGGCCTCCTCCAAAGCCGTGGGCCCCTCCCTGTCTGGTGAATGGTGTTCCTGCCTTGGGGAGGGGAGAAGCAGGGGACAGACGCAGCTACAGAGGCCTCTCTGCTTATAGAGAGAGCTCCATAACCTGGCATGCTAGAATGAGGCCTGGGGACAGCTGCCCTGTCCCTACCCGTGAGGGTCTCCAGCCCTCACAAGGCCCGGCTGGCCTCCTGCAGGTGACTAGCTCTGGCCTCTGGTCCCTGGGGCCTTAATTTCTCATGGAGAGTTGGGGTGGTGGCCAGAGGGGTTTCACTGCGTAGGATGGCTGCCAGCACACATGAGCAACAGTGTGCAAGAATGCAGTACGGGACGACCCTCTGAACCAGAAACTCAAGTGGATCCCTGATGTTATCATCCACTCGTGTGTTATCTCCAGCAAGCCTCCATTCTACCCTGGGCCTCAGTTTCCTCATCTCTCCAATGGAGACAAGCAGGCCAACCTCAGTGGGCTGTTGTGAGAATCAAATCCACAAGCAGATGCCTGTGCTCAAGACAATACGGCATGATGATTAATTTCAATCAAATCATTTTATACACAGAATAGCTGAGGCCCAGAGAAGGCAGGTCATTGGTCTGCGGCCACACAGCATGCAGGATCCAGCCCACGCCATCCCGTTCTTCATCCCTATTCAGAGAAAGGAAAGAACTTGTTCCATTGACGTCAAGATCTTCAGCACTGGAACCCCGTTTCGGACCCTCCAGAACATACACCAAGCCCATTGGGCACTGGATTAACTCTTCCTTTTTGCAAATGATCCCCGACAGAAAATCCTTCCAAAGACAAGGAAAAATATTTCCCCAAAACCTATTTACTTTTCAAATTTCAGTTGCCATAACAACTCGGCACAACTATTTATATGAAATCTTCGCCTTCCAAGTCTTGCTGAGCGCCGTGCTCTGTAAAGAGTTCAACTCGGCCCTTTCAATAACAACACATTTTTTCAATCAATTTGGGTTGGGGATTCTTTTTCTATAAACACACATAAAATATGTTTGCAAAACTTTTTAAAGCTAACGGGGAAACGCCACATTTCATACTCACTCTCCTCTAATCACCCCCAATAGTTACTTTGTGAAGCATGACAGTGACAAAAATGACTGGTCAGCTTGCTATTTAAAAAAAAAAAAATCTTTTAAAATTATTTTTGTTATCATCATCTGGGGAGTTGGTAGAATCCTTGGTGGAGAGCTTTGAACACCAGCTTGGGATCTGTCCCTGTCCCTAAAAGACTATGCGTCCTTAGAAAAGTCAGCAGAGGTCTCTGGCCCAGAGAGGGACATATTTTGAGCCAAATAAGCCCCCACCCAAAATTGAGAATGGAGAGGGTGTTCAGAGGCCCTGTGCCTGAGGCATCCTGCAGATGCTCTGGGGCCACGGCAGTCACATGTTTGGCTTTTCGGAGACAATTCCTGTTTCAAATTTTCTGTTCCAGGCTCCTTGTAAGCCTTTGTACAAGCTGTTCCCCTTGCCTGGAACTTCCCCTTTGTCAACCTGTCAAGCTGACACGAAGGGACCCGTACTTGGTTTAATGCTCGGCCGTTGCTGTCTTGAAATTCTTAATTATTTTTGAACAAGACGCCCCGAGCGTTCATTTTGCAACTAGCCCCACAGATTCTGCAGTGATACTGGCCAGTCTCTAGTGTGCTGTGTGCTTCAAGTCATTTAATCAAGACAACGCTTTGAGGCAGGCATTGTTGCGACCTTCATTTTACAGATGAGAAAATTGAGTACAAAGAGGTGAAAGACCCTCACCGTGCCCGTGGTGGCAATACAAGCTGTTATGCACTTCACTCTGCTCCAGGCACTTCTGTGTTACTTCATCTAATCCTCATGAGATGGGAAATATTGTGATCCTTGTTTTCCAAAGGCACAGAGAGGTTGGGTAGTTTGCTTAAGGTCACACAGCAAGCAAGTGAAGGAGCCATGCTTTCCAGAGAGGCCCATTGGATCTCACCCCAGGTGCCAGCGGTAACTTTCTCATCAGGTCTTGGCCTCCAGGCTAAATCCTTCCAGCCTATTCATGACATGGTGACCAGAACCATCCATCTCCCTTTACCTGACCTCCTGTCATGCCATTTTCTGGCTGCAAATCCTGCCATGGCTCCCAGCGCTCTCAAGAAGTATCTAACCTCCTTAGCCTGACCATTGAGACCCTCAGTGACATCACCTTGGCACGCCTCTGCAGCCTCAGTGCCTGCCCGAACTCCTGGCACTTGGTGCTCTTGCTCTCCAGACTACCTGCAGTTAGATCTCTGCACGAAAAGGCTGCTTCTTGAATTGCCAGGTTAGGAACCACTGGTTCCCTAAACAGTGGCTGGCACATGGGTATTCTAGGAAAGAATTGGATAGGTTGCTGGACTTAAGTAACCTGTTCGTTTGGAGCCCCTTCACCCCCATAGCCAGGATGCTAACCCTTCCACGTCCCTCCAAGATGCCTCCTTCTCTATCCCTTGCCAGCCCTCTATCAAGAACTACCATGATTGTTCACACTGATGCCTGTACTACCTTCTCCCCAGCTTCTCCACCTCCACTCATGCCCCTACAGGTCAATTCTCCAAACTGCAGCTGGAGAAATATATTTTTTTAAATTATTATTATTATACTTTAAGTTTTAGGGTACATGTGCACAATGTGCAGGTTAGTTACATATGTATACATGTGCCATGCTGGTGTGCTGCACCCATTAACTCACCATTTAGCATTAGGTATATCTCCTAATGCTATCCCTCCCCCTCCCCCCACCCCACAACAGTCCCCAGACTGAGATGTTCCTCTTCCTGTGTCCATGTGTTCTCATTGTTCAATTCCCATCTATGAGTGAGAACATGCAGTGTTTGGCTTTTTGTCCTTGCGATAGTTTACTGAGAATGATGATTTCCAATTTCATCCATGTCCCTACAAAGGACGTGAACTCATCATTTTTATGGCTGCATAGTATTCCATGGTGTATATGTGCCACATTTTCTTAATCCAGTTTATCATTGTTGGACATTTGGGATGGTTCTAAGTCTTTGCTATTGTGAATAGTGCCACAACAAACATACGTGTGCATGTGTCTTTATAGCAGCATGATTTATAGTCCTTTGGGTATATATCCAGTAATGGGATGACTGGGTCAAATGGTATTTCTAGTTCTAGATACCTGAGGAATCGCCACACTGACTTCCACAATGGTTGAACTAGTTTACAGTCCCATCAACAGTGTAAAAGTGTTCCTATTTCTCCACATCCTCTCCAGCACCTGTTGTTTCCTGACTTTTTAATGATTGCCATTCTAACTGGTGTGAGATGGTATCTCATTGTGGTTTTGATTTGCATTTATCTGATGGCCAGTGATGGTGAGCATTTTTTCATGTGTCTTTTGGCTGCATAAATGTCTTCTTTTGAGAAGTGTCTGTTCACATCCTTTGCCCACTTTTTGATGGGGTTGTTTGTTTTTTTCTTGTAAATTTGTTGGAGTTCATTGTAGATTCTGGATATTAGCCCTTTGTCAGATGAGTAGGTTGTGAAAATTTTCTCCCATTTTGTAGGTTGCCTGTTCACTCTGATGGTAGTTTCTTTTGCTGTGCAGAAGCTCTTTAGTTTAATTAGATCCCATTTGTCAATTTTGGCTTTTGTTGCCATTGCTTTTGGTGTTTTAGACACGAAGTCCTTGCCCATGCCTATGTCCTGAATGGTAATGCCTAGGTTTTCTTCTAGGGTTTTTATGGTTTTAGGTCTAAGATGTAAGTCTTTAATCCATCTTGAATTAATTTTTGTATAAGGTGTGAGGAAGGGATCCAGTTTCAGCTTTCTACATATGGCTAACCAGTTTTCCCAGCACCAATTATTAAATAGGGAATCCTTTCCCCATTGCTTGTTTTTGTCAGGTTTGTCAAAGATCAGATAGTTGTAGATATACGGCATTATTTCTGAGGGCTCTGTTCTGTTCCATTGATCTATATCTCTGTTTTGGTACCAGTACCATGCTGTTTTGGTTACTGTAGCCTTGTAGTATAGTTTGAAGTCAGGTAGCGCGATGCCTCCAGCTTTGTTCTTTTGGCTTAGGATTGACTTGGCGATGTGGGCTCTTTTTTAGTTCCATATGAACTTTAAAGTAGTTTTTTCCAATTCTGTGAAGAAAGTCATTGGTAGCTTGATGGGGATGGCATTGAATCTATAAATTACCTTGGGCTGTATGGCCATTTTCACGATATTGATTCTTCCTACCCATGAGCATGGAATGTTCTTCCATTTGTTTGTATCCTTTTTTATTTCATTGAGCAGTGGTTTATAGTTCTCCTTGAAGAGGTCCTTCACATCCCTTGTAAGTTGGATTCCTAAGTATTTTATTCTCTTTGAAGCAATTGTGAATGGGAGTTCACTCATGATTTGGCTCTCTGTTTGTCTGTTATTGGTGTATAAGAATGCTTGTGATTTTTGCACTTAGATTTTGTATCCTGAGACTTTGCTGAAGTTGCTTATCAGCTTAAGGAGATTTTGGGCTGAGACAATGGGGTTTTCTAGATATACAATCATGTCATCTGCAAACAGGGACAATTTGATTTCCTCTTTTCCTAATTGAATACCCTTTATTTCCTTCTCCTGCCTAATTGCCCTGGCCAGAACTTCCAACACTATGTTGAATAGGAGTGGTGAGAGAGGGCATCCCTGTCTTATGCCAGTTTTCAAAGGGAATGCTTCCAGTTTTTGCCCATTCAGTGTGATATTGGCTGTGGGTTTTTCATAGATAGCTCTTATTATTTTGAGATACATCCCATCAATACCTAATTTATTGAGAGTTTTTAGCATGAAGCATTGTTGAATTTTGTCAAAGGCCTTTTCTGCATCTATTGAGATAATCATGTGGTTTTTGTTTTTGGTTCTGTTTATATGCTGGATTACATTTATTGATTTGTGTATATTGAACCAGCCTTGCATCCCAGGGATGAAGCCCACTTGATCATGATGGATAAGTTTTGATGTGCTGCTGGATTTGGTTTGCCAGTATTTTATTGAGGATTTTTGCATCAATGTTCATCAAGGATATTGGTCTAAAATTCTCTTTTTTGGTTGTGTCTCTGCCCGGCTTTGGTATCAAGATGATGCTGGCCTCATAAAATGAGTTAGGGAGGATTCCATCTTTTTCTATTGATTGGAATAGTTTCAGAAGGAATGGTACCAGTTCCTCCTTGTACCTCTGGTAGAATTCGGCTGTGAATCCATCTGGTCCTGGACTCTTTTTGTTGGTAAGCTATTGATTATTGCCACAATTTCAGCTCCTGTTATTGGTCTATTCAGAGATTCAACTTCTTCACGGTTTAGCATTGGGAGAGTGTATGTGTCGAGGAATTTATCCATTTCTTCTAGATTTTCTAGTTTATTTGTGTAGAGGTGTTTGTAGTATCTCTCTGATGGTAGTTTGTATTTCTGTGGGATCGGTGGTGATATCCCCTTTATCATTTTTTATTGCGTCTATTTGATTCTTCTCTCTTTTTTTCTTTATTAGTCTTGCTAGCGGTCTATCAATTTTGTTGATCCTTTCAAAAAACCAGCTCCTGGATTCATTAATTTTTTGAAGGGGTTTTTTTTTTGTCTCTATTTCCTTCAGTTCTGCTCTGATCTTAGTTATTTCTTGCCTTCTGCTAGCTTTTGAATGTGTTTGCTCTTGCTTTTCTAGTTCTTTTAATTGTGATGTTAGGGTGTCAATTTTGGATCTTTCCTGCTTTCTCTTGTGGGCATTTAGTGCTATAAATTTCCCTCTACACACTGCTTTGAATGTGTCCCAGAGATTCTGGTACGTTGTATCTTTGTTCTCGTTGGTTTCAAAGAACATCTTTATTTCTGCCTTCATTTCGTTATGTACCCAGTAGTCATTCAGGAGCAGGTTGTTCAGTTTCCATGTAGTTGAGTGGTTTTGAGTGAGTTTCTTAATCCTGAGTTCTAGTCTGATTGCACTGTGGTCTGAGAGACAGTTTGTTATAATTTCTGTTCTTTTACATTTGCTGAGGAGAACTTTACTTCCAACTATGTGGTCAATTTTGGAATAGGTGTGGTGTGGTGCTGAAAAAATATATATTCTGTTGATTTGGGGTGGAGAGTTCTGTAGATGTCTATTAGGTCCGCTTGGTGCAGAGCTGAGTTCAATTCCTGGGTATCCTTGTTAACTTTCTGTCTCGTTGATCTGTCTAATGTTGACAGTGGGGTGTTAAAATCTCCCATTATTATTGTGTGGGAGTCTAAGTCTCTTTGTAGGTCACTCAGGACTTGCTTTATGAATCTGGGTGCTCCTGTATTGGGTGCATATATATTTAGGATAGTTAGCTCTTCTTGTTGAATTGATCCCTTTACCATTATGTAATGGCCTTCTTTGTCTCTTTTGATCTTTGTTTGTTTAAAGTCTGTTTTATCAGAGACTAGGATTGCAACACCTGCCTTTTTTTGTTTTCCATTTGCTTGGTAGATCTTCCTCCATCCTTTTATTTTGAGCCTATTTGTGTCTCTGCACGTGAGATGGGTTTCCTGAATACAGCACACTAATGGGTCTTGACTCTTTATCCAATTTGCCAGTCTGTGTCTTTTAATTGGAGCATTTAGTCCATTTACATTTAAAGTTAATATTGTTATGTGTGAATTTGATCCTGTCATTATGATGTATCATTTCTAACCATTTCAGTCTCTGCTGAATGCCCATCATTCTCAAAATGAATCTCAAAAGCCAACAAGGCCACCACATCCAAGCCCTGCTGACCTCGTTGGCCATGTCCCCACACCCCCAGACACCCCACATGAGGATGGACCACCTCAGACCTCTGGCTCCCCATGAACCCTTCTTCCTGGCTTGCTGCTTTCCCCCTTCTGCCTCGGCTAAATAGCTTTTCTTCCAGGAAGATTTCCCTGACCACAGTTCCTTCCCTCAGCAAAGTCAGGCTTCTCCTGGGCTCCCATAGTCCCCTGTCCTTCCCCATAAAAACACATATCACACTATTGCAAGTCCTGGTCTGCATAGCTGCAACCTGTCCTCCACATGGAGGGTGACTTCCTGAGAGCAGAGGCCATAGTCTGTTCCTCAAGGTACTTTCCATGCTTGGAACATAGGAAGTGCTCAATAAATAGATAGATGGATGCACGCTGGATAGTGGATGGATAGATAAGAGATGAATGGGTGAATGGATAGATGAGTGGGTGGATAGATGAATGAATGGATGAATAAATGAATGAATGGGTAGATGGATGGGTGGATGGATAAATAATGGATGAATGAGTAGATGGATGAGTAGATGAATGCATGGGTGGGTGGGTGGATAGATGAATAAAGGGGATGATGTATGAATGGATGGATAGGTGGATGGGTGGATGAATGGATGGATGAGATGGTGGATGGATGGGTGGATGGATAGATGGATGGATGGGTGGATGGATGGATGGATGGATGGATGGATGGATAGATAGATTGATGGGTAGGTAGACAGGTAGATGGGTAGGTGGGTGAATGAATGGGTGGATGGATGGATAAATTGAGGAGAAGATGGATGAACGAAGGATAGGCAAATGAGTAGATGAATGGATGCATGGGATTGTGGATGGGTGGATGGATGGGTGGAGGAGATGGTGGATGGAAGGGTGGATGGATGGATGGGTGGATGGATGGATGGATGGATGGATCAGTAGGTAGACAGTTAGATGGGTGGGTGGGTGAATGAATGGATGGATGGATGGATGGACAAATTGAGGAGAAGATGGATGAATGAAGGATAGGTGGATGAGTAGATGAATGGATGCATGGGATGGTGGATGGGTGGATGGATGGGTGGGTAGATAGATAGGTGGATAAATGTATAGGTGTGTGGATGGATGGGTAGATGGTTAGATGAATAAACAGATGGGTGGATAGATAAATGGATGGATGGGTGGATGAATGAATAGATAGAAGGATGGATGTGTAAATGGGTGGACGAAGATATGATGGATGAATGGGTGAATGAATGAATGGATGGATGGGTTGATGGATGGGTGGTTGTGTGGATGGAGGGAGAGATTGATGGGTGGAAGGGTAGATGGGTGGGTAGGTAAGTAGGTAAATGGATGGGTGGATGAATGGATAAATTGAGTGGATAATGGATGAATGAATGGGCGGGTAGATGGATGGATGAATGGATGGATGAGATGGTGGATTGATGGGCGGGTAGGTGGCTGTATGGCTATATGGATGGGTAGACAGATGGGTGATGAATGATGAACATATAGATAGATAAGAGAAAACCCCATGAACCACCTTGCAGTAGTTAATATTTGGATGTTAAGGTGCTCAAAGTTCCTAGCATGTAGTAGGCCAGCAATAAATGTTTATTGAATTAATGGTTAAATGAATGTCACAGAGCAGCTGGTCATCAACCTTTCATGACCACCTGTTTTCTTCCCTGTTTCCATTCTCTCCACCTCTGTCTCCTAATCTCTCAGGCTCCCATTGCTTCCCACAGTTACCATGTGACTCACAGTGGCCAAATTCCCCGGATTCATGTCTGCACATTAATTATTGAGTGATATAATCCAAATTTATCTAATGAATTAATAATAGACCATAGGGGTATTTTAATAATGAAATACTTGGAGTTGTGTTTTGATAATTATAGCAGGCTTTCATAATTACACCAAGGCTGTTAAAATAAAATCAAAATCCATGAGGTAGTGTGCAGTGACACCCCAGGAGCACCCCCTCAAAGCTATGACAAACAGACCCACCAGGAACAGAAAGATCCTTTTAGCTCTGAATCGGGTGATGTCTGGGGGGTTGGGTGGTCAAGATCTTTTCAGGATTGTAGATTTGGGGAGAGATTCTGGGAAGGACAAGCAAAATAACATCCCAGAAATGCTTCAGATGTGTGAATCAGAAAGCACCTCAAAGACCAAGAGAAGAAGCCTCTGCTTTTACAGATGAAAAGACCAAGACCGAGAGAGGAGCCATGACTCACCAAGTCAACTTCAAAACAATGACAGAGCCTAGACCTTGTCTCCGGACTCCTCGTCCAGTGCTCTCTTGGCCCTGGACCTTTTAAGTGCCCTTCCTCTACCATGACAAAGCTCTCAGTGGTCTGCCTGAGCCCTGGCTATGCCTCGTGTCTCATCCTCTACAACTCCCCATATGTACAAACCACAATCGTTCATGAACTTAGACTACTCCATGCCTCTCTGCCTTTGCCTATGTTGTCCCTCTTCCTAGGATGCCATCTCCTCCCTCCCTCCACCTCTGGACATCTGCCTGGAAATCTCCCCCAAGCAGGGATGACATCCTCCTCCTTCGGCCCTCCAGGGCCCCCACTACATGATAAGTGTTCATCTATATCCCCTAAAAGATGGAAAGCTTCAGCCAGATGCAGTGGCTCACGCATGTAATGAGCCACTTTGGGAGGCTCAGGTGGGAGGATCGCTTGAGACCAGGAGTTCAAGACCAGCCAGCTGGGCAACACAGTGAGACCCCATCTCTACAAAAAATGAAGAAATTAGCTGGCCATGGTGGTGCATGCCTGTAATACCAGCTACTTGGGAGGGTGAGGCAGGAGGATCATTTGAACCTAGGAGTTTGAAGCTGAAGTGAGCTATGATCATGCCACCTCACTCTAGTCTGGGTGACAAAGGTGACAGAGTGAGATCATGTCTCTTTAAAAAAACAAACAAACAAAAAAAGACAGGCAGCTTCTTGAAGGCAAAGATAAGTCCTATTCATTCAGTCTCCCTGGGATGTTAACATGGGGCCTGACAAACAGTGAAATGTATAATACAGACTTGTTCAAGGCCAGATGGATGGAAGGAGAGGGAGAGAAGAAACTCAGGAAAGGGAAGGAACAAGGAAGGTTGGCTCGGGATTTATTTCCAGCATGTGCTTAACCAAGGCCACCAAAATAATATTTTGATTTAGAAGTGCTAGCTTGGGAACATCTTACTGGATGTTTGAGCAACAATGAAATTAGAAACATTAAAGAGAGAGAAACCTTCTCAGGAGGTTAGAGTGATAATGATGGCAGATTGGTAGATTCTAAACCACCACCCCCACCACATCCACAAACAGGCCTCGTCAAGAAGCCCGGGCTGTTGACCCCAAGGTCCTTCCCAAGAAGTGTCCTCAAGAAGACACTTGAAAGTGTCAATAATTAATTTAAAAAAGAAGGCACTTGAACTTGCCACAGACATTGCCCAAAATGGGTCCCCCGTGTGGAACTGACAAGAGGCAGCTGGGGCTGGAGCTGGTGTGATGATGAGGTTTCTGCAGACTCTGTGGTGATGTCACCACTGGTAACTACAGAAACAAGGTCGAACTTCAGGTGTCAGCCTGGCTTAGCCGTCTTTGCCGTCTAATGTCAACAGTCAGGTTGCGGGGAGCTGTCTAAATCATAGGAGGAGGTTGGTGAATGTAAAACATCATCGCTTCCTCTTCCTCTCCCCTTCCTCCCTCATTTCAACTCCAAACAGGATCTATTGATTTCATCTTCAGGCATTATTCTGAGAGGCAGTGTAGGACTGCAGATAAAAAGCAGAGACTTAGAAGCCAGACTTTCAGGGTTCAGCACTGTGGTTCACAAGCGTGTGACCCTTGGGTGAGTCTCTTAGCTTCTCTGTGCCTCAGGGTTGCTGGGGGGATTCATGGGTTGATTTGCCTAAAATGCTGGATTAAGGGATATCTGCTATTCTTACCTCCTCTGCTAACAGTACCTTGACTTGCCCTGCCCTCCCTGGCTCTTAATGAGGATTGTTGAGGATTGAATGGCACAGGACCTGCCCACCAGCTCAGGGACTTAGTTAGGCACAGCCCCTACAACTGGCCAATCAGCTGAGTCCATTCCTCTGGCTACAATGATTGGTCAGAATCAAACCCTTGACTGAAACCAACCAGTCACAGCTAATGAGAGTAATCATCAATGAATATTAGTTAGTGTTACTGCTCCATTGCTCCATTATTGTGACAAACGTTAACTCCATCCCCCACCCACAGCCGGGTCTTGGTAGGGAGAGGGTGAAATGATGGACTAGGAGAGATTTGGGATCCTTGGACAGATCTTGCCTTGTCCAGCAAGGCTGGGTTACATGCCCTCTCTCTCTCGGCTCCTCGAATTCCCCCTTGGCTTGCTCCTGTTCTGAGATGAAGTAAAATGGGTGATTCTAAGCATGGGCCTTGAGTCTGGCAGACCAGGTTTAAATCCCAAACCCATCTCTTTCTTCCTAGCTATGGGCCCCTGGCCCTCACCTCCCACTTCTCCGTTTCTTCACGTGGAAAATGAAGATGACTAAGGAACCCGGGCCTTGGAAGGTTCTGGGAATTCTGTGGAGTCAGGTATGCCTGGGGCTGGCACAAAGGTGGGGTTCCAGAAGAGATGCTAGCTATGAATAACATGCCCGTCACTGCCTTCTGTTGTAACTGGCTGTGAAACATCTGTCTTCTGCCAGACTAGGCTTCTAAGGTAGGGATAAGTTTGGTCATCATTGTGTCCGCAGCGTAGTGTGCAAGGCTAGACATGGAGTGGGAAGGAACGAATGAATGAACAGCAGGAGGGAGGGCAGAGGAAGGGAGAGACAAAGAGAAAAACCACAAGTCTCTCTCTTTTTTTTTTTCTTGAGACGGAGTCTCACTCTGCCTTCCCCAGGCTGGAGTGCAATGGCGCGACCATGGCTCTCTGCAGCCTCTGCCTCCCAGGTTCAAGTGATTCTCCTGTCTCACCCTCCTGAGTAGCTGGGACTACAGATGTGTGCCACCACACCCGGCTAATTTTGTATTTTTAGTAGAGACGGGGTTTCACCCTGTCGGCCAGGCTGGTCTCAAACTCGTGACCTCAGGTGATCCGCCCACCTTGGCCTCCCAAAGTGCTGGGATTACAAGCATGAGCCACCGTGCCCGGCTGAAAAACCACAAGTCTCCTGATGACGCTGGAAAGCCTAGCTACTCCAGCATCAAAAAGTGTTCAAAATGGGAGACAGAAGACCAGCTTGAAGCCCTTCACTCTGCAGAGATGGAGCCCAGAGAGGCCACGTGACTTCCCCAGGGGCACACAGCAGGGTGTGATAGGACAGGATCCAGAAGAGAGTGCTTCCTTTAGTTCCCTTGCAGCCTGTCTCTAACTCCCAGGCATTGGGGCCTGCTCTACCTGCCCAGCACTCTCCCCGCTCCTCTTCACCTGGAGCCAGTCTCAACACGGGATGCCTCTTCCTGTCTGCAGACCACACCAACCCCCAAGCCAGGTGGTCCCTCAGGTGTCTCTTCCCTAAGTGGGCTGAGCTTCTCCGATGGAAAATATCCTGGAGGCTTCAGGCTGGAAGGAGTGAGATGACTCAGGGACAGGTGGGAGAAGCTCAGGAAGAAGGAGGCTGGGGGCGCAGATGGAGGGAGTTCTTTGTAAATGAGTCAGAAAAACAAGCCTCTCTCCAGATAATACCAAGAATCTATTGGCCTGAACTCAACTATGCAGGACACGAATGTTAGTTTCCTGTAACTGAACTTGCAGCGCCGTAGCCTCACTAGCTAAGTTATGATCCCACCTGCCGTTCACCTTGCCTCTTAGAGCAATTGTGACACGCAGCCTTCTTCTCTGCCTTCCTTTGCCTGCTCCTCCTGGGAAGTCTGTCTCTGGTTCGGAGGTGGGAGAGGGGTCTCTCATCCCCGGTTCTTCCCCGCCTGTTGTTTATATCCAAGCTTCTGGTTTTTGAAGTTGATTATTCCCTCCTCGAGGTGATAAATGCAAACTACTTCCCTCCCTGATCGGGGGAAGGACAGGGGTTATATAGGAAGGCTAAAGGAACAACTTTGCTTCATGTTTCAAGGATTCTTCAAGGAGAATTCCCTTCCTGATTGGGGTGTGGGTTGCCCCAAAGCACATCCTGCAACAAGACCTGCAGTGTGTGGGGTGAGAGGGTGAGGGAGTGAAGCCAGGAAAGGAAGCTTCATTAGCAAGCAAGGTTCCACTATGGGCAGCTGGGGCACCTGAGTCCAGGGCCTCATATGACTATGTCCCAATTCCTGGGGTTGAATTGAATGCCAGGAGCCCCTTTCTCCTTGACCTGTTCCTCAAAAGGCTTCATCTGCCTCTCTGTGCCCTCTCTCGCCTGTGAGCAGGAATGAGTTTTAAACTCACGAGCGCCCAGGCACAGCAGCTCACATCTGTAATCCCAGCACTTTAGGAGGCCGAGGCGGGCCAATCACGAGGTCAGGAGATCAAAACCATCCTGGCTAACACGGTGAAACCCCGTCTCTCCTCTGGGAGCCAACATGGAACATGGCTGGGAGTTGTCTCACCCAAGGAGTGAAGGAGCTGGGGTATTTATCCTGCAGCCCCCGTAGGCTCTGCCATGGGCTGAGGGGTACTGCCTGGGGCATTAACCCCCTGACACTTCATTGTGTTGGAAGCCACGGAGTGGGCCCACATGGGGATGGTGAGAGCCTAGGAGGAATAGGTGGGCACCAACAGCCTCTGCTACATTCACATGTGTAATATGGGGGTACAAATATTCTCATTTGCATATGGGGGTAGTTCATATGATCATGTATGCTAGCAGCATGACCTGCAAACACCAGCGCTACCCTCATCTTACAAATGAGGCAGTTGAGGCCTCGCCTACGTAAGTGCCTCACTGATAAAGGCAGATAGGGTCAGAGATCCAGGTCTTTGGCATCTATATCTAAGAGAACCTGCTCTGTGTGATCTCAGGCCCAGAGTCCAAACCCTCACCTGCCTCCTCTCAGCTTTACTTTTCTGAGCTGTAGATTTCACTTCCTTTTAGCCTCAGTTTTTTCCTCCGCAAAGTGGGGACAAGATCGTCCCCCTTCGCAAGGCTGATGTGAAGATACAAGATAATGCGTGCACACGTGTTGTGGACTGGGCCTAGCCACTTTATGTGCTCCATAATCATTCCCCTCCCACTCTCTTCTCAGCCTCATTCTGCCACCAAGTTCCTCTGGGACTTTGGGCCAGTCCTCTGTTCAATTCAGTGAACATTTTCAGAGCCTCCAAATGTTCCACGGTTGTGGCTGCATGTGAGTCAGGCTGGCCACATCCAAGTCAGCAGTGAATCACCTGAGACGGGAGTTGGGGTGAGGCCCCATGGAGTTGTCCCGTGGGAAGGTCAGAGACAGCAGACAGAAGCAGGGATGACAGATGCAGTCTGGAGGGCTGTAAGCTAGGTGTGGTGGGATCAGGTTTCTGAAACTTCCTCCAGTGCCATGTGGATGCAAGGCAGAAGCTGGCCCAGGAGGGTCACTAAGAAGGCCACCTCTTAAAACAGAGATGAGCAAAGATAACAGCTGACCTAGGGCAAGGGAATTAGGGGTGGGGGAAGGGGAGAGGAGATGCTGCCTGGGCTGGGGACTGTCTTTCATGAGGCAGCCAGAGGAGCCAAGGATGGCCTCTGAATGGCAGTCTGGGGCTGAGTCCAGCCATCCCAGGACCTCCGGTGTGTGACTTCTGGACATAACAGTCTTTGCCATCCCAGCCCAGGCTGTCCCCACATCCAAAGCTCCCCCTGTGGGCCCCACCCCTGCTGCCCTTCAGAGCTGCGGCCATGGCCCTCAGGCCTGTCCACCGCCCTCGGCAACATCATGGCTAACCTGGGCTCCACACATTTCTTCCATCGGCAGACGATGCCCCTCCAGGGGAAGCTCTGAGACCCAGCACCTGTGGGGAAAAACTCAAAGGCCCAGGCACTGAATCCAAGCCGGGTAAAAATATAGATAAAGAGTGCTGGGAAGGAACTTTTTTGAAAACACACCCACCCAGCCCCTGGGGTTGAATTCAATGCCAGGAGCCCCTTTCTCCTTGACCTGATCCTCAAAGGGCTTCATCTGCCTCTCTGTGCTCTCTCTCGCCTGTGGGCAGGGATGAGTTTTAAGCTCACAAGCAGCCAGGCACGGTCTCTCATGCCTGTAATCCCAGCACTTTGGGAGGCCGAGGCGGGTGGATCACGAGGTCAGGAGATCGAGACCACCCTCGCTAACACAGTGAAACCCCATCTCTACTAAAAATACAACAACAACAAAAAAATCAGCTGGGCATGGTGGCACATGCCTGTAATCCCAGCTACTCAAGAGGCTGAGGCAGGAGAATCACTTGAACCCAGGAGGTGGAGGTTGCAGTGAGCTGAGATCGCACCACTGCAGTCCAGCCTGGGCAACAGAGTGAGACTCCATCTCATTCAGATCAACAGGGGATGGATGGAGTGTCCCAAGTCAGAACGTGGCTCCAGCAAAGAAGAAGACAACACTTGGGAGGTGGCTTCAAAATACACAACACAATGGCAGCATTCAAAGCAACAGTCACTGTTTTTTGGGTGTTGGGCCATTTTGGTTTGGTTTGGTTTGGTTTGGTTTGGTTTGGTTTGGTTTGGTTTGGATTGGTTTAGTTTGGTTTGGTTTGGTTTGGTTTGGATTGGTTTGGTTTGCTTTGGATTGGTTTAGTTTGGATGGGTTTGGTTTGGTTTGGTTTGGTTTGGTTTGGTTTGGTTTGGTTTGGATTGGTTTGGTTTGGTTTGGTTTGGATTGGTTTGGTTTGGTTTGGTTTGGTTTGGATTGGTTTGGTTTGGTTTGGTTTGGATTGGTTTGGTTTGGTTTGGATTGGTTTGGATTGGTTTGGTTTGGTTTGGTTTGGTTTGGTTTGGATGGGAATTTTTTTTTTTTTTTTTTTTTTTTGCAGCTGTATCAGGGGTCCAGAAAGGAAGGCAATGGGGATTCCCCTACTTGGGGAACTCTGCCTAGAGGGTGGGTAGATTTTCCAAGGATAGGATGGTCCCAGCCCCTGCCAGATGCCAAGTTGAAGACAAGGGCACTGCTCGGAGGCCAGGTGTCTCCCTGACTGTGGAGGTCCTCCTGACCTGAGTCCAGGGCCTCATATGACTATGTCTAAGCACCTGTGACACACCAGGAGCAACACCCAGGAAGGCAGAGGGGAGGGCGAGAACCTGGCATTGACTGCCAAGTGCATGGCACAATGGACCAGGAGGAGGAGGGTGGGGAGGAGGAGGGGGAGGAAGAAGGAGGAAGAAAACAGCAGGGAGGCAAACTGAGGCCCAAGGCCATAAGGTGACAGCCAGGAATTTAGGTTCCCTAATTCTCAGCCTTTTATCCTCATTGCTTCTTTAGACTTTGGGTGGAACGTACAGGAAAAGATAATTGATGCTGCTGAAATAAAGTCAATAAAATTGTCTCTCTCTCCCTCTCCCTCTCCCTCTCCCCATCATTTAATGAGCACTTACTACATGTCAGGCACACTGACCCCCTCCACCTCTTTCAAGCCTCACGATTATTGTGTGAAGCTGTGGTCACAAGCCCCCGTTTCCAGGCGAGGAGCTGAGGCTGAGTGTGTTTCAGGCGCTTAACCAGAGGCCCACACCAAGCAGGTGGCCGAGCCATCCTTGCGGAGTCCCCCCGACTCCCTCCTTGCAGGAATTACTGAACTCCCCTGGCAGCAGTGGTACTGGGAGCCCCTCTGCCCCCCAGGAGACAGGCACAGGGGCTGGGCCCACAGAGAAATGGGGCCTGACTCCCCAGCCCCCTATCACCATCCTGATGTTTCTCTATCTCCTCCCTCTCTTCCTAACCTCCTTTCTCCTTTCTCGTTCAGCTTATACTCTTCTGGTCTTGGCTCTGCCAGGAGCCTCTTCCTAAGTTTTTATTTTTAAATAACAGCTTTTTAAAAGCTTTTCTTTTTTTAAAAGAAAAAAAAAGAAAGAAAAACAGCTTTACTGAGATATAATTCACATACCATTTAATTCGCCCATTTACAGCACACAATTCAATCATTTTTAGTCTGTTCACAATATGAGAAAACCTTCACCACAGTCAGGTTTAGAGCACTTCCACCACCCCACAAAGAAACTCAGTTCCTTTCAGCTATCACCCCATCCTCCCACCACACACCCAGCCCCTGAAAACCACAAATCTACCTTTTGTCTCTATGGAGTGCACTGATCTGAATGTTTCATAGAAATGGAATCATATAGTACATGATGTTTTGTGTCTGGCCTCCTTCACTTAGAATAATGTCTTCAAGGTTCATCCATGTTGTGGCATGTGTCAGTGCGACATTCCTTCTTGAGGCTGAATAATACCCCATTGTATGGGTGGACCATACTTTGACTACTGGTTTATATTGATGAACATTTGGGTTACTTCCACACTTCGGCTCTTGTGAATAACGCTGCTGTGAACATTCCTGCACAAGTCTCTGTGTGGCCATGTGTTCTCATTTCTCTTGAGTAGATACCTAGGAGTGGAATTGCCTGGTCACATGGTAACCGTATGTTTATTCCTTTGAGGATCTGCCCCACTGTTTTCCAAAGTGGCTGTATCTTTTTTATTCCCACTCTCCCCTACTTTTCAAAAGTACCGTATATTAAGCCAGGCACTCATGGGCATCATCTCTTTGAATCCTCACCACAATCTACCCACGGGATATCTAGGCATGACCATCACCTCATCTTCCAGATAAACTGAGGCTGAGAGACATAAGGCTGCTTGCCTGGGTCACTTGGCCGATTGGTGTTCCAGGATCCTGATCAGCTGCCCTGCTTCCAACCACGCCACTGGGGCCATCCATCCATCCCCAGTGGGGCTGCTGTTTGGGAGACTGGGATGACCCACTGGGCCTGTGGCGACTCCTGCTCCAAGGAGACCCTCCCCCATGCCTGACAGGTGATCCTGGGAGGAATATTTACCCTGGGGCTCCGTCTGCCGAATGGGAAAGCCCTCGGGGGCTGTAACTGGAGAGGCCCGGTCCTAAGGCTCTGCTGAGGCTGGAGGAAAAGCACAAAGGGTCCTTTGTCCTGCCCATTGTTTGCACTTGCAGCCAGCCTTGCTGTGCCCCTCAGACCAGCAAGGAGCACGCTGGGTCTGCAGAGCAGCTGGGCTGTCTCGGGTTCTCCGGGGGGCCCCCTGGGATGAACCAGAGGATTCATTGGGGCGGAGGCAGAGGGGATGTGGAAAATATTGGGAGCTTAGTAGGCACTCAGCATATGGGAAATCATCCCCTAGACTTTTTAAAGGAGTCTTTTGTCCTTGGTTGTAAAGTCACCAGGCACATGCATAAAAAGGATGAAACAGCCCCAAGGGTATTGTTGCACTCCTCTGCCCACCCTGAGCCCAGCAGCCATGTCCATGCCTCTTGTGTGTCTTTCCAGAAAGTTTTTATGCTTATATATGAAAATGAACGCGTGTGTGTGTGTGCTTCTTTTTTACATATAAATGGTGACTTTCTTTTTTCCTCAAGATTTAAATAGATTTTATTGCCACAGGGGAGACCCCACCAAGCAGGGCCAATATATGTGGTCCCACGAGGTCAACAAATGGTGACTTTCTGTATCCACTCCTTTCACTGCACAAAGCCCTCGGAAGATTATTCTATAGCAGTACGATGACAGCATCCTCCTTCTAGGGACTGCATCGTCTTCCATCTCTGGATGTGCCTTCTTTTACTCAGCTAGTCTACATCTCAGTTGTTCCCCATCTTCTGCACACAAGTATTTGCACATGCGTGTGAGTGTGTGCTGCAAGCACATTCTTACCAGTGGTATCACTGGGCCTTGGGAGGTGTGTTCTTGTTTTTGCATGTGACGAACACAAGCAAATTGTCTTCCATGGGGGTGGCCTCGATTATCCGTCCCCAGCATGACTTGGGAGTGCCTGTGTGCCCATGATCTCACTAACAGGATAGCATCAGCTCTTTCATTTTTCCTTATTTTTTTTTTTTTTGAGACAGAGTCTTGCTCTGTCACCCAGACTGGATGCAGTGGCATGATCTCAGCTCACCTGCAGCCTCCGCCTCCCGGGTTCCAGCGATTCTTCAGCCTTACCCTTCCAAGTAGCTGGTACTAGAGGCAAGCACCACCATGCAGGGCAAATTTTTGTATTTTTAGTAGAGATGGGCTTTTGCAATGTTGGCCAGCCTTGTCTGGAGCTCCTGACCTCAGGTGTTCTGTTTGCCTCAGCCTCCCAAAGTACTGGGATTACAGGCATGAGCCATCACACCTGGCCTTTTACTTTTCACTGAAGTGAAATATACATACAAAAAAGTGCGCCTGTCATCAGAGCCCAGCTCGCTGGATTTTCACAGCGTCCACGCCTCCACAAAACCAGCACTTGGATCAAGACGGGAAGGTCCCCAGTCCCTGAAGCCTGCTCGTCACTGCCCTCCCAACATAAACTTGATCTATTGTCAGTCTTTTTTGTTCACTAAAATCCCCCTTCCCTTTCCAAATTCCCCTGTCTGCATAGACCATGTCAGTGCCGCCCAAACCATATGCCAGGAAACTGAAAAACTAAAATGTTTTGATTTTTTTAAAGGAAAAATAAATCAGTAAGAACAAGGGTCCCCAAACTATTCCCCATGGGCCAAATCCATTTTGCAGTCCTTTTACGTGTGGCCCACATGCTAAAAATTATAGTCATTTTTTAAATGATTGGGAAAAAAAATCAAAAGAAGAATAAATCAGGACACATAAACATTTTATCAAATTCAAATCTCAGTGTCCATAAATAACATTTTCTTGGCACGCAGGCATGTTCTTCATTTGTGTATTATCTACGGCTGAGTTCTTGCTGCAACAGCAGAATCGAGAAGCTGCGAGAGAGACCCCGTGGCCTGCAAACCTGAAAATATTTACTTCCTGGCCATTCACAGAAAATGTTTGCCAACCCATGACCTAAAGCATCATCTCTCAGAGGGCTGGGAAGGAACCTGGAAGCTGTCCCATTCAGGGGCGGGAGCTTCAATGGGACCCTGCGTCTTCTGCCTCCAAGGCCCATGGTAGGGCTGTCGCAGGCTGCAGAGGAGTCCAGGAGGGAGATGCTACAGGTAAGGCAGGAGGATGGAGAAGAGAGAACAGACTTGAACTAGACTTAGGGTCACACCAGCAGCTGTGAGCAGCTGATGAGTGTTCCAGTGCAAGGAGAGGAGGGTGCAAGAGCCAGGGATTATACACTGATTAGCCTCCATCGATGCAGAAATTATCTTGCCTGTGCATGGTGCAAGGGTCCGGAACATACATTTAACCAAGGCAAGGAGCAAAGTGAGAGGAAGCAATATTGTTGATCGCAGGAGGTGATGGATGAGATGAGAGAAGAATCTGCATGGTCAGAATCTGTTTGGCATCAGAAGGGAAGTACCCAGGAAATTTGAGGATCACCTCGTCCAGTTGTCTGTGGAACTGAACCGTGAGTTGTCCGTGAGGGATGAATGGCAATGTCAATGTTTCCAGAGTTTCTGTCATGAGGTCTCCTGGCTTGGAGATGGAGAGGGCACACACAGGTTTCGGATTCAAGCCCACAGGACAATCCTGACTGCAACATTCAGGAACCCTGGGTGAGTCTCTTTACCCCTCACAGCCTCAGTTTTCCCTTCCTGGAAATGGGACCACAATCCAAACCTTGTAGAACTGCTTCAAAGATGAAAGGAGACGTCGCGTGTGAGATGCCGGCCCATGGGAGCCACGGCCCAAATGGCAGCTCCCCACTGGGTCCCCAAAAAGTCTCCGCAGGTTGGCAGCCAAGAGAGCTACCATTTCTTTATTTGGAGAGATTCCACACCCCAGAAAGGGTAATCCTGCAGGAAAGGAGGAGGGAGTCGTTCCAGAGTTTGGGAGATGTCGGCTTTGACTCTGAGTGATGCCGCCTCAAACACTTACTGTCATACAGGAAGTTACTCAAACACAATCAATTAGACACCCATATTAGCATATTTGTCATTGTAATACAGCCGCTGCAGAGAGGAGATGCCGGAGACTGTTTATTGCTGTTCTGAGCTAATATTTATTAAAGTGATTAATATGTTTTTCAAATATCTGTGACAGGCGTGGCAGGCATTATTTATCTCCTCCCTCGAGAGCCCGAAAGGGTGAGGGGTAGAGTCACTTAGAGAGGGGCGGCAGGTAGGGGCCTTGGGGCCTCAGGGGACCGTGTCCTCCTCTGGGGCCCCTTTCCTGCTCGGGCCTCCTGCCTTCCATCTTCCCCTGTCTCCTCCACCTTCAACTTCCCCTGTCTCCTCCACCTTCAACTTCCCCTGTCTCCTCCACCTTCAACTTCCCCCTCTACTGACCATTCCCATTGGCATTCTGAGACATCTCCCACCATGACAAATAGAGGCCTCCCAGGATGCCCTGTCCCCCTGCTCCTTCCTGGACCCCCTCATCCCCAGCCATTCTGCCATCTTCCTCCTTCCCTCCATAGCCAAACTCTTCAAAAGAACTCTTTTCCCTCCCTACCTCCTTTTCTCATCTTCCAGTCTCTGCTTTTTAAAAATCATTACAAAAAATTAAAAGTGGCCGGGCGCGGTGGCTCACACCTGTAATCCCAGTACTTTTGGAGGCCGAGGCGGGGGGGAATCACCTGAGGTCAGGAGTTCGAGACCAGCCTGGCCAACATGGTGAAACCCCGTCTTTACTAAAAATACAAAAATTAACAGGGCATGGTAGCTGGTGCCTGTAATCCCAGTTACTCAGGAGGCTGAGGCAGAAGAATTGCTTGAACCTGGGAGGCAGAGGTTGCAGTGAGCCAAGATCACACCATTGCACTCCAGCCTGGGTGACAAGGGCGAAACTCCATCTCAAAAAAAAAAAAAAAAAAAAAAAAATTTAAAAGCAGCATCCAGGATGCTCTAGAACAGCAACACCCAAAAAAACTTTCTGCAGTCATGGAAACATTATATGTCTGCATTGTCCAATACAGAAACTGCCAGCTGCATGTGGCTTTTGAGCTCTTGAAATGTGGCTAGTACAACTGAGGAATCAGATTTTTTTTTTTTTTTTTTTTTGAGACGGAGTCTCACTCTGTTGCCCAGGCTGAAGTGCAGTGGTGCGATCTCGGCTCACTGCAAGCTCCACCTCCCGGGTTCAAGCAATTCTCCTGCCTCACCTTCCCGAGTAGCTGGGACTACAGGAGCCGGCCACCACGCCCGGCTAATTTTTTTTGTATTTTTAGTAGAGACGGGGTTTCACCGTGTTAGCCAGGATGCTCTCGATCTCCTGACCTCGTGATCCACCGGCTCAGCCTCCCCTTTTTTTTTTTTTTTTTTTTTGAGACCCAGCCTTGCTCTGTCATCCAGGTTGGAGTGCAGTGATATAATCAGGACTTACTGCAGCCTTGACCTCCTGGGCTCAGTTGATCCTCCTACCTCACCCTCCCAAGTAGGTGGAACCACAGGCATACGCACCACACCTGGCTAATTTTTGTATTTTTTTGTAGAGATGGGGTTTCATCATGTTGTCCAGGCTGGAGGAACCAGATTTGTAATGTTATTTAATTTTAATGAATTTATATCTAGATTTAAGTAGCCATGTATGGCTCTAAAGGATTATACAGTGGGTCCCTGGATCCCCAACACCCACTAGCATTATCAAATATCTATACTTTGTCATATAGGTTTCAGGATTTTTAAAGTAACAAAACCTTACAGACCTGTTTCCCTTTTTTCTCTGCTGATGTAATTACTATCTTAAAGTTGGTCTTTATCTTTTCTACTCATGTTTGTATACTGTTACTATGTATGAATGTGTCCACAAGAAATATATAGTAGTATTTTTCACATTTTAGTAACTTACGTACATGGTAACCTACTTTATGTGTCATTTTGCAATTTTTTTTTTTTTTGGCTAAGCTTTGTTTTCCCAATTAACACCGAACTAGCTCATTTTCAGCATTGTATAATATGCTACTATAAGAGCATGCTGCAATGTATCTCTCCTCCTTCTGTTGGGGAACTTGTGTTACTTAATGCTGCAGTGAACATCTTTGAACATGTCACTTAGAGCAATGGGTTAACATTTCTGAAACCTATTCATCAAGAAATACAATTGCTGTGTCAGTTTGCTTAGTTTTAACTTTACTAGCTGCCCCAAGATGGTTCTACAACATGGCTGTGCCAATATACCCTCCAACCAATGCCAGAGAAGAGGCCCTGCTTCCCCACAGGCTCATCGATGCTTGGTATTCTCAAGTTTTAAATTACTGTCAAACAGATGGGTAGGATGGTGTGGTTGTTTTCATTTGTGTTCCCTGTTTATCAGTGAATTTAAACATCTTTCATAATTATTGGCCATGTGAATTTTCTCTTTTGAGAACTGTCTGCATGCTCATTTCCTATTTGCCTATTCAGAAGTTAGTGTCATTGATTTGTCAGAGCTCTTTACATATTATGGATTCAATCTTCTTTCAGTTATATGTGTTCAGGTATCTTTTCTCAGTCTTGCCTTCTCTTTTAACTTATTCATGATGAGTTACTTTGAAAATAAGGTTTTAATTTTAAGGTAGTCAAATATGTCAATATTTTTCTTTAATGTTTATGATTTTTTGTACTATGAATAAGGAAACTTCTCTTACCCCAGGGTTATAAAGACATCCTATATTTCCATATAGAGCTTTTCAAGTTTTCCTTTTTGTATTTAGATCTTTAATGAATCTTGAGACTATTTGTTTGTGTGTATGTGTGCTGTATGAATTTGGAATCTAACATAATATTGTTTATATAATATAAGGCAAGACTAGAAAAAGGTATTGTTTATGCAATATAAGGCAAGACTAGAAAAAGATATCTGAACACATAAAACTGAGACAGGATTGAATCCATAATATGTAAAGAGCTCTGGCAAATCAGTAAGACACTAACTTCCCAGCAGGCAAATAAGCAATGAGCATAACCAGACAGACAGTTCCTGAAAGAGAAAATCCAAATGGCCAGTAATCATCAGTTGTCTATGCCGATGGCAAATCACTGTAATTGGTGGATTAAAACAACACACACACGTTTATTATCCCAGTTTCTGTGGGTCAGGAGCCTGGCACAGCTTAGCTGGAGCCTCGCTTAGGGTGTCACAATGCAACGATCAAGGTGTTGGCTGGAGCTGGGTTCTCATCAGAGGCTTGACTAGGGAAGGATCCTCTTTCAACCTCCTCAGCTTGTTCACAGAGTTCATTGCCTTGCAGCTGTATGATCCATGAAAGTTTGTTTCTTTAAAACTAGTAATGAGAAAATAAAGATCAACAGAAAAAAAACAGACTATAATAATGTAACATGATCAATGGAGTGACAGCCATTCCCTTTGCCATGTTTTGTTGGATAGAAGCAGATCACAGGTCCCGCCTACACTCAAGGGGAGGGGATCATACAAGGGCGTGAATACCAGGAGACAGGAATCATGGTGGCCACCTCGAAGACTGCCTGCCACGGTGTGCACACTGATCACCATCTTCCAGCATTCTTTTTAGATGGTCCACCCCTTCCTCACCAAATGGCAATGCATCCTCCACTACGTATGAAGTTTCCATAGGCACAGAGGTCTGCTCTGGCCTCCTTTATTATTGCTGTCATTCCAGTGGTCTTCCTGCCCCACCGCCCTCCAAATATGCTCCAGTTTGGGGTCACCAATGCCCACCACATTGCTGAATTCCATTAAGTCTTTTCAGCCTCACCCTACTAGACCCTCAGGGGTATCCGGCACCGTGGACATCTCCTTCCCTCTTCCATCATTCTCCCCAGACTTGAGGCTCCTCATCCAGGGTCTCCTATGCCAGGTGCCCCTCCTGCCTGATGTGGGGGTCCTCCAGGTTCACTGCCTGGGTGATCTCATCTGCTCCTGGGACCAAATCCCACCTTCGGGTTGAGGATGCTCAATGACTATCCCAGGCTGGAGCCTCCTGGAGCTCCAAGAATGTGCAGCCGATGGCCCGTCAGATTCCACCTGGAAGACCTCTGCTCACATCTGACTCAATGTGCCCACACCAATTTCCCAATTCCACTCTCCCCTCTAGAAGACCCCCTTCCCCGTCATCATTGCTGCCTCCATGGATGGATGGAATGGATGTTGAAATCCATGGTGGGCCGGACTGCCTCCTTCTGTTTTCGTGGCCACCCTGCCCCAGCCACCGTCACCTCTCACCTGGGTGTCTCCAGTAGCTTTCCAACTTCCACTCCTGCCCCCTGCAGTCAATTCTCCACATGCCGGTCAGGGTAATATTTGTAAAAACATAAATCATTTCACATCATCCCCCTACTTAAAATCCTTTCTGTGGCTTCCCACTGCTTTTGGAATAGGATCCAGATTCCTCAACGTGCTCTCGGTCACAGGGGGCCACCTCCTCTGCAACTCCATCCATCACCACCCTCCCCCAACGCGCGCCTCCCCCCTCGCTGGACCCCGGAGATTATCTGATTATTTCTCTAAGTGGGAAACTTTGGGGTGGTCCAAGTGGTCTGGGGGGAAAGGTGCCAAATTTCCCTTCTGAGTGGCAGGGACTGGGCAGAGCCACGAGCCCCGAGGAGGTCAGGTTAAACGGCACTGTTTACTTTAGCCCTCTCCAAAGTGTGTTTTGGTGGTGAGAGAGAGTTATGAATAAGCTCTTAATTCCAGCAAGGGCGTGGGTCAGCTCTCCGACCGCGGCGTTTATTGACACACGCGTCTGCTCCCTTGCCCAGTGCCCTGAGTCTGAGGGGCCCGTCTACGTGCAGGGGCTGGCGGCCCCGGCTCACCTGGGTGGGGGCCGGGCCTACCTGCAGCCTCTCTCCAAATGTACCACAGCATCAGTTTTTCCATTGGTGCTGGTGGGGGCCAGGGAGGGTGGGAGGGGGTGCATGTGGGAAAACTGTCATGAGCAGGGAGGGACCCAGACCCCACCTCTGGCTGGGGGGGTGCCCAGAAGCCAGATGCCACCCAAGGAACGAGGTGGGTGGGAGGTCCGTGGGGCTGTTTGGAGTTCTGTCACCTGGTTAGGCTGTTTGTTTGTGTTTTTCCTGGGCTGATGGCATCCGTGGGGCCTGAGTTGGGAGCAAGCTCATGAGCTCACTTGCTATGTGGCTTGAGACCAGTTGGGTTCCCCTGCTGGGTGGGCCTCAGTTTCCCCATCTGCATTACAGCCATTCTGTTCTACAGGTAGAGATGAAAGCACAGCAGACTGTGTCCTCATACAGGATCACGGTTTTTGGAAGAAGGATATTTGAGAACACGTTCTCAAATGGAAATCACAAGTTCAGAGAGGTTCATTTATATACATCTGCCCAGGAGCCGCCCTGATGGAAGCCAGGAGCCAGGACAAGAAGGTCCAGATAAATATACGAGCCAAGAGCCACACGGTGACGCTGCTGTGAGGCTGCCAGTGCACCAGTCTCAAAATGACAAGACGGCAGAGATGGAGAACAGATTAGCGGTTGCCTGGGGATAGGAGCAGGATGGGAGATGGACACAATTCTAAAGGGGCAGCACAAGGAAGCTCTTCTAGGGTGATGAAGTCATTCTGTATCTTGACTGTCGTGGTGGTGACAGGAATCCATACAGGGCACCAAGTTGCACAGAACTACACACACACACACACACACACACACACACTGAATTCATGTAAAAACTGGTGAAAATATAATATAGTCCATGATCTAGTTAACAGTAGAGAACCAGTGTCAATTTCCTGATTTTGAGGTCATACTACAGCCATATAAGCTGTTGCCATTGGAGGAAGCGGGGGGTGGGGGAGAGAGTACATAGGACTTTGTACTTTTTTTCCAGGGTCCTGTGAGTCTGTAATATAATTGCAAAATTAAAAGTTGTTTTTTTTAAAAGCTCGGGAAGGTTATTCGTGTGCCCAAGGTCACACAGCAAATTGAGAACTAAGCTAGGCTTAATCCCCAGGGATATTGATAGCCATGTTTTTTCCACTCTACCGTAGAAAGACAGAGCAAGACAGGCATTCTATAAAATAATCCTAGATGAGTAATAGTGAAGACACGAGAGCAGTAATAGTGGAAGCAATAGTAATTCTTTTTATCTTTTTCTTTTTTTTTTTGAGATGAGGTCTCACTCTGTCACCCAGGCTGGAGTACAGTGGCACAATCATGGCTCCCTGCAGCCTCAACTTCCCTAGCTAAAGCAATCCTCCAGCTTTGGCCTCCCAAAGTGCTGGGACTACAGCCATGAATCACCGTGTTTGGCTGCTAGTAATAATCATTGTAGTAATTGTAGCAGTGACAATAGCAATAATCATGACAGCTTATGTTTATTGAGGACTGGCCTCAAGCCAGGCACCTTGTGTCTGCTTTACATACATTACTCCTGCTCTTCCCCACAGCCCCCAAGGTTGTATAGATGGGAAACTGAGGCACAGTTCCCAGATCACAAAGAAGATAGTAAAGGTTGAATCTAAGCCTTTCACTCCATCTTTCGATCCAGGTGTCCACCATAAGCCTTTGTCCTTAGCCCATGTCCCCATCTGAAACCCTCCAACAAAATTATGCCAGCCAGGCTGAAATTCCAGCCTGGTGTCCAGGATCCACCCCTTGGTCATGTCTACTCTCTGAGAGAGGTCCTGGCTGGCACAAACGGGCCACCCACAAATGGGTCAGTGGGAGGATCAATGACCTTGCTTGGGAATCTAGGCAAGTGGCCAGAGACGGTTTTGGCACTGAGTGGCCCCTCCCACTTTACATCTACCCTGAAGCCATCCTGACAGAGGTCATGGGCCGGGACAAGGAGGTGTCCAAATAAATAAACAAGCCCGTAGCCAGGAGGTGCGGCTGCTAGGTGGCTATAAACAGGGAGCATATTGGGAGGCTGAGGCGGGCAGATCACAAGGTCAGGAGATCGAGACCATCCTGGCTAACACGGTGAAACCCCGTCTCTACTAAAAATGCAAAAAATTAGCTAGGCATGGTGGTGGGCACTTGTAGTCCCAGCAAGTTGGGAGGCTGAGGCAGGAGAATGGCGTGAACCTGGGAGGTGGAGCTTGCAGTGAGCCGAGATCCTGCCACTGCACTCCAGCCTGGGCGACAGAGCAACACTCCGTCTCAAAAAAAAAACAAAAAACAAAAAACAAAAAACAGGGAGCATAGAGCACTGGATAGAGAGCCTAGAGCCCCCAATCCTTTTTATTTTCTGTTTTTGTTTTTTGTTGTTTTTTTTTTTGGTCGGGGGTGGAGACAGGGTCTCCCTCTGTCTCCCACACTGAAGTGCAGTGGCACAATCCTGGCTCACTGCAACCTCGAACTCCTGGCCTCAAGCAATCCTCCCACTTCAGCCTCCCAAAGTGCTGGGATTAAAGGCATGAGCCACCATGCCTAGCCTGCCCAGGTGTTATTTATTCACTGATCCACCCCCATGGGCTGGGCGCATGGGTTGACACGCCCCCCCGTGCCTCAGTTTTTGTCTCAGAAAGCTCTGGGAGCCCTCCCATTTGAGTTGCACACCTGCTCTGTGTGGGGCTGTTTCTAGCTCCTGGACAGCCTGGCCCATGCTGGTGTGGCCCGGAGGTCCCTCTCCTGCTAGATGGGGCTGGGCAGCCATAACAAATGATCACAAACCTGTGTGGCTTTGAACAACAGGATTTAGTGTCTTATATTTCCGGAGGCCAGAAGTCTGAAATTGAGGTGCCAGCAGGGCCGTGCTCCCTCTGACGGCTCTGGGAGAGTATCTTTCCTTGTCGCTTCCAACTTCTGGTGGCTCCAGGCATTCCTTGGTTTATAGCCACATCCCTCCAGTCTCTATCTCTGTTGTCACCTGGCCTTCTCTTTTCTCCCTGTTTCTTCTCTATGTGTCCCTTATAAGGACACTTGTCATTGGATTTAAGGCACCCCTGGATAATCTCAATGATCTCACCTCGAGATCCTTAACTTCATTACATCAGCAAATAAGTTCAATTCGCAGGTTCCCAGGATTAGGATACAGATGTATCATATACATGTATCATATACATCTATATCCATAGGATACACAGCTTTCTCCACCCCTCGTGCCCTCTGCTTCAGCACAGTGCCTTAGCACACGCTTGTTTTCTCAGCCCGGGACACTCCTTCCCACATGTGTCACCAGCTTCTCCCTGACCCTGTCTGAGCTCCCAAGGTGGGCCTAACTCCAGCTACAAATCCTTAGCACTCCCAGAACGTTGCCCTCAAAAAACATGTTATCTTAAGTGAAATACTCTCAGTGTCTTTATCTGTGAAATGGAGCCAATATGATACCTCCCTTGCCGGGTCACTGTGAAGATTCAGTAAGGCCCTGGCTGGCCATGTGTTCAGCTAGTGGCCCAACATGTACCAAAGGCTCAGTAAGAGGAAGGCTGTGTATCAGTTTTAATGAAAAGTCAAAGCTCTTTACCACTTGTCGCCCAGATCTGAGCACTCATTAGGCATTCTGGCCTATGACAGAGATGGACACCTCAGAAGGGGCTCAGGAGGGTAACATAGGAGTTTACTGAAAGGAACTCAAGTGCAATGAAAAGAATAAAAGTAGGATGTGGGAGTGACTGGGACAGTAGTGGCAAGAGGCACCTTAGTTGTGGTGGCCAGGGAAAGTCTCAAAATGAAATCTGAGTGACAAGAAGGAGCCAGCCAAGTGCAGCATGATCCTGCAGAGGCAATAGGTGGGGCAAAGGCCCCAAGGTGGGAAGGAGCTGAGTGCTTCCAAGGAAGAGAAGTAAGGTCAGTGTGGCTGGAGCAGAATAGATATGAGCAGGACTGGCGAGGCCTGAAGTCAGAGAGCTGGCCAGAGACTGGGTCAGGAGACACTTATAGGCTGGGGTAGGATGGAGAGGGCTGGAATAGGATGGAGTCTGTTCCCAGTGCAAAGAAGAAGCCATTGGCAAGTTTAAGAAGATATAAGATCCGTTTTAAAAGTTCTTTGATCCTAAGGGGATCAAAGTTTGGAAGGCCCCAGAGTGGAAGCTGGGAGACCAGGGAGAAGGCTATTGTGATAACAAGGTCTCTGGGACGTGGGGTGAAGGGCAGATTCTAGAGAAATAATGGAGGGACTTGTGACAGAATGTGCTGGCAGGTGGTGTCTCCATTGCTTATTGTGTGTAACAAATCACCCAAACTTAGTGGCTCAGAACAACAATCATTTTATTGCTAATGGTTCTGTGGGTTAGGTGGGCTCAGCAGGGACGGTTCATCTCTGCTCTACAGAGTGTTTCAGGGGTAATTCATAAGGCTACACTCAGCTGGGGGCTGAATTGGCCTGGAAAATTCCAGCTGCATCTACCCATGCCTGAGGCCTTGGGGCTGGCTGTCAAGTGGGGCACCTCAGTCCCTTCTAGGTGGCCTCTTTGTCCAGCAGGATAGCCTTGGCTTCCTTCTCTGGCAGCTTAGGGGAGCAGAAGAGTGAAAGTGAAAGTTGCTAGGCCTCTTGAGGTCTAGGCCCAGAAGCATTGGAGTCACTTCCACCACATTCTGTTGGCTACAGTAATTTACATGGTTGAGTCCAGGCTCAAGAGCAAGGAAAATAGACTCTGCCTGTTGGTGGGAGGAGCAGCATGCACATACAGGGAGGAAGTGATGGCCACCATATTTGCTAATGACTAGCATAGATGGGATGTGGGTGGGGGTGGGGGATGGAACTCAAGACAATGCCCAGGGCTTTGGCTGAGCCCTGGGTGCACAGTGGTGCCACTGAGATGGGGAAGACCCGGGGAGGAGCAGCTTGACGGAAGGGAAGGGAATCAGGAGTTCTGCTTGGGCTGTGTGGATGCCAAGCTGCTGGGTGGCTGATGGAGCATCCCCCATAACAAACAGGACTGCATGTGGAAGAGGAGGGAGCTCCTTGTATGTGCAATGACCCTGAGAGTTAAGGCTAATTTGCCCCATTCTAGACATGAAAGATCCTGAGGCTCACAGCATTTTACCCACAGTCACCTAACAATTTAGTCTCAGAACAGTGATTTGAACCTTGGGTGAGAAGCAAAAAGCATTTGATCTTCCCCCTCTTGCTCATCATGGACCTAAGGGAGGCTGGTTGGTACATAGTGTGTTTCTATTACAAATGAAAGCAATCATCGGTGTGGTGTTCCTTCAGGGCTCACCATGCACCAGGCATTGCTAACTTGTCATCCCAACAACGAAGTAGAATAGGCACTGTTACTGTTCGCATTTTACAGAGGAGGGAACTGAGGCTCAGAGAGGGGAAGTGATTGGCCCAAGGTCACACAGCAGTTGCTCTTCAGAGATAGGAATCAAACTCAGGCCTGTAAGACCTCAGAGGTTGCAACCATTCACCTCACCCCTCTGTCATCTATCATTTGGGACTCATGGCATGGCAACCCCATGAAACTTTGCCCAAAAATCTACACCAAGGGTTGGCAAACCGCAGCCCACCATGGGCCAAATCCAACTCACTTCCTGTTTTGAAAATAAAGTTTTATTGGAACTCAGCCACACTCATTTGGTTCCATATTGTCTGTGATACCTTTCGTGGAATGGTGGCAGAGTTGAGTAGTTCCAACTGCTGCTACTGCATATCCAAAAACATGTACTGTGTAAAGGCCCTTAGAGAACGGTTTTAGAGAAAAGGTGTACCAAGCCCTGATCTAGAACAAAGACAGTAGGATCCTGGCTCTTCATTATGGAAATGAGGAAAGTGACGCCTGAAGGGGCATCCCTCAGCCAAGGCCACAGAGTGGCAGGGCAGGGACAAGAGCAGAGGCCTCGGGACTCTGTCCCTCACTCACTTAGCTGATGGAGCTCTCAAGAAGCAATATGCTGCCGGGCTGGGATTCAGGAGAGATACACTTTGATGGGAAGGCAAGGGAGACTGAGAAAGGCTCTTTGCCCAACTCAGAGAAAGTTCTCATCCAGTAGAGATGAAAAGCCAGCGATTTGGGCTGCTCTGAAGTTTTGCTGGACTGGTTTTCAGACAACTCACCCACCCTGCCCCTTTCTCTTCAGCTCAAGGGCTCCTTCCAGGGCTCTGGCACGTTCTAGAGAATGTAGCCCCTGACTTTCTAAGTCATCAGGGACCTCCGCCCCCAAGGGAGCCTGTCTTGCAAGGACTCTCGGAATTGAATGAAAGGTCAGCAAGAAACCTAATCTGGGCTATCAGGTGGGGGCTTAGCCAGCGCCTCTTTCTCCCCCAGATGGGCAGGATACCTTTTCCTCTCACAACCGACGACCATGCATTCCAAGCACCAGCTGGATTCTCCCAGTTGAAAATAAAAGTCCTTCAAACATTGCAGAGGTTCAGAAGACTTCTTTTAAAAGTAACCCCCCAAACAGCGGCTTTGCAAGCCACCCACAGACAGAATCAAGTTCCATTTGTTTCCAGAAGGCCGAGGGGCAGGGGCTTCGAAAAAAGAACCTTCTCTGAAACTAACGGGGAGGCGAAGGCGGGGTCAGAGGGCACATTCCGATTGCTAAGATGCATTGACGAGAGCCCAGGCCCCCCTGGGCCCTGCCAGGAGACCTGGAGAAAAGGAGGGGGCTACAGCAGGGGGCACCGGGGCCTACAAGGCAGCCGGCCTCAGGAACACTCCCCCCGGTGCTGGCCACAAAGAGTCGGAGAGCAAACCATCCTCCCTAGCTGGGCCCCTACCTCCTGCAGATATACCGAAAAAGAATCCTCAGGTCTTCTGGAAGGAACAGAAAACAGCGAGGTTTTGCTAAGAGGGTTATTTATTATTTATTTATTTTTGATTGGTTTGGTTGGTTGCATTTTGCCCCAAAATCGGAAACTGCAAGGGGGAGTGATGAGTGATGAGCAAAAGCTGGGCAATGTTTTGTTTCTTTACCATTTGCAAGAGGGGAGCAGGCAGGATGGACGGGATGGTCTGGAATGAGTCCTGATTTGGCCGTCCAGGGCTGGGTGATCTTGGACAGACGTCCTCACCCCTCTGAGCCTTGGCTTCCTGCACCTTGACTGGGCCCCTATTTCCTGCCTCCCGAGGTTGAGACTATCCACTAAGATGACAGAAGGGTACAAGTGCCTGTGTGTGGCTAGCACAGAGGAGCTGCTCTGAAATGCTGAAGGTGAAGGTAGCTAGAGGGTCAACCAGGAGACATGGCACAGGAGTCTGTGAGTTGAGGTACCAGTGCTGGGCACGGAGGAATTCTGCTCGGAAAGAAGGAGCAGCTGGTAAAGTGATCTTGAGCTATGAAGTGGCTCAAAAGGAAAGAAGCTCTGAGAACGTCTTCTCAGAATCTTTCCGGTGGTAAACTGAGGCTGAGAAACACATGGGCAAGTCAGTGAGTGAACTCTTGGTGTCATCTAACGCCCCAGACCATAGTTTTCTCAGCTCACCTTCTCTTGGAAGCACTTTGGCCAAACACTTTGGTCCATCCCTTTAAAGGTGGGTCAGGGGTACCTCTTTCCCTTCAGAAAAGTGGGGGTGGGGGGAGGTTCCCTAAAATATTAAGAAATGAGGAAAAAAACTTGCCTTATTCCCTACTAAGGAGAAGAACTCACAGCCTATGTATTTTGGCGTCCGCTGGAAAATAGCACAGAAAATAATAGCCCATTATTCAAAATAAATTCAAGGAGCTTGATGGTGGAGTCCCTCTGGGCTGGGGCAGCCCAGGAAGCCTTGGGCCCTGCAACTCCTATAGGTGCAAAGGGAAAAAATAACAATAGGCAATGGGGAGTGAATTTATAAGACAACTTCTTGTAATCCCAGTGCTTTGGGAGACCAAGGTGGGAGGATGGCTTGAGGCCAGGAGTTTGAGACCAGCCTGGGCAACACAGTGAGACCTCCATCTCTACAAAAAATTTTAAAAGTTAGCCGGACATTGTGGTGCAAGCCTGTAGTCCCACCTGCTTGGGAGTCTGAGGCAGGAGGATTGTTTGAACCCAGGAGTTTGAGGCTGCAGTGAGCTATGATTGCACCGCTGCACTCCAGGCTGGATGACAGAGCAAGAACCTGTCTCAAAAATAAAATTTAAAAAAGATGCTTTGAACTCACCTCTGTTGACAAATAATCGGGAACTGAGTTCCACGTACTTAGGGGGAAATAGTAGAGCACAGTGGCTCCTCATGGGGCCTGAACCTCCACAGGATGAATGAGTGATCTCATTTTCTCCAATGAAATTGTCAAAATTGGAGGTGATGAAAAGGCCCTGGGGTAGGTAACCCCAGCTTGTGGGTCCTTCCTGGGTGTTTCCCAGCATGTGCGTCATCCCTGTTTCTTACACAGTGCCTGGGACATGGCCTACGCTGCTCTCATACAAACTGCTCACTAATAGGTGGCTTCAGGCACTGAAAAAGGAAGGCCACACCTCCAACTGCCCCCTCGGGGTCCTTAAACTCACTGCCCCCAACAAATCCCTAACAAACATGTGACAATTCAACCCCCTCAGTTCCTACCCATGTCTCCCCCATCCCATCTCAAAAGCTCTTCCCACAAGGAGGAATTTGTGCTTCTGGAATGCCTTGGGCCTTTCCTGTCTCTGCAGTTCTTCCATCAGCTCTTTTTTATATGTTTAATTTTTTTTTTTTTGACTGTGTCACCCAGACTGGAGTGCAGTGGCGCCATCTCGGCTCACCGCAACCTCCACCTTCCGGGGTCAAGCGATTCTCCTGCCTCAGCCACCCAAGTAGCTGGGACTACGGGCATGCATCACCATGCCCAGCTAATTTTTGTACTTTTAGTAGAGATGGGGTTTCGCCACATTGGCCAGGCTGGTCTTGAACAACTGACCTCAAGTGATCCACCCATCTGGGCCTCCCAAAGTGCTGGGATTATAGGCATGAGCCATTGTGCTTGGCCTTTTTAATTTTTAGAGACAGGGTCTCACTCTGTCGCCCAGGCTGGAGTGCAGTGGCACGATCAAGTCTCACTGCAACCTTGACCTCCTGGGCTCAAATGATCCTCCTTCCTCAGCCCCTCGAGTGGCTGAGACTATAGGTGCACACCACCACAACTGGCAACATTTTTATTTTTTGTGGAGACAGGGTCTTGCTATGTTGTCCAGGCTTGTCTCAAACTCCTGGCCTCAAGGGCTCCTCCTGCCTCAGCTTTCCAAAGCACAGGCATGAGCCACCACGCCCAGCCCATCAGCCCTTTCTGGGCCTCTCTTAAGAGAGGACAAATTTTTTTTTTATTATACTTTAAGTTCTAGGGTACATGTGCACAACATGCAGGTTTCTTACATATGTATACATGTGCCATGTTGGTGTACTGCACCCATTAACTCATCATTTACATTAGGTATTTCTCCTAATGCTATCCCTCCCCCCTCCCCTCACCCCCTGACCGGCCTCAGTGTGTGATGTTATCCGCCCTGTGTCCAAGTGTTCTCATTGTTCAGTTCCCACCTATGAGTGAGAACATGCGGTGTTTGGTTTTCTGTCCTTGTGACAGTTTGCTCAGAATGATGGTTTATGAGTTCATGTCCTTCGTAGGGACTTGGATGAAGAGAGGACAATTATCGTTCCCACCACATAGGGTTGGCGGAAGGATCCTGAAGCTGCGCAGTGGTCCCTCTACTGGGATGTCTCTGAGAATCAGCCCCCTAGAAGATGCTAATGGTGACAGGGCACCAGGGGGAAGTGTAAAGGGTAACTCCCTGAAAATCATCCTCAGCTGCACATGCAAATGAGTGGCAAAGCCCACCCTAGGCTGGTGCACAGCCCTTCAGAGTTTGTTTTTCCTTCCCAAGAGCTCCCTGGCTCCTCTGAGTGGCCTCAAAAGGGAGGGAGGAGAGGGATTCTTATCCCCACTGGACAGATAAGGATCCTGAGGTCAGAGAGAACCAGGAGGACTAAGCTGGAAGGAACACTGGACAGGAGACAGGAGTAACTGATGGAAGCCCTGACTCAAGGGCCAGGCTGTGGGGGAACAAACCATGGATCCACTACAGATTAGCTGTGTGACCCCCAGTAAGTGGCTTAACCTGTCTGTGCCTCAGTCCCTTCATCTGTCAAATGGGGATACTAATAAATTCCTACCTCCTGGGGCTATTGTAAGGACTAAATGAGTTGATGAACATAAAGCACTTAGAACAGGCCGCAGTGCACAATAAGCACGAGAACTGTTGGTTTTTATTCTTATCGTTGTTGGCGTCATCATCATCATCATCCTTGCCTCACAGCCAACCAGCAATGGGAACTTGGGTACGTTCCTCTTCCTCTCTGCACCTCAGTTTCCCCACAGGCAGAATGATCTTGGTTTGATGGTCTCTAACAGTTTAGTGTGTCCAGAATTCCTGCTTCCATGCTCAATGCACAGACGAGAAGCAGGGTAGAAACTGGGGGCTCACAGAGTCCCCGCAAGAGACCACCTTCTCTTTTCTAGGTCTCAGTTTCCCCATTTGCCAGGTGAGGAGGTGAACAAGTAATGCCTGAGAAACACAGAGCACTGTGACCTCCCCAGATCCCCAGAAGCCTGTGGAGCCCTGGGGGAAACCAAGTCACCTGGCTTCAACTGCCCTTCTGCAGTGTCCCAGGCCTAAGGTCAGAGCAGGGTACAAAGGGTTAATCCCCACAGGCAAGGTGAAGGGATCCCTGTGTGCTGTGTTCTGACCCTGGTCTCCACAGCCAGAGCCCCGGAGGGAAGAGCCCCATGTTTGTGTTGGCACCTGGGCCAGACGGTGGGAGGAACCGGTGCTCAGCGGGGCCTGGAAAAGTCGGCTCATCCTGCAGCGGGGCTGGGCCAGCCTCGCCCGGGTCCCTGCTCCGCCACCTGCCGCCCCATTACCTAAGCCCCACACAGGACATGAGCACACGGGCCGGGCGTGAACAGCAGCAGCAGCTCAAACAGGACGGACGGCCATTCACACAGCCACCCCCAGCCCGGCCCAGACACAGCCCCAAGTGGGGTCTGCAGCCGGCCTCCTCTTGCTCTGCCATTCACCATGAGGCCTGTGGGTGCCAGGCACGGAGGGAGCACACCTGACTGGGGAGAAGGGGACAAAACAAACCAAACGTGTGCCCCCCACCCCCGAGAGCTTGTGGGCCAGGAGGAAACGTGCTTTAACAGGGGTGTGAGGCACCAGTGATTAAGGAGCAAGAGGAACGTTCCAGAGACTGAGGAACGGGGGCCTCCATGAAGGCTTCTTGGAGAAGTACAAGGCCTGAGCCCATTTAGGAGCTTGTCCAGGAAAAGTGACGGCTTCAGGGAGGACCACGGAAGGCTGCAGAACAAACACAACACTTGAACAGACCCTCGAAGGATAAGGGGACGTTTGACTCATTACACAAATAAGGGAAGACTCCAGGTGGAGGGAGCTGCATGCGCAAAGCCTTGGCAGTGTGAGGCCCTAGGAGGCTGGAGCACATCCGAAGCATCACATGGGCATCTCTGATTGGGAGGGGAGAAGGATTCCCTGCAGTGACAGCCACAGCCCCCTCCTCAAGCAAAGCTGTGGGGTACTGTGGTCTGAGCAGCAGACTCAGGCCCAGATCTCCTGGGGGTAAACCCCTGCTCCACCCCTTGCCCTCTGTGAGACCTCAAGTGAGGTCTGAGCATGGCAATTTGTCTTGCCTCAGTGTCCTCATCTGTAAAATGGGCACAGTCAGTGGGTTACAGATGAGGTACACTGTGCCTGACTTAGGTAGGCTCCCTGAGTGGGTGGCCTGCCCTCCTCTAGCCCTGGATCTCCCTCCCAGAGGCACTGAGTGGAGGCTAGGAGGCCCGGTTCTAGGCCTGCCCCACTGAGCAGCTCCTCATGCCTCTCTGGCCCTTGGTTTGCTCATCTCTGAAATGGGCTATCCTCTACCCCTGATCACGATTGTACTCATGATGGTCCCTAGGATGGTAAATCAAAAGGCACTTTGCCAATAATGGAATTTGTTTTCTTACTGGGTCCCAGACTGGGGCTCTAGGTTGACACCAGCCTGGGCTCCAGTCCTCACAGCAAATCACTTTGCCTCCTTCTGCCTCAGTTTCTGCATCTATAAAATCAAGGCCACTGCACTGCCTGCCTCACAGTGGTGAGGGTGAAATGAACTAGACAGGAACCATCTCTGGGGCTCCTCCAAACACAGACTGCTGGACCCCACCTTCAGAATTATCATTCAGAGTTTGCGCTGCTGATGAGCTTCGAGGTAATACTAATGCTGCAGGTCCAGGGGCCACACTTTGAGAACCGCTAATCTACTACATGCAAAAGGCTTGACATGGCCAGGCATGGTGGCTCATGTCTGTAATCCCAGCACTTTGGAAGGCCAAGCAGGAAGAATCATTTGAGCCCAAGAGTTTGAGACCAGCCTGGGCAACATAGTGAGATTCTGTATCTACAAAAAAATAAAAATAAACAAATGAGCCAGGTGTGGTGGTGTGTGCTTGTAGTCCCAGCTACTTGGAAGGCTAAGGCAGGAGGATCATCTGATAACTTGAGCCCAGGAGTTCAAGGCTGCAGTAGGCTATGATCACACCACTGCCCTCCAGCCCAGGCTACAGAACAAGGCCCTGTTTCAAAAAAATAAAATAAAATAAAATAAAATAAATTAAATAAGAAATTTTTTTAAAGGCTTAACACACCTATACTAATACAGGAAGCATTCAAAATTATAGCTCAGGACAATCATATTCCTGTTTCAGTTTGAACTTCTGGCCATGTAGATCCTGAAATTTGACCCAGACCCTGTGCCCAGTTTTATGCCAGCCCCAGGCCCCCAGCCAAGTGGTCACAGCCCTGGGTCAGCAGCTGCAGCCCCTGAGCTCCTCAAGATTCCCCCTAGTAGTGTGCCCAGCTCTGACCTCTCAGACAGAAGGAGGCAAGACAATTAGCTTCTGGGGAGGTATGAGCCAGTCTCAAGCCCTGTTCCTCCTCCCTACCCCCCACCCACCTCCCTACCCCCAACCTTCCCCTTCACTCCCCTGCTCCCCCACAGCAAAAAGACCTCTAAAAGGAAATTTGAGCTGCCCCTTTCTCTCCCTTCCCTTTATCCTGCCTAGGCTGGGGGCTGTCACTGGAGCTGTTTGCTCTCCCCAGGCAAGCCCAGGCACCCTTCCCTGGAGCCATCCCTCGGGGTCCCTTCTTTCCCTAGAAAATGTCTGAGCCAGTAAGGAGATTCAGACATTCATACGCCCCTCCAGGGCAAAGCTCAGCTTGCTGAGATGGCACGTGACATTCTGGGTCGCTGCTAGCAAACTGAGAAGGCTTAGGGCCAGACAAGGAAGGTAAATATATAACTGAACAGAGTATAAGGCAGTAAGGCATGGTGGGAACTGTGGCAAACGGCAGAGCAAAGGCCCTTCCTGCTCTACAGTTATTGCCAGGCGGGAATGTGGGCCCAGAACGCACACTTCTTATTTCTTGGAGCGAAACTGCAAATTTAGTTTTTAAAAATGTTTGGCCGGGCACGGTGGCTCACGCCTGCAATCCCAGCACTTTGGGAGGCCAAGGTGGGCAGATCACGAGGTCAGGATATCGAGACCATCTTGGCTAACATGGTGAAACCCCGTCTCTACTAAAAATAAAAAATAATCAGCCAGGTCTGGTGACATGGGCCTGTAGTCCCAGCTACTTGGGAGGCTGAGGCAGGAGAATCGCTGGAACCCGGGAGGTGAAGGTTGCAGTGAGCCGAGATCACCCCACTGCACTCCAGCCTGGGCGATAGAGCGAGACTCTGTCTCAAAATAAATAAATAAATAAATAAAAATAAAAATAAAAATGTTTAAGAAGAGTTACTGCCTTTTAAAACCCTACAAGGGCCTAGTGAAAAATATCTGAGGGCTGGATTTGACCCGTGAGACAGTAGTTTGTGACCTGATTCCAGGTCAGTGTGTCCTGCAGACCAAGAATTCCACAAAATAGTCACTGATAAAAGAATCCCCTGGTCAATACCGCTGGGCAACTCAGCATTCTTAATCCCCTCTGGGAATCCCAGAGTTTATTAGCATATTAAAGGCTCTGAAAAGGTCTGTAAGAAAGAGATCTGATTAACTTTGTGAAGCCCAGAAGGGCATTAGTGCTCCATAGGACCTGTCTTGTGACATAGCCCCTCATAGAGCTGTGATCTCTTCAGTGTGCTCAGCATTTCAAAGGGTCACGGGCCCCTGGAGGCCCATCTCAGCTCTGAGTTAGGAACCTACCTCTTTCATCTGCTAATCTGACAATAGTTATGAAGCCTGTTTCTAGGCCAGGCATGGTGTGAGCACCAGGGACACAGTGATGACCTGACAGGTGTATGTCCCCTGTCCGGCCTTGTAGAGACCACACCTAATGGCTCCTTTCTCTAGGTTTGCTCTCACCTCCAACTCCAGCCCTTCCAATCACACAGCATTAATGCACACATAAAGGCCTTGTCAGCCCAAAGCAGGCACTGGTGTTCTCTCCCAGAAGAGCCAGGTTCTATCCTGGCTCTGTCCTGAACACACTGTGAGACATCCAGTTTACATTTAGTCATCATATATCTGCTGGGCAGCTACTATGTCCAGGCACTGAGCTCAGTGCTAGGGACAAAGGCAAGAAGAGAAGAGACTCCAAGAGCTGGCTCTGGCCATCATGGAACCTGCAGCCGAAAAGAGAGAGAGAAAATAATAATAATAATAATAATAAGGAACAGCAAAACAAAATAATTAAGTTGTTCTTGGGTTTTTGTTTTGTTTTGTTTTTTGAGACGGAGTCTCACTCTTGTTACCCAGGTTGGAGTGCAATGGTGCAATCTCGGCTCACTGCAACCTCCACCTCCCAGGTTCAAGCGATTCTCCTGCCTTATCTTCCAGAGCAGCTGAGATTACACCATGCCCAGCTAATTTTTTTGTATTTTTAGTAGAGACAGGGTTTCCCCATGTTGGCCAGGCTGGTCTTGAACTCCTAACCTCAGGTGATCTGCCCACCTCAGCCTCCCAAAGTGCTGGGATTATAGGCATGAGCCACTGAACCCGGCCTGTTCTTGTTTTTATTTTAACTTTTATGAAGCACATAAACAAGAGATTGAAATAGAGAATGTAATAGACTGAGAAACTTACTTTTGACGGGATGGTCAAAGAAGGCCTAAGGAGGTGGCATTTATACTGAGACTTAAGGGCAGGAAGAAAAACATGACTAAAGCTGTCCAGATGGAAAGCACTATATGGGCAAAGGCCTTGAGAGAGGGAAGAGCAATAATTATAGAGGAGAAGGACAGGAGATGAGATTGGAGAGGTCAAAAGGGCCCAAATCATGCAAGGGCTTATAGACAACATGTATCAGTTAGCTTTGCTGCATAAGAAACAATCCCAAAACTTGATGGTGTGTAACAGCTATCATCTATTATTATAGCTCACATTTCTAGGGGTCAGTAGTTGGCTTGGGGAGTGTTCTTCTCTATGTTTGGCTTGGCTGGAGCATTTTAGTTGGAGCAAATTTGTCCCTAGCTTTCTCATCCTCTCCTGGGATTGAAAGCTAGCCTGGGCATGTCCTTCTTGTAGCAATGGCAGAATCTCAAGAGAGTGGAAGCCACAAGGCCACTGGAGGTCTTGACTGGAACTGACACATTGATACTTCTGCTTCATTCTAGTGACAAAGTCACATGGCCAACTTCAGGAGCAGGCAATTCCATCCATCCACAGTAGGAGAGCACAACAAGAGAGAGGGAGAGGTGGTGGCTTGGACAAGGATGGTGATCATGATAAGTAGAAAAGTAGATTAATTCTGGCACCATTTAGGGGGCAGAAACAACAGGAATGTTGATGATGGGTTGAACCAAAGAAGTGGGGAAAAGGGTAGACTCAAGTTAGGCTTCTCAGTGTCTTCCAGAGTGAGGGGTTGGATGGTGAGGGTATTGGAGGCAGGAGAAAATAGGTGTGGGGCTGACCTCAGCCCACTCGGGCCCCCAGCTTCTTCATCTGAACCATAAGAAGATAGGGAAGGGCCTCCCGGGCTAGCCCATGCCCCTCTTCACCCCCAACCCCAGCCAGAGCCCAAGCTGCCTGCCGACTGCGGCCTCCACGGTGTACAGTGAAGCCCAGCCAGGCCTGCTGTGATACATGAACCCCACAGCTCACAGCCGGGTTGCCGCTGGGATGATGTGTTGTTGCCATCCATCACCAGCCTGACGGGCACCCACCGCCAGAATTCGGCAGCTGCCCTTCACCGGGACACTTAATTATAAAGGTCTGAAATTTTTCCCCACTGGCCTGGGAAATAAAGGCTTTGTTTACCAATGGCAAGTTGGGAGGCTCCCACGAGACGGCCGATATATCAGAGCAGCCTGGCAGATGCAGTGCAAATCCTGATGGGGTGGTGGAGGGGTGGGGGCTTCCGAGGAGCTGTCACCTCGACCCCCCGGCTACTCCCCAGCCCTGCTCTCCAATGCTGCACAAGAATATTGATTCCCGAAGCTCTATGCCGTCATCTCACCTGTGCCATGTTTGAGTTTGCTGAAAGCCCACTCCATTGCTGCAAAGCCCTCAGATCCACTCTCTGGACCTCTCCTCTGGGTTTGCCAGAAAACTCGCAGGACATCATCTGTGTGAGGATGCATGTGAGCAGAGCCACTGCGGGAGTGGGTCACGGATCGCAAAGGAAACCAGCGGACTCAGCAGTACTTGGAAGAAACCATTCAATGTCACTACGCAAAAGAATCTGAGTTCATCCAGCCAAGTGGTTCTCAAAAGTGTGGTCCCTGGACCATCAGCATGAGCATCTCCCTGGAACTTGTCAGAAATGCACACTCTTGGGCCCCATCCCTGACCTAACGAATCAGCAATTCATTGCTGGGGGTGAGCCCGGTGATCTGTGTTGTAACAAGCCCTCCATAACTTTCTGATGTGCACCCAAGCTTGAGAACCACTGACTAGTTCACTCACAGCCTCCTTTTGTGCTTCCGGGTTACCAAAGCTCCAGAGAAGGGGACATGGCTTGCCCAGGTGACCCAGAAAGCAGAAACAGCTGCGACATTGGACCCAGGTACCGACACTCTCTAGGTTTCTGTGTGCAATCCTGGGATGGTGGTTAAGTCTCTCCAAGCCTCTGTTTTCTCTTCTGTAAAATGGGGTTGAGAGTGCTAACCATGTAACTTGGGATCAGGGTTGAGTGAGGAAAACCCTGGCGCACAGAAGATGCTGGACACAGATGGGCCTTTACTGGGTCTCCCTGTAGTGGGATGTGGCCATTTCCTCCCATCTACACAGAGGGGCCTCCCCGGCACGACCAGGACCTACCTGCTGCAGGCAGGGGATCAGTCCTTGCTGAGGCTCAGCTCAAAGCCAGGGCAAAAACCCATGCCAGCTGGCATCTGAAAGATTCCCAAGCAAAGGTGTCTTCTTTCCACTCATTCTCCAGCCTTACTCCTGGGATACAGGAATTGGAAGGGTGAAAGAATGGCAGGGGTAGGAAGGGGGTCTCAATTGAGAGAAGAGGGCTCTCAGAAGCACAGAGGCCAGAAATGAGAAGGCAGCCCAGGCACGTCTCAGTCACGTCCACAGATGTATCCGGAGCCCTCACATTTGCGGCTTAAGGCAAGGCAGGGCTGGGCAGGTTTATCCGCACATCCACCATCTCTTTGATTCCTCACTGAGAGATTTTTTTTCTTTTTGAGACAGAATCTCGTTCTGTCACCCAGGCTGGAGTGCAGTGGCAATCTCGGCTCACTGCAACCTCTGCCTCCTGGGTTCAAGCAATTCTCCTGCCTCAGACTCCTGAGTAGCTGGGATTACAGGCGCCCACCACCATGCCCAGCTAATTATTGTATTTTTAGTAGAGACAGGGTTTCACCATGTTGGCCAGGCTGGTCTTGACCTCCTGACCTCGTGATCCGCCCACCTCAGCCTCCCAAAGTGCTGGGATTACAGGCATGAGCCACCGCACCCGGCCTGAGATCTTAAGGTAAAGGGCAGAGTCCCGCAGTCCATCAGTGCCAGAGTCAGGACTGAAACCCAGGTCTATCTGACTCCTCTACCTTCAGGGTTCTAACAAAGTGTTGGAGTTAGAGAAGGGCAGATCTCCTCCTGGGAGAAAGAAAGTGCTCCTGGTGTGGGCCAACCCTGGATCAGGTGCTTCACGGGGAGGGAGGCAGGTAAAGCATGGGCAGCCTCTCATCAGAGTTTGATCTCTGCCAGGTGACCAGATCCAAGAAATATCCTCTTCCAGATCTAGTCTCCTCGGGGACGGTGGGGAGACTGTGGTCAGAGTGGGTCAAAGAGGGCTTTGTAAACCATCAAGTGTGATGCACAGGTTACTGTGGAAGGACCATCCCATGGGCAGCCTTCAGGGACTAAGTCTTTCTCTGGGATTTGGTTTCCCCACGTGTACAACCAGAGGATTGGACAAAGTGATCCTGCAGTCTCCTCCTCTGCATCCCTGAGTCCTTTTGTAGGATGACAACAAATGACATTGGTCTACAGGGTCCAGGCACACAGCAGGTGCCTACTAAGTGCAGAAGTGCTCAGGGAGTGACTGCCCCAAGCCACATAGTGGCGCAGGATCGAAACCCAGGCCTCCGAACTCTCAGCACCTATTTCCTTTCTCCTTCCCCCTGCTACCACCCCCCAGAAATGACATCTGCAACTTGGCTTTTGGTTCCTGGTCACCAGGGAACCTACTCTCTAGTGGCAATTGGTTTATTGAGCACAGAAAGGTCAGCTCCCTCATAGTCCAGCTAAGGAAGTGGCTGCAAAACACCAACCTTTCATCGACTGCAGGATCTTAGTAATCGGCACTGTTAATCTGCCCTGGCTTCTGCTTCCCAGGCTTGGGAAAAACCTAGCCAACTCTCCCAGAAGCTCCTCAGAGTGGGGCTGAAAGGGACAAACAGCATTTTGGCCAGCAGCCCCACTCCAGCAAACTGGGTTATTCTCTTGGCAATCATCTCCTCCAAACCTAAATGGGGATACCCAATCTGATTGCTGGAGAGAGGAGTAGGACTGAGGGCTGGGGCTAGCACAGTGTCTGAGGCATGGTAAACATTTAACTAATCTTTTCCAAAAGGGGCTAGGAAGGAAAGGAGGGAGGGGGTGATCTTGGGGACTTTTATTAGTCAGACACTTGGTATGCACATTACAGAAAACCCAATTTGAACTGGCCTAAGCCAAAATCTGTTTTTAAAAAATAGGACAGGGAGGGGCTATAAGAACATTTGATGGAGTGGGAGTGGTTGATGGAACTGTCTGATATTCCAATTTGTGGTAGTGGTTATATGACTATATGTGTTTGTCAAAATACATAAAACTATACACTGAAGAATGTGGATTTTACCATGAGTAGATTATACCTCAATAAACCTAACCCTCATCCAATAAAAAAGAGAAATACATTAACTTACGTATTGAAGTCTAGATAGGCTGCTTTCAGGCAAGGCTTGATCCAGCAGCTCAAACAATGTTTCCAAAGTCCCAATTTCTCTGTTTCCTCACTCTGCCTTCTCTGGTGCTTGTTTCTCTCTCTCACTTCCCTCTGAGGCATCCAGCAAGCTTCAAGGTGTCTCCTATAAGGTACCCAGAAGCTCCAGAGTCTCTTGACCTGGTAACAATTTGACCATATCTATGACAGAGATTATAACTTTACTTCTCACTCTTAAGCAGAAGAAAGAGAAAGCGTCTCTTTTCTAGAAATCCCAGCAGATGCTTTCTTGCATCTCCTTGGCTTGTGATGGGCTCTCATGGTCTAGCCTTGAACCAATCACTATGACTTGACAGTGGAAAACGATGATTGGTATAAGCCAATCAGGGCACTCCCTGCAGTGGAGAGTGAGTTCCACTCTCACTCTAACCCCAACCCCAGGGCTAAGAGTAAGAGAGGGGTGATGCATCCCAAAGCAACAAATTAGTCAGAGAGGAGGGGGGAAAAGACAAATGCCCATTACAGCTTCCCTTGGAAATTTCCCAACCTGTTACTCATGGAAGTTCCTACTCTTCTTTTTGGCTTCTTCAAATACTATCATGCTATAGAGACTCTTCCCAGCCCCACTTTCCCCAAGCATTTTGAATGCACTCAACCACACTTCATCGATTGATTGCTTACTACTCAGAGAAGCCAGCATCCAGGCCCCATCCAGCAGGGCTGAAGCTCTTTGCACAGCAGCACCTGCTACTGGCTCAAAACTAGGCACCGCCCTGCGCGCGCGTGCGTGCGCGCGCGCGCACACACACACACACACACACACACACACACACACACACACACACACACACACACACACACACACACCTTCCTGGCTGTCCCCCACCTTGTTCCAAGGGCCTGTGAGATGTGTCAGCTGCCCCAAGGGAAGAAGGTGGCTTGTGGGTGAGGGACAAGGGAGGCACAAAGTGGAAACATATCTTGCACCCTGCTCTAGAGAATCATACAGTAACCTGCAGAGAAACTGAGTCACAGAGCCCTGAAAGATATACAGCAAGACATGGTGGTATTCCTGGCCTTGAATCACAGGCTCCTGGCTTCTAGTCTGCACCACACAACCACTGGCTCTGTGTTTCTGAGCATGTCAACTTACTCTTCTGAGCTTTGGAGTTTTTACCTGCAAAATAAGAAATGATGATGTTCCCCAGTGGACTGGTGCAAGCCAGATCAGAATGGGAATGGCCAATGATGATGGATACCTAGCCTAATCATTGACAATAGATCACTCATCACATTTCAGGAATGTGTCATGTTGGTGATCCATGCTTCTTTCACTGTCTTGATTTGGATTTTCCCAAAAGCTGGCCCTCAGATGAATAGCAGTTTACTCAGAATGTGCAGAAAGCCCTTGCTGAAGAGTGAGAAAAGGAGATAAGGAAGAAGCCAGCCACACAGGATGCATTATCTATGGCAGTTACCACCATGGGCAACTAGGGCTCAATTCCACTGGGGAACATTGGGAGATTCTGCAGAATATACATCTCAATGTTATTCCACCTGAGTGGGGAGGGAGCTGGGGTGCTGATACACCAACTCCCATCTGTTAGCAGTTGAGGGCTTCCTGGGAGTGTTAATTCCCAGCCTCTCTCTGCCTACCACTCACAAGGACAAAACAAACTCTGGTGACCAGAAAAACCCTCAGACAAAGAGCATTTGGTGTTGGCCATTGGAATGGGCCAGGTGCACATAGAAACGTTTTGTACTGAGAGCAATGTGGGGGAAGCACTAAAATACATGCCACATCCTCCTCCCTTCTCCACCTGGAGAAACACTTTATCTTCTTCAAGGCTTAGCTCAGAGTATAATTTCCTCTGTGAAACCTTCCGCTAATCTCCCAAGGAGAATGGGAATTTGCTTTCTTGCAGCAACTTTATCTTGTCTCTATCACAAACATTGCTTCCATTCATTTGCTGGACATTCCCTCAAAGGCAGCCGGGTGCCAAGCACTGTATGAATCTCTGATCTCACTGCACTATAACTGTTTTTTTTTAACTTGTCTGTGAGCACTAGATCATGAGTTCTCTGCTGGTGGGACTATGTCAGATTCATTTTTGCATCTCCAGCTCCCAGCACATAGTAAGCACTCCATGTTGGCTGATTTACACTTCAAAGTAAAAGTAATCCAATAATACATGAAAAGCACTTGACTTGGAAGAAGACCTGCCACAATAAAAGTCCTGAAGAAAATTGTAGTTAATGCAGTGTGGATACAAACTGTGTGGGTCCCTCTTGAACATATCACAACCCTAATCTGTTCTGGAAGGCACCCACTTCACCCCAGGCACTCCAAACAACAGAGCTTGAATTCCCTTGGGAGCCCCCAGCACAAGGGCCACCCAAAATTAGACCTGCCCCTGCTGGTGCTTAAAATTAGAAGGAGTTTGCATTCCAAGATGCCAACAGGTGCGAGCAATAGTTCATGGACCAAAATAAATTGGTGACACACTAGGGCTTAAAATTAGATGAACCCTCTTGGTTCAAACTGTTGTCCATGTCGGGTGGTTGTCTTGGGTAAAGGATAGAGAGGAGGATGCTCAAACTACTCAAAGCCTGAACTCAGGGGATGAAAGGAATCCACATGGACTGAAAATGTATCTGGTGCCAGGCCCTGTGCCAGCAGTCTGGATTAAATTATGCAGCTGGATGTGCACACTGGTGCTGGAAAACAGTGCTGTCCTTATTATCATCATACCTTGCCAATGACAAAACAGCTTCATGCCAGGGACTTGTCCAAAGGCACCCAGCTAGCAGGAGGCAGAGCAGGGTTTGAAACTCCACCTCTCATTGGCTGCCCCAGGCTTGTTTCAGGGAGCCAGACTACCCACCACCCCTACTTCCCTAAGTAGCCTTTGTCTGGGTGGATCATGTGTCCTGGCCCTAAACACACTGACTGGACAAAGCAATCGTTGTGTGCCCTAGTGCAAGCTACTCATTGGCCAGGGACTTACAGGTAGAAAGGATGAACTGAACCAATCAGATGTCACCTGGAGGAATGTGCACTAGGCAACTGTCCTAAGAGAAAGGGATGGAGTAGGCTCTACTGAGGAAAGTGAGAGAGGTGGGGCAGCAGCCCAGAGCAACACAGTCACATAATGACTTCAGCAAATACTAAGGAGCAGATGGGCACGTTACATTGTATCCTCAACTCATCCCTGGGAATTTTACCCCCTTTTATAGATGAAAGCAGCTGGGTATTGGTGAGGTCACCAAGCAACCCCACAGAGAGGTGAAGACAAGGTTTCAGATTCCAAAGTCTTCCAGTCTACTGTAGGAACTTAGGGGTGTGTGCATATTCACATGTGTGCACAGGTATGGGAGAGGGCATGTGCGTGTGAGTGGCTGTGTGTGCCCATTGTGTATGTGTGCATGGATATGGGTGTCACACAGGAAGGATGCGAGAATGGGAGATTCAGAGCAGGTTTGGTCCTCAAGGTGGCTGCAATGGGTGCCCCACCCCTCAAGCCACCAGTAACTCTGGGATCCTCTTCACATTTCCCCTGTTTTCCAACAATGGGGCCACATCAGCCCCACCAGGGCTCCACTGGAAATTGTTGTTGATACCTAGACAGAAAGGGCCTTTCACTGTCCAGACCCCTATGGGCTGGTTGCTCTCCCAGGATCAGCACGAGGACTTTCTGTGAGCTCTGGAAAAAAGTAGACTGCACTTAAGAGAAAACTTCCCGAAGGAGTAGCTTTTAAGTCTGCTTCAGTTGAATGCCATTGATCTCTTTCTCTAAAAGACCCTAAACAGTGACAGAGTCCTATTCAGAGGTTCTGATCAAGGCTGGGTAAGGCTCTGCCCCCACCAGCCCTCTGTGTGCTACCGAACACAGGCATCAAGCTTTGGAAGAAGCCACTTCAAGACAAATTCTGGGTCCTCCACCTGGAGCCAGCTCAAACCTCCCTGAACCTATTTCTCCATCAGTAACATGGGGAATATTCCTTCTTCATAGGTTGTTCCAAAGAAGTTAAATCTATAAAGTCACTGATCAGTAATAGTCAGTTTCTTTAAGCATCTCGCATGATGACATAAAATAAAACTGTACTAAGTGTCAGGAACATTGGGTTCCACTTTTTTGCCTAGCCGTTGACATACTCCATGATTTGGGGCAAGCAGCTTGTCCTCTCTGGACCATATTGTTCTCAGTTCTATAATTAAAGTGTTAGCCCTGATTAATTGATTCATTCCTATTATGTACTGAGTCTTGGACTCAACATGGTAGATGTAGATGGGAATATGACAAAGAAGGTCCCTGTGGCATCTGGGAAGGCTTTACCCAGACACCTTAGGAAACTACTATTGGTGACTGACCTTTGGAAGAAGAGGCACCTAAGCTAACTCCTTTTTTTCTTTCTTGGGAGGTTGCAAGAGTAAAGAGCATGTTCAAGGAAAAAAGGAGTCCCTCTCCAGGGTTCTCCTAAGTCTGTTTGTTGATTGGCTCATTGAGTACGTAACCTACATGTGCACACATACATCTGCGTGGGCATGCGTAGACATGCGACCACACACCTACCAGAAGGCAGGGTTCAACAGGCCCAGCAACGGCATGTTGGGGAAAAGGATCAATTCGAGAGAAAACAGGAAGCAACTCCAAGTGTTCAAGCCTCTCTCTGCAACCCCGATCCTTTTCCACACATTATGAAAATGAGATTGGACGGTGGAGGGTGGAGAGGTGCGTAATGCTCCTGCTATTTCCTGACGTCCTTCCCAGTGCCTCAGAGGCCCAGATCGAGTGGAATTATCTCCTCCCCTGGCTGGGAGGGAGCTAGCTTAGAGCCAAAAACACCAAGATATGGGGAAGAAGCCTGAAGAACTATACAAACAAGCTAGGCTCGTGGCTTCAGGCCAAGAGGAACTGAGCCAACAACCCTCCCCTGTCCCAGTCCAAACCCAGATGCTGGCTGGCCCCCCAGCTATTGGCCACAGAGGTGATGGGGGTCCCACTTCAGGATCTGAGCCCTGCTTGAGTAAGATTGACAGGGGGCTGGTGTGTGAATCTGGAGAGAAACAGGGGGCTGGGTGCCTTCCTTTCTCTCTCTCTCTCTCTGTTCCCAGTCTCTGCCTCATCATCTTGTCACCCGTATCTCTTTCTCTTTGCAGTGTCGGCCCAATCTTTTTCTCTGGAACAAGTAAGGTGAAGCTGGCAGGATGTCTGAAAAATCCAACCTGACCAAAAACTTGCTATGAAACCCAAATTAATGTAAGACACCCTGTTCTGTCTATCACACTGATAAAAATGGAAACATCAACAATATTCTTCATTAACAAGGGTAGAGCAAACAGGCTTTCTCAAAAATTATTAGTGGGAGTAAAAACCAGTATTAAATGTGCATTCTCCTGACCAAGCAATGCTACTGGCACAAAGTCAATGTGCACAAAGATGTGTGAGGAAGTGTAAGAATACAATGGTATTGTTTATACACCATTGTTTGTCATAATGAAATTTGGCAATAATGCAAGAATGATCTAAAGGGGACTGGTTAAATAAGTCAAGGTGTCACCATACTATGGAATATTATGCAGATATGTAAAAGAATGAGCTAGGTCTACATGTCAGGCATGGAAAGACAGCCATGAACAAAGAAAGTCACATAAAGGTTTAGCTGGGTGGGGTAGCTTAGGCTATGCTTAATAACAAATATGTCTGAACGCCTCAGTGGCTTACTACAAAAAGGTTCATTTCTTGCTCATACAAAGTCTAATGGAAGCCTGGTGACTCTCCAGGGTAGCTGTGCTCCATGCTGTGACTCAGTGATCCAATCTGAGTCCATCCCACGGCTCTACTATTTCAATACTATCTCGGCATCCTGTTCACTATAAAGGGAAGAGAATGCAGAAAGAACTCACACCTGATCATGCATGCACCACCCTTTGCTGGGAAGTCACATGCCCTCTGCCTAATTACAGGGAGACAGGAAAATTGGGAGGAGTAAGTTGATTTTAAGTGAGCCATAAAAAGGCACATGTAAGAATTATCCCCACTATGCCTATCAACCCATCATCTAGGTTTTAAGCCCCGCGTGCATTAGGTATTTGTCATAATGCTCTCCCTCCCTTTGCCCCCCACCGCCCACAGGCCCTGGTGTGTGATGTTCCTCTCCCAGTGTCCATGTGTTCTCATTGTTCAACTCCCACTTAGGAGTGAGAACATGTGGTGTTCCTGTGTTAGTTTGCTGGGAATGATGGCTTCCAGCTTCATCCATGTCCCTGCAAAGGACATGAACTCATTCTTCTTTATGGCTGCATAGTATTCCATGGTGTATATGTGCCACATTTTCTTTTTTTTTTTTTTTCTTTTTCTTTTATTATTATTATTATTATTATTATTATTATACTTTAGCAAACCACCATGGCACATGTATACCTATGTATCAAACCTGCATGTTCTGTACCTGCATCCCAGAACTTAAAGCAAAATACAAACAAAAATATGAAAAATAAATAAAAGTCACTTTGACAGAAAAAAAAAAAAAAAAAAAAAGAATTATCCCCACTTTACATATGGAAAAATGAAGTCTCAGACAGACCACCACTCGCTGCAGTGAATGTTTTTACCTCCCTAGCATCCATCCACCTCTTCTTCAGCCAAGGGTATCATTACATCTCTTCAGAAAGACCTGTCCTAATCTCACCCACACAGAATATGTGGGTCATAATTGCCTTAGGTTAGTTGCTTCCACAATTCTCTCAGTCATAGTGACTGGTTCTGGGAGGTACTATAGTTCAGTCAGGGCCCATGAAACCAATGGATACTCTCATGGGAGTTCTGTGTAAGCATCTGGATCAATCCATTCCTGAAGCTAATACCAACCACTTTGGCCAATATATTATTACTCCCTTACTCCCCCATCCCCATTTTTTTGTGTTGATTTTTGTTTGGTTTGTTTGTTCCTAAGCCTCTTAGGAACCCTAACCCTAGGGCCTAGGGTTTTTATCAGGACTTAATCCCAGGTCTTCCAGATTCCAATGCCCACTCTTAACCAGCATATACGATACCCTGTCTTAGATGAGGGAGCAGAAGGGACCTTACATATTTTCTGGTCCAAACCCTTTTATTTCACAAATGAGATTGAGACCCGGGGAAGTCAAGTGACTCCCCTGAGGCCACACAGCAAGCCCATCTCAGAGCCTGCATTGCCATCCACAGACCCCTGGTCTTGCCACAAAACCTCCACTCAAATTTACCTGACCTAAGCCCCTTGTGTCTCTGAGGCCCTGGGGATGTCAGCATCATTTCTGATTTAAACAGATGATGACCAAGGCCCACCCTGATACGTTTGGCTGTGAACTACGTTCCAAGCCATCGGTTGCCAATAACAGTTCAAGTGCTGACATTTTAGAATGACTTAGTTTCTTTTTCATTTCATTTAGTGTGGATTCTAATGACATCATCCTCACTCAGTCACCTTCTGATGGGTTTTGTCCAGTGAAGAGAAAGCCAGAGATTTGCAGGTGGCCTTCTGCAGGAATTGCATGTCCAACCACTTGAGGTCTCCAAGTCTCAGTTTCCTTCCCTATAAAATGGAGAAAATGATAGCACACACCTCGCAGGATATTGTCAGAATTAAATGAAATCTCACATGACAGAGCCAAGCACAGAATGCAGTGCAAACAGTATTGTGTAAACTCCAGTTAGCATCTTCCTCAACATCCCCCGAAGGGGCCCAGCAATGTCATGAATTCTCTGGGCCCTAACAAAGTTCTCTCCACTCTAAGCCTCAGTTTCCCCAAGGGCAAAGTGAGACCGAGACACTCTAAGGACCTTCCAGCCCTAACAGCTGGACAGCCAGCTGGAGAACAGCATTGAGCTGATTGCTACAATTCCCTGGATACCTGCAGGGTGCCAGGTCTGTGTCAGGGCCCCTCCCTCCATGAGCTCACCAGCCCTTGTGGGGGTGGATACTTTTCCCCCAATTTGCTGAGGAGGAAATTGAGGCCAAAGAGACCCAGGGAGACTTGGACTGGCTGTCCAGATCCAACATTCCTGGACACTTTCCTAAGCAAGCAAGTTAAGACTTTATTCCAAGTTTCAACAAGCTCTACGGCATGTTTTTTATGTTTCCTTTGAAGGAGAGGCCACAGCTGACGGATGGGGAAACCCAAGTCCAGAGTGTTTGATGGACTTGACCAAAGCCACCCAGCCATAGGCAAGAGGTGCAGAGTTGGAGCCCCGGGCATGTGATTCCCAACAAATTATTCTTTCCACCAGACCACATGATTCTTTTGGATTGAGCCCTTCTCTGCTCTTCCCAAACAGAAGACATCAAGTTGTTTTCAGAGGCAAGGAAAACTTTGCTCCATATTTTTGAGATCAGGAGGTGGGAAGAACTTGAGTCTGAACTCTCTTCTTATAGTTTCTTAAACTTAGGTAACTACTACTGGTGACTGACCTTTGGAATCGCTCAAACTGGCCCCAGGATGATTCCTGGGGAAGAAATGTGAGTGCGACAGACCCAAAGAGGCCAAAGTTTGGAAAAGAATAGATCTAGTGTCTGCCTCTCAATTATAGCTGTGTGGCCTTGGGCAAGTTACCTTACCTCTCTGAACCTCAGTCTTTTCATGTGTACTATGGAGATAATAACAGTTGGCTGTGACATTACTAGGTGGCTAGAAAAAAGTAAAATTGGTCTACACAAACTGATAAGGATTATTAAATCTGTGATGAGTTATTAAGTGGAAAAATAATATTGCAGGACACTGTGGTGTGATCATGTTTGTGGATGTACCTTCCTCTCCCTCATCCTCCACTCTTGTGGCAGACAGCAGTAATGGCCCCAATTCTCCAGCATTCACCCCAGCAACCATGCCCTTGGCCATGTGACCTACAGCGCCCTTCCACTCTGACCTTAGAATGTCCTCTCACATGGTTCAACCATATGACTTGCTTTGGCCAATGAGATGTTAACAAACATGATGCTTGTGTATTTCACTTGCACTTTCCTGCTCTTCCATGATTGCCATGAGAACATGACCTGGGCAGCCTTTTGGAAGATGATTGACAAGGGGGCTCAGATGAGTTGTCCCCAGCTGAGGCCATCCTAGATCAACCAACAGCCAGGCCAACCCCTGGAAATGTGAGCCAGCCCAGCCAAGAGCAGAACCATCCAACCAAACCCAGTCTAAATCATCCACCTGCTGACTCGTAAGTGAAATAAATGCCCGTGAATTGACACCACCATGACATTTTGGGGTGGTTTGTTAACAAGGCATCATTGTGTCAACAGGTGACTGATACACCCCTCACCCCATCCTGTTAATTCCACCTTCCAAGTATGTCTGAACCTTTTTGTTTACCTCCTCTCCTTCTCCGCTCTCCTCTCCTTTCCCACCACCACTGTATTTCCCACCACCAGTCATCAACCTTACAGAAACATTTGGGGCATATGATCTTTTGTGTTTCTAAGTATGTGAAGTGGAAATACTCAAAGGTAAAATTCAAAATGCTCTACCATCAGTTTAAGTGGACACCAAGAAGTCAACAGACAGCCAAGTATGGTAGTCCAAGAATTCCAATGTCAGCCCAACATAGCTGTCATGGGGATTAAATAAACACAAGTTCTACCCACTAGGAGGAAGTGGCAACTAAATAAAGAGCTGGAAGGGACTTTGAAATTAGAGTCCAGTCTCCTCATTTTAGATCCAAGGAAACTGAGGCACAGAGAGAAAAAGCAACCTGTCCAGAGTCACACAGTGACCAGGAACCTGTAGGGGAAGGAAGAAGGCCAGTATCATGAGGCAGTGTTCTCCTGGTTCTTATCGCTGGTGTATTCTAGCACCCACCACGTGGTTTGGCTCACATTTGTTGATAAATGAACCAAGGATCTAGACACTTCCTAACTCTTGCCACATCCCTCTCCAAACCCTTTCCCACACACACTTGCCTCCAACCTGAACAAGGGGGATGGTTCTCCCACAGCCAGCAGAAAAGAGGTCTGGAGTCACCCTTCTGTGTATTCACTTGATCAATAAATCTGGGCTCCACATGTACCTCAAGCAGAGCTGCTAAGAAGCCCCAGCAACACCAGGAAGAATCCACGATGGGGGGTGGGGGTTGCTGTAGGAGCTACAAGCCATTCAGACCATCCCAGGCTTGTGCCTTGGCTCAACCAAATGGCTGCGTCTTACTGTGCCTCTCTTTGCCCATCTGTGAAATGGGTATAACAGGCCCAATCACACAAGATGCAAATGATAAATATTAGCCCTTCTTGTTGCAGCACCAGGGCCTTGGTCACCTTCTTTCATTTTGTTAATTTTGTTTTCATTTTGCTAATTTTTTTAAATGTGGATATAAACCAAAAAAAAATGGCCTTTGAGGGATCCCCTCAAGGAAGGTATCTAAAAGGAGACCCTAAGAACCACCTTTCCCCGAGGGTGTTTACAGGTTGGGGGACCCCTTCCTCCTGCCTAACCTTAACAGCCACTGTGAAATACATTTTTTCCGCTCAAATATTCACTGTGCAGGATGAACTCTGGCCAGATGTGGACAAAAGTAACTCAGGGGTGGTGGCTCAGCCCCAACAAAAGGAAAATGGAGCCAAGGCCTGATGCCTCTGGGTTTTCAGCTGGTGGCCACATGGTCCCCAGGCCACACAGCAGAGTGGAGAAGAAGGTGGATTTGAAACCAGCCCCCATGCCCAGCCCACAGCAGGGATTCCAGGAGCCAAAGGTGCTGAGGTTTGAATTCCAGTTCAGCCACCTACTGTCTGACTACAAGCAAGTCCCTGTTCCTATCTGAGCCTCAGTTTCTCTGTCCTGTTGGGGATATGGCAGCTGGCTGGGTCCTGGTGGAGGATAAGAGAGAAAATGACCTGAGTCTGAGCATAGGAGTCTATTGAGGTGCGCATGTGTGTGTGCACATGCACGTGTGTGGATGTGTGTGTGAGCATGCACACCCCTTGCAGAGTGTCCAGTAGGTGTGACTATCTGAGCAAGTGTAACAGCCGGGGCTGGAACCAAGGGGAGGCCTGCAAGGTGCCCGGGACGCATGCTTTATGGAGGCATCCAGTCCCAGTCCTGGTGGGGGTTCTTGTTTCCATCACTCCAACATCCCCTGGATGAACCAGGTAGAAAAAATGAGCCATAAGCTCCCCAGTCTGGCTACCACCTCCTAAGCCCCCTCCCTCCCTAGCCAGCCTCCAGCAGCCTTCCAGGCAAGAAGGAGTTAACTGGATGCCCTTCCAAAGCAAATAGGGCCCAGAGTACAGCCAGCCCAGAACTCAAAACACATGAGAAGGAGGAAAGCCCTTCCCCCATTTTCTCCCCCATCCCCTCTCCCACTCCAGGGCTACTTTTGTGCAGTTCCTCCCACACACCCTGCCCTTTTTCCCTCCTGCCCCTTGCTACCACTAGCAAGTCCCACGGATTTTACCTACTCCCTCCCTCCTCATCTCCGTCTCGTGTCCCCAGTCTGCTCCTGCCTAGGATACAAGCAATCGGGCTACCAGCTGACCTGTACTCTGTTGCTCCCTGGCCTTCCCCAGTCCTAGACCCCCAGCCTGTGCAGGGGAGCCCTGCCTAGAGACCCTCCTCTGTCACACACTGTTATGGGAGCACGGAGCCCTGTCAATACCTCTGCTACCTCCATTGCCTCTGAAGGTGAAGACGCACGTGAAATGCACACAATGAACCACCCACTTACTCTTAGGCGGAGAAGGACCCTTCCCTGCGGAGATCTGTGGCAGAGACAAGGCTGACAGCAGCAATATCTGGGCCTGCGTCCTCTGTATGGGTGACACATAGCCCCTATCTGGGGCTGCAGTCCTCCTGGAAAATGAAGTTGCAGCTGCCAGGCCTTCTCAGGGCAACCGTAAGGATGGAAGGAGACCAAGGGTGTGAACGCTTCACACACTGCATGGGCAGCCCACATCACAGTGTTGATTCTCAGCATCACGGTGCCTCTACTGACCAGCTTTCTCACTCCAGTGAGATGTACTAAGAAGTAGAGGGGCATATGGCTCTTAGAATTCCTGCCCCTCTGAAACAAGGGCAGATTGGCACTGATGGTTGAGTGTTTTTGGTGTTTTTTTGTTGTTTGTTTTTTGAGACAAAGTCTTGTTCTGTCGCCCAGGCTGGAGTCCAGTGGTGTAATCTCAGCTCACTGCAACCTCCGCCTCCCGGGTTCAAGTGATTCTTGTGCCTCAGCCTCCCGAGTAGCTGGGACCACAGGCATGCAGCACCACGCCCGGCTAATTTTTGTATTTTTAGTAGAGACAGGGTTTCGCCATGTTGGCCAGGCTGGTCTTGAACTCCTGACCTCAGGTGATCCACCTGCCTCAGCCTCCCAAAGTGCTAGGATTAGAGGGGTGAGCCACCATGCCTGGCCTACGTTTTTAGTAAGAATAAGAATATGAATATTTTATTGATCCCTGCACTTGTACCTTGTGCTATGCCCATTCTATAAATTATTTCATTTAATCTACATGCCAGTCCTGAAAGGTGGGTATTACTGGCTCCATTTTACAGACGAGGAAATTGAGGTGTCTGGTGGTATTTATCTTCCAAGAAGAGAAAGGTTTACATTCTCTCTACCAAACTTATCAGTTAACAGTTGCCCAAAAAGAAAAAAAAAAAATCATTTTTAAGAGGCAGAGAATCTTCTAGTCTACACTGGGGACCAGGGAAGGGGTGACCCGGGGGTGCCCAGAACAGCCCACCCACCCAGGTAACCCAGGAGCCAAAGTCATTTATTTCCTTATTCATAAAAGTGTTTTTAAAATGATTTGTGCAGCTGGGCATGGTGGCTCACACCTGTAATCTGAGCACTTTGGGAGGCCAAGGCAGGAGGACTGTTTGAGACCAGGAGTTCAAGACCAGCCTGGGCAACATAACAAGACCCTGTCTCTATAAAAAGTGGAAAAAATGATATGTGTTTGCAATGCTTTATATACATCATGCGCAAGGCAGTGTGTCACCCTCGAAGCCACCTGCAAGAAAGATCCGACCTGCCCATTTCACAGATGAGGAAGCTGAGACCCAGAGCAGGGAAAAGACTTGCTTGGGGTCACAGCCAGTTAATCAGATCCAGGCGGGGCCCTCAGTTTCCTGACTCCCAGGCTGGGATTCTAGGGTTCAGTATAGTCTGTCTGGGTCTGCAACAATGGATCACATCCTCAGCACCCCCTGGGAGGGTTATTTCTGTTTTTGTTTTTGTTTTTGTTTTTGTTTTTTTGAGACAGGGTCTCGCTGTCACCCAGGCTGGAGTGCAGTGGCATGATATCAGCTCACCGCAACCTCTGCTTCCTGGGCTCAAGTGATCCTCCTGCCTCAGCCTCTCAAGTAGCTGAGACTATTGTCTCGTCCCACCATGCTGGGCTAATTTTTTGAATTTTTGGAGAGTCAGGGTTTCACCATGTTGCCCAGACTGGTCTCGAATTCCTGGGCTCAAGCATCTGCCCACTGCAGCCTCCAAAAGTGCTGGGATTACAGGCATGAGCCACCATGCCCAGCCATCCCTGGGAGGATTTCTTATGACACAGATGACTGCTGGACCCCAGGCTCAGAGTTTCTGATTCAGAAGGTGTAGGTGGACCCAATAATCTGTATTTCTAACAAATTCTCAGGCGATGTTGATGCTGCTGATCCAGAGCCTCCACTGTGAGAATCAGTGATTATCATGAGGGACCTGTCAGGCATTTTCAAGCTATTTAAAAAAATTTTTTTAAGATATTTCAGGTAGGGCTGGCAGCACCTCAAATGTCATTCCATGCAATCACCTGAGTCCTCCCATTCTTCAGCTGGGAAAACTGAGGTCCCGAGATAGAATGTGCAAGAACCAGACATTGCCAAGGCTATGCGGGGACCCTGGGGCAGAACAGGCTGCATAATCTGCCAGGCCACATGCAAAACCAAAATGCAGGGCTCCTCATTTTCAAATGTGTTAAGAATTTTGGCCAAGCGTGGTGGCTCATGCCTATAATCCCAGCACTTTGGGAGGCCGAGGCGGGTGGGTCACGAGGTCAGTAAATTGAGGCCAGTGTGGCCAACATGGTGAAACCTCGTCTCTACTGAAAATACAAACATTAGCTGAGCGTGGTGGCAGGTGCCTGTAAGTCCCAGCTACTCGGGAGGCTAAGGCACGAGAATTGCTTGAACCTGGGAAGTGGAGGTTGTAGTGAGCCGAGATCGTTCCACTGCACTCCAGCCTGGGCAACAGAGCGAGACTCTGTCTCAAAAAAAAAAAAAAAAAAAAAGAATTTTAAGATGGTAACAATAGAGCATTCAACAAACATGGCGCCCTTCTCAGCTCAAAGCCCTGTTCAATTGCAGAGGTCCCAAGGCCGTGAAGCCAGCCCTGCCCCCAGGTCTCCTGGCTGCATCCTATACTGAGGCCACAGTTGATAGTCTGCAGCCACAGTGGGGTCACATGGGTGAACCCCAGCTCCCCAGATGAAGCTGCCTTCCTGGGGAGCAGCCTGAGCCATTTATCCTCCAGGTGAGAAGACCAACAAGGCCACCTGCACTGAATTTCAATTTGTTTTCTTTAAGTAGAACGGCACCTCGGGAAGCTGGTTTCGGCAGAAATACAACCCCCGAAGAATCTGACCTGCCTCAGCCCGGCTCTCATGGGCCCCCACCAAGCCCCTTCATCCTCACCCTCTCACCTCAGCCTGCGTCCTATTCTTTTTTTTTTTTTTTGGAGACAGAGTCTCACTCTGTCCCCCAGGCTGGAGTGTGCAGTGCCATGATCTTGGCTCACTGCAACCTCTGCCTCCTAGGCTCAAGCAATTCTCCCACCTCAGCCTCCCAAGTAGCTGGGACTACAGGCGCACAACACCACGCCTGGCTACTTTTTGTATTTTTAGTAGAGACAGGTTTCACCATGTTGGCCGGGCTGGTCTCGAATTCCTGACCTCAGGTGATCTGCCCACCTCGGCCTCCCAAAGTGCTGGGATTACAGGCATGAGTCACAGTGCCCGAACCTGCATCCTATTCTTAAGCATTTTAGGAAGGTTTGTAAAGATGAAGCAGGAACCAGCTGGGCAAGAAGAGGAAGGAGAACACGATTTTTTAAGCTGCAAACCGGGGAGGTATACCACTGAAGAGTCGCTGAAAACGGGGACAAGCTTTATGGAATAAGTGGAGGATGGAGTGATGCTTACAGCAAAACCTCCTCGCCCTACACAAAGCAAGCCCCATGGGGACTCTTCCCAGGAGTGGAGACCCTCCCTATTGCCTCCCTGGGACCCCACTGATCTCCAGGTGCCACCAGATTCCTCTTTCCACATGGAGACACCTTGGTGGCCAGACTCTGGCGACACAGAGAACAACATGCCAGGTCGTGGGGCTGGAACCCCTGAGTGAGACCAGTGAGAAAGATTTCTAGGGGAAGGTGAGTGGAGTTCCCTCCTTGTCTCCAGTGACTTCAAAGGGAGAGGAAGAAAACCAACTGCCAACAAGACGCCTTGGAGACCTCCATTTAGGTCACTGGGCAATGTGTGCGTGTGTCTGGTGTGTCTGATGTGTGTGTCTGAGAGAGAGAGAGAGAGAGACAACAGTCTGTTGACAATGGTTTATCTGGAGAAGGAGGTGGGAGAGAGGCTGACCTTTGATTTTTGTTTTGTTAGAGACAGGGTCTCACTGTGTTGCCCAGGCTGGAGTGCGGTGGCATAATCATAGCTCACTGCAGCCTCAACCTCTCCAGCTCCAGGCGATCCTCCCACCTTAGCCTCCTGAGTAGCTGGGACTACAGGCACATGCTACCGTGCCTGGCTAACTTTTTTTTATTTTTTGTAGAGACAGGGTCTCACTATGTTGCCCAGGCTGGTCTCAAACTCCTGGCCTCAAGTGATCCTCCTGCCTTAGCCTCTCAAAGCACTGGGATTACAGGCATGAGCCATCATGTCCAGCCAAAAAACTTTTTTAAACATGAAAGCAATGTTTGGTGCACCAGTCAGGAAGCCTGCTTAGCGGTACCTGCTGAAGCCAGACATGCCCCTGCCATGGGAGCCAGCAACCCTGCTCCTAGGCAAACACCCAGCATAAAGTGTGTGTGGGCACCAGAGACCCACAGGAGGATGTTAGCAGGACCACTCTTCCTACTAGCCCTAAACCAGACACTACCCAGGTGCTTATCAATAGGCAAATGAATGTACGGACTATGGAAGATTCACAGAAGGCAAAACTCCTTGGCAAGGAAAAAGAACGAACTGTTGATACCCACAGCTATGTGGACGAATCTTGCGGATATAGTGTGAGCAAAAGAAGCTGGACATGAAAGAACTCGCACTCCTTGACTCCAGGGGAAATTCAAAAACTGGCACTGTTAGAAGTCCGGCTAGAGATTCCATCTGGTGGGCAGGGGGTGGGGGTGCCAAAAACAAGACAAGGAGAACAGTTATCATAGATGGCATATTTTTGAGTGTCCCCTGAGAGCCAAGCAGCATCTTAAGCACTCAATGTGCAATGCATCCTCATCCATTTATATACCCATTTCACAGATGAAGAAACAGAGGCTCGGAAAAGTGAAGTTCTTTTCTAGAGATCCAGCAAAGAGCTAAGTGACAGAGGTTGTGGTTTGGATGCAGTTCTGCTTGGTTCCAGGGTCTGTGTTCCAAAGTACGTGGGGACTTCCAAAGTATGTAGGGACTTCATCAAAGACTTATGACAGCCTCAAAATGGGACTTGGACCCCGGACCCTCCCAAAACCAAAGTCCCCCACGCTGTTAACGCCTACCCCTCTAAGTTAAGGTGTGGAAAATTCTTAGCACACAGCAAGAGTTCACCTATGCTGGTTATGATAATCAATAATAATACTAGGGGGCCTCGTCTAGCAATAAGTGTAGGAAGAGGGAGAGCACAGCCTCCCTAGGGGAGCACACTTGTGACCCCCATGGTAAACCCAGCAGTGCAGGGGGACGGGGCAGAGGCCCATTGCTCAGGAGGCTGCAAGCCAAGGAGGAATTTCCTACACCCAAGTCCTGACTCCTAGGGCCTGCTGTCCTAGAGCCCCCAGGCCCTGGTCCTTCGGAGATTTTATTGATCAACTGGAGCAAACTGCGTGGTCCACGCCAGGGCTGGCCTGCATGGAAGGGGCCAGAGCATGTGCTTAGACAACCCTGGATGGAGCAGCTGGGGAACCAGGGATGTAGGTTCTGAGCTATGCCTCTGTGAAATGTGCATTAAAAATACATCTGTATCGATCAGAGGCCTGAGGTCAGGCTCCAAGGACAATGTGTATTCCCTGCATGATAGGCTGTCCCTTGCAATTTCAGAAATGAAAATTGAGAATGCCTTAATTACCTCTCTTGGGGCAGACAGGAGCGAGCTGCCCCGTGTCCCCTTCCAAGGCTGGCTTCTCACACTGGCTGAGGCCATCCCAGGCTGGCAGAGATAGAAACTGCCTCAATTTCATCTACTCCAATACCTCCATCCTACAGATGGGGACACTGAGGCCCAGAAGGGGAAACGGGTTCACCCAAGGTCAAAGAGTGAGAGGTGGACGCAAAACAAGAATTCAAACCCAGGGTTCTGGACTCCCAGGCAAGATTCTCGCTCAACACCGCGTCTCTTGACTAAAGTACTCATTCTCCAAATGAGATCTTTGAACCACTCGTTCATTTCACAAATATTTATTGAGTACTTACTATAGACCAGGCTTTAGGTTAGAAATTAGGAAAACCACAGAAAGCAATCCCAGGCATGTCTCTACCCTTGGGGAGGTTACCATCTAAGGTGGTGGAGTTCCCAGACCTGCTGGCCACTCTTGTAAACTCATTCCCAGTCACCCTGGCATTTAATAAAATTTACGGGGCTCTTATTGATGCCAGGCACAGTGTCAAGACTGGGGAATGCAAAGAGGAAGCAGGCATAGTTTAAGGTCCCAGAAAATCCAGTAGTTTGGATAGTGCACCTACACAATCACAAATTGAAGGAAATTCGTGATGGAAGGTAAAATAGACAGGGAGCCACAGAACCCAGGAAGGTTAACAAGGGCTTCTCGGAAAATGTGGCCTTTGGTGTGGATGCTGAGACTATGAAGATTTTAGGGCTGGGCACTATGGCTCATGCCTGTAATCCCAGCACTTTGGGAGGCCAAGGTGGGCGGATCACTTGAGGTCAATGTTGAAGATCAGCCTGGCCAACATGGCGAAACCCCTTCTCTACTAAAAGTACAAAAATTCAGCTGGGTGTTGTAGTGCATGCCTGTAATCCCAGCTACTTGGGAGGCTGAGGCAGGAGAATCACTTGAACCCAGGAGGCAGAGGTTGCAGTGAGCCAAGATTGTATCACTGCACTCCAGCCTGGGCTACACAGAGTGAGACTCTGTTTCAAAAAAATAAATAAATAAAGATTTTGGAAGGGAGGCGATAGAGGGATAGGGCATTCCAAGTGGGAGAAATGGTTATGAGCGAAGGAAGGTGCAGAGGTGAGACCATGAACATTCTGTTCAGGAAATAGCAAATAGACTCACTAGTTGGCACAATGGATAGAAGCCAGAATAGTAGCTTAGGGTTATATCATAGAAGGAGGTCAAAGTCAAACAAGGAGGTTATTCTTTAATCTGTAATGTAAGGGGAGAATGGTTGGAAATTTAGGTTCCTCCTTTCTACCCGAGACCTGTTAACCCAGTATGCCTAGGACCAGTCTGGCCATTCCTCAAAAAGTGCAATATAGAGTTACCACATGACCCAGCAATTTCACTTCAGGTATTTATCCAAGAGAAGTGAAAACACTTGTCCACACAAAAACTTGCCCACGAGTGCTCACAGCAGCAGTCTTCATTCTAGCCAAAAAGTGAAAACACCCCAAATGTCCATCAACAGAGGAGTGGATAAACAAAATGTGGTCTATGTGTGCAATGGAATATTATTCAGCCATGTAAAGGAATGAAGTTCTGATCCGTGCTACAACATGGATGTTTCAAGGATGAACCTTGAAAACACGGTGCTAAGAGAAAGAAGCCCATCTCAGAAGACCCATTGTATGATGCATTTATAGGGAGTGTCTAAACAGGTAAATCTATAGAGACAGAGACTAAATTAGCAATAGCTGGGGATGGACTGGGGTGGGGGTTGGTAGTGATGGCTAAGGGTTTAAATAGGGTGGTCCAGGGAGGTCTCCAGGGGAAGGTAATATTGAAGCCAAGACACGCAGCAGGTGGGGCTCTGGCCTTTTGCTTTCCAGAGAAATGACTCAAACTCATGGCCAGCGGGCAGAAGGCAATGAGTGGAAGCTACTGATTTATTGATCCTGTCGTGTCTGGGTTTTCCTCCATACTCTTCTCACCAACAGCAGGAGGAGACAGACAGAAATGCTCACCTCTTATAAAGAGGAACCTGAGGCCCAAAGAGGATTGCCTTGTCTACTGTCACACAGCAACTTACCAGTCCATGTGGGGCTTAGGCGTAGGGGTCTTCCCGCTCCATTCCAGCTGGTGAGGCAGGCAGGGGCAACCTGCAACACCCCCCAAATCTCAGCACACAGTGAAGGGAAAATGCTCCCCGCCCCGCCCCCCACCACCACAGCCACCTGCCTCAGGTGTGTCTTCAGGAGTGTCGAGGGAAAACACCCCTGGGGCAGCTCTGCAGACCAGCAGCCCCCACCCCGCCCCACACACATGCACAAGACCAGCCCATGATCTCACAGAGGCTCTTGCCAAAGCAACTGAAATTGTTCAGGGCTTGGAGAGCGCCTGCTGGCGAGGCTATGGGTGGGAGGACCTGGTTGGGGCCGGGGGGTGGATACTGGGGAAGGGGATGGGGAGCAACAAAGCCTTCCTCCTTAGAGACAGTTTGTTCTCTCAACAGCTGTTAGAAATTTGAGGTTTTTCATGCTCCAGGCTCAGAAAGGAAAGCAAGGAGACAGCTCTAGGGACACATCGCTTGCCAATGCCTGTGTCCTGGGAAGGAGGATGTGCACCTACCAATCACCTACTTTGTGCAACCACCGTTGGCCATACACCCGCCTCACCAGCCCTGTGGGCAAGCAGCAGGCTCTAGCTGGGCATCCAGTGGGTTCTCAATAGTGTTGAATTCATGACTCCACCACTGAAATCCTGCAAGCAACTGTGCCACTCCAAGCCATGCCCAGAAGTTGCCAGGAGGTGCCCCCACCTCTTCTTTGTCAAGGGAAGCTTCTCCAAGGCTCAGATGGAAGGCTGCCTCTTTCCAAAAGTCATCTGTGATTGGATCCCTTTTTCTCTGGCATTCCTTCAATTATCAGAAGATGCTTGCTGATACCTATATGTGTGGGTCTCTGTCCTAGGCCCTGAGAGTTGGGCACATACAGAAGGTGGGCCCCACCCTCAAGGGAGACTTGTTGTCATTAGAAGGAAATAAAAACATTACACATCAACAGCAGGTCTCATCTATGCAAAAAATTAGACCTAGAACAAAAGACTGGAAGGAAGTACTTCCACATGAGGGGTACTCAGCCCCAGATGGTGGAACTGAAGAGGGTTTTCTTTGGGGATAAAAAGGAGTAGCTTGCCCTGGGGCTGCTACATCTGGCACAGGGACTTCTGAATGGGGGGGTTTAAGTTTTAGGAGGCAATAATGTTCAGATTTAGATTTTTTTTTAGATATAGCTTTTGTATTTTTTTCCAATTTCCTATAAGGATCCTATCACAGTTGCATATTTAAGGACTATGAAATGAACACATTTTAAGGCATGAACTGTCACTAAATGATGGGGCCTATGTGTGCCTGACTCCCAAACTTGTGTATCACCTCGTTGCTCCATGCCTCAGTTTCCCCATCTGTTGATAAGGCAATGGGATCTGCCACCTTTTGAGGTCCTGCTACCCTGACATTCAGAGTGTGTTTGACACCAGAAGCTGCCAAGCAGGGAAAACTGGGATGGTTTGTGGCCATCAGCAGAACCCAATCACTCCATCACAGGTGCTCACTGTACACCTATGATGTACCAAACCTCGGGACACCATGAATAGCAAGCCCACGTGCCACTCATAGCTTCAGAGGGAAACAGCAAACAAATGATCCCAAATGATCACTTATATGAGTCCAAGTTTGCAACCTGCTGCAGAGGAGAAGGCAAAGCGTTCTGGGATCAAAAGTGTGAGACTTAATGCAGAGGTCAGGGGAGGCTTCCACATAGAAGTGGCACTTCAGGTAAATGAGAGCCAGCCAGGGGAAGGAAGGAGAGAAGCTCACACAAGGACCCTGAGTCAGGGGTGATTGCGGCTCTGGGAAGGATGTCTAGAACAGCTGGAGCAGAGAAAACCAGAGGGACCGAGCTAGAGGATGAGGCCTCAGTGACCAGAGGGGCTGGTTCACATGGGCCCTTGCAAGCCACCGGCAGGATTCTGCACTTTTCTCAAGGGCACTGGGGAGCCACGGATGGCTCAACCTGGAAGGAGCCTGATAAGCTCATAGGAAGACCAGAGTCCTCTGCCCCGAGCAGCAATTCCTGTGGGGCCTTTTGTGGCCACACTTGACCAGGTACTGGGGATGGGTTCATTCATAAATTAGGTTCAGCCTGAGTGCCAGGAGGAGGGGCCTCACAGGCAAGAGGTTTGTTCAGGATCAGGTACCTAGAACATTCCCTGGCTGCCACCAGAAGGCTCTGTCTTTACCAAAAAGTCATCCCAGGAGAGCTCACAGCCAGGTTTTATCACTGCTCTCAACCCCAAGGCCACATTTTCTCATCTCAGAGCTTCACACCTTGAAGGCCAGCAGGTTCAGTATAAAACATCCCAGCAAGGGGCCAGTGCACAGTAGGTGTTTCATAACAAAAGCCACCATTCTTTGAGTAGTTACCATGTCCTCATGGTTCTGAGACTTTCTATTCATAAACATAGTTTACCATCATATTACTCCGTGAGGTAGGAACCAGCATCCTCTTTGTTCTGGAGATGCCTGTCAGACTGATGCTTGGAGACGTTTCTTTTCAGAGCCAAGGCCTCAAAGAGGCCCCACAGCAGGTCTCCATCACAAGCACCTGTCTTCTTAATTCCCTCTCTGCCCCACTTCCTCTTTACACATAGTAGGGCATCCTCTGACCCCTTCCAGAGGGCATTTGCATGTATTTTCTTGTGGGTAGCAGAATGAGGGTCACAGCCCACAGCAGGGTTAAAGTCCCTGCACATGGGCTGTGGTAAGGGTTGAGACAGCACTGGTAAAGCACTGCCTTAGTGGTTGGTATTCCATACCCACTCGATAAGTGATAGAGGGTCCATGATGATTGGACGCTCACATCACCATTGAGCCAGGGATAGCTCTGTGGTATTCATTCCACTGGTCAGATAGGGCAAGGGAGGCCCAGAGAGCTAATGTCAAGCCAAAGGTCTCATAGCAAGATCAGAGTTGGGACTGTCCCAACCCCACACACAGGATCCACGCATTGCTCCATAGAAGTTTCCTGAGGGCAGGGCCACATCTATCTTGCTTACTATCAATAGTACTAGTTGAGATGGGGCAGTGGTTCATACCTGTAATCTCAGCTACTCTGGAGGCTGAAGCAGGGGGATCACTTGAGCCCAGGAGGTCAAGGCTCTAGCAAGCTGTGATTGCGCCACTGGACTCCAGCCTGGGCCACAGAGCAAGACCCTATCTCTACAAAAACATAAAAGAAAAATTAAAAATCATACTAGCTGAATGAATAAATGAGCCATTGCAGCAGACAGACTCTTCTCCTAATGTTTATGCCCTTGTGTAGCCAGTCCCTTTTCCTGGCATGTGGGAAGAGCCTGTGACCTGCTTCTAATCCACAAAATAGAGCAAATTGACAAGATGTATGTGATTACATACTTAAGATTATAGCACCCATCTTCCTGGAATCTCTTGCTTCCTGACAGCTTTGAAAGCAGCAAGCTGCCAAGGTATAGGCTGCCTATGTTGGGAGGCCCATGTGGCAAGGAAATGTGGGGGTTTCTGGGAGCTGAAGGTGGCCTCTGACCAACAGTCAGGAAAAAGCTGAAGTCTTCAGTCCTACACCCACCAGGACCTAACTCCTATCAATCATCTGCATGATTGTGGAAGCAGATCTCTCTCCAGTTGAGCCTCAGATGAGAACATAGCCACAGCTGACACCTTGGTTGCAGTCTTGTGAGACCCTAAGCAGAAGACCCACCCACACCATGCTCAGACTCTTGATCCACAGAAACTACGAGATCATAAATGTAAATTGTTTTAAGCCACAAAATTAGTAGATGTTACACAGCAGTAGATAACTAACACAGCCAGAGACAGCAATAGCCATAGTTCCCAACTTGACTCATTCACAAACCAGTTCCTCTTCCATAGTTTCAGTCAAGGGAGAGTTTACCAAGACAAAATGGCCGAGCATGGTGGCTTACACCTATAATCCCAACACTTTGGGAGGCCAGACAAGAAGGATCATTTGAGGCCAGGAGTTCAAGACCAGCCTGAGCAACATAGCAGGACCCCATTTCTATCTAAAACAAAAAATTAAAAATTAGCCAGGCATGGTGGTGGCACCTGTAGTCCCAGCTACTTAGGAGGCTGGGGCAGGAAGATCACTTGAGCTCAGGAGTTCAAGATTGGGGTGAGTTATGATGGCACCACTACACTCTAGCCTGGGTGACAGAACAAGACCCTGTCTCAACAACAACAACAACAAAAAAAAAAAAAAAAAAAAAAAAGAGAGAGAGAGAGAAGAAAGAAAACCATTTGGAGCCATTTAGAGCTGGGAGTGGAGGGAAAAGGGGACTTCTTAAAACCGTCCCTGGGAGCTCAGATGTGGTTGAACATGAAAATATACTCTTCTTACAAGTGGCTTGGAAATGGGACCTAAAGTAATTATCTTAAACAAATTCACAAGAGGAGAACATTCCTGCTTGAGGTCATCTCAACTAACCAATGCAGCCTTGTTCTGGTCAGCCTGACACAGTGTTTAGCCTGGGAAACTGATTTGGACTGAGAAAAAGACCTCTCTGGCTGTCACTGTTCCATGTGGATTCTCTGAATGTCAGAATGTTCCAGGCATCAACTCCTTAAGTCTAGGAGTCATGAAATTCCAGACCTCTGCAGGCACTGGAACGTAGACTGTGATAACCACCATGTTTGTCCTAATAACCAATTTGTTTCTAGATAATCTAGTTTGGGTGGTAGAGACATGGATGAACACAGCTGGGAGTGTGTTGATGAATGTTGAGGCAGTTGATAGATACCTGGGGGTTCTTTATACATCTGTTCTTTTTGCTTTCACACGTTTGAGGTTTTCCATAGTGAAAAATTAAATCAGCGGAAAGGCAGTGCAGTCCAGTTGTTATGTGCATGGACTCTGGGTCCCGCAGATCAGGGGGTGTGTCCTGGCTCATCCAAGCTACATCATCCCAGGCTGAGTCTCCACAGTAGTAACCTCAGTGAGATTTTTTGTTTTGTTTTGGTTTTGAGACGGAGTCTCGCTTTGTCACCCAGGCTGGAGTGCATTGGCGCGATCTCGGCTCACTGCAAGCTCCGCCTCCCAGGTTCACACCATTCTCCTGCCTCAACCTCTTGAGTAGCTGGGACTACAGGCACCTGCCACCATGCCCAGCTAATTTTTTTGTATTTTTAGTAGAGACAGGGTTTCACTGTGTTAGCCAGGATGGTCTCGATCTCCTGACCTCGTGATCCGCCCACCTCAGCCTCCCAAAATGCTGGGATTACAGGCGTGAGCCACCATGCCCAGCCAAGATCTTAGCTCCATTTTACAGATGAGGCCACTGAGGCTCAGGGAGCAGCTGTGACTTGCCCAGAGTCTCACAGCTGGGAAGGCCTGAGCCAGGATTTGAACCAAGTCCTTTTGCCTCCAAAATCTTCTAATTGGTACACTCAGGATTGGCTGTGTAATTTGTGGGACCCACAAATTATAAATGAAATGGGACCCACAAAAAAATGAAATGCGGGGCCCCTTGTTAAAAAACAATGATGAGTGCTTCTCGGAATAGGGGATTTGAAAAAATAATAATAATGATGAATTTCAAGGTGATGGCAGCAGAGCATTAAACCAAGCAGAGGGCCCCCGGTGAAGCTGGCCCTGGCTACACTGTAGTGATGTTAGCTGCCATTATTCTTATTACAATTGCATATTCATAGTCCCCTGGAGTCTTCAAATCAAAGAACAATAGAACAGAACTCTGGTGTCTCGAGGATCTTGATGATCCCAGAATTACAGAACAGTGTCCACTCCCACAAATTCTTGCTAAGTCAGAACCCAGAACATGAGAAAGAATAAAAAATACTTTGGCAAATACAGAGTGCTGGAACCGGAAGAGGTCATCAAATCAGCCCATTTCACAGATGTGGAAATCAAGTCCCAGAAAGCAGTAGCGGCTTTCCTAGTATTCAGGACTCCAAGACCCCAGGGTTCCTCATCACCCCTGAGAGCAACTCTCTGGATCTTCCCATTCAGCTGACGGGCCTCCCCCATTCCTTCAGTTTCGAATCCCTGGAGTGGGATTCTCCCTCCATTGTCCTTCTTGTGGGCCAACCTTCTCCCACACCATCGCCTCTCTTAGCTCAATGTCCCAGAAGAGCATTACCAGCAGCTGCTTAGCTCAAATTATAGCTTCTTTTAGACAGAAAGAAAACACGGGATAAGAGATCGAGGCAAACATTGCCACTCTAAAGAGGCTCTCGTCAGCCTGTTATGAGCGAGGAGTTTGTTTTTTGTTAATATTTTTTCTGCATGGCATGCTGCAAATAAGAACATTCAGAGAGCAAATTGGTGGCGTATTTATTGCTGTTGGTTCTTCAGCAGCACTAAGCCAGTAATAACGGAGAAGCTGCTTGAAGTGTGAGCTCAATTCCGCCTGGTTAAAGCAATCAGGGCTCCGCTCCGGGGCTGTGTTTTGTCAAGCAGACACAGAGCACAACCCCAGAATGCCCAAACTAATAGCATAATCGGATTGAGACTTCCGCATGCTCCCCACATCCCTGCGGGTTCCCTGGGGCAGCGGGCTGGGCTCCAAGCTCCAGGTGCCCACCCGGCGCCCAGCCCAGATCCAGAGAAGACTGGTGCCTCTCCCTACCCAGCCAAGCCATGCTCTTAGCATTGTACCTTGCCCCTGGGTGCCTGAGAGGGATGGCAGTGTGAGACCTAAGTCATGCACCCAGGAGGGTGGGGGTGTCCCCTCGAGTAGAGGGTTCCACAGATACCAAGAGGGTCACCTTAAAGTCCAGCACTGGCAGTTCCTGGTTGAATGACCTTGAGCAAGTTACTTAACCTCTCCATCCATACCTCTACTTCTCCATAAGTAAAATGGGTATAATAATAAATACCTACATCATAGAGTCACTATGAGGATTAAACTGAGTTAATACATGAGAAGGGAATCCTTTAGAACAGTGCCTGGCCCTTGGTAAAAATTACACAAGCACTGGGTTTTATTTATTTAAAATCTGTCGCCTAGGCTGGAGCAGAGTAGTGCAAACATAGTTCACTGCAGCCTCAAACTCCTGCACTCAAGTGATCCTCCCTCCTCAGCTTCCACAGTAGCTGGGACTATAGGTGTGCGCCACCATACCCAGCTAATTTTTTAAAATTTTGTGTAGAGACAAAATTTTAATTTTGTGTAGAGGGGCATCTCACCATGTTGTCCAGGCTGGTCTCAAGGCAGAATTCTGGTGGCTCAAAAATCTTGATGATCCCAGAATTACAGAACTCTTGGGCTCAAGCGATAGCCCCACCTCTGTCCCCCAAAGCTCTGGGATTACAGGTGTGAGCCACCATGCCTAGCCTTGGGTTTTTACAGGAAAGATAACAAGGTATGGAGTCTGCAACCTGGACTTTGCACACTGTGTGAACTTGAGTGGGTCACTTCAGCTCTGGCTTCTTTTTCCGAACAGACACGAGGTGATAACTCATGTCTATGTCACCAGGGGCTGTGAGGGTTAACCAGGGTAAGGAGTGTTGATGAGTTTTGTAAACAGTGCTGTACGGATGCTGGTTTTGTGGCCTGGTCAAGGCCTCTTGGGAAACAGTGTAGTATGCTGCTGATGAGAGTGTGAATTATGACAACCACTTGGAAAAGAATTTGGCAATGTAGCATCATGTGGAAGATGCACATACCCTCTGACTCAGCAATTTCACCCCTAAGAAGACACCCAAAAAGAATTCTGGCAGATGTGCTCAAGATACACACATGGATGCTCATAGCAGTGTGTTCAAGGGAGTTCTGGGCAAGAAAACACCTTAGTGCCATGGCCAGGAGATCACATGAATCAATTGTGGCACAGCCAAGCGAAGGACTCCCAAACAACCCTAAAAATGAATTAACCACCTCACTATGGAACGATACCACGGAATCTTTTCCTGGTGGAATAGCTCTGTATCTTGACTGTTGGGATGGCTATTCAAACCTACACACATTTTCAAGAACTGTACACCTGGGGTCGGGGGAAGAAATAAAAGATGCATGTAAAAAAAAAAAAAACACTGATGACATCTGAATATGGCCCATCCCTGAGTTAATAGTATTGTCCAGTGGTTAGGTGCATGGGCTCTGGGTCCCACAGATCCGGGGGTATGTTTTGTCTCATTCAAGCTAAATCATCCCAAGCTGAGTCTCCACAGTAGTAACCTCAGTGAGATTGTACTATTGTGTCAATTTCCTGTTTTGATCATTTTTACTATGGCCTTGAAAGGTATTATCATTGGGGGAAGCTGGGTGAAGGGTTCACAGGTTCTCTCTGTATTATTTTTTCAACTTTGTGTGAGTCTTAAATGATTTCAAAAAAAAGAATTAAAACTGATTAATTAATTAATTACGGTGCATGCAACAACGTGAAGGAATCTCAAAAACAGAATGAGGAAAGATAAAGAAGAAAATACACAGTGGGATTCCATTTATACTGAGTTCAAAAACAGGCAACCCCTACACTATAGTATCTAGGAATCTTACACACGTAATAAGTCACTAACAAAGAGACAACCCTGAACCCAGAAGAGGGGTTCGCCTTGGCAATAGAGACGGGTAGGTAGCAAGTGTGGTGGAGTCTAAGGGCTTAGCTGCATGGGTAGCACTGCATTTCTCAAGCTCGGTGGTGGAGAGACTATTGTTTGTTTGGTTTTGCTTTATCCCTTACGCCTTCACCTACCTTATGTATTTCATTTTATTTGTTTAAAATATCTCCATAAAAATAAGTTTTAAAAAGGGTTTGGTCTTTGGAGTCAGAAAGTCCTGGGTCAAGTGCTGGCTTTGCTGCCTAGCAGCCAAGTGACCTTGGCCAGTCACCTCTGGGCCTCAGGGTCCTCTGTGTGGAGCCTACTGGGCAGGAAGACGGCTATCTTATTATAGGGCCTTCCTGGAAAAATGACCTCCCAGCACCTTCAGGTATCTGGGCCTCCCTTTTTCTACAGGGACTTGGAGTAAGGCCTGCAGGGACAGCTTTGCCCAACTGTGCAGCCCTGTAGGGGCACTACCCACCCATGTCCCTGACGTTTTCTGCTGGGAAAGGGAATGTGAACTCTATTATTATTATTTTTTGACAGGGTCTTCCTCTGTTGCCCAGGCTGCAGTGCAGTGGCACAATCATGGCTCACTGCAACCTTAAATTCCCAGCCATCATCCTCCCTCAGCCTCCCAAGTAGCTGGGACTACAGGCACACATCACCATGCCCAGCTAATTTTTTTGTTTTGTTTTGTTTTGGGTTTTTTTTGTAGAGACAGGGTTTTGCCATGTGGCCCAAGCTAGTCTCGAACTCCTGAGCTCAAGTGATCCTCCCACCTCAGCCTCCCAAAGTGTTGGGATTACAAGTGCATGTTTAACATTGCTCCAGGTGTGTGCTTGCCCTCTCTCAACAACACCTTCCCCAGCTTATCTCTCCCACTGAGAAGGAGTCACCCCAAGTTGCTTAGATTTGGGGCAGTGACTGGGCCAGGTTTGCTAGTGGCAGGGCCTTCTCCTGCATGGAATGGCCAAGCTTCCCTGCTTCCTATCTCTTCTCTGATTTACCCACATGGGTACAGATCTTGTTGCTTTTCTCTTCTGCAACATGCTAGAGCAAGGCAAGCTTCCTCATTTGACTTAGCTGGATAGTCAGCCCTTTAGACCTCATGCCTAGACCCAGCTGGGCTAACCCTCATGAACAACCATGCAAAGTTCACCTTCCTATCCCACTCTTCCCATCCATATTACACTTGCAGACCTTGTCCCGTTTATTGCTTTGAACAATTTAACTCTACTCCTCGGAGGCACGGACCTGGTTCTGTGTTTAAAGCTCAAACACCAAGGCAAGCTCGACCACTATTCACCTCTCTTCATTTGCTCTTATGAAACATCACTGCCGTCCAGAATAAACCTTAGTCTTTTTTTTCCTTTGCTCCCAGCTCCCTAGATATGTGTGAATACAAAATATAAATATATGTAAATACAATTCTTTGGCTGTTTGTGTTCAAGATTTAGAATTTCCTCCTAGAGGGAAAAGGCAGGAAGGGAATGGCTTGTAAGCACAGGCTGTGCTTCATTAAGAAGCGTGTTTGGGGTGGCGATCACTTTTCTCTAAGCTAGACAAGCCGGCTGGAAGCTGACCTCCGTACATCCTGAAATTTCATCAACTCCTTTTCTCCTCCAAAGAGCCTCTCCCAACCCCTCCTCCACCATAACAGAGCCCCTTCCTTCCTGTCTCCCCAGGGACCGCCAGGGGTCACAGGGACTGCGTGAAATGCGCTCCTCCGCTCCAATCCAAGGGGCTCTGGGCTTCCAGACGGCTTTAGATGCCTGGCAGTCGGCCCACCGGCACGTGATGGGGCCCCAGGTCACGAACAACAGGGCTGGAGGGCTACAGCTGAGCATCTGGAGGGGACAGCCGCAGCCTGCCGCCTGAATTGATGGAAAGGAATCTTTGCCCTAATTTTCGCAACAGACACATGTTGTAACACTCTGCGTCTTTAACAAAACCCTTTCGTAATAACAATAAACAGCAATGTCAATAATAACACTGATAATGATAATTGCCGTATTTGAGAGCTCACCATTTCCAAGAGGGCTGGAAATGGTGACAGCCACTGATTGGGTTGCTTCTTAGATGCTACCATTTTATCAACACTAGAGCATCCAGTTCTCACATCTATCCTCCAAGGGAGGACTGATGATTCTCCCCATTTTACAGACAAGGAAACTGAGGCTCCAGGGAGGTTGGCTCCTGTCAGGGGCACTTACATGGTAAGGGGTAGAGCCTGGAGTTGTAACTTGGGCCACATCTTTCTCTCCAGTCCCAACATTCAGCTCAGTAAGGAGACATCAGAATGATGCTTCTTCCTGGATTTAGTTCAATAAGAAGGCTCATCCTGAGCCAGGACCCTTGCTAGGTGACCCTGGGGCTCCCAAATGGCCTCAACTATAAAATTCCAAGATTCCCAACCAAGGCCTATCCTGACAGAGCCTTATGAGAAGGCAGTTGCCTGCCAACCCCCCAGCATGTGGGCTATCTCAGCCTTTGTAATATCAGACATATTGAAAATAGCTTACAGACACTCACCCACCACTGTCACCTTTGGAGCCAGCAGAGTATCCCCCAATGCCTGACTTTCTGGGGACATCCAGGGCCACCATGCTGGTTTCAGTTCTGGGCAGGCCAGAGGGCAGTTCGGCAGGAGGTAGAACCTCCTGGTGTTCGGGACTTAACCTCTCTCGCCCAGAGTCAGCTAGTTGTGAGGGAGCAGGGGTGGGGGTGGAGGGCCCCTCAGCTGGCAGGACATCAAAACCCACACAAAACGCTTCCATGTGGTACCAGCCCTCGGCCGCGTCCTTCACGTCGGATTAATCCTCCAGCTTCTCGGACAGACGTGTCCTCACCACTCTGCTTTCATGTTTGCCCACAATTTGAATGTCATCACACAAAATCAAGGCTAATTGTGAACAGACCTCCCCCTCTCCCCGGCCTGCCTCCCCTCCCCCTTCCTCCTTCCCTGTCCACATCTGGATCCCACAACCTCTCTCAGGGACCTTGGAGACCTGCTTAGGCTGCGAACTCTGAGAATCTAACCTGATTTCCTTTTCCCGTCTCCCAGCCTCCTAAATATATATCGTAGAATGTTCTTTACTTTCCTTTGCCATTGACTTTGCTGTAGCCATTGCCCAGATGACCGTAGGAATTCTCCACCTTTCTGGGCTCTCTCCAAGTGGAGAGCAAAGCTCAGGGCAAAGTTGGCTGGGTGCTGTGGCTCATACCTGTAATCCCAGCACTTTGGGAGGCCAAAACAGGAAGATTACTTAAGCCCAGGAGTTCAAGACCAGCCTGGGCAACAAAGTGGAACTGTGTCTCTACAAAAAAATACAAAGATTAGCTGGGCATGGTGCCACACACCTATGATCCCAGCTACTTGGGAGGCTGAGGTGGGAGGATTTTTTGAGCCCAGGAGTTAGAGACCAGGCTGGGCAGCATAGTGAGACCCCATTTCAAAAAACAAGGCAAAATAAAATAAAATAGCTCTGGCAAAGCCAGGGGAAACCTACTTTCTACTCAGCCTGCCAGCCACATCCTGCTCTCTCAACACATACCCATTTCACATGTGCTGCAGCCCATCAGGCTATACCATATAGTCACCTGCCTCTTGTGCCCAGACCAGGTTGTGACATGTCACTCACAGTACACGGGACACGGTCCAGCTTGATAAGGCTCCCTGAGCTGAGAAAAGGAATTTGGTACAGGAGAAATGGGAGTGTTTGTCATCCTCGGAGAACTCCAAAAAGAGAATCTTTGGTGTTTCCTGGGAGCCTGTTTGAGGCAGCAAAAGAGACGCTACAGGGAATCTCTGGGTGCTGAGAGTCCCTCGGGGGTGGAATGAGTGTTGGCAGGGACTCGGGGCTCCAGAGAAGGAAGGTCTCTGGGGACAGGAATTCTAGGGGAAGTTTTCAAGCACTGGTGAATGTCAACTGTGTGGTCCAAGCACCCCAAACAGCAATTCCTCGGGTTGTGGTGACACCCATCCTCTCCACTTAAAAAGTCATATCATTTCAGAGTCCAAAAGAGGCTGACATGACTCAAGGGCCCACTGCCTACAGGAGAAAGCTGAGGCCTGGAGAGAAGAGAATGGCCAGCTCAAGGTTCAAGAGAAAGTCAATTCTTTGGCCCCAGGTGGGCCTTTGCCTAATGTTGCTTTCTGGAAAAGATGGCAATGAATACCACTTATAGCCTGCACTGGCTGCTGGGGAATCCTACAGAAGATGACCCCACCCTAGAGACACCCAAGAGGCGACCTAAGAATCTGAGTTTGGATCTGCGCTCTGCAAATACCACTTAACTGTGGAGCCGATAGTGCAGGGCTGTCACCACACCCAGGCAACACGTGCAGAAGAGCAGATCCAAAGGAAGTAACAAAGGTTCTGGAACCAGACCCCTGGGCTCAATCCACTTCATCCACACACCACCCTGTGGCCGTGAGCAGTGACCTAACCTCCACAGGATGGAGTTTGTTTCCACGACTCCCTCCCCAGCCACAGTACCAGCTCCTTCCTGCGGGTGTTTGCCGAGTGCCAGGGAGTAAACAGAGCGCCAGGGAGTAAACAAAGTGTTTAGCCCTCGTGTCATCCTAAACTATCATCATTCCCATTCCCAGGAGCAGAAACTGAGGCTCTGACATACATAAGGACACACAAGAAGTCAAGATTCAAAGCGATTAGAGGAATGACTAAATGACAACAAGAATTGTTTAATAAACCAATTATTATAATCAGCAAGGGGAGAGATGAATGAGTGAGTGAGTGAATGAATGAATGAATGAAAATTTGCCCTTCTCCTGGGCTCTAGGACACATTTGGCAATTTCCTCTGCACTAATGGAGAAATACCCGCACTTCATTTCCAAGGACCGCAGAAGGGAATTTAAACGCACACGCTCCCCTATCGTTGGCATCTGCCAAGAATGAGGCTGAAGCTTGCTCGGACAAATGAAATTCTGACAAAGCGTGTCACAGGCTTGAAGCATCTGTCACTGACTGGGAGAGATGCACGTTTGAATCTGAGAGAAGTGCCGCTCGCCTGCGAATGACAATTGTACAGTCCGGGCCAACTTTCCCTCTGACCTTCTGGCCAGCTCCAAAGGGCTCTCTCCTGTAAACATCCTCCAAATAGTTTATCTTAATAAAAGCGCCCGTAATGGAGACGGAGTTAATTTGAAATGGTTTCCTTGGCCGTTTGTCTTGTCAGCCAATTGCTGAGAGAGGGCTGAAGTCAATATTGCCTGAGCCGTGGTGGGGTCCTGCAGGCCTCGGACTCATCCTGGGATCACGCGACCGATGTGACAGCCGACACTGTTCCATGAAGCACGGAGGAGCCTCAGTGGGTGATGGCAGCCAGTGCTGGACTTGACCTCAGACAACTTTGCAGGCTAAGCTCCCACACACCATGCTCCTTGTCCCGCAGTTCAGAAAGCAGAAGATAGGCAACTAGATGACCACTTTACAGATATAGAAACTGAGGCACAGAAAGAAGAAATGGCAAATTTGCGGTCGCCTAGCAAATTATTGGGAAGACTAGAAATAGTGTTTCTTTTCCTGAACACACACGCAATCACTGGCTAATTGCTTGGTGCTGCAGATGCAAAGTTAAATAAATCACAATAGGAACCCCCAAGGCTCCCTATCTCCAGTTAGTAAAAAGAATAGGGGCTTTGGAGATGGAAAGACCCGAATACAAATTCTGTATCAGCTGCTTCCGGGCTACATCACTCAGAGGACATCGCATAACTTTTCTGAGTCCCAAAAAGAAAAGTGATACTATTTTCGCAGGAAGGCTTTGAGGGTCAGATGTCTTTGCATGGGGATAGAAAGGCCTCGCGCCGTGCCTGCCACAGAAGTGTCCTCTCACCAAGTGTGAATTCCCTCCTCCAGTGCCTAATCCAGCGCCTTTTCACCCACTTCTCTCTGTCTTCCCGTTCTGCTGAGGCCTGAGCCTCCCCCTGCCCGACCCTGGACCTTGCAGATGTGGCAAACGCGGAAAACATTAGGCTCGCTGGCAATTGTCTGCACGGCCGTGTTTATGTTTGCAATAAAAGCAAGCAGGTGCTGGCAATTTAGCTAATCAGGTACCATCCCGGCCCCAGACGCCTGCCCGACTGCCCGCCGTCACTGCTCAATGTGGCTTTCTCCAAGCCTGCAATTAGCATGGTCCCCCAGCCCTGCACACAGCTCGGATTACCCCCACAGGATGCACAAATGGCCAAATGGATGGTCCCTCGGCAGTCCACAACCAAACGCATGGGGCCGAAACCTCTTCAGGCCTGTGCCCTCTGCAACATCAAAACAGGCCTCTCTTGCCCTCTATGGAACCATTTTTTGGGGTC